>NC_140125.1:94729281-95380878 GCF_964035555.1 Netta rufina | reverse complement strand
CTGCAAAGATCTGCACTTCGTTTCAGCACTAAAGCACCCTTACACTTTACACCCAGTATTGCTGCAATGTATTTTTCTGAGCTGGACAACAGTTGCCAACTGGCATATTAAAGAAGCTACACACAGAGGCTCCCAAGTGCATTTTGGATAAGGATGCTACAATGAACTCCTTCTGTAAAAGGAGTTTCATTTAACCTGAATTCGTTTTATCAGTATATTTCTAGGTAAGGATTGGATTCGATGAGGTAAAACTGGACAGTGGTAAGGTGTTAAACACTCAGACACTGCTGCCTATAACCGTGTGAAAAAAAAAAAAAAAAAAAAAAAAGAAAGAAAAAGAAAAAGAAAAAAGAAAGCTAGTCACGTAAATGAAGCGAGTATGGACTGTGATATGTGAACACCAGAGTCTAAACTCACACCACGTGGAAAAGGAAGTTTGTGTGATACATGGACAGTGGAACAGAAACAATATGGAGTTCTCAAAAACTGGTAAGGCAGACAGATTGCACAAAGAAGTAGGATTGGGAAGAGAGGAAGAGAGAGAGACCTGGGTCAAAGGAACTGCAAAAATTGGGTTGCAAAGACACCAATGTCTAGCAATCGATAGCAAAGGAAAGCTCTGGAGCAAGAGAAGATATACTATTTAAAATAGACAAAACGCATACAAGTAGAACTGGCTGATGTGAGAGAAGACTTGTCCAAGGTCTCAAATGATTTTACCAATCATTTTCACACTGATACTGAATAAAAAAATGCATTGTGGTAAAACACACAGTAGCAGTTAAGAAAGAAACGTTCCTACCTTGAACGTATCCAGCTGCTGATTGATGGTTTCTGTTTCCATTCCAACAGGACCTTGTGATTCTTCGTGCTCTTCAGCTCTCCCAAGCAGACTGGAAAATTCTTTTAACTTACTGTAAAATTCCTCAACACGGCTAATTGTACCTTCCACTTGATCTTCCCTGGCTTTTGCTCTGTCTAGGAGCTTGTTGCACTGTTTATTTAATGCTTCCAAGTCCCGCTTTATACCAACAAGATCAGGAGAAGCTTCAGCCTCTGTGGCTAGCATCATTTTACAGTTTTTATTAGCATTTTCATTATTCATTATGAGATCTTCCAATTTTTTCAGGAAACGTTTTATATCCTCTCTCTGGGATTGCAGTACATCAAGATCTCTCCCCACTGGAGCCATGCTATCAAGTTCGTCATCAAACTCTGCAAATTGAGAGAACATCTCTCTGATGCTGTTTTGGAAATGGCCAATTCCCTGAAGTTTTGTCTCCAAGAACGAGCACCTATCTTCAACCTGCTGGTTCACTGCATTGTACTCCTGCTCCAAAGATTCAGCTTGGAGCAAAAGGTCAGAAACACCAGCTGAATCAGAAGCTTCTACCACCAGGTCTTGGGCAAGCTTTTTTACTAAATCAACATGAGGCTTTAAGGTCTGTAAAGCCTTCTGCTGGGCCTGCATCATTGTCAGGTGTTTGTTACTGAATGACTGAGGTCCAAGCGAATCGTGAGCTTCCAGATGCTCTTTGGCACTTTTAAGCTGTTTTTCTGTTTCCTTGGATGATTCCTGAAACTCTTTCAGCCTTTGTGCCATATTTTCCAAGCACTCTCTCTTCTTATGTAATTGTTCTGTGACCGTATTCACTTTCTGATTCAGTGCCTTGGTTTCTTCTCTAACAATTTCTTTATCTGTTTCACTTGCACTGAGCAGACTTTCAGCAGTGTTATTTAATAGCTCCACCATCCCGTGATGTTTATCCAGGTCCTTCTGCCAGGCCCTCACCTGAACAACCGAATTCTCTATTTCTGCAGGGTTGATGCCAACTTTTAATTCAGACAGGTTGCTTTGACATTTCTCTATCCATGGCTGCAAATTTTCTACATGCTGCTTGTATTTGAGGGCTTTCTCCAGACAGTCTGTTAATTTATCTTGCCTTTCTTTTACCTGCTTATCCATTTCATCCCAGTTACTCCTGAGCGTGGCAATTTGGGACTGTAAGGCTGCTTTGTCAGCTCCTTGAGTCTTCTGTAAGATGCTTTCTCCTTCTGCAACAATTTTTTCATACGAACCAATTTCACTGGTCAGAGTCTTCTTAAAATCTTTCTGTTCTTCAATTAAGGACTGCAAGGTTTCAAGTTTGGCTGACACAGGACGAGCCTGGTTCAGCTCTTCTTTCTTTTTGTCTAGCCAGGCCTGGAAGTCCTTAGACATTTGCTGGAACTGATGAGAAGTGGCGTACGCTGACTGAAGCTGCTGAACATGGTTATCTACAGAGAAGAGAAGATAGCACAGAAGCCCATTATCAGAATCTCCTAGTATTCAGTGAAAAAATAATATTGATTTTATTATGAATTATTTTTAATGTGAAGAAAGCAGGTCCTTAGTATGTAGTGCTTAACTTGCTGACAACCAAGCCTCTTGCAAGGGATAGTCTTGTATCTGCACCCCAGCAGAGCAGTGAAGGCATTTGGACATGGACCAAACCAGCTGAGCTCAGCCAGTTTGTGTCTACATGAATCCCATTCAGGCAGATTTGGAGGGTAAAAAGCACACAGTCACGTTTAATGGTATTACGAAGTATAAGCACAGAGAATATCAAGTAATCTAGCCCAGCAGCATCTAACTGAGCCTGCAGGCGATATGTGTGTTTAGGGAAATCGTTTGAAGTTCCTTGTGACCAGAGGAAATGAACAAACTAAACCTGAGGCTGTCAGGAAGAGAAATGTATGATATTGCTTGCACTGCATTACTTGCTGAGCTCCGTTGTTCACAGGATAGAAAAGGCTACCAGCTCAGTCTTCTCACAGGCAGCTGTAATCTCACTTTTATACCACAGTTGTGTATTACCACTACTTTTGGCAGGCCATTCGCTGGTGCGTGCCTAAAAGTAACAATTTTAGCTCCCTCTCTGCATCTACACAGTTAAGTAGTTCAATGAACTGCACCCTCTGTTTTGATATCCAAATTCAGTAAGGATGCACCTGAAGGCAGGGAGATGAGAAGATCAGCACTTTTATCTTGTTTCAAATTCTTTTCCAGACTGCTCACTAGAGATCTAAATATTGTTTTTGCCTTTTCAAGGTACAGAGACTCTCTCCTAAGTTCCAACATGCAATTGCTTACGGTTTGGACTGAGTAAAGAGCCGGCATTAGGCTCAGCGTACTCAACATATCACTACTGACTATAAAGACAAATGTGAAAATGATTCTTAATTTCATGCCTTTATTACTGTTTCTTTTTAAATAAATACTGACCTGATTTTTGCTCAATATCCTTGAACGATTTTAGGATGCCATCTAACTGTCTCGTAAGTTCTGCTTTCAAATACTCTTCTCCAACCAGTGCTGACAGCTCTTCACAAAGAGCTCGAGCTGCGTTTATATTCTTCATTTCCCGTTCTATTTCCTCCTTCATTTCTTTAGCAATTTCCAGTTGTTGTTTCACAGCGTCAGGTTGTGTGCTCACAGCCAGGCTGCTGCTTAGTTTGCTATCCAAGGCACTTAGCTTGTCAGACAGACTTCTGAGTAGGCTTTGGTACTCTGTGCTTTTCACAATGGCTTGGTCAATTCGGTCACATCTGTTACTCAGCTGGCCAGTGAGGTTGTCCCATTTTTGTGCCACAGCTGCCAGTTGCTCTTTCACAGCCTCATGAGAGGGAGGATGTTCACCAGGTCTCTTCAGGATCCCTTCGCCAGCCATAGTTAACTGCTCGTATTGTGGCTTTCTGGTGTCAAATTCTTTGAGCAGAATCTGGGAAGAAAGAACATTGTAAGAAGCATTTACCTCATGAAAAAGGAAGCAAAATGCTTCTGACAAAAACGATGTAGAATTTGGTGTAGCTAAGCTCCCTTACTGAGTAATCAATCTCTGGGTTTAAAAAGCCAGTGAAATAATTGCATCTTCTGCACATAAATTGAGTGTTGTTTCTCAGCGTTTACATCAAAGAACAACAACAAAAAAAGTTAGTTTACAGATCATCTAATGGAAATTCAAACAGTAGACACAAGTAAACAATGAATGTTGTTAATATTACAGCAATTAAGTAACTGTACCAAGAAAAATAATCACTATTTAGTTTCAAGCAGTGTCTTCTTTCCTAGACAGTTTTGAAGTTTGTCTTAAGATAGGACTTCAAAGAAGGTGTGCAGTGACATAATATTGCAATGTATTATTACGGCACAGAGAATATTTGGATGATTCACAAAATGACTGAATGTATACTGTAAGACCTTTAAAGTTTATATCACTGGTTCCCAGTACTTTGTTTTTTGACAATAAGTCAAACGTGCCTGTAGAAAAAGGGACAAATATCATGGTTTTACTTTACAGAGCGTTCCAAACCCTTTCTTCTTAAGTCAACAAGGTTTAACTTCTAAGGACTGCTAAGTGATACATGATAGTCTTAGGCCAGCTGTCTACATTTCTGAAGCATTTACAGACCAATTTTAAGTCATTTTCACATAGCGTTAGAAAATAGTTCACGTCTTAAACACTTTATTTTAATCAATATGGATATGCCAGCTTTAATATTACTTTTTCAAAATAAGAATGTTATTTTTTGTCACAGCTCAAATTAACTGGCAGCAACAGAAATGTTTGAAATTAGAATTTATAGTTTCTTCAACTTCGTCTGATTCAACTTTCATTTCTTTTGTCTGTGGTTTGCTGCATTTCTGTAGGCAAACTACACTTTTTCTTTATATTTTTCATCTATCCTTCATTCTCTTGGCTCCATACGTACTCACAATACTACGTTTCACTTGCTTTCTTATTTTTATTAGCTATTGGCACAGTCAAATGAACAAAATCTCAAACTACAGCATAGACTGTATGTGAGAACTGACCGCAAAATGTTACCTACACACACTCAAATTAATAAAACTTCAAAGGACTGCTTTCATTAGACTACAGACAAATCGCAGGACAGTTAAAACAAAAAATACATCTGAGGATAGGTATCTCCTCAAGGGTAAGTCCCGACCATTTTTTCCTTCAGCTGTTCTGATCTCTCTTCATTCTCATGGTAATTTTTTCTTCTAATTGCTGTAGCCAACAATACCTTAGGCTGATATTTGCTGATAAATAACATAGCTTCTATTAACTGGGCTGTACTCACTCTAAATGCAAGATACTGCTTTGCTAATAGCAAAAAACAACATCAAACAATGCACAAAACAACCAACAACCACCACCAACAAAAACCAAATCATTAATGCATGTTGGCAGTCCTTACTCACCTGAACCTGTTGCTTTTGTGTATTCAGCATATTTGGATCGATTGACAGGGGTCCCAACACACTGACCATTAGCTCCTTTTCTACGAGCCAGTGCTTTAGCTGAGCTTCTGCTGTCTGGAACTGGGTCAGGTAATTTGAAGACTCTTCCAGTTTTTGTTGTCTCTCAGATGTAACTTGATTGAGCTCTTTCCACTTGGAATCTAACAACGATAACGTTAACATATTGCATGCATGCTCTAGCAGATGGGCTGTCAGACAGCAGACTATATACGAAATGTAAACAGAGCACTCTAATAAGGCTTCTTGCTGATTAACTCCAGATGCCTTGTTGCAGTGACTCGGCAAATAGATCTTTTAACAGGCAGATCCATATACACTTGGATAAGGGTCTGCAGTTTAGCACTGCCACATGCAGCATTTTTAGAACAATGAATGTACAACATGCAATAAAATTAGATTAGAATATTACTCCGTGAAATACCACCACATTTAGGCTTTGATTCCAAATGACATAAAAGCCGACGGGCTGTACTCACTTAGAAATTAGGGGCCTGACTTAGGTCAACTAGCCTTCCTTTTTCGTAAGTAGACACAAATAGATACCTTTCCAAGGGTGAAGCTAAGCCATAATTTAGGTTTCTGCTCTGAAATGCCTCCTGAAGGAGCACACCTCTTTCAAATGTCTGTATTGGGAGCCTGTGGAGATTAACTGCTTTATTTAGACTTCAAAGCCAGGCACCTATGACAGGCAATGAGAATACTTCTTTACACAGGTATTTCAAAAGCGCTGTGTGAACTTAGGTTCGCCTAGGCCAAACTATGAAAACCACTTGTAGCAAGTGGCTTTCAAGGTAGCCATTGAGCCTCACGGTCTTTTAACTTTCCTCTTCCCTCTGTGATACTGTCAGTGCTTGGTGACTCAGCTTTGGCGTTTTGCTAACGCTCCCTGTCCTTGAATTCATGTCTGTTTTTTCATTTTCTTGTGCCACTTCACTGACTTTGATCCCTGTTCATTCTGAATTAATTCTCTTACAGCACTAACAGATTTTTTTGAGAAGAAATGTGCTACCTAAACTGCTACCTGCTACCTAAATTTTTGGAAGTACACTTATAAAAAAGACAGATTTACCTTTACAATTGCTATTGGTGCAGCTATTATTATTTATTCACATATGCCTATTAGTACGAAACACTGACTGATCTATGATTTATTTAAAATATGACAAACCTAAGAAGAGCTTTTAAAAGCTCACAACAATTACACACCGCATTATCTCAAAATCTAATGTACAAACATGGCAATTTCCAATTTTTATGGCAAAATTTATGAAGTCAACTTTAGAAAATGGCAGAAAGCCATCAAAACCACAAAATGACGAAAGCCATCAGTGCAAGGGAAAGGCATTACCAACAACTCAAAGTGTTATTTATATGAAAATAGTATTAACTTGACTTGTTTGTAGCACTTTTTGTAAGAACAACTACATATGTATCTGGAGCAATAGCTGACCTCTCAAGTCTTAGCCACACACTGTCTGAAAAAGGTAAAGCTTTCTAAAACATGGAGTCAAGCTATAGCCTCTCTTAATTGCACTGATATAAATTCAAAGTCCACCAACTTCAGTGGAATTACTCCAGATTCACCCTCTTGTAAAGGGATTTATTTCCACAGAATTTAAGGGGTAGGAGGGAGCAAGTGTGATTGTTAATATGTTTTTAAAAATGTAATAAAACAACTTCTAAATCAATCTGAGTTATATTATATATATTATATATAGCTTTACTGAAGTACCTATTTTATCCAATGTTTGTCTCCATTTGGGTGCCTCAGGAGAGTCTGGGTTCTTCTCCAACAGCTCTGTCACTTTGTCCTTTAGCTCCTGTACTTTATTTGCGCTTTGCTTTAATTCAGTTTCAAATAGCTATAAAATCAAATGGTAAAAAAATAAATGTAAGACTAAAGATAAACTGTAAAGCATTTTTGAAGTCCATAATTCTGAGATAGCAACCATGAAAGTAAACCATAAATACCTAGCACTTATATACTGCTTTTCTGCTATGAGCCTCAAAACCCTTTCTAATGGCATGTATTGGCTGGTCATATTTTTCTGGAGTGACCTCATCTATGCAAGCAACGTTAATATTAACAATTACTGTTTAATTTGAACAAACGAAAGGATTAGAATAATTCGGATAAATCGGATCCGCTAAATCTTATCATACTTGCACATAACTGGAATCTGTTCTTGTACATAAGGCCAACTGACTAGTGCACAGTGAGGTTCAAAGCAGAAATTACCCAGCTAAGCAGCAATGTATAAGAGCTCTGTGTGGACTCATTTACCTCGCTGAAAGTTCTGCTGTCACAGACTGACTGCTTCTTGTAAATAATCTAGAACTGTCATTTAGAGAGCACAGTAGCTTAAGTGCAGACTTAAGCTCAGGGGATTAAGATGCCCAAGCACTGCCTTGAGAACACCTCACGCAGCTCTTACAGATGGAAGCGGACAGTCTTATGCCCAGGAAAGGTCTCTTACGTCAACATTCTGAAGTCACAGAATTTGCACTGAGGAGTTTCATTTTAACTATCCCCCCAAAAAACAACACTACACTAAAATAAACACTGAACAGATCTGTGCTCGGTTTAGAACTTTTAGTAAAAGGTCCGTTTGTATCAAAAGGACTTGCTTGAGTAATCACTCAGTTTTCCATCTGGCTAGGAACACTCTTCTGTTATTACACTGAGAGTAAGATGGTCTTGTCAGCTTTGAACAGTCTTTGTTACAAATGAAGGAAGAAGAGTTTTCCACATACACTCTGAGTTCTGGGACTGAATATTACCTGAGTCTGAAGAAAGTCAAACTTAAGGAAAATCAGTGGCTGTTCAGTTTAATTTTTAAGGGTGAACCCCAAAATGTGTAAGTAATAAATAAATAAATAAGTACTTCAGCAGGATCAAATTCTGCCCTTGTTTATCCCCAGTCACAGACAAGGGAAGAATTTTCTCTTCAATAGCTTAGCTACACATTACATTTCACTTTACAGATAAACCCTTACATGTGTAAATATCGTCCTTCACTGCGAGTAGCATATCTCCCCAGAGCTTAAGCAGGACAGAAGCTTATTCCTGATTCAGTGATTTTCTTATACCAATTAAAAAGAGGGGAGGAGACAGTTGTGCAGCTATACGACTAAACAAGCATGACATGGCTGCTGAAGGGAAACACCGCCTTGGAATAGACATAAGCCTCTGCAGCTGCAGAGCTGGGGAGGTCTGTGGAGTGTCAGTGAACCAGCAGCTGCAGAAACAGCTTTTGGATAGATACAGACGCACAGATCTTATGAGCAATCCAGTAAATATGCTTAAACAACTAAAGATATCAAAAAAGTACACTGCATAATCAATATACTCTTACCCATATAAATTGGACATCAGAATTATTATTTTTTGACATGCAAAATTCATTCTCTCTGACCCAGTGCTCCTTTTACTGCACTGACACAGTTCGCCAGATTTGCTCTAAGCCTGACTGGCATGTTTCTGTTTACTGGATCATTTAAATACTCTCTGCAACAGTAAGCTATGCTGAGACGCAATTGTTCAGATAGAATTCCCTCAATAATTGTAATGGAGTATTTTTTTTTCTGAAGACATGAAGTACCTTATGTTGCTCAACTTGAGCTTTAACAGCTTCACTATCAGTTGGAGCAGCTTCCCAGTCTGATGCAGTTTTGTCCATTTTTTGTAACCACTGCATCATTGAGGCTGATTCTTCCTGAATATTTTGCATTTTTGAAAGCATACTTTCTAGTTCTGAAATCTTTTCCTTCAGTAAAACTCCCAAATCTTCATAACTATGATTTACATCAGACATGGCTTGTTGAACAGTTGTCAGTTCTGTAAAAGGAAAGATGAACAAAGACTACATTAGAGGTTACATATACTTCAAGCAATACTTAGACTTCAAGAAATTCTAAACAGTACTTCAAGTGACCATGGCTAATAGTTCCCCAAACCAGAAGCTGCTGAACATGTTAAGAATTATTTCTTAACTTGTTACTATTATTTCTATTATTTTATATTATTTTTATTATTATTATTTCTTAACTGTTACTAGTTTGACTGCCTAACCTTACTGCATTAGTATCTCACTCACGGTCATGTACCATTATAAAGGTGTGTTATCAGCGAGAGAGCTTAGGAGGCAGTCAGTGTACTAAGCAGGCTGTAATTTAGAAGAACGAACACTGCAGACTTGAAACCTAGTACATGGCTATCCCAAAGCATATATGAGTGCCTACATAAGGTCCTTTTTTTTCTAAAAAGGAACTGGTCACATACAACAATACAGATGTATGTAAAATGTGTCTTTGCATCATGTATACATACAAGTGTGTTCATGTTGTGTATGTTGGCTGGTGTTAAAAAGTTTCAAATCACATAAACCCTAATAATTTTCTCAAAATCCATATGTTATACTAAAATAGCTCTTCCTATTTATTTATATTTTTATTTGTATTTATAAAAGTACATATTGATTCAGAAAGCAAAGACTTGATCTGTTTTCAAAGGATGTATCGAAGGCAGATATTTTTATAGTTGATTTTAATATCATCATAATAGCATAGTTTCCTTATGCAACAGTGACATGAAGTCTGTCTAGTAAAGATCATTGCAATCAGATCTGCACACAATATTTTTAAAATATCAACATATTTAACAGTAATACACAAGCACGTTTCTTTATCACATCCTGAATTTTTTACCTAGTGATTACTGACCTTTATTTTTCAGAAAATCCTGAGTTCCTGGAGCTCCTCCTTCACCATTTAACACTGCGCCACCTACAGACCAAGAAAGACCAAGTCACATGCTTAGCTGGGCCTTTTCCCACCAAAACACCAGCATTACACTTCCTCTTCAATACAACATGACGAATAGTTCTCATTATAACATTCAAAGAAAAATGTGCATGCTAACCATGTAAAAACAAACCTTTTATTTAGATGGTTTTATATATTTGAAGGTTGTTTTATGTTTTAACCTGCTCCAGCCAGCTAATGCCGTAAGTGGGATCACATATGCATAGCATATGCAGAGTGTGTGGGGGTGAACACACGCACTTATAGCATGCACATACACAGGATGCATGAGCAGTCTTACAACATACAATACTATGCTAAATAAATGAAAATAGTGGACAAAGGTCTATGCCCTAGCTGTGAGGCCTACTCATACCATCCGGCTAATGTCACTTCTTCCTCCTGAAAAGCAATCTGTTCCCTACTGCTCACTGAGAACATTTTTACCCAAGTGTGTCTGGGCATTGCCCTGGAGAGTGGCAAACACTGAAAATCATGAGGAAAGCACTGAACACTGAGCAGAAAAGAAACCCAAAGCAGTCATTGCAGACAACACAACTAACGACACAGCTTGCTTAAGATACCTTTACCCACTTAAACAGGAGTGTACCTCTGAGCAAAAAACCGCTTGATATCAACAGGACAAATCCCTTCCTATCTTATCTTTAGCGAGACTTGACAATATGTTCCATGCTGTTCCAGAGTCTGCAACGTGGAATCCTTACTGTCACTCATAAAGTCCTGTCACTGTCACTCGGAGGTAGCCGAAAAGCTCTGCTCATTAAACAGCATTTCAAAGCCTCTGGACTCAGGGCTACACAAACTTTGTGAAACACCATCAGAGCACTGAGCTGGGACACAGAGAACAGGCAGGAGAACCACTTCCCACTCTCCTGCACATTTGTATTCCCAGGTGAGCAGTTAACAGGGAAAGATTAACAGTTGCCTTGGAGAAGGCCGTGCATCCAGCCCTGGATGGGTAGGGCCACCTTAGTGGCAGCTGGAGGATGGCAAGAGAAAATAAACAGATAAGAGAACCAGAGAACCCCCAACCAGAACCTTGTAAATCTTCATGCTCTATTAGCCAGGCTATGTTTTTTTTAAACCTATTTTAAACCTAATAATGCTATTTATTTAATTATTTTTTTAACCTGGATGCATTGAAGTAGAGAAAGGAGCAGAGGCAGGAGCACAAATATCCTATGTTAAGTTCCAAAATGTTCTTTGAAGATTTTTATTTAAAATTCAAACACAAATGAAACCAGAAGTAGCTACTACCAAGAGACGTGAAAAAGAAAGTAATCTACTCTTGCCAGATAGGTATCCTCTGGCAGTCTCCATCCTTCCACTGTCCTTTGCAAATGACCACTGAAGGCCAATATTTGAACTAACAAGGTCAGGAAATAAATTAAAGAACTGACTGAAAATGTGCTTGTGGCCACTGAAATGCCCCAGGTACCACATGCTTTAAGTTATGGCTTCAGTGATACTTAGCAGAATTAGTAGATTCTGTAAAACAAATTTATGTTTAAACACTACAGTACAGAAAATCATGGGAATATATTTGCTTTTCTTTAAAATCAGATTACACATAAAAATAAGTTAGTCAAAGCTTCAGGCTGGAAGCACATTTTGGACCACGAAATTCATACTGGGATACAAAGTTGACTCCCTTTCATGTCGTTTTAACTAAAATACTGACTAGCATTATTTACGCTATCATCATTGGGATGAACTAGTTAGTCTAGGCTCTTAGTTTAGATAAGTGATGTCCTCATCATCCTTCTAACAAAACCTTTGTGATTCCGCAATTATGTGCTTGTTTGAAGCCACAGAGAACAGCCATGAAAAAGGCTCTCTGTGAGCAAAGATGTGCAGGTGCAGCAGTGTTTGCAAAAACAGGGTTTCTATTTGCAAGTCCTACTTGCAGACTTGGCAGATACATGAAACACTGAAAACCAATCACATTAAGTCAGTTTCTCCTTATCAGAAGTTTCCTGGGATGAGGTGAAAAAGACTGTGATACTGTTCATTTTATTGATTCTCTGGGAATTATGGACAGAAGTAACAGGTTTTCGGACTTGTCAATCATTTACAAAGTGCTTTTACACTATTTTGGCAATGTAAAGCAGTAAGAATTTGTATTGAATTGTTAAAGTAGTTAGATATAGCTGAAATGAGAATCACAGCAATTGATGGTCAGAACAGACATGGCTAACTGACTTCTCATGAGCCATAATATTCAGGAACCAAATCACAAGGTGCAATACATTATTTATTTATTTGAGGACTTTTAAAAACTCCTTAAATGTTAGATTTACCTGATTATATGAACACATACCTGATTTTGCAACTGCTCTCAGTTTTGCAGGAGAAGTCACAGCAGTAATCAGATTACACAACAACGTTCCTCTGCTATTCATTTTCTGCACTTCAGTTGCTTTTAACGTCCATTCATCTTTTAAATTCTGGTTAAGAAAAAGAGACAGTTGTTCATTGCAAAACTGAGTCCAGACTTAAAATATTTACTGTTGAGAGCAGAACAACCTTGTTACTTGGGAATCCCTTGTAGTACTGTATTGGGTTTATGTGGCAGTTTTGGTAGGCTGGGAGCTGCAGGGGTGGTTTCTGGGAGAACAGAGCAGGGGCTGCCCCATGTCAGACACAGCCAGTTCCAGCCAGCTCCAAAATGGCCTCAACTGAGCCCATCCGCGATGCTGATGGCACCTCAGTTATAACATACTTAAGAAAGGGCAAAAACTGTTGTGCAGATATCCAGAGTACAGCCCATGCCACAACAGGTGGATGTGCCCTGAAGGACGCTGCAGACCAGGGAGAGCCATGCAGGAGCTGGGGCCTGTGGAGAGGAGACCACACAGGAGCAGGTTTCCAGGCAGGAACTGCCATGGGAAGGACCCCACTCTGGAGCCAGGAAGAGTATGAGGAGGAAGAAGTGGCAGAGACAAAGTGTTATGAAGAACCACCACTCCCCATACCCCTGTGCCGCTTGGGGCAGGGGAGTGAGAACAGTCTTACGTCAAAGACTGAAGTTGAGCCTGGGAAGAAAGGAGGAGTGGAAGGACAGTGTTTTAATTTATTTTTTTGTTTGTTTCTCAGTATCCTACACTGCTTT
Source organism: Netta rufina (assembly GCF_964035555.1). NCBI lineage: Eukaryota > Metazoa > Chordata > Aves > Anseriformes > Anatidae > Netta > Netta rufina. The sequence goes on along the minus strand of NC_140125.1, from coordinate 95,367,634 downwards.
TGATTAGCAATCTTTTAATCTTTCCCAAGTTAAGCCTGTTTTGCCCATGACACTAAATGGTGAGCAATCTCCCTGCCCTTCTCTCAGCCCAAGACCTGTATTTTCTCCCCCTGTCCTGCTGAGGAGAGGGAGTGAGAGAGTGGCTGGGTGGGTGCTTGGCAGCCAGCTAAAGTTAATCCACCACATATATCCAAACATGCCAAGGAAATGGGAACGTAAATGCAGACTGCAAGCTCCTTAGTCCCCATCACTGTGGCTGCCTATGCCTTATGTTTGTTCTTTTATGTCACTAACAAATGCCCTATTTCCTTTAGCTGAGTTTAGCTGCTTGTATCCCAGTATCTTACCAAGGTATCTTCCAAAGGCTTCTTTAACTCCTCTGTATTCAGAGAGGGTTGTGCTGCTGGAATACGTTCTGTCGTCTCTTTTATCCATTTCTTTAAAGATTCCACAAGTAGCTCAAAAGCATCCATCTCTTTCTGACAAGATGATACGTCCTCTTCTCTAGATAATTGAAAAGAAAAGAAGTTCAGGACTGGATGTCCATATTCCTTCTGACAATTAAACCAATAGATGTTATCAACCCAATAATGCCATTCCTGAATTCAAAAACAGCCTCAACGCTGGTTTCAAAGACTACAGACACAGATTTGTGAGTTTTCTGTATGAACAGAAAACATCCGTCTTTGGGGCATTTTGATGGAAGATGCATAGATGATTACAAAGTAGGTAGAAAATGAAGCTGTCCTGTGCTTATCCATCTAACTGGAGATGATAAAGTTACAGTGGTACCATGGAGAGACAAACTCTTGTTAGAGCACTTGTAACTTGCTTGTCTTCTAACTGAACATGAATTGAACCTAAAGTGATATGTCAGTAGGGCTGGTGAACTAAGTCTACTCAGTCCTGTGCAATAAAAGCAAAGACAGTATTTCAAATACCATCAGATCAACCCTAACTCAAGGAATTGCATGACTAGAACAATTAGCAAACTAAATACAAAGAATGCTTAAGTGATGAAAGCAAAACAGGCAGATAGACCAGCTACAGATGTATTTCCAAACAGTTGTGGTTTTGTTGTTGTTGTTTTTGTTTGTTTGTTTGTTTTGTTTGTTTGTTTGTTTTTTGTTGTTGTTTTTTGTTTGTTTGTTTGTTTGTTTTTAAATGAAAAAGCCTCTCTACTCTGAAGTTAGCTGTACTCTCTTGAGGTAGCACACAAGTGGATAGCAGTCGTCACAACATTCACACAGTATTATTAGCCTAGGAGGTGGAAACACTTCAGTAATTGTTTGACTTACTTTTCTTTTACGGTCTCCTCTACCTCTCTGAATTTTTTTGACAAAGCATTTACTTTTTCTACTACCAGTGCTTTATCCCCAGGAAGAGCGTGGAATGAAAGTTCTTCAAGAAGCTGCTGCAAAACTTCCAGATCTTTCTTATGCTGTGCCAATTCTACACTAGCCTCCTGCAAGACAGAATTAAAACAGAATTATATTCTTTATATTAGACTCGGCAATCCAACTGAAGCTGTGAAACAAGTATGTCTTATTTATAGCTCAATCACTTAGATACACACGTTGTATACAAATGGACTGGTACAGTACCTGCATATACTGAGATACTTCACTAACATCCTTTCTTGGAGCCTCGGTCTCACTGAGAGCCTGGTTTTTCTCATCTAGGAACGACTGGAGTTTTTCTGTCAGACCTTCAAATAACTCCACTTTAGTCTTCAACTCCTCCATTTTCATCAGCTTTTCTTTATGCTTCTTACTTGCTGCAGAAAACCGTCCTGCAAGTTCACTCATTTTAGCTTGCAGTGAGGATGCAGTGGATGGATCTGCTGTTTCCATGAACTTCTTCACTTTCTCATTCATCGTGTTTATACTGCTTTGGCGACCTGCAATGTCTTGTTCTAGCATCTGAAACGAGCAAAAGCCACTCTGTATTGCTTATAATTAAAATTTAAGAAGTGGAGCTGGTCCACCATGTGAAGTAATACAATAAATTAGTACAGCAAGACCATCAGTGTAGATCTATTTCAGCTACAGAAATCCTGATGAGGTTTCAGTTCATGTAACAGTCTTCCTTACTAAGTATTCTGAGCCCATTAAAGTAAGATTTTAATTCTTTCTGAAACCTTAGCTTCAAACAAATATTTCTTTCAGAGTGTGATACTTACAATGCTTTTACTAATGATATCCTGAATAGCAGCAGAATTCAAAGGCACTTGATCTTTTTCTTCAAGGCTCTTTTCAACGCCTTCCATCCAATCCAGCATTTCATCCAAACCATCCTGCACACTTAGGGATCGTGTCAGAGTTATTTGGAGCTTCTCATTCCTTTCATTCACAGACTTTGATAAATTGTCATATCTCTCCACAATATCATCTGATAAAGAGAAAATACATTTCAAAGTTTCCTTTAGCCAAACTAAACTTTTAACTCACTTTATTATTTGTCACCAGGTTAAGTGTGAGTCAAAAATTGCCTGTATCAGAAGTAAGCAAAAGCATCAGCTGTATTCAGTAAAAACATACAACACAACAAAAGAATGGAATCAGACAAAGCCAAGAAGCCCATACGACAAGTGAAATGAGGGAGCAGCTTACAGCTGTGCTCCCAAATCTTTAGAAGTTGGTTCCCATGCAGCTCTAGCTTCTGGCAGCTGTTGACTGTTCCCAAGAAATAAAATAGCAGGGTATTAAGAGAGCTACTCTACAGCTCTGTCTCTTATGTTATTGTTAGAGCTGAATGGCTTTCTAGATGGTTCATCAACACTTTTGGGATAACCCTCTGAAAGTTATAAGTTCCACATTCCTCCTATGGAGTTTCATCACCAAGTGCAAAGATGCAAGTTGTTTTATGTTGTTGCTGAAAGTTACTTATGGGATTCCAGTAAGAGATAGGAATGTGATATACACACCCAGTATTCAAGCTTCAAACTGTGCTGAATGCCATGCTGTACTAATTCGCACAACTGACAGGAAAGAGTATTCAGTGTGGGTGGCAAGGCTGGGTAGCAGCAAGGTTCTGGGGGACTGGCCCAAGCTGGATACAGCCAGTTCCAGCCAACCCCACAATGGACCTGCCACAGGACACAGCTGAGCAGGCTCCACACTGGAGCAGGCTTATCCTGAAGGACTAGAGTCTGTGGAGAGGTTGGAGCAGGGGAAAAATGGGAGAACAGAGCAGCAGAGATGGAAGTGTACAGACTGACCTCCCATTCCCTATCCCACCACATGGCTTGGTGTCAGGATGGAGGAATTGGAAATGAAGGGGTGAAACTGAGACTGGAGACAAGGTGGGTGGTGGGAAGGTGTTCAAGTTTTTTCACTTTGTCTCTCATTATCAAAATCTATTGCCTGTTTGGCAATAAATTTAATCCACTTTTCCCCAAACTGAGTGTATTTTGCCTGTGACAGTAATTGGTAAGCAAGTGATCTCCTTCTCTTTATCTCAACCCACGAGCTTTTCCATAATAATCTTCCCCATCGTGTTGAGGAAGGAGAATAACAGAGAGGCTGTGGGGGCATCATGAAGCTGGCCAAGGACAACCTGCCATGGAAAGTTACTTGAAATCAGAAGAAATTAAGTTCAGCTAAGCAAACTTCAAATAATTGGTTGGAAACAGATAGCTGGAGTCACATTCCTTGAACCAGAACGTGTCCTTTCCCAATAGTAAACTTATGATCCCTAACTCTTAAATCCCTAACTCTGACACGCTCATCTGTAACACGGGAATTAAACATAATCCCTCCCTCTGAAAAAAACAAGTTAAAAATAAAATGACAGGTTTTAAGTGAAAAGCACATGATCAAACACAGAAGACAGCACAACAAAGAATTTACCGTGTTGTAACAGCTTATATCTCAACAAAACACAGACGTGAGCAGTGACACAGAGATGTGGAAACTCTGTATTTTGTCTCTTCTGCTATCTGCATGCCACAAGTGATAAAAATGGGTATTAAGAAAAGCAAGCATTTTACCCAGTGTTTTCTGAATCTCATCTTTGTCTGGTGTCAACTCTCCTCTTGTATCCAAAAGCACTTCAGCAGCTTTTTTCAGTTTTTCTACAGCAATTTGGTGGTTAGACACTTGTCCTTGAAGAACCTGTAAAATTCCACAATTGTCAATTACACAGTTCAGTATAGCTAAAAGGTACACATGTAATGCCAGAAATATGCCACACAACCTAAACTTAGTGCTGGGAATAAACTAACTTAATTTGTGGCCTCTCCACAAATCTTCACCACTGGCTTTGACTAGTCTTGGCCTTCTGGCCCTTGTTTTAGTTTATTTGCCATCTTTATTATCTTCTGTCCTATAGTACGTCTCTGACTCAACTGGCTGTCTTACATGTAACTTCAAAATGTGTCTTTTGGTTAATTGTTTTTTAAAGACCATTTGTACTGACTCAAGTGTTATCCAAAAGAAAAAAATTAAAATATTTTTCAATTCAGCATCAGAGAACAGAGGAAAAAACATATAGACAGCAGCAGTTACACACTAACCATCAGTTGTATCAACAAAGGCTCAGGCTGATATTGTAGCACCAACATGAATACCTTGAAACAATGTCATCATTTTTATAGTTTTTAAAACCTCCTGGAGCCAGCAACACGGATTTTTTCCTAGGTTTCTCCCTCTAACCAAGGACCACAGTTTTAGAGACTACCCCAGCTATGACTTGTTCCAGAATCAGCAGAGACTGAATCAACTTCTGAAAGTGGCTTTCTCTTTCCAGTGTATAAAACCACTTTAGGGTGAACAGTCTCTAAACTACTTCAGGTCTCTGTGCTAGTGCATATGACATATCTTTGTCTTGATTTGCTTGAACTTTGCAGAAGTCCAAACTGAAGGGCCCTCTCATTTTTTTCTGATACACACTAATGCTATGGACATACAATTCAGTCCCATCTGCCATGCCAGGACAAAGAAGTCATGTCAGTGCATTCAGCACTGGTAGCCAGAGCACAACATTATGCTAGAACATATCATATCTTGCTACCCTGTTGACAAAATAAAATTCAGACAGACCTGGAGAGAACTCTTCCTTACACCAGTGAAATATACTGTACTTGTACAAAAGAAAGAGAAAAGAGAAAAAAAATAAAGAAGACATACCAAAAACTTTGCAATGCTGGCAGAAAGCAAGCAAACTTATGCCAGAGGCACTGAAGATTATTCTGAAGAACAGTTAATCCCCATAAAAAGATTAGACTCCACCATACTGCCAAGGCCTGTGTCTAGCTGGATTATCAGCTGCATGTGTTGGCTAGAAGGGACAGCTTTAACTTGCAACACCTGACTTCTTCAGAAATTCTCTTTGTTTTGCTTTCATTAATTGTCTTTCTTTCTTCAGGCTCCTGTTTTTTCTCTTCCTTTGAATCTTTTGAATCCTTGCATCTTTGTAGTCTCTCCCTTCTTCCCTGCTCATATTCATTGAGTGCTCTTTTGTGTGGCAAGTAATCCACGTAGGCATTTCATAAAAGAGCCCTAATACTCACTCCTTTTATACTACTTGCATGAAAATTGGCATTATACAGGACATAATTCGTTTTGGCATAAGAAACAGAAGTTTAAATGGGGCTTCAAATTGTAATTGGTGTTATTTCTACCTTTCTAGTGCTTGGAAGCACAAATGCACCTCAATTGTTCCAATGTTTTGGCGTCCAAAATTTACACTTTTATTTATGAAAGAACAGCTAATTTTCTTAAATCTTACATAATTATTATACTTTTTATAATTCCTGTGGCAGATTTGAAAGATACCATGTAGTAAATGTATGACTTTCAGACTGTTCTAAGGGAAGTAGTTAAAGCATCCACTTTCCAAGAGATATTGATTACTGTTTGTCAACAGCAAACATACCAGACCTGCATAGAAACTCCACATAGCACCGCTCAAACAGCGATGAGATGTCTGAACAGTAACCTTGCTTACTGAGAAATAAAGAATTTGCATTTTAATTATAGTAGATAAAAGAATGTGTTTATGAAAATACAAGAGTCAGTTCTAAGATAACAGACCGTATGAAACTTTAAACAAGCCACTTTATATTTGGGTTCCTAAAGCCTCCTGTAAGCCTACTGTTTATGAGCCTAACTAGTGGTTTACCTTCACAAGCTCCATCACCATCCTGTCTTGCCTATACTAGGATTGACATAAAGTTGTGAGTTACTTCCTCAGTGGAAAAACAAAAAACCAACAAACACCTCTTTTTCTATGCAGTGCAAATTATTTTATATCTGCTTTTAGTGGGGCCTGTAGTATTCGTTACAACTGGAGAAAGTAAACAGACTAGAAAAACTGTGTACTGCTGATCCAGTATGATCCCTTACTGGAGATAATGCAGTAAAACAAAAATGTGAATAGAAAAAAGTAAGAGTCACAGACAAAAAACAACATATGGTCGTCTCCATCAGGAACCTGGTCACAAGCCCTACTGTGACAACAAACTGGAATCACTTAATCCTTTGTTAGTTCAAAAATTTTCCAGATTTCACCTACTATTTGCTAAGTGACATGAAACACATCTAGTTTTCATCGCTGCTGATGGCATCTTGGTCCCCCATTTTATTTTCACTCTAGTTCTTTTCAGATAACACACTAGGCAGCTGAATTTGAGAACTATAAAAGTTGCATGCAGACTTGCAAGGCAAGAATTTGGCCTGCAGCCACTTGGATTATATTAGATTATCCAGTTTTTCTGACAGAAAGCAGTTCCTTTTAGGACAGAAGAACTTCTGCTTTTTAAAGCTTTTTAAAGCTTTTTACCTTTGTTTCTTCCAGTTGTCTTTGGAGATTTTTGGGATCCACTGCAATTGGCTCTGACAGTTGTTTGTTAACAGCTATTTCAGAGGCCTGAAGACCTGACAAAAGTCCAGATGAGGCATCTTCATAATGCTGGTATTTATCTGCCAGGTCTTTAAGGTTATTTCCAAGGATGCTACACTAAAAGAGTAGAAAACAAAAAAAAAAAGGAAATACATTAAACTGTGTGTTGTGTTTCATAACAATCTCACTGTCTTATTTTCATTTCCTGAAATACTGAATGTATTTTTCCTGTCGTCGTTCCACTGACTAATTGATTTTTAAACTCAGGTGAGACAGTTGGGCAGGCTAGACAGTTCTTCCTAGTTCTTCTCAAGCATGATTTATGATCAGTTCAACAATACAGTCAGCAAACCAGAATTTAACCCATTGTACCAGAACAGGAAAAACTTTAGGAAGACTTTTTGATCCACCAACCTAAATATTCATTATCAGCACTCTGACACCAAAAATCTAGCCAGTAGAAGCTAGAAAATTTCCAAAAAACAGAAGGTATGTGCATATTCTTTAAAATATAAAGAACAGATAATTGTTTCCATAAATATCTTATCTGCCTAACAAATCCAAAGCCATATTGCTCCATAAGGCACATATGCTTTGTTTTGGTAACTTAAGGATGTCATCTAACCAAGTTCCTATTAGATCTATATGTTAGTACTCTCCCAAAATGTACACAGTGAATCATCACATAAAGAGATCAGTGAAACTCTGTTTCAGTCTTTTCAGAGACGGTTAGACAATCTGACTGTACACAGTCCTAATATTTATAAACAACTGTGTTAAATAATATTTATAAAGTCTCTTTAAATATTTATATTTTGAACCTTAGATCCACTATATTTTAATATTTACATTTGGTACTTCAGCTCCACCTGGTGGGCAAATATAGAATGCAACTCAGTTACACAGCCAAGTAACTGATTAGATTCTTTCAATATACAAATCTATAAACTCGTGTGTGCGCACAAATGCATAAATATATATGTCACTATTAAATACATGATATATATGCATTGTAAGTATATATATAATACATTAAATATTTTATTACAGACAACAAGCCTTTACAAAAGACAAAAAAGTTCCTGCAAGCCCATCTACAACCTGGAAGATCTCACTTTTAAAAAGTCTGCTCTTCCAGTTCTTGATTTAGTAAGACAAGTCTACTTTGTGCTGGTTTTTCTCTTCATAGTTAGAGTCAGATATTTAAGGTACTTCTATTAGATCTGTGCTAAATGTATATATGTAAACGGTAGATTCTGACAAGTTGACCAAAGTGAGATCACAAATAAAGCTGATGGGATAGAATTTTTATATGGATAAAAGTAAGTTCTTTGAATTTTTTTCAATTAAATCTTTACATTCACACTCAAACTAAACACAAAGTAGAAAATGTCAACCATTCAGACCTTAGATATTCTGGGACTCAACTAATGCAGATATTCTAGTAAAGCTTCTTGTTCTGTTATCTAAACTTAACAAACAAAGAATTTACAACTTCCCACAGTAATTTGCTTCACCAATTAACCCCTCTTTATACTAATTTACAAAATCATAGCAGTCTTTCCTATTTGGTATAAATAAAACTTACCTTAGTATAGAGAGATTTAAAACGATCTGAAGCACTATCCAGTTTATTTTGCACTTCAGCATAAGTAGCCGAAGTATCGATGCCATCTTTGTCAACCTTGACACCATCTCTTTTGCTACATGACCTTGCTGCGTCCAGAACTCTTTGTCCAGAAATTGTAATATACCGTAAATCACCTTTGTGAGATATAACATCTTCTGAAAAACTCTTCTGCCTTTTCAATTTGACCATAATACCACTGAAGTCAGAAGCACCAGCCTCCAAATTGTCCAGTTCTTGTTCTGCCTGCTGCAGCCAGGTTTCAAATTCACTATAGTCTGTATCAAACTTCTCCAGTTCTTCCCTCAGAGAATGAGTCATCTTCATTTTCCGTTCAGATTCAGCTAAGGCAGTCTCATACTGAGCCTTCAGCTCTTTCATGTTCCTTTGCATCTTCTCTTTTTCTTCAGGGGAAAGGTAGTGGCCTTGCTTCTCAAGTAGTGCCTGAGCAGATTGAGTTGCTATTATGACAGCCTGCTGCTGTGAAATAATTTTCTCATGTTGAGCCTGCAAGAAAAAATAAAATAATTATGACCAGCATCTTCTCAGATGATTCCATTAGACAAGTACTGTCTTGAAATCTCTGCTGAATTCTGCTTAGAAATGACAAGTAAAAAAAAGTCCATCAAAATGATGAAGAGCTTTTAAAATTTTCCTGTTATTTATTTAAAACATTTTCTGACTAATTTAGGGGAAAGCTTGACTCCTGGTCAGCATATTTCTTTGCTGTTTCAAAATTTTAAGAAATATTTGATGGTAAACTTAACCAGATTTACAGTCCATGACCAAATGGAGTAAATACCACTGGATATATAACTACACAAACACTTCCTCCTATACCTCTAAAAGACAACTCTGTGTAGTTAAACTACACGTTATCGATCTTTTTAGTTTTGTTTTGTTTTTTCCTAATAGAATTTATTTGCTTCTTACTTAATACTTAGGGTGGTGTGCTTAATGTAATCATTTTTTTTCTGGTTCTCTGTCTCAAAATAAAATTTAGTTAAGTAACAATCTGAAGGTAGGCAACTTCCAAAATCAGAAATGTTCTACTTTCTGTAACTTATACTGTAGCTAGCATTTCAAACCAAGAGGCCAAAAGGAGTGAAAGCATCAAACTTTAATAAGAATTAAGATATTTCCTTCTTATTTTCTTAGTGAACAAACATGCTTATAATCTGATTGAACAAACACATCCAAAGATTTTTTGTTTTGTTTTTCAATTTCAAGAGCAGTGATTCTTATCTAACATATCCTTAAAACAGGGGCTTTTGACATTAAAGATCAAGCCATATTTTGTGCATGTAAACTGTTTCAATACCATCAGAAAATAGTAAAACACATACAATAGAACTGTATACTAAATCAAATCTATATTTTAGATTATGTCTTTCAAAAAAAAAAAATTGCCATTCTTGAAGGTCCTCAATTCCCATGTAAAATGGTTACATAAAATAGACTGGTATGCTTTTCTTCTATATCTATACCGGATAATTATCCTATTGGCATCACATAAAGAAGAGAATTGTGAAAAAAAGTGAAAGTAAATTCATTATGAAATCAAAACCAAGTTATTTCATTTCCTTCATTTTTTTAATAAGAAAGGAAATCCAAAATAGTATCAGCTATCAGCATTACCAGTTTCAGCTGTACTCCCATCAAACCATATACGAAAGTTTTCAGTTGCTCAACTGTAAGTAAACAAAGGCCATAAAATTGAGCTCAATTATTTTAAATGCCTCCAATTAACTTACCTGGAAAATCTGTTTTTAAAATGCTGCACTGTGGTTTTATGTAACTCATTCCTCTGAAGCCCTTAAATAGTGCTTTCCAATGTGTGAAAGGGATAAGAAGTGAAGAGTACAATTTCAGCGAACTATTATCTATAGCTATTTGTAATCAGTATTCACAGGGAACTGCAGGGGATTAAATTTGGCTACTAGAAAGATTTTTGAAAAAAATCTCGTAAAGAATATGAATTTATGGTGCTGCTTCTTGCATTTTACTACCTGTAGAAGTGATCAAAACGTGACTGCACTGCATTAATTCCTCACTATAAAACTTAAAAATAATAGACTCACCATCAGAATTCTCAGAATTTGCCTTTGAAAATATGCTCTTTCTTATTTTGCAGTAATCAACCACAGTAAGATTGAAGAATTGACAAATTTGCAATACATTCTAACTACCAAAATTCCTATCACTGCACATCACTAACTTCCTAGTGCCCTTTCCAAAATCTGTTTCAGAAAGGATGTGATTGAATTCACTCAAGTTGAATGAAGACTGACATGTTTAGCACATAAATGTAAATAAGGTAACAGTACCTTGACTTTCTGATACTGCTGGTTCAGATTATCTTCTGTGCTTTTTACTAGTCCATCCACTTGACTTTCAATGTCTTGCTCTATTTCCAACAGATTACCATTGACATCATCCTCTTCTCCTTCCAAAGCCTTCATATCTCCCTCTTCAAAGTGCGTTCCATTCTGTTCTATCGCCTGCTTAAACTTCCTACCATGCTCTGCTTCTTTATCCACATTTGATAACCAATCCAAGAGATTTTCTATTGTATTTTTACTTTCTTCCAGTTGTTCTATGGCTGCGACCTACAATGAAATTATTTTAGTTCAGAAATCTTCATAAGGCACTACGTAGTATCATATGCAAACAGTCAATTTAAAATACATTAACCTTAAAAAGTGGCATATATATTGCTGTTTATTTTATAAAGAAAACAGAAAGCAGTTTATTAGTCACCCAAATTAAATACTTAATCTGTCCTCAGTATGCCAATAACAAATTGCAAGACTAATCCCGTAAAACATATAAAAAGTTTGAATAAAAGTATGAAATGGTTGCCTAAGAACCTTTTCTGTTTCCTGTTTAATTGCTGTTGTCATAGCCTTATCCAGTTCTTTTTTGGACTCTTCTGCCTTCTGGCTAAGGAGCAAACACTTTGTCTTAGCTTCATTCAGTTTCTGTTCAAGAATAGTCTTGTCTTCTTGTGACAATTTCTCTCCATTTTCTTTCAAGAAGGTTTCAGTATTTTTCACAATCTCTGCCAATGTCTGGGCACTTGCTCTCATGTCTTTTTGTATCTCCTTTTGAAAAAAAAAAACAAAAGATTGCAAATAGAAGTAAGCACATTATTCACCAGGTCTTTCTGATTAACCTTATTATAACTTCCTCTGCTCTGGGAGCAAGCACTTTTTTTTTCTTTCAGCAGCTCAATTATTTCTTCCCATATGCACGGTAAAAAATGTGCAGAAGATGATGCTAAAAGGCAAGGTCTCAGCAGGAAAGCAAACAAACTGTAAGGACTCTGTTACATAAAGACATCAAGGAAAGTGCAAGTATCACTAGAAAAAAATAATAATAAAAAAAAAAAATTGTAACCAACGCCTTGTGAAAAAATTCTTCAAATTTTTAAGCAGGTAAAAGCACTCCAGTCTTTATTCAACAAGGTAGTCTAGTCACTCTCCTCTGCACTTCGCCTTTTTTACTTTATGAAACTAGAATTGTACGTACCTCTTGTCTGGTCTGGTATTGTTCTAGCTCAGCCTTGCTGTCTCCAATAACAAGAGACTCTTGCTGTCCAATGAGTCGATTTTCAGTCTGTCTAAGCAAATCACATATTTCCTGCAGTTTCTCTTTGCATTCCTGCTGTCGTTCAGCCACATCCTATATTAGAGCCAAATAGAATTGAACGATAAAACAAAAACTTCCCCACTATAAGAACTAACAGATACTCTAAGACGAATTAACCTTTGAACACCAATATTGCAAAGCAATTTTTTTAAAAGTATGCTGTAAACATGATAGCAGTGGTACAAAGAGCAAGATGAACATATAGAAGGTATGGATAAACCTCAAATATGTTGTAAGTAAGAGAGACCATGTTTGATGGAATTGCCCAATAGGAGTCTGGCCATGCACATATGGGAAAGATGAAATCTCCGAACGACAGGAGTGAAAATCCAGTCTCTTAACCGCTTGAGACCTGTGATAACCACTATTAATTCTGCAAAAAGGATATCAAAACAGAGGTTAGTTGTGATTGTGAGTTAGCTCTTGTATGCATAATATGTTACCTGAATAGAAAATGCTGACTTCTTAAGCAATAGAAAAGAACAAAACATGCAAGAAACATTACTGTTACTACATCCTACAAAAGTATGTACGTTTCTCCTCTATTCTACATTTCTTTGGAAAAGTATGATGGAAACAAACGTTCTTAGAATGGTAAAGCAATTCAAAGCCCTCAGAACACTGAAACGCCTTTCAGTGTGCATAAACTGGGGGATGAGGTGGCAACTCTGAATTTTCACTGTGCTTCTGTGACAGAAGAGGAGATGTAGTTACGCAGCAGCATCTGTCAGCCTTTGACTATGAAGCTGGCCTATGCTTGCCAGCTGCAGCTACGTCAGCTGAAGAGGTAACTGTACCAGTTTGACTCAGGGTGCTTCTCAATGCCCATACCTGGAATTACAGATCTGATTTAATCATATTTCTGTCTCTCTAGCCTGTCTCAGTCAAAATGAGCTATGGTAGCAAAGATTTAAACAAATCTGGTACTCGCCTATAAAGACCTAAAAAAAAAGATCACACAAGCAGATGACATGGCAAATCAAAGGAAAAGAAAATCGTCAGCAAGACAGAAGAGAGAAGCAGTGGTGGAATAGTAAACTTCTCCATCAATATAGCTGCAGCCAGAAGAGGACATGAGTTCACTGCTTCATTTAAACAATATTTAAAAGAACTGATTATAATGCCTGAAACTGCACCTGTCCATAATCTAATATGCTGTTTCTGTGACCTGTGATTGTACTAATGAAAGGCAAAAATGACAACTCATCAAACTTCAGAGGATCATAGAATATGCTGAGTTGGAAGGGACCCACAAGGATCCCAACTCCAACTCCTGGCTCCTCACAGGAACACCCCAAAATCAAACCTAGAGAGCACTGTCCAAATGCTTCTTGAACTCTGGCAGGCTCAGTGCAGCAACCACTGCCCTGGTCACCATGTTCCAGTGCCCGGCCAGTGAAGAACCTCTCCCTAACCCCCAGCCTGACCCTGCCCTGTCCCAGCTCCATGCCGTCCCCTCGGGTCCTGTCGCTGTCCCCAGAGAGCAGAGCTCAGCGCCTGCCCCTCCGCTCCCCTCGTGAGGGAGCTGCAGGCCACCATGAGGCCTCCCCTCAGCCTGCTCTGCTCTGGGCTGAACAAACCAAGTGACTTCAGCTGCTCCTCATGTGTCTTCCTTTCTAGACCCTTCACCATCTTTGTCTTCTGGATACATTCTAATGGTTTTATATGCTTCTTATATTGTGGACTTCAAAACTGCACACAGTACTGGAGGCGAAGCCTCACCAGATCAATCTTAGCAGAACTATGAATGTATCTGTAGTGAAATCAGGAAGATAAGAATACACTTAATAGTGCATACTGGTATTAAAATTCCTCATCCATAGACAAAAACACTCAGCACGCATTTACACAGAAAGGCAAACCTTCTGATCACCCAGCTCTTGCGCTGCCTTTAACTGAGTCTCTAAACTTTCCACTTGAGATGTTATTGCTTCCTGTACTTCCTGAAAAGATTTCTGGGTGGTATTTAAGAGCCTCAGAAGCTGTTTGCTCTGATTAGGAGAAAGATCTTGGGCATGTTCAGAAATGAAGAACTGAACATCAAACGCAGTGGACTCCAGTTGCATTTTTGTACAGCCAAGCTCTGCAGCAGCATTCTGTAAATAAAGACAAAGGAAATGGCTAGCAAGGAAGACAAATTCAGTACAAATAAAACACAAATACCACTATCTTCTGTACTTAGCCCTTGTTCCAAAATGCTTTTGAGAGACATTGTAGCCACAGTTAATCAAAAATGTGTAAGGATCATTCTGACACATTCCACTAAGGGTTTCTGAATTTGTGTATGGTTTGCCTCTGGCACAGTCCATGTGCAAGTAATAAAGAGGATGATCTTGAAAATCTCTTTGTTTTCTCATGGATGTCTGTGAACATGCTGACCTTCAACACTGAAGAATTTAAGGCGAGCATGCGCTGACTGAAATGGCAGCTTTGGTTTAAGTTTTCTAGATTCTAGATCTGAAGACATAGAAATGGTAAAATTTTTACTTTAAAGTGTTTCCATTCTTCACTCCACAATGAGAAGCCCTGTCTCCAGCAGTGTGGCAAATTCTGCCCACAGCTACATCCTGTTCAGCCTTCACAACAATATAACACATACTGGAACACCATTAAAGCACAGTAAAATAATGTCATTTTTAACATTCATACATACAGAAGTAATATATGCATACAGTATAATACTGTATGAACACCACTAAAAACTTGATCTGATTTGTTTTTCATAACTCATTTCAACAAAGTGGGAAACGAAGGGGCTTTTTATTTTTCCCCATCTTCTCTTACAAGTAATTCATTTGGAAGGTAGCTAAGCTTCAGTATAGAATCCAGATCTTTTTTTTTAAAAAAAAAAGATTTAATTGTAATAATTAAAATATCTGTAACATAAACTAGATTTTCAAAAAAGGGTGAGATTTATTACAACAAATATAAGGAGAACCAAATAATCTTCTCACGAAGACAAACTACAAAAAAATTTAAGGAGAAGAAGCAAATCAACAATACTTTACTAATGGATCATTGAGTAATTGTATTCTTAAGTAATGAGCTCTAAATGTGTGATTAAGCAATAGAAGTTAATGAGCAGCTATACAAAAACTAGCTAAAAGTTCATAACAAGAAGTAACATTTGCCAGAAGCACCAACATCTGCTATAAAGAATACATACTTCGAGTAGCTGTAAACTTTGCTTCATATCTTCAATGTCATTAGTATTCACTGTGAAGTCATTCACGATTTTACTGTGTTCTGAGATCCAGTCCGAAAATCTCTGGAGTTTGCTTAAAAGTTGCTGATGTGATTCTGCAAGCTTAGACTAGAAAGGGAAATTGTGTATTTATTTATGCCCCCAGAGTCCAGTCACATTTTCATTCACATGTTAAATGGAATCATACATGTACTTTATGTTCAGATAAAACAAAGCCCTTATTTTTTTAGCTGAACTACCTTAAGAAAAGCAAGACAAAATATACAGATGTACAGTGATAAAAACATACCATTTCTGAGTCAATAGCACAGACTATTTGTTTTGCTCGTTTTGAAGATGCATCACAGACCACCAAAAATGCTTCCTGCAGATAGTCATAGCTTATCTTTAGCTCTTGAAGTTTCTCTTGGGGAACATCCTTGTGATTAAACTTTAAAAACTCTTCTGTCAACTTTGTATCCTTTTTTAGGATAATTGCAAAGGTAGCCAATCCAGATTCAAATGACTACAAAGAGAATATATATAAAATGTATTAAGTTACTATGCAAGAAAGAAATTTAAATCTGAATTATTTTAATTATATTTGAAATCTCACATTTTTTTCCCCTCGTCTGAGGTCTTTTTCTAGCTCCCATCACTAAGTGCTAGCATAAAGAACACTTTACTGACCTCTAGTTGTTCTAATTGTTCTTTTAGTATTTCCAGGTTGCTACTGATAGGTTTCTGGTTATCTAGGTGGCTTTTCATTTCTTGAAGCACCGTCAAATGTTCTCTCATTTTCTCTGTTAACTTGAAACATTTCTGTACTCCATCGACCTAAAAATGGGTTTTAACAATAAGAAAAGTTTTCCAAATTGGCAGACCAAAAATAAGCAATAAAAATCCTTTTAATTTGTTTTAAATTTATTTATTTATTTTTGTAACCATTATTCCAGTTTAATTATTCTCTCCAGCAATTAGAAGGATTCATGCAATTCCTTTAACACAGGAAACGTAACACATACCAGCTGCTGTTACCTACCATGCTAGTGAGGTTGTCAGCCAGGACTGCTTCTTTGCTTTTGTAAGCAGGTTCAGTAACACCTTTGGAAAGGCTGTCTGTCTTCTCATGCTCCTGGTCAATTTTCCAAGCAACAGCTATGTCATCTGCCAATGTTTTCTCTTTAGGAATTTCAGATCCAAACTCTGGTTGTTCTGTGGAGAAAAGAGTACAAAGCCCATCTACTTTGCCTTTACCTTCATGTCCTGTGGTGATGCCAGCAACCTGTGAGCTCATAAGCAAACCACTTATCAGCTCCTCTAACTTGCTTGTACATTCATCTGCAGATGACATTTGAAAAATCTCCGTAAGTTCAGAAGTCCTAAGTTTTGGAACAGGACCTTTCACCTCTTGGTCTATTTCACTCTTCATTTCTTTTGGATCATCCATCTTTTGCTTACAGGATTCCTGCTTCAGGATATCACGAAGAAGATCAGGACTTCTGCAATCAGGCCAGAGCAAGGAAAGAGCATCGCTGTCCTTCGGCTCTGTGCGTGGTGCAGTAACCATTAATGCTGTTCTAACAGTACTGCTTGTTTGACTAAGATTTGACTCACAAGACATGCTGCTTCCAGGCTGGGTGCTTCTAACCATTGCAAGTAAATTTTGCATCAGAGTTTTGGTATCAGAGTAACTTAGGGGTTCACCCTCTTCCTTGCAGTAAATATGTCCCACCTTCAATTTCCTTTGTAATATATTCTTTAAGTCTTCCATTAGCATGTCAGACCCTTCTGGTGACTGTGAAAAGCCCTTCTTTACTTGGAAATCTTTGCAAGGTCCTATTTCCGTTTGTAATGATTCCATGGACATTTGTTTTTTGAAACCACTTTCAAAGGAAGAAGTCTCACTAGCTAGGAACTCACCCTTTGTGTTTTTCAGCTCTTCATATTCCTTCTGGTCAACATTAATCAAGTCAGCCCCTATGCTGCTCAGAATTGCAGAAGAAGCATCAGTGGTATGTGTATGATTCCCAGAAGGTAGCACAACAATCCCATCCCCTGATTCTTTGGCATCCTCAGTGCTTCCTAAAGCACCTGCTTTTGTAAGGGTAAGTTCATTATCACTGCTGCTCCTGTTTTCTGAGATGTCTTTATGAACACTGTCAGTACTTTGACAGACAACTGTCTCTCCAATATTGGGCAAAATCTGACCAATATTTACTTTTTCTTTACTTGAATTAGGATTTTCTCTATCAGCCTTAGTTGCTGATGCATCAAATATTTCCCCAAGACTTTCCATATGTATGGGACTTTTACTTAGCTCCGTAATATCACATTCCTTTATAATATTTACTCTATCTTTATTTTCTGCACGAATTTCAAAACCTTCTCCTATTTGATCATGCTTCCTGTTGGTAATTGGATCTACCTGGTCACGAAGTGAGCTATCCTTACTTGGATAAGGCACATCTGTGAGGAATTCAGTGTCCTTTTGGGATGAACTTGCCTTTAGTTGTTCCATACCAGCCATGTCATTTAATATTTTTTTCTCTGCAAATACTGCTTCTTTTTGTCTTTGTCCATGACTTGAGTGTAATATTGGCATAGCATTATTGGTTTTGTTCATGCTATCAGTAAAGCATTCGGAGAGAAGCATATTTGTCTGAGTACTTTCATCATCACCATTAGGTTGCTTTGTAATTAGGAATGGTGTTACATTAATGTCAGATGTCATAGTATCATCAAGAATCTGTGTTCTATTGCTTTCTTCACTCATACAGGACATCCATTTAGTGTCAAAGGTATTTTCAGACCGAATATGCTCTGTAGGATCTTGTGATGTGTGTTTACTTTCGACATAAATCCCATATTCGTTTTCTGTTTTCTGTTGCCTTTCTTCTTTGCTTGTACATGTGACACCAGCACATCTTTCCTCATAAACATCCGATGAAGTTTCACATTTTCCCAAGGACAGTTTTCTATTGCCATGGTTGGACTGGAATTGCAAACTGTACCCTGTCTGGTGGCCTAAAGAATAGCAAAAGTCATCAATATCCTGTTTATTTTCGTCACTATTTTCTATGTCTCCTACAGAAATTAACAGCTGCTCATCTTTGTTTTTACATTGATGGTGTGAGTAAAAAGTATCCATTTCTTCATCACTGTCAGAATCAGTATCAGAGTCGTCGTAACTATCATAATCAATACAGTCATAATCATAATCTTCCTCCTCCTGTGTTCCTTCAGAGTCATCCTCACTGGAGGTGCTTTCTGCTTTCATTTCATCCTCCTCATTTCTGTCTCGCTGTACGTTTGTTTCATACAAATTCAATAAAGAAGTGAGGCATTCCTCCTTTCTTCCTTCACTCTCCAGAGTAACTGGTAATCTTTGCTTCTCTCCAAAGCCCCCTGTTCTTTCCCTTTCCTCCTTAAGGACTGTTTCCAATGTTTCAGCACTTGCAGAAGCTGTATTTATGCTGTCAGGTAGACCTATCAGATTTACATCCCTTAAGTAATTGCCACTCTCTCCAGCACTAATTGGAAGTTCTTGAAAAGAGCTGTTCTCTTCTCTCAAAGCTATCAGACCACCACCCTCCTCTGTTCCTAATGGAACATTCTCTGGCTCCGGTGTATCAACATCCCTTAACTGCAAGGTATCGAAATCATCATCACCTTGAGGGGTGTCATAGGACTCATCATCATCCATTTGTGGAGAACCATAGACATCACTGTCATCATCATCAACCTGAGGAGTTTCGTAGGCGTCGTCATCGTCATCATCAAACAGCGAGCTGTCCCCTTCAGAGGCTACCTCACCATATTCATGCTCCAAGTGGTTACTTTCAAACTGGGGGATGCTATCACTGCCTTCCAGTGATGAGTCAGAACTACTACCCGGTAATAACCTGTCAAATGGCAGATCGCTTTCTTCCACTGCTAGACTTTGTGCTGTGCTGTTACTGTCCCCCACAGAAGGTCTGTCGTGTGTAACAGTATTGCTTTCCAACAAAGGCGTCCACTGTATGTCTCTACCATCTTCTAGACAAAGCTTACGTGGCAAATCAGTACAACCCTCCAGAGATGGCCTGCCATGTCTGTAGGGATGGTCCTCTAGGGATGCCCTGTTATGCACATCAGTGGAGCCCAGTAGAGGTTGCTCACTACATCCATTATCTTCTAACTGTAGCGTGTGACCACATCGGCTCTCTGATTCTTCTGGAAGCCTATATTCTGTATCTGCACTGATAGATGAACCAAAACTCCTCTGAAAGTCGTCCTTCTTTGCATTATCCAGCACCATTCTAAAACTGTCAGCTTCTAGTATGTGAGGCTCATATTGCATGCACCTTTCCATGTCTCTCCAGATTTTATTATCTGACAAGTCAGTCACACTCGAGGCCTTTTGTAAGGTTTTATCATTAATGTTTTCCTTACACAGACTGTCTGCCAAAAGAATATCCTCTTTCCCTGTTTCTGAAAAAAGATTTGGATTTGAGTCATTTAGAATAAATCCTTCAATGTTTCCTGAATTTGCTTTCTTATCGTTATGCTTACACAGCTCTACCTGCGTCCACTCAGAATCCTCCAGAAGACCTTTGAGCACATTTCTGTCTGTGGAATTTTGAGTGCTACTTTCTACATTTCTAAGTTCTGGAGACTTAGTTACCAACATCTTCTGTGCATATTCTGATTGCTCAGTACCACTAGTATTGCAAACATCTGATCTACAAACATGGACATCTTTTTCCTGTAAACATTTATCATTCCCTAAATCACCAAACTGAATTAACTTTCTGGCATTAGAAGTGCTTTCAACACCTGAAAGATCACCTTGAACACTGCCTGCAACATTACTAAAATGGACATTGTCAGCTGACTTTTGATTAATTCCTTTTGGGCTTATGTATTTGTTGCTAAACTCATTTTCATCAATATTGTATGTAGAACTATCCCCTTCCAGCAACATACTGATGGCTTCTTGCAGTTGTCCATCATACAATAAAAGTCTTCTTCCAGTGTTTGCATCCATATAACTATTTACCATCAGATAAGATATGAATAACTTCTTAGCTTGATCTGTATTATGACATACAGGGTCTTGTGTGCCAGAATCTTCGTGTTCTTCCTCACAGTCATGAAACACAGATGGCAAGAGCTCATATGTTGATAACCATTTTGCAGCATTTTTACAGGGGGATTCTAATTCTTCTACACTGGGCATTTTATCTGGTAAAATCACACTGTTCAGAACACACACAGTATTGATATCTATTAACCCTGACTGTGCAGCCTGATCTAGACCGAGTACTTCACAAGTTTCTGGAATATAAAGTGCAGCTATTTTCTGCCTATCATTTAGTATTTTGAATGCCAGTTCATTTGTTATCATCTCTTGGTGCAAAGAAGTTGATATTGGGAATATTTCACCCGTGTGAGGCCATATAAGTCCAACAAAGCCTCTTTGTGCTTCTAACACCAGCAGTGCACTGGTTGATGATATTAAATTGCATTGTACAGCTTCATCAACAGTCAAGCGTTGGCCTGAATTTGGACAAAGGATTCCACCAGCCTGAACCTGATGTGTGAGGATCCCACAAGCGGTGTCCTGATCTATCATCCCTTGTTTCATTGCCTCTTCCACAGTCAGTCGTTTCCCTGAGTCAGGGTCAATTATACCTCCAGACATCATCTGAGCCCCCAGCAGCCTGAACATTGTTTCCCGGTCGATGAGTCCTTCATGGGCTGCCCTCAAAATAGTTATCTTCCTTCCACATTTGAATGTGATTCTACCTTTTTCTTGTGGTTTCACAGGTAGGAGTCTTAACCCTGTTTCTTCATGTAATATGCTTCTATGAACCATCTGTTCAAGGGAAATCTTTTCAGCACAGTTAGGGTCTATGAGATCTTTACAAGTGTCTTTTTCCAGAAGCTTTGCATATAATGTTGGAGAAATCAGGTTTCTCTGGAAAGCACTCTGCAAAGTCAGGTGCTCTCCAGTAGATGGCAAAATCAAGTGCCCACTTGAAAGCTGATTCTCAAGAATCTTAATAGCTAAAGGTTCTGAAATTAGACCTTGTTCTAAAGCTGACACAATTGGAAGGTTTGCTAATGATGATTCTGAAATAAGTTTCTTTGCATTATTTAATTCCTGCAACTGCAACAGAATCTGCTCATCAATTAAGGCACGAGCTTTAGCTTCTTCCAAATCATAACATACTCCTGATTCTGGAGAAATGATTCCAGTGAGGATCAGCTGATTTTCGAGCAATCTAACTCCAGTGTCATAGTCAATAAAACCTTTTAGAACAGACTGAAAAACTGAAAGGACTTCTCCAGTTGTTTGGTCAATGATACCAGCAATGACATTATTCACCTATAAAGGAATATAAAAGAACAGCTATCACTATTTTTAGACAAATCTTAATATTTTTTAAATTTTTATTTTTTTTTTCTTTTGAATGCATGATAAGCATAAAAACGTGTACTTACCAGCACTGGATGAATGCTGTGAATGTTAGCAGCTCAAACGCGCAAGTGATCTATGTCAGTCATTGAACAGCACACGATGTGATAAAAGGTTTAAAATCAACATGCATCTGTGAATTGAAAACCTATGCTTTGCATACATAAATAGGGTTAGTGAAAGACAATAGGAGAGATGATTGCAGAGTGAGCAAACAGAACATGTACCTGAAAGGCAAATTTTCATGCTCTAAATGTCTGTGAAAGGTTAGAATATTCAGAAACAGTACGTGATTCAAAACAACCATGCTATTCATGTTTACAGCATACAGCACTTCTGTATATACGCTCAACAATATGGAATCAGATATTCTAGCACCAAATACTGCATTTAGTTTGCATGGAAAGTATGAAGTCAGTTTGGCAACACTATTTAAACTAATTACACAGACGCTGCCCATAAATGTATATGAGAATACTCATTTGCAACATTTTTTTGAGAATCCCATATTTATGATTGAGATCCATTAACACATGTATTTGTAGATCCATTAAGAAATGTATTTGCAGTGTCTCAGAGTTATTAACGTTATGTACTCCCATATTTACGTCCAGATAAATTTTAAGAAAAACTGAAAGTAGATCCCTTCTGGGACACTTCTGAGTGATATATTGGAAAGATTAACATGTTATTTTATGGTGTCCTTTTTGCAGCACAAACGCAGATTTATGTAGCAGTCAAAGAATGGCTTTTAAGAGAAGAGTTAAGAGATGAATGATATGTTTATCTTTCTTCATGCAAGGCACACATTATTAAGACTCTTCACAAAAAAAAAACACCCTGATGAGCAGAATATCCATATGCACAGGTAAGGTAACACACAGTATTTTATACCAAATACACAAAACCATCAGTCAGTTAAATCTCAAGTTCCTTTACACACAGGCTGTTAATTACAGCTTCATCTTTTACTCATCATGTATGGTTCCACAACCATGCAGTAACACTCAAGAAAGCTTGAAATGTGAGTTTCCATCTTGTTACCTTTTCTTCCATCTTTTCATCATCCAAATACTGTGCTTCCTGCAGCTGCTTCAAAGCTTCACTGGATAACAAGCTGTAGCTCTCCTGAAGGGATCTGACTTGTTTTTCCATTTCATTCCTCTCTTCATCTGTCATTCTATTAAAACAGAAACAAAGAAGGGGAAAGGAGATCTCTTGATAACTTGTGACAGAATCACAGAATGGTTGAGGTTGGAAGGGATCTCTGGAGATCATCTAGTCCAACCTGCCTCCTCAAGCAGGGTCCCCTAGAGCACATTAATCAGGCTGAACAGGCTTTTCCTCATACATACATACTCCCACTCCCTTAATCATTTTAGTAGCCTTTCGCTGGACTTGCTCCAGGAGCTCCATATTTCTCTTGTACTGGGGTGTCCAGAACTGGACACAGTACTCCAGGTGAAGCCTCAACACGGCTGAGCAGAGGGGGAGGATCACCTCCCTTGACCTGCTGGCAACGCTTTTCCTAATGCAGCACAGGATGCCATTGGCCTTAGCTGCAGGGAGTGATCAGGTTACCTTTAACTTAAAAAAAAGGGGGGGGGGGCAGTGAGAGGATGGGGAGAGGTGGAAGGAGAAGATTTATAAAAGTAGTCTGAAAAAATATAGTTTAATTAAGAGGATGTTCAAGATATATAGCTACTCGGGACAAGAGGTTAAAATCATCTACAATTTACTTTAAATGCCTTTGCTAAGGCATTTACCATTTGCATGTGCCTTTGTCTACTTATTACCAATGAAGACATGAATTATCCCAGCAATTTATCCTAAATAATATGATTTTAGATGCAAATGAAACAAACTTGTGATATATAGTATGTAGTAGTGTTTTGTTAATTATTTTGACTTCAAATGAAAATTACAATCTAACATTTTTAAGCCGACCAGAGGTGCATAAACATAATAGAATTATTGAAATACATAAAACCAAATCAAAGTTTTACCAGAATGAGAAGTCAAAAATTATAAAACAAACAGAGAAGAACCACCTGTATGTCTACATATAGCACAATTGGAACTGTCACATGAGAATATGGTTTCTTTTTAAGCAAACAGTATATGCTGATTACAGTAATTTATGTTATTTGAAAAATAAAAGCATAGAAATGGCATACTTGTCACTGTGCTTAGCTAAAAATCCTTGAATAGTCTGCAGAGCTTCAGCTATTTGTTCCTTCTTGGTTGACATTTCATCAAGGGAAATCTGAAAAATAAACAACCTCTGTTTAAGACTTCACTATGCATCTGTATAAAAAGAGAAACAAACAAACAACATAATATTTCCATGTACAACAAAACTCAACAGCAAAGGAACTGGAAATTTTTATTAAAAATAGGGGCTATTCTTAGAACTAATAGGGACTGTTCTTAGAATTAAGTTGTATCATGTACATATGGATAAGTCATTACACTAAGTCTCTTGGTAAAATAACCTGAGATGGAAAACTATTTGGTGAGACAAACAAAATTTATTTTAGAATGTTATTGTTTGAAACTTAATCACTTAAAAACACTTAGTATTTGGTACAGTTTAAGGCAAATTTACAAAGATATGCATACAATGGTCATGATCAAGAAGTTGCACATTACCGTAAGAGTAATAAAAAATAAATAAAAATAGGAGAAGGGCACAGACTTTCATGAAATTCAATCACAGAGACAAATGCAGTGTTACTTAAAAAAAATGAATTATTGAAATTTTAATAAATATAAAATATTTATTAATATTCTCCTATTATTTCTGTGTCATCCCCACTCACGTACTAGTTCTGACAGAGGAACTTGCAAGAATTTCATCTTTTAAGTTTTCTGAAAAACTGCCTGCAGTTCTTCAGACAAAAGCACTACCTTTGATTTTGGTTAAGCAGAGACAGTACTGAGGGGTGTCCAGGGTTTCATTAGCAAGCTGGGAGTAAGTTCAATGCAGGTGTAAGTGAATGCTAGTAAGGGGCTTGGGTCCTGTTTTCACATGGGTTGGGACACAACTCATCTTCAACATAGTCTCCCTTTACATTCAGTACCAGTGACCTACAATGCCACTATTCATGATGCTTGAACAAAAACACAGACAGCAAGCACAGGATGCGTAATATGAGATGATATGAGCAGGATGAGGTGGGATCATGGGCTCCGCTTTCCTTAGGGCACTGGCATCATGACGGCTCCTACTTGCGCTGTGCCACTACTGGCAGCAGCTTCCCCTCCCACTAGGGCTACACCCTATAGCCCCCAGGCATCTGTTAGAAACATTTTTCAGCTAACATTAGCTATCAAACCAAAACAAACAAACAAAAAATATCAAGAATTAGTTATCAAGTTTTTACAAAACTTGTCTAGGCAACTGTACTAGGCGTGGAGACAAAACCAGGCACCTTTGGAAGGTGCCTTCTACCTCGCAGGCCGTAATGGAAACACCCTCAGGAAATGGCTGCTGCCCACAGGCAGGAGGAAGCCAAGACTGCTAACTCATAGGTTATTTTCCAAACAGCTAAATAATACATAAATTAAAAAAATAAATAAATAGCTAAAGCTGGACAGGGAAGATGCCACCTGTAGTCACCATGGCAGACTGAGATGCTCAAAGTTGCTGGACGCTGGCCCAATGCTGACAAGTGGTTCTCATCAAAGCCATCAAGAGTATAAGAAAACCAGAACTGAATGTTTTCTGTCGCTAACAGAACTAGCACTGGTGCCTCAAACAGGCCTGCACTTTGGTAGTAGAGTGCACACAGCCTGTATGAACAAGCAGCACACTGGGACTGGTGGCAGGTGGGGGCTGCAGAGCTGCCATCCTGCCTGATGGCACAATTTGGCTCCTGTACACGCTGCCCCCCTAACTGGCACCAATGCCCATGACCAAAATAAAAACACAGGAACAGGCAGCTTAAAAGATGGGCAAAAATCATGTTTGCATGGCTACATATCCAGCCTACATCCGAGGGATGTGTAAAAGACAGTGTTTCATTTCTCTGCTGTGAAGTGGGCAGGTGGGCCTTCACTTGTGGAAATCCCTTCAGGTGTCACTAAGCTATTTTGTGTGACAAACCTAGCAGGTGAGCTGCTAGAAATGACATGAAACTTCACAGATGTAAATGCATGGTCAGAGTAACAACTGTGCACAACAACAGACCTACCAAATACAAAGAAGGCATGATGGGCCCCTCCAGCAGCCTGTGGACTACTAGCGTGGTAGCAAAGAGGGCCCAGCTGGCACCCTCTGGATTCCCTAAGGCAGCAGATTTGAAGAGGAGTGTGCATCTGTTCGAAGACTTTCAACTACCATCTCATAACCAACCCATAAGAGGACCCCTCAAGATAACTTTTTAATAACAAATAAAAACAAACCCGGCCCACAGGCCCCTCCTGCCAACTTTCTCCCTGGTGCTAGGGTAGAATTCACCAGGCTCATTCACTGAACTGTGTCAGGACCAGGCAGCAGACCTACAAAGTGCCACCTTGCCAGGACACATTGTCCCTCTACAATGGCTGGATTATGGTATGCAGGGTATAGGTTCTCTGAATTGAGATTTTGTACTGTCAGAATATATCACACTCCAGGAGTATGAAAGGCAGCTTGCAATTGGTCTTAAGTAACGTGTTTGTGTGAACATTTATCCAATCCTCCACTCACAACAAAACGTGAAATTACATCCTTAGTAAAGTGTGGATGGTGGTTTGGAGAAAAAAAAAATATTTATGGAATATTTTATCATTTTAATCAACACAAAAAAAAATAAAAAGGGGAAGTGCTATTTTACCAAAACACATCTATGTACCTGCTGCTTAGGCAAATCTGTCTTTTCAGCCTTTTCTCCTCCTTCTTTGCTGAGTGTCTTGCTGAGGTTTGACACCCATTTCAGCAAATCCCCAGCTTTCTCAACATGTTCCTTCTTTTCTTCTTCCATTGACTTCTGACAAGCACCACGAATTGTAAAAAAAACATGTAAATGCAAATTGTTGGAATATTTAACATTCACATCCATAGAAACACAATTCTACCACAATGGCAGTATCATCACATAACCGTAAAGCAATTTCTTTTTATTTATCACCATATGCATTATGCAACACTTTGATGTAAGAACAAAAATGCCACATAATTATACACATTAAGAGAATAATTCCTCAAAAGATTTGTAATTATGATTATGGTGCTTAATCACATACATGTACATTCATTATAAAATGATTGATATGTAAAAAAAAAGTATAGCTTTCCAGCCATTACTCAGCAGATAAAATCTAAACAACATTTGCACATAAACTATCTTTGAATTGCTGCCTTTGCATTACCCTCAGGTATGGATATCTAAAGCCAACACAGGATACCAGTATTTTATAATCTATGAACACGGATTACTAAATTACAGTTAGGAAGAATACATTGCTTCTATGTCTACAGAAACAAGGACAATAAAAGTAAAATGCTGACACATTTCATCTTTTTCTGCATGGAAAAATACATACATATTTTAATAGTAACATGACCTGTTAGTAGTTTTAAATTTAGCAGTATTTAGAAAACACATCTAAGCACTTTCATGTAAAAATGAAGTGCTACCACAAATAAAATGAAGACCTTGAAGAAGTAAAAATGAAGACATTCTATTTCAATGGTATTTTTATTAATCAGATATATAATAGTAATTAATTTCCCTAATAAAGTTTTGAAAAAACGTATCAAAAAAGTTACCTTAAGTGTGAAAAAAACTGTATATGCAATTTTGTGATGTGAGTAGCCTTTTAAAATATATGAAATACTATCATGAGAAAAGCTACTCATGCATTAAGTGCTTACTCTACTGCAGATTTAGCCCTTCTATAGTATTTTTTCACCTTTGTACAATAAATTATATTTGCAAAGTGATTTTTAATATTAAATGAAGTAAGTGCATTGTATGAAATACTGCACTGTCTTCATTCACAAAATGGGAAATCTCTTTCAGTTTTTAATATAAAAATCTGATTCTCATCTCACTTAAATGTACGTATTTCGCACTCATGTTAACTCCACCAACCTCAGTATAACTTCTGTTTTATAATACCTACATGTACATTATGTCAGATATGGCCTTCAGGTAAACACTGAAGACAGTCTACATTTTGAAATTACGAGTTTACCTAAGTTTACCTAAAAATATAAACTTTATGAAAAGTAATAGCTATTTACAGGTTACTGGTTTATACTAATTAGTGGCTAATACTAATTAGTTTTAAAGCAACTCATGACTACATTAGACAATACCATCTATAACTTTTCATAAAAGTAGTCATAGATCTTTTCCTTGACTTGAATTGACTTTAAGTCAGACCCCAAACGACTACTAACATCTTGTTCCATTACGAAGCATAATATAGACTAGAAATGCCTGTTTTCATGGGTTGAGCAGCTTCTAATAATCGTAGTCCAGTGTGGCAATCAAAAACAGCTCTCTCCAGAGCTTCTTTGTAGGTTAACTTCTTCTTTGTTTTGGGGCATGTTATAACTTTAACATACAATTTTTCATCTTTCATCTTCGTAGCTGTCACAGCATCAATAACACCACTCTTAATTGCATCTTCCATTGTTAATCTGGAGTGAGATTTTGGATCTATCAACCCACCAGTCAGGTACTGATACTCCAGGCAGCGCATACCCATTTCCTTGTCTAGGGCATTTACACTCATAGCTTCCACAGCTGACATAACTGTATTCCTTACGGGGTGAATGATCCCAGTAAAGATTAGTTCACATTGCTGAATTTGCTTGGCACAACCATCATCAATTAACTCCCTTTGCAAAGCTTCTGAAACACTGTACTTTTTCCCAGTAAATGGATCGATTATGCCTCCTGTACTAACCTGAGCTTCAAGACACCGGAGGGCAGTAACTCTATCTACCAGGTTTTTGCGCGAGGCTTTTAAAACTGGAATTCTTTCATTGGTTTCAGAAAGCCAAAATCCTGCAATAGGACTCTTTAAATCTTTATTTGGTTGTGAACTGGTAAGTAAAATATCTCCAAACTCATTAATTGTGATTAAACCCTCCTTATATTTATTGACTACTGCTCTGTCAATTCTACCCTGATTTAAGGTCTCCTCGATATTAAACTGTACACCAGTTTTAAGATCAGTAAGCAAAAGAAAAGAATTCCCATCTGAGTCAAAACATGTAGACTCCTTCCAATCAAATTCCTGTTTTGAAAGCTCAAGATATGTAGCTTTATCAACACATTTTTTCTGATAAGCCTCGTAAGAAGTCATTTCAGCTCCTGTTTTGAGGTCTATTACAGAAATTTTATGACTTTTCTCTGCAGATGGGCTGCTTATTTTCCTTTCACCAACTGGAAGCAGAAAACATTTACTGCTTACACTGAACAAACACATTTTCAGCAAATCACAGTAGTACATAGCTTTCCTGTTATTTGGATTGTGAAAGCATTTTGCATTACTAGAGGGCTCATGCAAAAACTTTAAAATTGTGTTACTAAGCAAGCCAAGCTGCACCGCAGTTTCTGGAGGTACACGAACACTTCTTATGGGATCAATGACTCCCCCACTTGCAATTTGAGCTTCAAGGATATTTTTACCTTTTTGTCTGTCTAGAAGTCGAGCTTCCATAGCCTGATACACAGATAGCACTTTACCAGAACAGCAATAACCCAAAACAGCTTTCTCTGCCTCATGCAATCTACTCTTGAATTCATTATCTGCCAGCCCCATACCAACTGAATCATCAACAGAGAATTTCTGACCTGTCGTAGGATCAATGATGAAACCAGTAGCTGCTTGGGCCTCTAAAAATGCTAATGCCAACACTTTCCCTATGATTCTTTTCTTTACCGCTGAAGCAAAAGAGATTATTTCTTTGCTGGATTCAAGGTACAGCCCAGCTATAGCTGTAGGTTTAGTTAAAAATTTTTCAAGACTTTTCTGAACCTCACTAATAGTTTTCTGCCCAGAACGGAGCTCCTCAATTGTAAGCCTGTCTAAAAGTTTAACTTCGGCCAACTGTCTGGCAGTCACATCATGTCGGAGACCTTGAAATTTAATATCATCGTATTCCTCTGTAAAATATTCCAACTGAGTATCATCAGCAGTTCTCAAAATCTCTTCCCCTAAGAAAGAATTCATCTTTGCAAAGTCGTCTCTCCTAAACCCTTCAGATGTTTTGTATCCCTCAAACATTCTGTCTTCATTACCAAAAGTCTTGTCATTTTCTTGTTTTAATGTTGTAACTTCAACATGCATGTCATACTGCTTGTTCTTCACTATCTGTAAATAGGAATTTTGCACAGTGAGAAACAGATCTGCAGAACTATGCTGTACATAATTCACTCCTAAATCCACCACCAGAGCAACAAAAGGGAGAGCTTGAGCATGTTGGAAAGGGGAGCTGCTATTAGCATTGGACAGCACAGAAATATAGGTAGCTGGAGTTTTAAAATGCATTCACCATTTCAAATATTTATTCAACAACAAGAATAGGAGTAGACTAAGCAACACTTGTTACTATGTGACCTTACCACAATTAATCAAAGCTCATTTTGACCAGTAATGATAGAATGGTGTATGTGAATTTCTATTTCCAACAAGACATGAAAAATAAAGTGTTTCATAGATATTAACGAGCCTGCCACAAAGATTTAATGAAAAGCTTGTGTAACGTGAAAATGAAGGGGTCCCCTTCACCAAGGTAAGAACATATGAAACATGAAAGAGAATACAGAACAGTGTAAAGCGTAACTAAAAAAATGAAATAGAGTAGTAAAAAACAGTATTAGGAAGGCAAACCCTCACAAAATGTAGTGTATACCTCCAAGGGATGCAGTTTTACTAATCCTAATTCATGTTTCATGTCTTCTCCAGGCCTAATAGTTTGTCTGGAACTGTGTAGGTTCCTGTTTCTTAATTTGTCTCTTTCAGATGTTCCACTGATTTCGCTTGCTTTATCAAAAGTTATCTGGAACTGCGTACTCGTCTGAGAAACAAACTCTGTAAAAGACTGTGGGTTTCCATCTTCTAGTGATTGGTTTATTCTCGACATCTGGAACTGCACCTCCTTTGGTATGGTATCATCAGCACTCACATACAGTGTATTTTCTTCTATTTGACCAGTCATAAAGCCTGACCTCTCCTGTTTCTGCCTGAACAAAGGTGAGTGAGGTTTTGCATGTGGAAGAAGTTGTTCAAATTCTCTAGCTGAGGTGTCATTCAAATAATTCCCTCTTCTCTCACAGCTCAAGTTAAATCCACAATCTTTGAATTTATTATTTTGCTGAACTTCATTCTGAAACAAAAGAAATCTGTGTTCACTCTCCTTGACCTGCAAGTCCATTTTCTGTTTCAAGCCCTCAACCAAGCGCTTCTGCACTTCCAACTCTTCCTCAAGTTTCCTGCACTTCTGGTGATAGTCCATTTCAGCATGCTTCCCTTGCTGCAGTTGCTCATGACATTTTTTAAGCCTTTCTTGCAGATCTTCAATCTGTTTTTTGTACAACATGATGTTTTCCTCAGCCATATGCTTTTCCTGCTGAAGAGCAACACACTCTAGTTTTATGCCAGAAATATCCTTTTCTGTGTTGCTATGAGATTCCAGTAATTTTTCCACTTTTTTCCTAAATTCCTCTGCAGAGTGTTTAAACTTGATTGATTCTTCCTGAAACAGAATCATTTTCTTGCGTGCCATTTGTTCATCCAGAGTCTTCTGGTGGAGTTCATCCTGTAATTTTTTTAATTTACTACTTAGTTCTTGTATATGAACTTCCTGTAGTTGTATTTTCTGTTCACTCATTTTCTTTTCTGTAGTTAGAGCACACATTTGGGCATTCAGATTTTTAATCTCCAGGTCAATGGTTAGGGTGGAAGCACTTTGTTTATCACATTTTTGTTTATACTCACTAGCTAAATCTTTTGTTTTTGCTAGATCATCTTCTAGACTTTTGATTTTACATAGGAATTCTTGCTCCATTATTGTTTGCTTGTGCAATTGTTCATTTGTTGTACGCAGTTGCTCTTTGAAACCATCTGCTAGGCTTTTTAATGCCTCATTTTTCCTCTGAATACTTTGTTTTTCCAAAGTCATCTTCTCCGACTCAGACTGAATTTGCTTCATTAGCAGTTTTGTTTCAGTGTTCCATTTATTAAGGTCCTCTATCTTTCGTTTCAATGTTTCTGACACATGATTACTTTTGGCTAATTCATTCTTCAGCATCTGGATTTCATGCTGGTACTCTTTTTCTACTTTTGTTTTTTGAAGCAATTCTTCCTGTATTTTCTTATATTTGTCCTGAAGATTACTTGCTTCTCCTTTGCACGACTGTGTTCTGTGCTCAGCTGCCAGCTTCTCTTTTTGAAGAGAACTGATTTGTGAATTTAAATGTTTGATAGTGATTTCAGTTTTTGCCTGTGATCTAGTTAATTCCTCTACTTCTCTTTTTAGATGTGCCTTTTCCTGATGAACAGATTTCAGCTCCTCCTGATAGTTCATCTTAATTTTCTTAAGATCTATAGCTTCCTGCATCACCTCTTCAGCTTTACCTGTAGTTCTAAGTAACTGTTTGTCCAGTTCTTTCAACTGTTGCAAATATCCCTGCTCTACTTGGTCTTTTTCCTCCAACTTAATTTTTAGGCATTTAAGTTCACTATTGACTTCATCTAATTTTTCTTTTAATAAACGAGACTTTTCTTCTGTTGATGATTTTTGAAGCTCAATTTCATTCAGTTCGTATTTGAGGTCTTTAATAGTTTTATCAGCTTTCTTGTTAGCAAGATTTAGTTCATCCACCTTCTGCTTTAGTTCTTCTACAATTTTTGCTTCCTGTTTCCTCTGGAAACTTGTAATTTCGGAATCAGCCTTACACTGGCTGCTTTGCCCAGCTGTGTAAGTTGCCAGGGAAGTTTCTCTCGTTACAGAGTACCTGCCTTCAACAACCTTCCTTCTGGCTTCAGTTTTCTCTTTTTCTTTCAGCTTTATTTCTGATAGATTCCCTTTACACTCAAGATCTTGCTCCATTTGCTTTATCAGTTTCATAAGTTTCTCTTCTCCTTCTGTTTTTTTCTTCAGCTCCTGCATAAGGGATTTTTTTTGTTGCTCTAAATCATGAAGATTAGTATCCTTTCTTCTCAGATGTTCTTCAAGGTTTCTTCTGGTAAAGGTGCTTTCTTCTATTTGGTTTCGAAAAGCTCGGAGGTTTTCTTCCAGTATACTTCTTTGAGTCTCTGCCTGAAAAACAAGCTGCCTTACACACTCCAACTCCTGCTTTGCATCTGCTTTCTCTTTCTCAGTGCTCTCTAGATCTAAACGACACTGCTTTGCCTCTTGCTCAGCCTTGGTCTTCTGAAGACAGATCTCTTCCATATCCTTTTGCTGCTTTTTCCGCTCATTTTCTGCAGCTTCCCTCAATCTGGGGAGCTCCTGCTCCACTTGGAATTTTTGTTTCTTCAGATCCTCCAACATCTCCTCAAGTGCTTTTACCTTTCCCATGAGTTTTCTGTTCTCATCAGTCGTGCTATTTTGCTGTGCCATTAGATCTGAATAAGCCTCACGCACTGATGCCTCCTCCTTCCTTAATATCTGTAGAAAAATAAGACAAGTTATAATGCAGTTTTTCTAATACGGTGTGTGAAACATTAGGCTCTTTTAAAAGAAAAGTGGAAAATACTTACTCATATTACATGGTACATCCAGAAAGTAGAACGAGCAGTTCCCACCACCATCACCTTCTCTTGAAACAGTAAGCTTCAGGAAGTTACCATTAGCCAAATATGAAACCCTTCATAAAGACATCCGCATAACGAAGAAGTCCTGAAGCCTCTCACTTCAGTCAGATGCCTCTTAGTGATTAGCAGAGTCAAACAGCTTGCATACGCTTTTTCTCCAAACAAATACGTAGAGCAAACAGTGAGCCAAACACTATGCACAAGAATTCCCAAGCAGAAAGTACCGCTTTTGGATCAGTACAGCAGGAAACAGAGGAAGCTTTTTATGCTCACAAGCAAAAGTAACTCACAAGAAGTTTGGATATCTCCAAGAAAAGAAACAGCATTTAGAGCTAGAGTCAAGATGCGTCAAGACCACGAAGGGAACTATCCCCCAATACATCTCTGTTCTGTACTGTGCTCCACAGTCTCAACACATCCACTGTCTCAGCTGCGGGACTAGGAGCACAGCTGCTCTGCGGTGTAGACACAGTTAGAACATAAACATGGTAATTACAAAAATCCTAGTGAAAACCAGATAGTAGTCTCCACATGTTGGCAGCAATGCATAAGAATATAGTTGAAACCATACATACCTCACCTTCATTAGCACAATTAGCACATTAGGTACCTAGTGTGAGCTAACATGAGGTAAGAACACACCCATATTCCTATGATCATATAGACATGGCACGGAAGGAAATTATAGTAATATTTTCAAATAA
This sequence comes from Netta rufina, assembly GCF_964035555.1. Classification (NCBI taxonomy): domain Eukaryota; kingdom Metazoa; phylum Chordata; class Aves; order Anseriformes; family Anatidae; genus Netta; species Netta rufina. The sequence goes on along the minus strand of NC_140125.1, from coordinate 95,333,399 downwards.
ACTAAATGTTGTAGTTCAAATTTAGCAGATTTACCTTTTTCTTCACATGATACATGAAACTAATTTCCTAAAAGGCTAATGCAAAGGCAGCTTCTTCAATTTCACTCTGTATTTTCCCTGACCCTCCACACGGACAATTTTGAATAAATCCTAGCCAACACAAAATATTTACAGTGATTTCTTATCTGATCTCCTTTTATGCTCTTGTAGGCACTAAACCTAATGCATTATGCTTGAAATGAACTGAAAATACAGATCAGTCCCAAATTAAATCTTGTTAGCTTCCATTATTTCTAACTGGCATGGCTGAGCATCAGCTGGGTGGAGAAGAGGATGACAATTAAATAGTAATATAAAACATGGATAAATTTATGAACACTAAAAAAAAAAAATCAAAATGCACAGTAATTAGTATATCATTAGTATATTCATTGTTTAAATTATATTGAATCAACTTTAAATCACTTGACCTTGACTTATTTTGAAATTCAAATGTTGATTTGGATTGGTTTAGAATCATTCTTGATTTAACTTCTCTGTTTGCATTGCATAACAACTCTGGTACCTCAGTTATAGTTGTGCTCCTTTTATCTTCATTACCACTGTCTTTTATCTTTGTCTCCTTTCTTCTTTCAAGTGAGTCTTTGTTTCCTGTGTTTTCACAGAATGTTTTCTGTAGTTCAGTGGTTTTTCCAGGTACCTTTGTGCTATGACCTTTATCCTTACTGTCCAATTCTGTTACTAGCAATAAATCTTCACCTTTCTGATCCTGTTCTAACTTGTCCTCTCCACTCAGTTTCTTCCTGCTTATATTTATGTTGTCCAAATGACAAATTTTACCCTGTGATATTTTTCTCTCACTTACTTCCTCCTCGTGACTCAAAACCTTTTTTGCTAATCCATGTTCTGAAAATGGAAAATGATTATCTCCTCCAGAAATCGTTTCTGAGAGGAAATTTAAATCACCTACATTACTCAACAATTCTGTACTGAATCTTGGATCACTCTCCACTGGTTTATTAGATTGAGAGACTTCTGTTGAATGCTGATCCTCCAAAATATTTCCTGAAGAAAAAGGCAAAATTTCTTGTGTTGTACTCCTGGCTTCATTTTGATTTAGATTTGATTTTTCTAGGGTTTCGTTTTGGTTTATGAAGTAACTTTTACCCAGAGATGTTCTGTGCAGTTCCTTTGCGTCCCTTTCAACACTACCAGAAATACCTGGATTACTCACAGACTGCAGACTTAATTTCATTTTTTCACTTCCATTGTGCACTCCCAGTTCTCTGAAAGTAGATGCAACTTTCTCTAAAGGTACTGCATCCCTTAGACCTGATAAAGAGTCACCTTCTTCACCACATACTTGAAACTCTTTACCTTCGGAGTTCATGGTATTGTTGCTACTACTTTCTGTAAAGCAATGTTCTTTAGTCTGACATTCAGAAAATGTTTCTGCTGAAAAATGTTGCTGTTTGTGAGGGCTGATACTCTGGGCATGCTCTCCATTTTTTGTAATAACTTCATCTTTCTTCATTGTTAGCTCAAAATTAGTTTCTGATTGCATCTCATATCCTTCCTTTGCTGGAACACTGCTCCCTGCCTTTCTTGAATAACTTTTTTCTTTATTTTCATGTATTATTTCCACTTTAGATAATTTTTTTGACACTCCCTCTATTTTCTGTCTCTCTCCATTAACAACTTGCTGACTTAACCTTTCACCAGGATGATTATTCGCACTCACAGAGATCTCAGCTGAAACAAAGGAATCTTTTCTATCATTTTTGTCTTCTTTACTTTGATTACCAAAAAACATTACACTATCTTGCTCTGTACGTGGCTTATTTTCCCTGTTGCCACTACTGCTACTTTCTTGATCATTGAGATTTACAACTTTTTTTAACGTTCTATCACCTTCGGTTTTGTCATCTCTGTGTAATTTTCTTCTGTGAATTTCCAGTGTATTTTCTGTTTGCTTAGCTTTACCCGAAGAGTTATCTTTTTGCATATATTCCACATCCATCATGCTTTCATTAGGTGCATTTTCCTCTCTGAATTCAACTGCTTCATTACATGCCAACCGTTCAAAGACTTCAGTTGACTTCACAGGCTGCTGGAGTTCACTGTCATCTGGTAAGCTCTGAGCATGACAGTAACATGGATTAAACAGAGATATCATGGAAAGGATCTTAGTTTTCTTTATTCTGTGCATTCTTAATGCCATTACCGAGAGTTAAGAAGAAAGACTGTCATGAAAGAAAATCTTGCAACAACCACAGATTTCAGAGGTCTGATCCAAGCAAAACATACTATTATTCCTCTTTTGAAACTGATTTAGGTTATCTTCGAAGAAGCTATCAGAAATTTAGAAGAATTCAGGAGCAGGACAGGGTTTGGATGGAGAGTGTTTGATTTCCAAAAGAAAAAAAAAAGCAGTCCTGGGGATTCAGAGCAGATGGAGACTCAGAGGGGTTTAAAAGATTCCATTTGTTCTTGAGGAACATGAAGCCTTTCAGCATTCACAGGATTCTTGGTCCCCATTTCAATTCTTGTTCTTTGTTTCAGTTTTTATCCATTATAAAGTTAGTAGTGTTAGTTAGACTAAATAGTCAGTTATAGTGGCTACCTATCAAGAAGCTTATCTATTTCCATTTGCATGCGCCACCACTTTAATGATGTACAAAGATGCATTCTCTTAGCATTAACGGTTTGTTCAAAGGTATTCAAAAGCCAGAAAGGCAATAAAAACAAAGCCAGCACTAGAATTACATAAAATTCCTTTAAGAACTCTGTGTTTTTTTTTCTGTAACAACATTAAAGTTTATACTTTTGAATGTTTTCCAATTTTATGTAAGTTACACAGGACCAAATTTAATAAGGGCACAATTACGTATAGGAGTATAATTTGGGCTTTTTTTTCAGAGATCTGTAGTGTATAGATTATATTAAAACACTATAGTCCTTAAGGGAGTAAATTACTTTCCGAGAGAAACATGTTTGTGAAGAAAGTGAAAATTCTGATTTTTTTTCTCAGTTATTTGGAATGCTATTTCTGTAGCAAGAATGTATTCTGAGTAACTTAGCTGTTTAATTTCAGTAACCTACACTTGCTAATAAGATTCAACACTAAACAAGAATAAAATTCTATTTGACCCTAAGGAATCAATACAGTAGAAAGGTAGAAGGAAAAAAATCTAAACATGTCAAAAATAATTAAGAAATTTGAGAGGACACGGCATCTCCCTGTTTAATGGGCTCCTTTATATATTGTAAGTGGATTGCATACTCAGCTTAATGTCTGCATATATCCCAAAGATCGAGCCCTAAAATACTGCAGTATTAAAATGTACTGTATGTAACTGCATCTCCAGCAGAAATTAGTAAGCCATATGATCCTTCCAGCTGGAAGAACTGGTAAAATGTATGGATGATACGGTTTTGCTTATCTGAATGTTGTAATCTGATACTCCTACATTACTGTATAGAACACAGTATATAAGGAATTTGGTCTTTTGTATCTGCTGCTAACTTTGTGAATATTTCCAGCAGATAGATTGCTCTTCATTTGCTTAGCTGTTCTTTTTGTTTGGTTGTCTTTTAGCAGACGACCTACCTCTTCCTCTTCCAGTCTTTTCAGAGAATCACCTGCAAACTTTATGTACTGCGTCATCAGGGTCACTAAGGCAGTGTAACGAGTCCGTAAATCCATGAACTGCAGAGAAACAAAACGGAAGGGCGGCAAAAGTGAAACATTAACACTGAATGCCACATAATGTAAAAAGATAACTGCCTAGAATTTACCTTCTAAGAAGTGATAAATACTTTTCTAGAACCTATCCTGACTTTGATTCCAATTTCATTTTACTCATTAACAAATCCTAAATTCCATTCTTTTGTTTACTCAGTTTAAAGCAAAGATGCGTAAAGTTTTCCTATCATAAGAAATTTGTTTACCTCTTGAATAATGAAGTCTGATGAGCTTTGCATTCTTCGACGTTTCACTGGAGATTTTTGTTGGGAGTCAACCATAGCCCTGTATGTCATAGTCTGCAACTCGTAGTCCTATAAAAAACATAAAACACACAAAATGGTCAGCATTCCATATGATACTGACACTAATAAAAGGATTTTAAGTATACCAGTATTTATTACCTTCACAGCAGCTGAGTACTGTTCTGCATATTTCTGGCATTCATCTATTTTGCTTTGTTTCATCTCAATCTCAGAAACCAGCATCTGTAAAATATGAATATACATCTTCATCTTAAAAAGTGATTCTTTTCTTATGGCTGCTGTTATTAGCATTTCTATTTTATCTAACAACGTCAAATTACATAATACACACATTTCCACATGTGTACAAGCAATTGTAAGCTCAAGCCCATTTCCTAGTTTTGTTTGGTTTACAGTACAAAAGAAGTGGAAAAAATCCTGCCAGGCTTAATACCTGGTGATCAAAGCTCTAAAAGAAATTAGGGTTATACCACTTTACCCATATAATGTGTTACATGAAAATATTTTGTTATATAAATGCATTATTGTTATAAATACATTTCTGTGTCCATAATTACCAAGAGTAGCACTAAATAAAAAAATGAGGTGGTAAGTCAAAAATTTTAGGCACTCTCTAAGGTTTTATGTTTGCAAATCTGAGGACCAAAACTGGTCTATACAATAGTAATAATTACTGAGTGATATATTAAAAACGTTAGCTGCACCGTGAACATAAAAATATAAAAGCTGATGATGATTTGGATTTTTACAATAAAGGCTGAGAATTATAAGCACCTCATTTCAAGAAATAAGACTGACATCATTGGGTTCAACTGATACCTTAATCTCCAGTCAGCAAAGCAGCAAATTCCAACAATGAGATCCCTTCCATACCTTATGTTGGTTCAGCTGTTTAGCCAGTGCTTTGCTATTTTCAGGATGAATTTCTTGAATCTTTCGCTGAGTATCTTCCACTTGTTGAATCCAAGTGTCCAATGAATTGTAAGTATCTTTGTAGTACTTCAGAGATTTATTAATACTTTCTAAGTCACGCAACCTGATTTTATGTTAGAAAATATGCCAAAGGAGTAAAAGTGAATATAATGATAAAAAGTACAACACTAAACTAAATACAACTTTCAAGGTTTTGGATGTCTTAGCTCTGCTAAGCTAAGTATATTACAGCATACTAGCATACTATAAACATTGTAAAATAGCATTAACTGAACAGTAAATTAGCTTCTCAAACACTAAGATCCCCAGTTTGATGAAGCCTTTTCATTTGTCATAAACAACACCCAAGAGAGATTCTACTACAGAAAAAAAACTATGCATATATCCCTCATTAGTGAGCTAAATTGCTTCAAACTCCGTGAGCACAGGAATCCCCAGGCACGCTGTAAGAGGAAGGTCTCTGCAACAGTAATTCTATGGAGTCACAGAATTTCAGATGTGACTTATGTGAATTAATAAGGCAAAAAGCGGAGCTGCAGTTATGTAGCAGTTCACCATACCCCATGCCTCCCACAAAACAACAGCAGTTACACTTGCTATGCTAAAGCAAGTGATTCTGTTGACCATTAAAAAGTCCCTTTTAAAATTATGTTTTTAACCTGAAAAAAAGTACTATGTATTTCTTGAAAGTGGTTTCCATACTGATGAGAATAGTTTCATGGCTCTTATACTGTTACTTCAAGTATCATATGAATACGACTCATCCAAAACACTGCATAATTACAGATAAGCTTACTCAATCGTGAATAAATACTGTGAATTGTGAATTGTCTGATTGTGAATAAATACTTTGAATTGCACTAGTGTTGTTCTCAAGATGCCAAAAGGAGAGTAAAAAAGAGCAAGCAAAGGATACACAGTTTGTCAGGTTTCATACTTGAGCATAGTTTTACGCCAATAACCATGAAAGTAAGAAGGGATCGTGGTAACTGCAGCCAATATTTGTATATGCTTTCCATATAATGATCATCAGTGTCAAGCTGTTAGGAAGCAGCAGAGTGAACATTTGCAGAAAGCAGTTTGTTTACAGCTACATGCTGCAACCACCACAATCTGTCCTATTTACTCCAGAAGTCACTTTGTATTAACAACAACTTTTCAGTGTGTTCTATTCAGAACACAGAGCTGTAAGGAGATCATTTGGTTCGTGTTTGCCCTATGAGGAAATAAGGACACTTCCATACCTCATAAAACTATTGTTTTATCATTTAAATTCTGCCACACTATCAGATGATGAATCATCCGAGGTGATTTAAAGCTAGCCATTCTCCAGTCAGCTCTAAATTAGCCAGCTTTTGCCCATCTGCCTTTTACTTCTGGTGATGTTAAACAGAGCCAACTAAGTTAGTTAATTGCAAGCAAATACCTTCAATATTACACCTGAGTGGATACTCATCCCTTAGAAAAGGAGAAAAAAATGTGAAAGGTTGTTGTGTGAAACTTTACATAAACAGCACTGTATTTGATGTATTTGAAGTAGATTTTAGGAAATAAATTCGGACTCTGTATTAGAGACTTCCTTAACTTCTCCATACTACAAAGGAAACAACACTAAATAGATGTATGGACAACTCCTTCAAAATTATTGACAGCTGTGTTCTGTGATATCTGTAAATCTGTAAAGGCATGTGCATTTGAGTAACACTCTCCAATATAGTCACAACAATAATGCTGAAAGGCTTAAATTAGAGCAACATTGCAATTGCATATGGAGACGGCATGAAACCAGTTGCACACCAAAAGAAAATACTGGCACTTCACCAGAAGTTTTTAATCTGGTAGCTACTGCAACAAAATTATCACAGAAGTCAATAGAAGCTAAGGACTTCCAGACTTAGCACGTCAGCCATTAAAAGCAAGCAAACACGAAGCCAGTCGTAACTGATCAACCAGTTCATGAGTTTTGCCTGTCAGAACAAATTATGTGCAGAAACAGATGGCATTTCCATAGGACGGCAAGCCATTTCTGTAGGCTCTTTTTGGAAAGTAAAAGGACAGTTTCTCTCTACTGTCTCAGTAAGTTGTCAGGAACAAAATAAAGCTTCTCTATTTTGTTAATCTTTTGGTGCACAACAGGCAGAGACAGTCCCTGGGGAAATGACAGGCAACAATGTCAGCAGCACAGAAAAGATAAGAATCCCTGATCTTAGCGCATTTAGCAAATAGCTCATTAACATTCATTCTTGATTATGTTTCTCAGAAACAACAAGAACATCAAAAAATGCGAACAGATTATAAGAAAAAGTTATACAAACCTATTCTCAATTTGAGAATGAATATTTTGCCACCTCTCAGCTAACTGATCAACTTTTTCTTTATGCCAGTCGAAGTCAAGATCACGCTCCTTGTGCATTTTGAACATCTGATCACTGATCATCTTTGCCTTCTGCAGCTCATCCTCTAAGGCATGGAACACTTCTCTTTTCTCATCTACTTCAGATCTCCATTGCTAGTGTATGATAAATTAAATATTTTAAATAATTCCTAAATTATGACACTACTTATAAATGAATATTTTACATAAGCAATTACTTCTGGTTGCTCAAACACCAGAATGGCACCAAAATGAGTTTGAAGCAACTAATTAGCTGTGAACTGCAAAATAGTTCTGAGTTACAGCATCCCCCCCAACACAAGCATCAAACACAGCCAGCAAATCAACATCTTTATCTGATAAACTACAGCTTTCAAAAAATTAGGTAGGTGCCAATCACTAACAAAAAAGCATTACTTATCATTTGAGATATTGAAATAAGCTGTATGCAGAGTATTTAAAATGCTGAACTTCAGTTTTAGCCTTTCTGAAAGATAAATGCCAAACCTCCTAGGAAACCCCAGTTAGTATACCACAGCAGTAAGAGGAATCATACTGTGGACATGTTTATATAAGAATGTTACCTTAAGCATGCATTACCTTTGCAGAGACAGAAAAATAAGTCTTACTGAAGCATTAACGACTGGCATTCCTGGGAGTTCAGGAACTGCAAAGCATGACCTAATTGCAATAATACACATGCAAACTATCCAATTCTCAATGTTTCAAAGTCTATTTTTGTTGAGGTATTGGTCCTAATGCAGACTCCAAACACATAAGCCAACTTTTGATAAACTATACAGTAAAGCATAACCAGAACAAATGTTACAAGATGGATCATTTCCCTTTTTTTTTTTTTTTATTTGCCCAGGCATCTGCTGACTTACCTTTAATGTACCCATAAGATTTTCAATGTTATTTTTGTCAGCAGTTACTGCCTCTTCTTCACACAGCTTAGTTTCATAAAGTTTTACTAATGATTCCGCTCCTTGGGTGTTCTTCAACACCAAATTTACAGTTTTTAATCTGAAAAACAGTAATCTCCTGTTAACTGAACAAGCAATAAAAATACTCAACACACTTGTTGTGTATTTCAGTCTTTTCATGTCATAGATACCCCTTTGTACAGTGTTAAAATATCTTTAACTCCCTCTTCCTCAATCATTATTATTCATACTAATATTTTTAATTTATTTTGAAGAGAAAACTAAACTACAGTGTGTATGACAGGAGATGGCCTATTACATACTTATCTATGTAAATGGAAGACATAGAATAAACTTGGTTCATATTCTGAATAACAATATTTAGTTCAGAGCGCAGAGTAGGAACTGAAGGTGAACCAGCAGCTTGACTGAAAAACTCTTCGCATTTATCTGTAATGCCTCCCAAGTCATCTTTCAGTCTATCCAACTCCTTCTTCAGTTTCTGTAAAAATGAAGTGATTGACAGTGGTTTTATGCTATATCAATTTGATGTATACTCTAGGTAAAAGAGCCTTTCCCAAAGGCTTACCTCTTGCTCTGAAATCCTAAACACACTTTCATGTAGGTCATCCCTTTCCATTGGGGTTCGGATCTGTCGAATTAACCGCTCCTCACAACTCTCCAGCCGAAGTCTGATATTTCTGACTTCTGAGATGTATAGGTTGTAAATAGATTCTTCCTGCTCCTCTGTTGAAAGAAACAAACATTTTAGCAAACAAAGCCATTGTGTCACTTTCACCATGTCTTCTGACAAAAGACTTTTATAAAGTCACCATTCAACGGGTTTTTTCATGAATGGCTGAAATCCCATCAATTTCCATAATTTTTACTACAAAACAAATTTTAGGAACCTTTAAATTTTAGTTATATTTAGATCAACTCCTCACATTTTGAAAATTAGCATATATCATTGATTGTCCATCCCAGACACAGGCATCATACCTTATGCAGACACTGCTAAATTCAGTAGCTGAACATTTCAGCCAGATGATGTCAGGCATGATACTCTAGGAAATCTCAAAGCTTTTTTTTTTTTAATTCTCCTTCAGAGGCAGAAGGCAACACATCTTTCCTTAAGTATAGTGAACTATGCTAATGCAGTAATCAGCTTTGCACTACTGTATTCCTGTAAGTGATTAGCTACTTGACAGTGTATCAGAACAGTTATTTTAAGCTTTTTCTGCTTGTTGAATTTAAAAACAGAGGTAAGAGAACTGTAACTACAGGTATTCCGTGGAGCTACAGAAGTATCTAGGACATTTCTCTTGCATTAACAGTGTTAAAAAATTTAATACTGTTATGAAATCAACAAAGTACTGAAGCTGAATTCAAACATTCAGAAACAGCAAGGAAACACTGACTAAACATTAATCTGCAGTGTACAGAAATTTTTTTGGAGGGGCTAATTTTTTTCTACCACTTTGTGATAGATATAAATTTTTTACATAGATTAATACGTGCAAAGTTAAAAAAGCTTTGATTTTTCATATAATTTAATTGTGCAAAATGTTAAAATGATGGTTTATGATATCCATTATTTCCATTACATCCATTATCCATAAAATGATATCCATTCAGAGGAACTATAACATTAACCATATCAATATGATAAAATAGTAATTCGCTAGAGCTTGAATTTATACAGAGAATATGTATTGAGAATTACAATCTCTCTTGTGAGGGCAGCTTTCTACTTTTCTTAGCAAAGTTTTACCTCTTTCTGCAGATTTCAGAAGCTCTTGATAGTATTGCTTGCAAATATTAACTTCCCTTTCCAGCTGTGCTGTATCAGAGCTTGTAAAGATTTTGGACTCCTGGCTATCTTCCACAAAATCGTCAAAGCGGGATTGCAAATTGCTTAGAACCTGCTGATGTTCACCCGGCAGCATGGTTTTTATCTGCAACAGATCATAAACCCAAGGTGTGGTCAGCAATGATGCATCACTCATGCAGTTACCTCTAAAAAACAGTACTGACCAATTAGTAAGATGGCAAAGTCAAAGAATTGACTTGCTCTTCCTGGACTGGGGTTCACTTGAAAGGTATCAGAGTAACACCAGATAGATTATATTCAAAATAAAATCCTTCTCCAACTTTAACACCAGTAATGGGCTGTGTTAAGCCAACCCCACATCAGACACCATTTCTCCATTTCCATCTATGCCTTGTAGCAACAAACAGGCATGCAGCAAGAGTCACAGGAGGAAGAACATCTCAGTATTATCTCAGATTCCTTCTTTCCAGTAACAACAGTGGGAAATTAGGACTTAATATGTCATTTTGGGTATTACAAAAAATTCTGCAACAGTTTGAAGCCAGAGACACTCTGATGCTGTATAATAAACTCCTATACTATATATCATTATGCTGTACATCCAACACCGGATAATTCAGTGATCTCATACATTGTTTTAGCTAGACAGAATAGTATTTTGATCTGTATCTCTATTTAATTTCTGACAAATTTATCCTAATTACCTACTTAACTTTTCAAATTACAGACATGCATGAGAAGAGGAATCAGCATTCATCTGCCTTCAGCTTGAAAAACTAAATGTAACTTTCACAGTTGTCCAACTGTTAGTAAGAAGTTGCAGCATAAGGAAATAATGAGGAGTTTCACTAACATTAACCTTAGCCTAGAGAAGCTAATCTCCTCATACAACTTGCAAGACAAATCCAAACCAAAATTCAGATTTAGTCACTGTTCAACTGCTTTCAAGAGATCCTGTCACTCTGCTGACAATAAGAGACTAGAGAAATTAGCCCCAAAAGAGTACTGGTAGTTTTCATGGTACAATCTCTCTGCTCTTTCCCCATGTACATCCGTGTAAGTTGCTCAGATAAAGGCAGAATATTGCACAGTTGTGCACTGCCAGCTATTTCCAGAAAATGAGGACAGCTGCAAAATGATTAATTATGCACTACCTCCGGGAAGCGTAGCCTATGCCTCTTAGCCTTACTTCCTAGGAAGTGGCTAGGAGGCCCTTGTTAGACATAGTACATACCGAGGCAACATTGCCAGCTCGAACGGCTTCAATTTCATTTGTAAGGTAATGCCAGGAAACCACGCTCTTCATGTTTACATGTGACTCGTGCCAAAGGGCCAGTACATTCTGAAATTGCTGTTCAATCCTGAAACACAAAAAGAATCCAATTTAAAATAAGAGAACCTGTTTTACATGGGAGCAACATATGAAAAAAAAAAAAAACACAACATTTTAACCTGAGTTCCACATTAATGAATTAAAAAAAAAAAAAAATCTGCTTCTTTGTCTCTAACCCAAAGGAAATGTTGTTTCTCTGTGTTAGAAAACAAAAATATTTATATCAAAAACATATTTTAAAGCTGTTTTTGTTTTGTCCCTACCTGTTGGCTGTATCTATTGCTTCTTTGTTTGGTGGAGGAACTGTAAAGCATACAGATGGAACCATGGCCTCATTACCACTTGGGCTAATGACTTTCCACTTAGCACGATGGGAGTTGTTTGCTAAAACACACTCATCATCCTTGTAAATAGTTATCTAGTATTAACAGAAAAGCAGAATATTTTAATGAGCTAAGCATTACAAAATAGTTTTACAAAGCTCTTTTGTAAATGGCGTCACCAAATAAGCAACAGAACAACAAAAACAATGTTCAACACAAGGATTTGCTCTTGTTTACTAGGGTGGAAGACATTTAGAGCCCAGCATTCTCCAGGAACATGGTAATTAACGAAACTTTAGCTGAATTCTCACGTCTGTAATTGATTTGAAGAAATTCAAGTTTCTAACCTCAATTTGTCTATAGTCACAGATGGCTTTAATTGGGATGGATGTTTTCAGTATACAGTCAGGGTTCCTTGGCTTCAGCTGAATTATTGCCTTTGCTCTCCCTACAAGGCCTGCTACTGTGCTCTTATACTGCAAGAGTTGTTCCTTTTCTTCCTAAAACAGTAAAGAAAAGAACAAAGAACACATCACGAGAAGTGGCCAGAATACAGTTCTGCTTCTTTGATTCTGTTAAGCTTTTCTTTTTCTGACTTCTTTTGCTGTGTTTCTTAAAAGCAACACATTTTACAAGAACAATTTATCTTTCTGAAGTCACTGGTTTCCCACAACATCTGCTATTGTAAAGATAAAGAAATAAATAATATTGTATTTTAAGGGTATGAAAAACAGTCATTACAGGTGGACAAATAAACATACTTCATTACAAATTCTAAAATATCTAAAGTATTTATTTATAAATTCTAAAATATCAATCTTATTTTCTTACTTGCCTTTAAAAGAACAATTTTATAACATGGCTTTTATATCCAACTATCATCTACACTTATCTCATGTAATTGTAGTTCACATTACCAGGAATTCTTACCATAGACTCCTGGACAAGGTCTTCCAGCCTATGAAGGCTGCTTGTTCTATCACAACTGTATTTTCGATATATGGCATCTTTCAAATTCTTTAAATATTCCATGGCCTCTTTGGCATCACTGAAAAACTAGGAGGAGACGAATATCTGTGTTACTATTAAACAATCTATAAAACATATCAATAGCTACATCATGAAGTGTTTTTTTTAAGCGCTATCTCCTTAGAGATCACCCTTCCTAGCAGTTTGAAGTGACCACTCTAGCACACAACAATATTCATGATCTCTTGTTTGAACATATGCTTAAGGGAGGCACATGTTGTAATGTCTTGGAACAGCAGTTCATTTGGGTACTACCTAAATGCAAAACCGATTCAGCAGTTACTGAACCTTAGTTAATTATGGTTTCCATTAACAAAAAAAAATCTGAATTCATTCTTGCTTCATAATTATGAAGAATTATTCTGGGATTCATAATTACTTTCACATATAAAGAACAGATAGAGTTTATAAACTGTAGGAAACTAGCTGCAGATTTAGCAAGCACAATGGAGTGAACATTTTGGGAAGAAGAGGAAGTGAGCAACCACACTTGGCAACTCTGCTTCAATCTGGGGCGCTGGTTAAGCATGACTGGGAAGGCCTGTGATAACTGGCAACACATTCCTCATTCCCCAAATCCAGAGATCCCCTTTTCTTACTGTAACCAGTAGGAGCCCAAACCACTCAACTATTTCTTCTTCAGCATCCATTCCCTAACTTTGGGCTCTCATTCTTCTCAATGAAAAGACATTTAATCCCCAAAGCCTTCTTATTCAACCATAAAACCCAGGAGACACTAAGGACTGCTATTTATAATTTAAATACAAAATAAGAGTAGAAAATGTTTCTTCTACAAAACAAAAATCCTTCAATCTTCAATCCTCATGCATATTTGATGGGTAAGTAAAAGGGTGATAATCAGAAAGATGTTTTGTTGGACATATCTGCTGGCAGGGTGCTGTCTGCTCTGTTCTTTATTAATGGTGTACATCCCGTTTCTGTTTGTGTTCTCCTGGAACAACAACCTGGAATATGTTCTGCCTTGGCCATCATTAACCTCTACATCCAGCCACAAGAGCTTTATTGACTGCAGTTCTGTATGACATGGAGAGAACACAGCTTCTTTCTCAGATTCTCTGCTTGTAGTTACGGCCTTGTTTTAAAACATCAGACCAGATTTTCATCTCTTCTGAACTGATACAGCTACAGGGAAGTCAATGCAGATGTGGCAACACTGTGGGAGTACAGCTCATCATCTAATAATTGTACATGATATATTCCAGTTCTACTCCTACTGTGAGAGAGCAACTAGCATTTTCAGTCATAATAGAACTTTTTGACTGTGGTCACAGCTTAAAACATTTCACACTTATATTGACTTATTTCCTTACCTCAAAATATGCAGCATTTTCTTTCAAATGTTGTTCAACACAGTGACAGAGCTGAAGAATCCAGCTCCATTGTGTCTGCATTGCAGCTCTATAGGCCTTTAACAGAGACAGATTTTTCAAAAGGAAATGAAAATGAAAACATAGATACATTTACAGAATTTAAACAACAGAAAAGTAATGTTGCAAACACAAGCATCTAAACTTGAACGCCCTACCCATGAAAAGCAAGCTGCAACAAAGAAAATTCCTAATAAATGTGAGAAAAACCCTGCCATTACAGCATGGTCAAATATCAGAAAACCTTCCCTGAGGGACTGGGGAATAACCATCCTCGCGTGCATTCAGGATTCAGCCCTGATACTGCTTTCAGCAGGGACTGGATTAGATTTCCTGAGGTTCCCCTAGCCTAAACCAGTTTATGATTCCATTGCTATATTTACTTGTTTGAATAGCTGGACAGCTGCCTCCATACAAATCAGATATTAAAGCAATACTGAGTACACAATAAAAATAATAATTCACGACATGCTGCAATATGTAATTTTGTGTATGTGTTGTAAAGATTTTCAAGAATGTGGCCCTATTTGAACGATGCCTCCTATGCTGACTGCAGTGCTGTCACTAGAGATGCACTCTTCTAACATTCACCAGCAGAGGGGACTCTTGACTTGATAAAAGCAGCCAAAAGTCTCAGTTTGGGAATACTGTGTGATTCTCAGGGAATTCAAAGATTTTCCGTTGGCTTCAATAAATCTCAAGCTGATCCATTAGTGCACAAATTTTTCTGCACAGAAGGCATCAATTTAAGAATTGTTTTTTCATTTCCCAATATAGCATTATTGCAGACATCATAACCTACATACACATCTTCACTGTGATGGCCTAGTTTCATAGCATGCATCTTTAATATATTATGTATATTTTTATATTTCTATGTATACACTGATTATCCATTAGTAGCAGCATGTACTTTTAAGGAATGTAATTCTACAGATTAAATAAAAAATCATGTATTATAATAAAAGTATATGTAGTGAGAAGGAAGAAAGGAAGGATTTTTCTTCATCTGTTTCCAGTTTATATTGACATAAACTCACTGAGGTGAAGAACCATAAAAATCCATCCTCTCTGCCTTTTTCATTCGTATATAATAAAACTGTTTTTTATTCTTTCCATTTTTACCACCCACTGTCTGTATTTATCCTTTTATTGAAAATCTATAGGGAAAAGTATTCAACATTTCCCTGTGGAAACTTGTTATGTCCCTACAACAGCTACAATAATTTTTCTGTAAACAGTTTACCCATCATATAGAGCTTAGTTCAAAGCCGCAGTAATTCACATCACCTGATCTGATTTTTAAAATACAAACACATTTCATAACTTACTGACAAAAAGGCTATGAAACCAACCCTAAACCATTGTCAGGAAGCAATATATACAGTAAGTGACTGGAAATGCACTACTGAAACTCCTTTCAATCCAACAGGAGAGAAACCACGTAAGGACTGTTCTGTGACCTCAGCATACCAGTGCAAGCTGCATCAATAACTACAGAAGCTGCATGCATGCCCAGCAGGAGAAATGTCTGTACAGATCAACTTCTGAAATGTTAATTTTAGACTTCAGTGGGATTTTATCTAAGCAGTCCGATACATAACCATAATTTTACAGAAGTGTTAATACTTTTTGGAAACTGGAAGATGGAGTTACAACAGAGATACTGAAGAGGAAATAAAGGCCCCATTATTCAGACTTTTGTTGCTTAATTTCCTATGAGGAAGCACTTTCCTTCTTTTCCTCCATAATCTATGGTCTATTAAATCACAAAATTGTTTTCTTGTTTGTGTGCTGTTTTACTAACTTACCTCAATGGTTAGCCTAGCTGGGTGATTTTCAAGAAGCAATTGCTCTGCTATTTCTTGTACTGATTTAATTACTTCTTCTTTCTGATCAAGTTCTCTCATTAATTCCTTTTTCCAGACAAAAACAAAAAATAAACACAGAAACATTTTAGAAACCTGTTGAATTATTAAAGAGGACTAATTTTTTCCCTCTGGATTATACTAGCAATACATACTGCATGGTATTCCTTTTTTCTCGTTATATTGGGGTTTCTTTCACTCCAGTCATATGCAACCTCTTCCTCTTCTTTTTCGTTCAGCCATATCAGCTCTCTAGTAGCACGAGACACAAAATTGTGAAGAGTATCTAGATGTCTTTCCTGATTTCTTGATGTGTTCTTTATTAAAAAGGAAAAAAAAAAATAAGATTAGGAAAAAGCAGAATTTAAAACTCATCCCTTTTCATAGATGATGTATACGGAAAAACTGAACCTCAAAAACATACTGAGAAACTTACCAAGAGTTTTGAATACTGACTCTCCAGTTTGTGCAATTTTTCTGCATAACTGAGTTTAAGAGGGGCAGTCATTTGGATCTGTATTCGGTATATGAGGTCAAAAGACAAGAAAACAGACATGATAAGTTACTCTCAACCACTAGATCTCCTGATTTCATGATACGTCATTTAGAGATCAGAAGTAGAAACAAGTAAGACTGTGAAACCCAAACACAATTCTGTAACTCCACAGCACTTTATGGGTCATTTGGCAAGAAAGCAACTGAAGAGATAAAGAATATGGTGCTATACCTCACTCATTTTAGCTTCTTTAAGGCTGGATTCAAATTCTTCAATAGCTTTGTGGACATTTTTGTGATTTTCTAAATGGCTTTCAACACTTGGTAAATCTGATCCCCATTCTGCCCGATCAAGTTGCACCTTACCAAGAAGAAGGAAAAGTTAGCCATGATCTACAAGCAGTAAATGTAACAATAATGTAACAATTAGAAGCAGACTATTTCTTTGAAGATTGCTACCTGCATTTCTTCCACCCAGTTCAATAGGTCCTGGACAAATTTCATGTTCACCTCTTCTTCTGTTAAATTCTGATCCACAAAAGCTGATTTCATAAGAGGCTTTCTGATTTGCATCAGTTTGAGTGTTTGAAGAGTCCCACTGTCTACTCCTGTAACATAGCTTTGGATTAACCGTGGTGGGATGCCAGGTGTGTAAGCAGGAGTGATGGCTGGTGTCAGCCTGGAAGTAAGACCTGATGAGAGGCCAGATGTCAAGCTGGAAGAAGTCAAAGAAGGTGTTAAACCTTGGGTCATTGCAGCATTTAATTCAGGGGTTAGGTTTGTTGTAAATCCTGAGTTTAAGCTTTCAGTTATTCCTGATATCATCAGCTTTGTCTGCTCTGTTGTCAGTGCATGTCCCTTGCTGTACACGGAAGAACATTCGGTACGTATGGCCATCAGTTCATCACGAAGTTTTGCAACCCTATTAAAATAAAAGAATAGAATTAAATAAAAGAAAATGATTTAATTGAATGCTAATTATAGCTTCATCATGCTGAACTGAACAGCAATATGAATTCACATGATCTCCTACACTTCAGTTCTACTTAAATATTTATAAATAAGCATTTGCATCAGAAAGTATAGGCTATGTCAGCTTTGACTTCTATGAATAGAGATAGCAGATGCAGAAGTCAGGCAATGACACACAAAATCAGCATGGTATGGGCATTAGGGCGTACCATACACAATACCAGGGAACAATTACTAGAGCAGAAATTATACAAGATACTACATGTTGTGGTAGATAAAATTACTTGCAGTTTGCTGCTAAGTAGCTGCTATGTACTTGATCTTACCCAGTCCAGAATGAATCCTGACAAACTTTAGAGCTACTTCTTCATAAAATTGAATTATGCTGTTTAAACATATCTTTCTCCTAAGACTGTACACACTGACACACATAAGCTAATGCTACTCCTCTTACTACCTGCTAAGATACCTACAGCTATCATGAGAAATCTCACCTCTATTTTTAAAACTGAAGGTAGTGAATCTAAAGCCATTTTATCTGCAATAAAACCAGCTAACATCTTTATACTCAGATATCAAGAAACTTTAACATTTAAGTCATCTTTTTGTGAATTACATCGTTTTCACAGATGATCACAAACACTTCCTCATCTTCAATAAAGTTTGTGGGCAATGTAACCACCTGGAACCTTTATTTGGGTACTAAGTGACAGACTGAAGCTTATCCATAGACATGAAGATTTGAAAATGATGTCCATAATGGATATCCTTATTTGGGAGATTAATTTATTGATATAAATATATTGTAAAGTACCTCTGCACGAGCTGGTCTGCCTGATAGTATTTTCCATCAATAAGAATTTGGGCATCAATCACTTGCTGGCGGAGAAGGTTCTCAGATTCAAGAAGATACCCAGCTATCTCTGCTTCATGTTGGAACTGAAGCCCTGACTCTAATCGCTTGGTGTCCTGAATGAACAGAAGAAAGCCATTAAGCCCTGCAGCTAAATCAAAGAGAAATAAGCTGTAAGAAACCAATTTTTTAAACTTTTTTCTGTACTTAAAACAACTGTAAAAAACTTTATCTAACTACCAACAAAAAATGCAACAGAACCCTTTCAAGGTAATTTTTGATATTTTCTTGTAGAAATAACAAACTAATGATAACAATAGAGCAAAAATAAAAGTATCAGTTATTAAGTATGCACTTAAAAATGCTACAGATTTTTTTTTTGAAGCAAGTTCATGAAGACAGACAAGTAAAATCAGTGACTGACTTACAGACTGCAGAGCATTCCGGGCAAGTATCAGTTTGTCCTCACAGCTCCGGCTGTCCCGCTGAATTCTGTTTGCAATCTGCTGCAGCATTTCCAACCTAGGTGATGCCAGGAATTTTGGAAAAAGAAGTATTAATGCTATTTATATCTACTGTACATATATAACTTCAAACTAACGAAGAATAGCAAAAACCAGCAACCACAGAGCACAGATACAAATGCCAAGTTACCTGTTTCCTTCTAAGGTGGCATTACCAAAGCTTATACAAGATTTAATCAATGTAGGACCACAATTAACAGAAAGAAAATTCTCGTTAGAGTCAACGCTGGTTCGAGCACTAGTACTGTTGCTAAACAGCGAATCGCTGCTATGATAGCTGTAACTAGTGCTGTTCATTTTTACATCCAGACCACAGTCCTTCTGGCTGTTTACATTTGCTGAAAAATGGAAAAAATAAAAGTCCTACAAAATGTACAGCTTCTAGGGATGAAATTTCACTACTGGTTTTGAAACACCTAGCACTCCTTCTTTAAATAGGCTCCAGTAATGCATATTCAAAACCCAGTAATTAATATTCTGCCAGCTCTTCAAAGTATTTTACCCGGGGCTATGTACGCTGCCTCACTTTTGGCTTCCCTAACCTTGCATTAAAGCTTTGCAAGTACAGACTAGGCAGTAACACTAGGGCGTCTCTAGGAAACAGACGCACCAAATATTTTATTTAAGTGTCACAAAATGTCTATAAGCCAAATAAGAATTTAAAGAAGTCTTTAACGTGTTTCTCAGACTCTTGAATGAAAAGTTTCAAGAAGGACCGAAGTTAGAACTCCACGCTCCACTGCACGGTGTAGAAACTTCAGGCTGGGCTGATTCCTTTTCTTTCAAATGGAACTGCACAGTAAAACTGCAGGAATATCACAGTTAATCAGCTCTTACCAAGTTAATTTTAGACACCTGTACACCATCCAACCCACCATCATTACTCCACTGTCCAAGTATGCATGTTTACTAACTGCCCTGTTCCACTAATCTGTCCTCCTGCAAATTTCCCTTTAACGTCTTCCATACACAGAGCTAATTGCTTCTTGCTGTCTTGACCACAAAACAAATAAGAAAACTCTGATCACTGCCCTTAAGTTAATATTTTAACCTGGACTTGAGGGTTTGGGTAATTTCTTCAGTAATTCACCTCCTGCTTTTAGCACCTCCTAAAAACCTCTCCCACAACATCAGATGACTGTGTTCAAGTAGAGGAGCATGGCAAAGGCACAGACACACCCCTGTGGCAATTTCAAACCCTGCTAGTTTTGCAAACTGGAACTCAGTCTGGCACTCTCCTCACTGACATCGTATTAACTTCGATCCCACCCACCAGTCTGGCCACATGCTGTTTGTCTGTGTTGATACTTTCAGATGTATTCACCAGACATAGAGGTAAAGTTTTAGTTGCTCACCAAATTTCTTTATTAGCTAAGGTCACATTTTTCCATGACTATCACCTTACAATCTGTCACTTTTAAGTGTGTCCACCAATCCTGAAATATGGGAAGAAGTTTATGCACATTTATATTTATCTGTCTTCCATCCATCTGACTAGAAAAAGAAATAAACTAATGTCATTTACATACACTCCCAACTAAGATAATCCAGCTTTCTGCAATTATGAATAGAATTCCTTCTGGTGAAGGCAGGCGCTAACTTTGCCGTTGGCAGGTTAGAACAGATTAGCCTACAAGATCTGGCAGGCTGTATTTCCACCACTGCTTTCCAGTGTTCTGCTCTACATGGTGGGGACAACTTTGAATTCCTCTGTAGGAATTTATTTCACAGCAGTTACCACAGGGATACTGTAAAGCAGTACCTCCCATTGAATCTGCCATTTCAGTCATGCTCATGCTTTTGTAAGGAAGACACATATTTTGTGAGCATGATCCATATCTAATCAACTCCAACTGTCTTTGAGATCTTCTCTTAAAATCTGTCTTTCTGAGGACTTACTACACAGTAGTCTGGATTCTTCACACCTAACATCAGGTGCCCAAACCCTATTGTCACTAGAAAGTCAGTGCCAGATTTCTCTAGAAAGTGATTTAGATCTTAGGTGCCTCCTTTGGATGCTTGAATTTAGGCAGAGTGAACACAGAGCCAGTTAGGAGCCCAAAGAATCATTTAATTTAGGGTTAAATAACATGATTTTTTGAATTAATGGATGGTAGCCTCTATTTCTGCCACAGAACTCAAAAGAGGTACCATTAAAAAGCAGAAATGCTCTAAGGCTGCATTAAGATTTAAACATGCTTGGTATGTTATTAGTGATGTACAAAACAGCGTCACACATTCCTCTGCCATGGAAGACTACTATGCACTTTGCATGTCTGAACACTTTGTGTGTTTTTGAGCACAATCAACTTTTAGATAATTCCAGAATAGGACTTGTGCAAGTGAATTACACATTTTGTGTAAAGAATGAGGGTGTTGCTTATATGGAATAGAGTCCAAGTGAGACAATGAAGTGGTATCAACCTGGCCCTGACCATTTGGACATTATATTTGTGTTTAAGTGCTTTGATGATCCGAGGAACATATACTATTCATTATGACCCTCTGAGATCATCCAAGTATATCTGGACCTGCTTCTACAAAACACATAGAGAAGTTCAGGCTTGAACAAATCAGAATTATTCAACAGGAATAGAAATAGAAAAATAACGTGGATATTACAATGGAATAAAACATTCATGATTTTCAATACTGGGTAAAATAACAGAAGATATATTAACCAATCCTGTCAGATGTTCACTAGCATACCTCTCTACTTCAGGCCGAAGGGTCTTCTCTCTTTCCAGCATGGCAATAATAAGTTTTCCCCATTCTTTTTCTATATCATTTGGATGATAGCCTTGAGGAAGTTTGATGCGTCCAAATTCTATCCAGACCTTAAAAATTCATACATATTTGTTATTTTAAGCCTCCAAAAGGGAACTTTTATGTATTTCAATGCATGTTAAACCTTACCTCCAGCAGTTTATATAGACGTTTTATTTTTGATTTATCTATCTCCTTTGGTGGAATTTCTGTTTCTTTAAACTGTAAATATTGATTATAAAGTGCCTACAGAAACAAAAAAAATCATCATTTTTTACTTACAGTGAATATAACCTTACTTCCAAACCCTCTTCTAAGATTCTTTATAAACTTACGTTCTAATACTGTTCTACTTAAGTTCTATGAAAATGATCTGTGACAAGCTAAAGATTTGCTTTTGATCGTTCATATCTTAGCAATGCTTTTTTTTTGTCCTAGACAAGTTTAGGGAGTAGATTTTCAAGTGAGCTTCAGACAAGTGAGCTTCAACATGATACCATTTTTCTTCTCTTATTCAAAAAAAAAAAAATAAATCTAGCTTACAAAGCTATCCAAGGAGATCTTAAGAAGGGTTATAAAATCTATCTGTAGACCCAACCTATCCCATCTCTAACATTTTTAACGCTGCATGTCAGAAATCCTGCAAAGGTCACCTAAAACTACTTAATAAAAAACTATATTGCTATGATGATACTGTTCTTCAGCTGCTTTGACTGTATAAATCAACAAGCCCTTCATTTGTTCAAGCATGCTTTGAGTAAGTATGATAAAGTGCCATTCCAATAAGGAGTTTAAGATGTCATATCTTACCTTCAACTCCACAGGATTGTTGGGAAACGTTCTGTCAGACATTATTGTAACATGGTGTCTGATCCACTGCATGAGGTAGTTCACCATATTCTGATACTCAACCCATTTGACTTCAACATCCTACCAAAGCACAACACAGATTACAGATCAAAAGAAAATCATCCAAGAACTCTGCTTTGTTTAACCTTTGAAGAGGACTTCAAACACATAGAAAAGAGATTTCTAAACTCCGTAATTCTGAAAAATGTATTTGCTCATTACAACTCACCTAAAGTTTCCAAATATCTCATTTGTACTATTCCATGTTACTCCAAATATTTCCACTGAAAACATTTTTTTGTTTTTCGTTTTCAGATTTATAAGAATCAAAGAGGCACAACTTAGCTGTAGGACTGGAAAAGTAAGAACTTGGACTATGTAAGATCCAGCTATCATTCTAGAGCTGAACCAAGAATCATTTATGATGCTGGCACACTGCACAAGCATTTTTCTCCTACTTACATTTGCACCAATGCCTTCACCACCTTCTGGTACTTTGGGAAATGCATCATAAAGTGATGACACATAAGTTATTACTGATTTCTCATCAGGTGAGGAAACATCAACATCTAGAAGAGCAAGACAGAACAGTGCTTTACAACATAGTTGTAAAGATGCCCACAGATGTGCAACAACCAGAAGTTTGGACTTGATTTTACTGCTAGGGTTTTAGCAACGAAGTCCTTTGCAGTGATCTTACCTTCAGGATCCAGAAGTCTGGCAACACCGAGTTTTTCTGCTACAAAAAAAGCATGTTCTAAATTTGCAAGGTTGCTTTGAACAGCAACGGTATTCATGTCTATCAGGTCCGGCCTGCCAAATAAAAACAGTAATACTTGATTACCACTCTTTTCCAGTTTTAAATCAGCGCAGCGTTAGTAATTCAATACGTAACCATGGAAAGATACAGTAACACAGTTTTAATCAAAAAAAAGATTTCATTAAAAATACGTGAATGAGCTGAGGTCAGAGCTAAGTGATAAACACAAGCAGCAGACAACCACAATACTGTCAGTTCTTCCTTCCATCTACCAGCTGACCTTTCTAACCACCCTTTTTATGCATCCCTATGTTCTTATTTATTCATATGCATTGTACTATCTTGCCTTGAGTCCTTTCCACTGCTCTTGAGGAGGTTAAGCTCACTTTTCTCTTAGGACCCCTCTATATGAGGAAGTTCATTTCTACTGCCTTTACAAGATTACAGCACTCTGCACCAAACCCTTCAGCGCACATTTTTGGTGATAATCCATACGGAAATAAGCTCAGTCACAGTAACATCACTTTAACCTGGAGGCAAGTATTCTTATGAGGCTTTGATGAAGTCCTGCTTTCAGATAAATGTTGCTGCCAGTTCTCCTGTGGACAACCCTCAGCCCTACACACTAGCACCTTCCGCCTTCCTTCTGAACTCTACTGCCAGCCACAACACTTTTGTTTTAATGGGATACTTGTACTAAGCAAAACCCACCTACACACAGTTTTAAGGTCTGTAACTATTATCCTGTACCAACACCAGTACTTTAATATTTTAAAGTGATGCAAAATTCAAACTAAATTAATTAAATATTAATACCATCCTTCAGGTTTGCTATGTGATGCCAGGTTTTTAGATCTTGCAGTTCTCAGTGCAGATGGTGTTACTGTCTGCCTTCTGCACTAGCTGCAGTCCTGTTAGCCATAACAAGTAAAATGAAGAAGGGATTTCTAAAGGATATTGAGCACAAAACTCATCCCACTTAAGCCAACCCGTCACAAGGCCCTGAAAACTTTGCTACTGAAATTCTAAGCTACTGAAAACCAGACCCACATTGGGGGAAAATAAAACCAACAACAAAACCCTAAAACAAAACAAAACAAAACAAAACAAATATATATATATATAAAAATATATAAACTTTAGTAATAAATAACTACTTTCTAAGTTTTACCTAGCAGAACCTTTAAATAATTGCAAAACAAGAGAGAGAAATAATCCCGTTAAAATAATTACATTTTTCAAGACTAATAATCACATTTCATTTGTCAATACCCCAGATTGCCTTGATCCCCAAATGGCATTAGCTTTAGAAAAATCGATACAAGCTTGTCTTTAAACTAACTATAAGGGTACTGTAAATAGAAATTCCTTTCCAGACATTTAGATTCACTGCTGTCCTCACTTGTGTTCTGTAGAAGACAGGTTTGTAAGACAGATACTAAAACTGCACCCACTCTTTTTTGAAAGAAAGTTTAATTAATAATAAAACTTAAGCGGTGTAAAAAGAAACATGATCCTTGTAAACCTGCGGGAGTTTCCGCTTCCAATATGCTTAGTGGGAGCGTGATCAAGCTCATTATTCTCTGAATTTCATTGCAGTGAAAACAATGCCATGCAAACATTATTGTCTGTTAAACTTAGCAGTACCGAGAAGCCAGGAGAAATTAAAGACAACAGTAGAAAAGGAAACGGAGCAGCCCAGTCCCCTATTTCAGCAACATTAACAGAGGTGTTATGAATAATAAAAGTTGCTTTCACACCATAGTTTTTATGAGATAAGCAGGTTTCTGTAAGCAAACACTGTTGCCTTCATTATTTTTTTCACCTGCTTTCTTTACATTGGTTTCACGCTTGGTAGCAATGGCCCAGCATCATTTGTGCTGCCTGTTCAACTGCCAACTCTCAGAACAAGAAAGGACAAGTTGCTGAAAAAGCCCTGTCTTTTCCCAGAAAACAAACTGCAAACTGCAAGCACTCTGACATCAGAATCTCCTTTAGAATAAAGCTTTAAATTAGATGAATAAGAGGTAAGGCTCTGCTCGCAGTGACACAGGTTAAAAAGAAATCAAGGAAAAACCAACTGTCATTGCTGGCATGAAGACATCATTCTTGCACTGGATACCACACCATTTTCAATTAATTATGCACTTACTGCAGAGCATTCTGACCTAATTTACTAGTCTATATTGTCTGAAGTCTTGATCTATCAGAAAACACTACACAAGACAGCGTTTCTCTATGTCTTAGCAGCGTTTGTCTTTGAGTTTTGTGAAGCAGAAACAAGGCTCAACAGCTGGTTGGGACCAAGCCCACAGACGGCACACAAAAGGGAAAGGACAGGTATGACTTATATGCAAAAGCACCTGGTACTTGCCAAAGGAAGTACAAAGCACAGAGAAAAAGAGGAGAGTACCTCTTTTTTGGTTTGTTTTGACCTCTCGGTAAAAGACTTTTTCTTAACCACCACAAATTCATCCAAAATCATGGCTTAGGAAATCAAGAACTGTTCATTTTGTTTAAGAGCGCTTTCTCATGATTTTAAAAATCAACAACTGGTGTTTTTTTTTCTGCTGGGAGCCTGCAGAGAGATGTGCCCACTACCTCAGTGCCTGGGAATTTGCATTTGAGCATGCTCACAGGGATCTCTGCTCCGATCGCCGATGCCCACCCTCCTCTGAAGGATCAGTGTCACCGAGCACAGGTTGTGCACAGCAGTGCTGTGCTCTCTGGTGCTGTTTTAGGAAGCCTCACAAATACTTCCCAATATCTTCAGTACTTCATTTCTCAGGTGAATTCTGAAATACTGCTTTAATCGCAGGTATGGTGAATAACCCGATACAATTTAATTGTACTGATTTAGGTGTCTTAATCGAGGTAAACACTAGTTTTAACAGCATCACCCATCATGGAAAACATTTCAATTTTTAAGGCAAAAGAGAAAACACGCAAGGTTTGTAGATGACTGTTATTTGTCATTTACTATAACTGAACTTCATATTAATTTGCATAGCCCTATTAGATGGTTTTATACACAGTTATGAACAAAGTAAATCATTTTCAAGTAAAAGACGGTGACTCTAACTTCTGTCATAATATTGTGAGTCATTTTCCAGCACATTTTTCAGCAGGCTGGGCCCTTGCCATCCAAAAGCACACATAAACATCCCAAACACAAGGAGACTTGGAACATTCCATGCAAAAGAGATGCTCCTGCTATGGCCCCACCTAAGTCAAGGTGTTTGCTTTCCACGCAGTGAGTCACTAATCGTTTAACTCAGAACAGGTTTGGTGCCTGCCATCCCAGGTCTTAGAGTAGGTGTTAGAAATTAGACATAACTTGTATCAGAACTGAGGAAAAAAATGTGTGATTAATGCCTCTTCAACTAGGAAACTGACCAAATTCCAAACAATTCCAGAAACCATTATATAGTACCACAACGAGAAGCAAGTGATCACTATTTGCATAAGTGCATAAAAAAACAAGGTTTGTTTTTTAATGAAAGAGCTACATCTATCATGTGCAAGCTTTCTACTCTGCAAATGCTCCTTGAAATGAAAGAGTCATGCATCATAAAGGAAGTTGGGCACACAGATTTTCCAATAGTCAGAGCTTAGTACCAAGTAAAACAGTTCAAGATCCAAACTAGAAACTACAAAATTTGTCCATTAATACAAAAGGTCAGATTTGAATGAGATTTGATATTTCAAACTGGAAAAATATTTCCAGTTTGGCTGAACTTTTATTTTCCCAGCCACTGATGAAAAAACTAGATCCTTCTCTTCACTGTTCCCTGATGACATTTTCCCAATTACAGCCATGTTTAACGTTATTAAAATATATATACATCTGAGCAATATTCTACACGAAAATATGGTTAATGAGTTTTAAAGGATTCCTGACAATCCTGGAGTTATTTACATGAACAATCTAAACTGTTTAATCCACACAACTTTGCTTCGTTCAAAAATTTGGATGGTGTCTGAGTAATGCTCAGTGTTAAAGGATGTTTCTTTCCTGCCTTACTGAGCATAAAAATTAACACAGTGAGTTCCAGGCTGAGCTCACAGAGAGAACAGGACCGAAGATGCAGAGTACAGATGTATGTGTTTCTGTAGCCTAGTTAGCTTCTCCATTGCTATAATTAGAAAATGCCTATAAAAGTAAACAGATTCTTTGTTTCATTGTTCACAGACAGTTGAAAGGGACACAAAAAGACCACACCAGAATACATAGCCATTTAAAAAAGCCCTTAAGAATAGAGAGACTTCTCAATCAGACAGGATTCACCACATTTCAGAAGGAACCAATAAGAAATACATAATCTAGAGATTTTGATTCATAGCAGAAAGAAAGCAAACAAAGGAATTGGAAGATAAGTAATGTCTTTGTAAAACAACTGAAATTTCAACTCTCTCTCTCTTAACACATCTCCTGTTACTTTCCCAGGTAACTGCACAGATGAGATGATGAAGCAAAATGCATTTATGATTTAGTCTATACTAACTCCTTCCTATTCCTTAGGTTGGCTAGAAAACAGAACATGAGAGATATAACAGGGAGCCGAGTGTGATGGAGTATCTAAACAAAGAACTGGCTGCATCTGTCCCTCAGAGCGAATAGGAGGTCGGAGGACAGGCAGGGCTTGTAATCTCTAGTTACAACACCATGGGGTGGAGCTGCCCAGAAAGAAAGGCTTGTGCACAGTAATGTACAGCCAGGTCTTATCATCAGTAATCAGCCTTCAACATTCACAAGATAAGTAATTGTAGAACATAATGTTTATGGGGACGGGTTTTGGTTCTTCTTAAGTTTAACAGATTCACCCAGACATGACAAAAAAGAGAAAGATTTGAAGGCTTTTGAGGCCTAAGCATATTGAAGCTTTTATACTTCCCTAAGAGACCCCAAGATCTCTCTTATACATATATGCAGATGAGGAAGGTGGGATTCAGCTCCAGATCCAGACACCTAAATTCAGGTGTCCATCTGCCAGTGTGCACACATTTCATTACAGTCAGCGATCAACACATCCAGTACAACCTACCAAGCAAGCTATCCAGAATCCGAGTACTACTTCAGAGGGATCCAAACCCATCTGTATATTCCACCGACTGTACTGAGTAGAAGTTTAGGTAGTTGCAGAGCTGTCATGAGATGTTAAGCCTCACTAAGCATGCATGTTTTGAGACTGACACATCTCAGAAACATAAGGAATAAAAAGCACGGCTGCACATTTGAAATGCAGAGACCAGCTCTCAGAGACTTGGTAACAATGACTACTGAAGATTTGCTTAGGACTTCTTGAAGAATTTCTCATTCAATTAATGAAACAAGGTCAAAAAGGCTACAAAACATTTACCACCAAAATTAAATAGAGGCATGATATGTCTTATCTAGTAGATCATCTTTTAGCACTTTACTGGAAGTTTAAAGGTGAAAGCAGGTGAAAAGTAGTCCACCAAATCCTTTAACATTGGTCAATTCACACAGACAGATTGAAGTAATTTACATAAATATTTTATTACTTATCAGAAATATCATGTTTTGGGGAGAAATATAGACAATATTTCATGTAATCTCAAATGTAAAACTAACAAATGTGTGTTCAACCATAGACTTTACATCTTCAACTAACGCAGGACATGGAGACACAAAAATTTCCCCACCCACTGGGTCAGGTTGAGCAGAGTCACTACTAAGGTTAGGCAACACTTCAGAATTAGAATTAATCAGAATTATACAAGTTTTTCCTTACAACTATGACACACCAAAAAGCACGCTGTTGTGCGGGGGTCTGCACAGCGTTCTCAAGTATGTGGCAATTTTTTTTCTCAAGCTCAACAGATCCCTAGGACTCAATGATATATTGTGCTAACGTATTTCACATGATCATTATGACTTGTACACTTTTTTTTTTTCTTGTTGTCTTCTCTTCTGGTATGGGAGGAATGCCTGTACCATTCATTATTTTATGAGCCCCTATAGATTTCATTCAATGCCTCTAAAGATGAACAAGCCTGTCTTTTTATGCCCTCAAGAGTTGTAAAATTCTCATGTGATCTGGACTGTTCCATTCTCATTTGTGTATCTTTTTCTTAATTTTTGCTCTAAATTTTCAGGTATGTTGAATAATTAAAAAAAATAAATAAAAAAATTCAACTGATGGTGACCTGCAAATACTGTAATAAAGAGACACCACTGGTACATCTCCTGTCTATTCCACAGACACCCTAGCGTGCTCTATTAAAACTTCTAATTGGAAAAGAATGTTTTAACTGCACCAAAAAGAAAGGGCATGTGAGGGCTGTTTTTCCTTATTTACTAACTTAGTCTCCCTAACAATACATGCAGATAATTCAGATTATTCCTTCTATTGTGTATGTCCTTAATTTGACAAGCATTGAGTTTAAAAAAAGTTTTAAAAAGTGGAAAAAAAAATGAAGCCTCATGCCCCACCTTTGTTAGCACAGCAAAACGTTACCTGTAACTTGTCACATCAATTGGTCTAGATAAAGACACAACTGAGGCATTGTAAGATCAAAGTCCTATTAGTTAAACGTGGAGCTCAGCTTTAGAAAACTGCCTAACAAAACCTAATCATAACTTGGCACTAGGGTTGTGATGAAGGTTTCAAGATTGCTGTATGCATGAATGAAACTAGAAACGATCTTTTTCCTTCTTTTCACCATCTTCAAAGCCAGATTTTACCTTCTCTTTGTAATACGAGATAAACATCATTACAGAAACCATACTGGTATAGCAAGTTTGCTAATTTTTTGCCTATGATAAAATTGAAATAGGAAAAAGCTCATAGCTGTTAACCTCAATCCACACTGTACAATCTACAGAAATAACCATAAATCACATACTTTTCCTTGGAGTGTCTGAATACCAAAAAGACAATGAAGAAACCCAACCAAATGATTTTTCTCTTCTGCTTGGTGAGAAAACTCCTTGCAGACCCTGACAGTGACTGTCTGACACATCAGCTTGCCAATGGGACTAATACAGTTATCAACACGGAAGAAGGGTGAGTTACCACAGTGAGTTCAAAGCCAAGATTTCCCAAAGACTCCTTGTGCCATCCTGCCTTGGAAGCAACCATTTCTCCATGTGCCACAAGTTTGTCAAAAGCATTGCCAGAAGACCAAGACCTCTCCTGATTTATTGTCAGCACACCCACCATCACTGCTCAGATGCCATGCCGTTCTGAACAAAGGCTTCTGGCACCCTAAGCTGTCCTGGTCTTTACTGACATGAAACCTGAACCAGATATTGTCTTTTCAATCCAAAAGCTTATTTTTCACTTTACTTCTATTTTGCCAAAATAAGAAAAAAGCTTTGACTTCATGACTTTTTATCAGTTGCTGCAAAAATTAAACTGTTATCTTTCTTTCAGCTGCTGCTTTGCAGTAGGATCCAGCACAACATACAGAGGGATCATTTTAAGTGTCATTCTTAGTTAATCAACCCAACTGCCTGGAAGTCTTCCATCTAGCACCCATGAAGGCTAAACATCACCACAACACCAGATGTTAAATTTGCAGGCCAGTTTCCAGTCCTGTTTTAGTACAACTTCTACCTGTTGCCATCACAATTTTTCTGAGTGCCTTCAATTAAGTTGTAGCTGAGGTTACTTGATATTTCTAAAACCATTAGCTACATGCACATGAATACTCAGGAATATAACATTAAGCAAGCATCTCTTTGTCCATATCTTTAATTATCCTAAATGCTGCTCATCTTTTTCCAAATTGCCAAGTCTTAATGCCAGCTTAGGTTTTTCTACGTAACAAAAACCCTTGAAAACAGTTAACACGCACATTTCTGAACAATGGTGGAGGGGAAAACACAACCAAACTGACATTTTCTTTTTGTTAAAGGTGGGTAACAATAAATTACACTTTACAAAATGGCAAGCCAAAACGAGCAGAAGCAACTAATCTCTTTATTTAAAACATATCCCCTAGCATTTTAAGCCTTGATACTGTGTAATATTTGGTTTCTTTCACATTTATTCCCCCAGGGTGCTCAACATGTTACTGCAAATTGAGGTAGCACTATCCCTCCCCTTAAGGAATGTATTCATGTCAGTACCTGATCTGCTGCAACATGTTTTAACATCAGAGGGATGCCATACGCGCTGCCGTCCAGGAACTTAGTGTTCACCTAGCTATACGTACACGTCACATCGTCCCGTGTAAGGCTGAAAACAGCTTGTCCCAAACCAGAACAGTTGTTTCACACACAGGAATCTAGCTCACTCTGTGCTATGCCCCACAATGATAAACATCCACTTTGTAATTTTCAAAGTATAGAGTTATTATTGTACTATTTCCAAAGAAAATTGCTGTGATCATGCCAAATTAGCCTCTTACTTTATTTAGCATTTATGGAGCAGTCACACTGCTACTTCTTTTTGTGACACGCTGTTCAGTGCAGCTTGCATTCCTCCTTCCACTACTGCTTCTTCCACAAGAAGTATCTGTTGCACACTCTGTCTGTGCAGCAATCATTGCTAGGCTCTGTTCCTTTTTTCATTTTTGGGGTAATAACCATTTTCTCTTCACTCTCTCTAAATCATATGCAACTCAGCATTCTCCTCAAGAAACTGGCTGCTCTTGGCTTGGACTGGCGCACGCTTCGTTGGGTTAGAAACTGGCTGGATAGCCGGGCCCAAAGAGTCGTGGTGAATGGAGCCAAGTCCAGTTGGAGGCCAGTCACTAGTGGCGTCCCCCAGGGCTCGGTGCTGGGGCCGGTCCTCTTTAATATCTTCATCGATGATCTGGACGAGGGCATCGAGTGCACCCTCAGTAAGTTCGCAGATGACACCAAGTTAGGTGCGTGTGTCGATCTGCTTGAGGGTAGGAAAGCTCTGCAGGAGGATCTGGATAGGCTGCACCGATGGGCTGAGGTCAACTGCATGAAGTTTAACAAGGCCAAGTGCCGGGTCCTGCACCTGGGGCGCAATAACCCCAAGCAGAGCTACAGGCTGGGAGAGGAATGGTTGGAAAGCTGCCAGGCAGAGAAGGACCTGGGAGTGATCGTGGATAGTCGGCTGAATATGAGCCAGCAGTGTGCTCAGGTGGCCAAGAAGGCCAACGGCATCCTGGCTTGTATCAGGAACAGCGTGACCAGCAGGGCTAGGGAGGTGATCGTCCCCCTGTACTCAGCTCTGGTGAGGCCGCACCTCGAGTACTGTGTTCAGTTTTGGGCCCCTCGCTACAAGAAGGACATCGAGGTGCTTGAGCGGGTGCAGAGAAGGGCGACGAAGCTGGTGAGGGGCCTGGAGAACAAGTCCTACGAGGAGCGGCTGAGGGAGCTGGGCTTGTTCAGCCTGGAGAAGAGGAGGCTCAGAGGTGACCTTATCGCTCTCTATAGGTACTTCAAGGGAGGCTGTAGCGAGGTGGGGGTTGGCCTGTTCTCCCACGTGCCTGGTGACAGGACGAGGGGGAATGGGCTTAAGTTGAGCCAGGGGAGTTTTAGGTTAGATGTTAGGAAGAACTTCTTCACTGAAAGGGTTGTGAGGCACTGGAACAGGCTGCCCAGGGAAGTGGTGGAGTCACCATCCCTGGAAGTCTTCAAAAGACGTTTAGATGTAGAGCTTAGGGATATGGTTTAGTGGGGACTGTTAGCGTTAGGTTGGAGGTTGGACTCGATGACCTTGAGGTCTCTTCCAACCTAGAAAATTCTGTGATTCTGTGATTCAAAAGCATAGGCACAGGGTGGGGTTTTTTGGGTGGTCCTCTGGGGATGCAGGACTTGGACTCGATGATCCTTGTGGGTCCCTTCCAACTTGGATATCCTATGATTCTACGATTCAGTTAAGATCTTGCATAAAGTTTACCATTGCCAAAGGTCCCTTTCAATCAGATCCTTGTATTTCTCTAAAAAAGGAGTAAAAAACATTTTTCTTCTAACTTGTGCTCAAACTGCATCTCTTATCACTGCTTATCTCTCAACACTTATCACTGCTTTCCTTCTCTTGGAGCTTATCTAATACTTAGCTGTTATGTTGTGGCAAAATTCGTGCACAACTGTATGCATGAGGTCTTTGTATAGAATTATATGAAATAGCCTTGCTTTTTTATTGTCTCAAACCTTTTACATGTGTGCTGCAGTCCTGTTCATCAGACTTCCTGCCTGCTCTAATCAACAAGTGTTAAGAATTCAGTTTATCCGT
This sequence comes from Netta rufina, assembly GCF_964035555.1. Lineage (NCBI taxonomy): Eukaryota > Metazoa > Chordata > Aves > Anseriformes > Anatidae > Netta > Netta rufina. Next base: position 95,299,977 of record NC_140125.1, on the reverse strand, counting down.
ATCTTTTTCCTAATCAGTATCTTTTCATTTTGTATGGTTGTTGAAACTCATTTAAGAGCAAAAATGCAGATATAACTGGACATGTCTGCACTAAGAGCATAAAGAAAGCCAGATCAAGGGCCTGTGACTCTTGAATTCCTGGTCCTTCCTGTAGCATGACCCTGGCCTGTGCCAACATGCATTCTCCCAGGCAATACTTGGGCACTCTTCAAAGGACAACACTGACCCAGGACTCCATTTTAGGACCAGTTCTCTTTAATACCGCCATAAATGACTTGGTTGTAGGATTTGAAGGTATACTGAGTAAGTCTGTGGATGACACCAAACTGGGAGGAGGGGTTGACCTTATCAAGGGTAGAGAGGCCTTGCAGAGAGATCTTGACAAATTAGAGAGCTGGGCAATCATCAGCAATATTAAGTTCGACAAGAGCAAACACCAGATTCTGGACCCGGAATGGGGCAACCCTGACTACACATACAGTTCGGGGGACAAGAGGCTGGAGAGCAGTCCTGCAGAAAGGGATCTGCGGGTTCTGGTCAACAGCAAGTCAAATATGAGCCAGCAGTGTGCCCTGGCAGCCAAAAGGGCCAGCCATGTCCTGGTGTGTATCAAGCACAGCACTGCTAGCTGGTCAAGTGAAGTGACTGTCCCACACTGCTCTGGTGCAGCCTCACCTCCAGTACTGTCTGCAGTTTTGTGTGTCACAATATAAGAAGGACATAAAACTATTAGAGATTGTCCAAATAAAGACTACAAAGGTGGGGAAGAGTCTAGAAAGGAAGACATATGAGGAGCAGCTGAGGTCCCTTGGTTTGCTCAGCCCCGAGCAGAGCAGGCTGAGGGGAGGCCTCATGGCTGCCTGCAGCTCCCTCACGAGGGGAGCGGAGGGGCAGGCGCTGAGCTCTGCTCTCTGGGGACAGCAACAGGACCCAAGGGAACGGCATGGAGTTGGGACAGGGGAGGGTCAGGATGGGGGTTAGGGAAAGGTTCTGCACCCAGAGGGTGGTCGGGCACTAGGACAGGCTCCCCAGGGCAGTGGGCACAGCATCAAACCTCTCAGAGCTCAAGAAGCATTTGGACAATGCTCTCAGACACAGGGTTCAATTTTTAAGTGGTCCTTTGTGGACCCAGGAGCTGGACTCACTGATTCTTGAGTCCCTTCCAACTCAGGATATTCTGTAATCCTATGATTCTAGGACTGCTCTCAGGAGGTTGCTCCCTGTGTGGGTGTTGGGGGGAGAATTTAGCTATGCAGGCACAAGCCATGTTGTACCATGCACCATTGGGTCAGACAGCATGGATTGGACCCAATTTATTTGCTAGAACAAACCCAACACCTGAGACTAGAACTTAAGAACATAAAATAAAGGAATGCATGCACTTTTACAAATATGGTTCGTGCCTGACATTAAATCTTTTTTTCCAACCCCTGTGCTTCATTTTAACAAAGTGTCTATAGGTGCAATGGAATATAAATTTTATACAATTCAGCTATTATTTTTGCTGTTTCTTAACTTCTTCCATTTTCAGATACTTTATAACAGAAATTGCCTGCAGGTTCTGTGCACCAGTGGCTCAGGTCTGTCTGAGGTCAAAAGAAGCAGCTTGGTACTTTGATGTCACTCATGGTAACTTTTCCTTAGAATTTCCTTTGCTTTATAACACACATATCTTCAAAGTATAATGTAGATCTATAATTTAGATGATTAGCTTCAATCTGATATACAACTCCTAATGAAATAGGAATATAGTTCATTCTCTATAGACAGCAACTGTTTCTATATACCTTAACAAGAAGGTACAGTTCTACAAAATGAGCATTTCTTCCTGGGAGACAGGCACGTACACAAGAAAATGAAAACACAAGTCAAGAGCATTTACCTAAAGCACAGTCTAGTGTCTAGATATGCAAGATGAAGATCCAAGAGTATATATAGCTGTATCTTTGGGAAAATCTGGGCAGTATGTGCTGATTAAAGTCAGTCTTCAACTTTGAAGTCTGGCTTACAGGTTTTTGCTACGTATGATGAGATGGTATGAAAGAAACATCACGTACTTTTTAAACTGCCTGAAGTCAGATTTCTTCCAACACAATACACTGAAGCAAATAACACACGTCTTCAATGAAAAATTAAGCTATAAAAGGCCAATTACATAACAGATGAGACATACAGAATTTTCTTGAGTCTTTTGGGCTTATGCGTAACTTTTCCTAATGGACGTGATCACATTCAAAGAAAGCTGCGGAGGTTCAAAAAACAGCCTGAAAGCGGATGCAGTTAAATAAAAGCATGTAATCAACAAACATCATGTAGTTCAGTATTAAAACTGACTATTTAGGGTGATAATTATGTTTGGTCTTTCTGTGTAGAAACAAATATTCACACAGAAGAACAACATGAAAAGCAAAACCTGGACCTGCGGTGGAGCTCTGAGGCAGTTCTTGAAGCCAGCCAGGAGCCCCATTAATTTCCCAGGGTTTTAATCACATACAGGATGTTTTAAAATGGAAGCTTTATATATTCTTCCAAAGTATAACAAACTAACTCATGTGTGCATGATCTGGCACATGCATGCTGCCCACGTCTGCAGGCTCCTCATGGGAAGAAGAGCACTGCCAGCATGGCTGTGGGTGCGCGCCGGGCAGGGAGGAGGAGGAGGAATCCAGCTTGCCCAGCTGCAGCACATCAGCCTGCTAAACTCATCTGAGATGCTGCAGAGGGAAGTTAGTCATGCCAGGGAAATGTCAGGCCTACCCTGCTTTTCCCATGCACTCTGTGGTGGAAGCAGGGAGCCATGGTAAATCCATGCACCATTTCCTGCATTTCTGAGACATGAATCTTAAATGATTTCTACCAAAAGGTGCTGGGATCCTCAGCTGGGAGGAAAAAAATGTAGACTGCTATCAGCAGCCCAAACAAAACACTTCTCACTTGCTGTGAAGTGCTCTAAGCCTCACGGAGGGGAGACTCCCTGCCTGCTGGCAACTGATTCACAGCTCAGCTCCCTGCCCAGCCCTTGGCAGTGTTGGGAAGTACTGAAGCTGGTGCACACCTGAAATTTAAAAATTCACTTATGCCTAGACAGGAAATAATTCTAACCTGCCACTCCAGTCCCCTGTCGCCTAGAACCAGACAGCAACATCTAACCTCATGGATGACCAACTGCAGTGATAATGTTGGAGCCATCTGGTTCAGGCTCTCAAAAGCACATCCAGGAAAGGCCTCTCAGTGATGGCAGCAGGGCTCTGAGCACAATCCCGGCCATATTCCTGCAGTCATATTCCTGCTGAGGAGCCCCATTCATCGAGCTGATTCATCTAGTGCCTGCTGTAAGCTGACATTCCTCCTGGCGCAGGGTGGGGCAGCTGCATAAGGCAGAGGTATCTCCGGTGAGCACAGCGTACCTGGCACAGGAGGAGCTGCCACGTTGCACTGTGGCTGATCCACGTGCTCTCCAGGAGCACCCCATGCCCACAGGGAGCTCTGAGGTGTCAGCACCACAGCCTCACCCCGCTGTCCGGGGCACAAAATCACAGAAGGGTTGAGGTTGGAAGGGACCTCTGGAGGTCATCTGGTCCAACCCCCCTGCACAAGCAGAGACATCTACAGGAGGTTGCCCAGGACCATTTCCATGTGGCCTTTGAATATCTCCAAAGAAAGAGACTCCAAAACCTCCCTGGGCAACCTGTTCCAGAGCTCCATCACCCACACAGTGCAGAAGTGCTTCCCGATGTTCAGTCTGCACCTCCTGTGTTCCAGTTTACGCCCGCTGCCTCTTGCCTTGGCACAGGCCACCACAGAAAAGAGCCTGGCACCATCCCTTCAGGTATTTAGAGACATTCGTTAGATCTCCCCCTTGAGCCTCCCCTAGACCGAACAGTCCCAGCTCTCTCAGCCTTTCCCCAAAGGAGAGGTGCTCCAAGCCCTCCATCATCTTAGGGGACCTTCACTGGACTCTCTCCAAGAGCTCCATGTTTCTCCTGCACCAGGGAACCCAGAATTGGACACAGGGCTCCAGACGTTGCTGGGTAGAAGGAAAGCATCGCCTCCCTCAAAACTGCTGGCAACACTTTGCCTAATGCAGTCAAGGAGAAGCGAGGGCCTACTGCTGGCTCTTGTTCAACTTGGTGTCCACCAGGACCCCCAGGTCCTTTCTGCAAAGCTGCTTTCCAGCCAGCAGCATCTGCAAAACACACAGCTCAACTCCTGAAACCACCTGTGATCTGCAAAATGGAGCCTGGGAGGTAGTAAAACAGACAAAAAGAGCATATGGACAACCACAGCTAGAAATATGTGCATTTGCTAGCATTTAACCTACTTATCAATCTGAACATAAGCTAAGTTTATTTTTATTCTCTGGAATAAAACACTGCAGTTAAAAATACCAGGCGACTGTTTGGGAAGACCATTCCTATCTTGTGAGCAATAGCTGGAAATTATTATCTCTATTTTAATGACACAAAACTGCAAAGGAAAGAAACGTAGAAGCTCAATGAAATCAGTGGAAGAATCTCACTGATTTCATCAAGGAGAGGACTGAGTCCAAGGACTATAACCTCTTAGAGCAAAAAGACATCAGATAAGGACTGTAAACATTCCTGTGAAGGACACAGTATCCTTAGGTACAGAAGATATGTTTACAGGAACAGGAGAAACTAAAAGGACACTGACATAGATGGGTGCAAAATGGGGACTCTGCGCTTGCTCAGGAGACACTGGACCTCAGCCACTAAATTGTGTGCTTCATGCAAAGCACTTCTGTCAAAGGTGCCTGTTTTTCTCAGCTGAAAAGCTGTGAATGAAGCTCTCAGAGCACTGCCAAAAACAGTATGCCAGCAGAGCAACTGCAGGTAGTCAGTAATACCCTGAAGCATTAACATTTCTGCAGCTGGAGGAAAGAATTCAAGTTTTTAATTCTTTGCTAATTGATCTGTACCACAGCTACTAGTTGCTAAGCTATAGGAGCTGTGCTGCTCTGCATACAAAGCCCTGGTACAAGTCTCTGAAGATCTGGGAAATATTTTTTTCTTGTCCCATCTTATTATGCTCTTTCCTTTTTCTTTTCCTCCCCTCTCTCTGCATCTTTCAAACTGTTTATTTTTTCAAGCAGTTGCCTGTGCTATGTTCATGCTTTTGGCTGCTCTGTCCTGAAATAAAACAGCCCAGTCCTTTGCCAGTTATTTTTCTTTGTCTTGCCAGTGTTACTAAAAGAAGACTTTCTTGTTGGCATGCATCTCCTCCCTCACTGGCCACCCAGAACAGAAGCATTGCTCAGAAAAGCAATTCACTGATTCAGATGCAATTTCATGTTGCCTAACAGTTATGCACTGCCACAGCTACCTTCCCCGGGACTCAGAGCACTGTGCTATGCTTACAGCCCTTCCACACAGTGCTTGGGGAATAGGATCGATCTGCTTGACTCATTTGTCTCCCATTTTACTTTAGTCTCTTAGTCCCAACACCGCATGCATGCATGCTGGCTCTTCCTAGGCTTCTTCTGTGGTGAGCCAAGTGGTCCCACAACAGGAAATCCGAGAAACAAATAAATCTGCACTAGAGAGAGCCAAATTTGATGTGTTTTATTTCGGACACTCCTTCAGCATTATACCAAGGAAATCACGTACTCTTAAGCTTAAGATATACCCAGTCACATACTGCACAAACTCTTTACACATGCTGTAATAAAACCCAGAAGGTGGAAGGCTTACAAGTGAGGGACGAATCTGTTCACATTAATTAGCCCAGTGGCCAGAAGACTCTCCCCTGTGTGGTCGTATAACGCACAAACCTCCTTGTTCAAGTCAGGAGCAAACAAATATACAAATACAGCAAGGTGCCACCAAGAGGGAAGGAACGCTGAGCAAAGTTGCTTAAATCTTGTTCCTCTGCTGAGCCCTGATGCCAAAGCCAGCTTTAAAAAGAGACACCTGTTCTGACTTAGAGTCCAGATGACACCTTCTCTTATTAGTAGACATTTTCAACTGGATTTTAAGTAAGTTGACCTAGTGTTTAATTAAGTTGACCTAGCTTCTACCTGCTGCCATTGGTTTTACCAATGCCTGTTTATAAGAGCGGGGTCACAAACATATAGTAAAGGACAGCAAGTAGCAGCACAATGCCCTTCTCAGACCAGGAGCATTCAAGCCAACTGGTCCCATTTTCCAGGAGACTCATCTTAGAGTTACCTGGGCTCCGAACAGAAACAGTGCAGAAGCACTCGGCTCCACAGGGACAGTAGAGTCAATGGAGAAGACCATGAGGAATTAAGCCATAGCTCATGTTGTAAGGCTTATCTCAGTAGTTGAGGGCCTTCATTAGCAGTGCAATTTTGGCCTCTGGTGTTTAGCTCTGCCTTGACCATGCCTGTACTTTGATGTTACAGTATGACCAAAGGGACACTGCTCAGTTGGAGGCGCCCCATGTAAGATGTGTAGGATTTGTGGGGACTCACATCTGAAGAATTAACACCAAACATCTGAAGAATTAACACCAAAGGGTTAATGAGGCATCTTTTGGCTGCTAAAGCAAGAGACTGCCCAGAAAGGGACGTTGCCATTTCCACAGCCACAGTGCTATTACGGGCAGAAACCACAGAGCTCTCTATGTACTTTATAATACTGTAATTAATACTTCTCAAGAGAACAAATGAAGCACTTACCTGTATTTATGAATGATGGCATTAAATAATCTTCCATCACGCCAGCAGGTAGTGAAATTTTCACAACGGACTCCAGCATAGCCCTCAGTTGTCTGCTGCGACCACAGGAGCAATCTCTCTTTAGCAGACATGTCCTCTGACTCTCCAGTAACATGGATATCAGATATCTAAAACACAATTAATGCAAGTATTAAAATTACATAAAATACTCAATAGTATTTAAAGGATTGTGGAAAAACACTCTTCAGTAGTGAATATTCTTCTTTCTTTGGTATCTGCATATATCATCATAAATGAATATAATTATTCACGCACTAAATTAATATTATTCCTTGTCATATCCCTATACACTCTCGGTGTCTTCATTATGAAATGCAAAGGGTGTAATATTACAATTCGTCAGCCAACTCTCAGCCTCAATTTCTGGGGACACTATAATACTCTTACACAATGAGAAATACTTAAATATGTCTACTTTATGCTGATAATATGATTAATAATCTCTTTTTATATATTATACTCATTATACACAAATGTTATATAATTATATAATACAATATGTGCTATATGTAGATAATCATGCCTACATAATACCCATATTTATACCATACATATTATATATATTTTATTTAGCTGTAATAACCGACTGTATCCCTCTTAATACAGGTTAAATTATATTCAGCAGTTCAGTGACAAAACAGTCATTAATATTAAAAATGGCACAAATGTTTTTAGGAAAACATTTTAGGAATGATTGAAAGATTATAACTGAAAAGTTCACCCCAGATATAGAGGATTTGGCTTTGTATTCTCTAAGCATTACCATCTTTGTGTCAGACAAAGCAGGAAAGCTGGAAAGTACTGGTAATTTTACATACAAATACTATTTTCTAGCAGATGGTCATAATGATGCTTCCTGGCCTTGGAATCTCTGAATTCAAAGGTTTCTTCCATCTGGGATCTTCCTGGGGGAATTCAGACAGGCCAGGCTGCAAATTACAGTTTCTTTCTCCCATTAGAGCCACACAGGACCCAGTGGCAGGAACAAAGAGATGCAGCTTTCCTAGTGGGGCTACACAACACCTACCAGGAGGTGTCAGGGCAATGGAGCTACTGTGCTTGAACCACATTTCACATTTGCAGGGGATGATGAGCATTTACAGCCACCTGGTAAATTTTAAGTTTAATGCAGGGAACAAATTAACGTCAATTATTTTTAACTAAGTATCAACAAAATCACAAGTTATAAAACCAGTTCTTCAGATACTTATCAAAGGCCATCATTTCTGCTGGCTCAAGGTAAGGGAAGGATGCAGATAACCACTGCTAGAAAGCCAAAAGTTTAACTGTGGCTAGTCCATAAACAGCCTCCAAATAAACAAGAGCAGTTTTGCTTCCTAATGTCCACAGCTTCAACACTGACCATTTTTAAGAAAAATTAAAGGAAAAAAATCCTTTCTTTGTTTAAAACACTGAAGAGAAACACTTGCAGCTGTGATTGTTCATAAATCTTTAGGTGTCAAAGTGCTGCATGGAATATTTACTACATGAAATCACAGGAAGTATAGGATGTATGAGTTTTAAATCTGAAATCAACAGGGAAAGCAATGTGGCAAAAGACCAACTTAAAATCTCTCTGAAAAGTTTCTTCTAAAACTCTGTGAAATTCATCCTCAATGTAAGAGTTCCTTGCTGTTGGCTACCTTTATTCCATGGTACTTCAAAGCAAGAAAGCAAAACAAATATTTTTTCAGTAGCTTTAGTTTCTATTCATGACAAAACAACCAGACCACAATGTAAATGAAGTCAACCATTTACCAGTTATCCGGCCAATGCTTCTGAAAGAGATGATGTCATCTGGAAGTGCCAGATGTCTAACAAAAAACTAAAAGTGGTATTTTTCCCTGTTTTTTTCAGAAATCCTTCTGTGTGTAACCCTTAAGAATCACATTTTTCAATACATCTTAACATAAGCAAGTGAGCAGTGTAATTTGCTAATGGCCATTCCTTGCCGCTAGGTTGAAACCTTTGGCCTCCTTCACGGTTAATTGAACTGTGTTGGCTACGTACATTTCCAACTGCAGAGAGTGCAAACACTGCATATTTGAGTGCATGTCAGATTCCTCCAGCAGAAAGTGATTTCAGATATCAAGGCAATTTCTGAAGGTCATGCTTGCATCTGTTATTACACGTAAACAGCATTTGTAGCTATGGTCACAGACCGAGGAGAGAAGTTCTCCTGAAAGATACCCACTAAGCAAGTTTTCAGTCCAAGTTCAGAATGGCTAAAGTATGAATTTAGCTCGTTACTCTAAGATCAATAGGATTTTGATCAAATATCCTCTGAGCACCATTTCGCAGCCTAGGTGGCCAGCTGAAGAAACAGGAACAAACTACACTGGCTTCAGAAACTAAAGTTGCTTTATGGTCATGGAAGTAGCCCTCTTAATACAGGTTAAGGAACACTAATATTATTAGCTTTAGATCTGTAGCAACCTAAGAACTTCTGTTTCTTAATTACAATATTTCAGATTTTAAGGCTAAGATTTCAGACTGTCATAAACACTGAATTCATATTTAAAAAGTATAAAAATACAAAGGAGGGAAATGGTGAGTCAAAGAGCTGTATTTTCTTATGCTTACATACAGGAGCTGTAGTTTGCAGGACATCCTGTTAACTCTTAACGCTTAACAAATAAAATATTACTCCCAGAAAATAAGGGGTCAGAGAGAGCACATCTTCCCTTTCATATTTTATATTTACAATATTTTATATTTACAATATCATTTGTCATAGGAAGGAAAAGAACTATTAAAGTAAGGAATACTGGAACTGAAAATAGTTAGGGGCAGTCAAATCTTCTATTGTAGAAATTTCATTCAAATATCCCACAAACCTAGCAAACCAACCCACTACAATCCATGAGTAGAAGACATTTGTTCCTTGAGCCTGGAACAAATCACTGAGTTTGCGTGGGCTTAAGCAGTTGTTTGCTGGAGATACAGCTCTCCAAATTATCTCATAAAGCCTGTGAATTACAAGTTATACAAGAAAGCAGTCAGACATAACTCCCTGGACAGCCCTAGTATCTCATGATCAGTCTTAAATGGCACTACACACCTGATTTTTTGTTGATTTTTTGTTTCTAACTAACTAGTTCACCTCTACCACTGCAAGTGTTTGTAGCTCTGCCTGTAAATTCTCTCTGCATCACACAGTACACAAAATCTGTGCACCAAAAAGCCTCAAGCTCTGAAGTTGCATTGATTTCAGTCGTGCAGTTTTGAGCCCAAAGGAAAGAGTCAACTAGAATAAATTTCAAGGAGGATTTCCTCTGATTCCACCCTATTCCAAACATTTTGCGGTCTGAACTGAACATAATGGACTTAACTATACAAAAGTATGGAATCAGCTACAGATGATGCACAGATGTGTGATGTAAAATGAATAAAATGTATTTGGATGTTAGCTAGCCCTAAAAGAGAAAAGTCTGAAGAATACAAAGATATGAAAAAAAAAAGAAAAAAAAAGAAAAAGAAAAAAAAAAAGAAAAAAACCACATTGATTATGAAGACATTTCAGACTTTCAAGGCCAGGCTGGATGGGGCTTTGAGCAACCTGATCTAGTGGGTGGCATCCATGCCCACGGCAGGGGGTTGGAACTGGGTGATCTTTAGGGTCCCTTCCAACCCAAACCACTCTGTGATTCTATCATTTTAAAAAGCTTACTCGAACCAAAACATTCCTGGCTATCGAACAGAAGGCAGCAATATTTATGCCCTATTTTCCATCTAAGTAGCTAAGTAGTTAGTTATGCGTTGTGTTTGAAAAGGATTGTTTGACAGCATGTTGAGGGAAGTGCAGTTATACGAATGGAATTTGAACTTGCATGTGATCACAAGAACTCATCTCCCCTGACGTTACTGTTGGACTTTGTGAATTTCCATTTGGCCATAAATGTAAATGCTTCTATTCAGCTCCATGCAAGTCTCTCTGGAGCCATGCGTCCAGCTTTGGACAACACCCTCAACATTTTTTGGATCAGTTGGAAAAGATTGGAAGAGAAAAACAAGGAAGACCGAAATCTAAAAATGCATGGCCTGTAAGGAAAGATTGAAAAAATGCGTTTACTTTATCTAAAGTAGGGAAAACTGAGGAGAAACATGACAACAGTCTTCAAATATGTAAAATACTGTGTAAAAAAAAAACAAAACAGTAATAAATCAAGTCTTCTGGGAATAGGAAAAAACTGATGAGTTTAAAATGGGCATAGGTGTTTTCAGCTAAAAAGCTTTTACAATACAAAAGACAGATAAGCACTAGAATTAATTACTCAGGAAGGATGTGAAACGAGCAGCATGGCAGACACAGAAGAACAAGCCATGCGTAACAGTCAGGAATGGTTTTCATGAAGTTGTCTTGCCTTCAGGTACAGAGATGACACAGATGACCTCTCCAGAACCTTTTCAGTGCTAGTTTTGTAGTTCCATCAATTATAAATCTCCGTCATTCACCAGCACTAAAGGGGGATTGCATCTGCTTCGTGTTTTAAGAGCAAGCAAACAATGCCAATAAAGCAGAACTTGTGACTTTTGCACCACTGCTCTGCAAATCACATTGCAGAACAACTGACAGCTCCCCCTCCCTTAGCTGCACGACATGACAGCACCAGATGACATGATGGTGGGACACAGTTGGGAGGTTTCTTGCTGTATTACAACTACTTGAAATGATAACTGAAATAATAAACAGATGGCTACTTAACAAGAAGTATTTTACTGAATAGGCTGGTTACAAATAAACCGTTTTTAAAATTCCAAAGTGAAGTATATCGCCTCTAACCTGGTCCAAATACATTTCTCTTCTTGCAGATTGTAATTAGTACCATAGAAAAGACATTCACTCTATTAGACACTACATAGGTAGCAAAAAGTTGTCTTGGCTGTAATCTCCTCAGCTAGTTGACTAGTGGAAGCAGGTGAGTTATTCTGTTTATATATTAGTTTAACCGTATCCTTCCTAGAAAAAAAAAAAATCACATTCATGAACTGTAACTGAACCTACCACAGATTAAGCTGGAAGAATAGCAGTGATGGCTGATGCTGTGATGATACAGAGAAGCCATTGGTTTCTACACAAGTTGACAACCATAAAAACTGGTGCTAACACCAGCTGGGAGCTATCTTTTGCTGGTACTATTGAAAGTCATGTTTCAACATGACTTGTTTCAACTTGTTTCAACACAGTGACTGCATCCTCCATGGAGAAGCCAAAACTAGAGACTTGGTTTCCTACTCTGCCTGCACTTTGCTAAAACATCACTGAGAAGGGGGCTGTGATAGGAAGCCTGTTTCAGTCTTGAGTGGCAATTTCTTGACCTTAGTGCAAGCTGCCATCGGTTCTAGAACAGCCCCAAGTTAGAACAGGATCAGAGAATATCTTGCACGTGGAAGTACTAGAAAAAAAAGCTGTAGAAACGAGGCCCAGGCAGAGTGTAAAAAATCTTGTATCTCCATGTTCTCAGTGAACGGTCAAGAAGGAACAGAATATCCCAGTTACTTGAGTTTTGCAAACAGGAAAACGGAGCTAATGCAATAGAACATGTGTGACCACAAAATCCTAACTGTGTCACATGCATAATGAGGAAAGACATAGTAAGGTGTCACAGAAAGAGGCTCTAAGGACAAGGACATAGTCAACATATTCCGGTAGTGATTATCATGCTGTTTCAGCAGATAAAATGTCAGACCTCTGCAATAGTGCAAATCAGCTCACTGCACTAATCAGTTTCCTCTAGTATATGCCTCCTGGTATGGCAAGCCAACGTGCTTCCAGACATCAGGCACAGCCGTGGCACTGTGTGAGCTGAGCACACATCGCAGCCTGAATAAGCTGACAAGGCGAGTGTGTGCCGCTGACCCCCGCAATTATGGCAAAGCAAATGGTAAAACCAGTGAGACCAGTAACTGCAAACCTTGCGTATCAGCTCAGGCTGCTACCAGGAACTTTGTGGATTTGTATAAATGACAGCTTTACTGTTTTATACTAATACACAAGATATGTAAATACCTGTTCAGTTCTCAAAAGCAATCAAAGAGAAAATGGTCATGACTTTGTAAACTAAGCTCGAGTCTGAAATGTATTCTTCCTGGGTTTGTTTTCAGGTCAAAGCTAGGTGCTTTTACAATTATTTATATTCAGAATCCTGGACAGAGAAAGGGAATTAAACTGAAAACCAGATATTTCAGCAACTCAGGTGTTTAGCCTGATCTGTCAGTAGTTTTCATATTCATATAACTAGGCAGTGTTATACCAGTATCACCAGCACAAGCCTCAATGTTGATGTAGGGCTCAGAAGGTCTTTTTTTCCCCTTTTACTTTGGTATCAAGGGGTATATGCTTGGCTGGAGTGATACTAGAAGCTGTGTTACTCTGATTATACTGGAAAAAGCTTGGCTGAACGGACACGGCCCCATACTCCTCTGCTCAGTAGTGACGCTTTGGTCAAATCAAGGAACATCCCTAAGCTGTTCCTGAATTCCAGTTAAGATTAAGAGGGCAAAGACCTCCATTAGAGGTCTGTATTAGAAGGTTATTTGTACTAGCAAGCACTCTGTATTGTAATTGAGGGCATTATCTGTATTTAAATCCTAAGCCTGGAAAAACTATGATTTGTGGCATGTTACAAAAGTAAATTATATAAGCAACACAGTTGCCCTTAGATTTTTGCTGGGAAGAGCACTTTTGGCATATGCCCTCTCTGTTGACCCAACTCAAAGCTCAGATGTCCCTGTTCAGGAAGGGGAATCAGTTTGGGACCAGATCCTGGTACTGGCATTTGACCCACACTTACAGATTTCAGCCGTACTGAAGCTGAGTGGGGCAGGATTGATATGGATACCGACAAACAAAACTTTGCTTTCCCTCAGACATTTGGCAACTAAGCTTGCACTTCTGATATACTGTAAAGCAAAATTAATCCTACCCTCAGAGGAAGATGGAATTTGAGTAATTAATATTAATAGAGCACATAACTTTGGAGGAAAGATCTTTTAAAAGTGCAGAGCATTATTAACATGATTTATGTCCACTTTTTCTATTTCAAGCTTCCTACATTTTTCTATCATTCTTCAGTTCCTCTTGGTCATAACTAAAAAGAATTAGAAATATTCCCTTTATCTGATGCAAGACTAAAAAGTATCACATGACTGTTAAGTGCTGATAAGAAAATGTACCACAGATATTAAAGGTGATCTAAAGCAACTCTCCAGAATTCACTCCACCTCCTAGATTTCTAACATCAAAATCTTTTTTTTTTTTTTTTTTTTAAATAGGAAAGAAATTGAACTATAGGCAGCAGAACAGCACAAGGATAAATCAATACTCCTGAAGGACAGAGGTACTGCTTAACCTATGAAAAAGATCAAGTATATATCCTGTCCTGTGATTACCTGTAGCATCACAGCATGTGTTAACAGTTTACATACAGCAGAGCGGAAGACATTTCCATAACACAACAAAAATACTGTTCCAGTACTTATTTCAAGCTAAGTTGCAATGTTAATGTACAGTGCCAAAGTATTTACCTTGCTCCTGCTTGGTGAAATGCTATATAACGCTTTTTCTTTTGGCAATTGGGAAAACACATCATCAGAAGAATAAAACCTCTTTTGTTCAAGCAGTGGATCACTTTTGCTTTCAGGAAGAAAGCGACGCAACTTTTCAGATTTATTGCTTTCTGGGACATCTTCAACAGTTCTGTGAGAAGTTTTGTTAAACCCATTTTCTTCGTGCTGTCTGCCTAAAAGGTGGAGAGCAGAATTCAAGCTAGCAGCTCTTTTGTAACTAAGACCACTTGCTTTCTTCTGAAATGCTAATTCTCTCTTGTTGTCACAGGCTGAATATTTCCTCTTCCGAGCACATCGTTCCTCTGAACTCCTCTTGTCTCCTTCATTTAACCATGCCTCTGTTTCATCAGACTTGGTGAGCCTCTGATTATCACCATGAAAACTGCCCCGACAGGGAGAATCACTGTTTGTTTCCCTCGGTAAAACTTCTGCTTTAATAAGTTCAGCCGAGAGGTCTGTACTCACGGGCAGAGCACTACCATCCGCTGTCAGTCTCTGTGGGAAGGAATCAGCCAATCCCATACCCTTTGGAAGAATCTCGATGTTTTCTGAAATCCCCACTTCATATTGACTTTCTTCTTCATTTTCTTTAGTCGGTACGGAATCTGGTCTCCCGTCCACTGATTTCTTTCTCGATTTTCTTCTGAAGTATTTTCTTCCAGGGGAATGTTTAGCTGGACTTAAGGGAGCTTTGGCAGGATCCAAGTACTGTTCTTCCTTTTCAGCCCTTACGCACCCACAGACATTCCCCATTTGGTGTTCAGGAACTCACGGACACACAGCCTCATTCATCCCAGTATATTTACATACACTTCAATCCTCCTCAGGACGCTCAGAACCGCAGTTTGCACCGTAATTCCTTCCAGGCTTCCCCTCCATCCTCCTCAGTACGTAGCCATTTTGCTTATGAGAAACGCACACGCAATAAATGTTGTGGCAGGGTGCCCAGGCAGGGCCTGTGTCTGATTAGACACTGTGGCTTATTTCTGGCCACCAATCCTCTTAAATAAACATCACCGCGGCAGCATTAGGCTGGAAAGCTGATGGCCTTTCACAGAGATGACATAGCATTTATGAGCAAAAGAAAAATTCTTGAATACATTTAACTTCCCGTTTCGTTTGGTAACTCAAACAAGATAAAGTAGGAAAATACGCAGCAACCTTTGAAACTATCAGCTCCACTCCGGATCCAAAGCAAGCAGGACAATAAATAGCTACAGCGATTTCGTTGGCAAATTTGTTTCTCCCTGCCTGTGCTCTTATTATGTACCCAATGATCCACGGAAAGGAAGATTAAAGTAAACGATCAGAGATTGCTTTGGCAGCATGTTGGGGGTCAAGCTCTTATTTGTATGCGGAGATTTCATAGCAGCTTACGTGATTTTTACTGATCTGTCAGCTATAAATAACCTGCTGCTTCCCCATTATCACAAGAGCTCAGGACAGTGGTGCTGTGTACTTGGGGCTGGAACCTTGCTGCCAATTTAAAACTGCTGGCAGAGAAAGGTGAAGCAAAATTGCAAGAGCCAGTCTGTCTAGAAAATTGTCTACAGTTACTGTAAAAAAAAAAATATATAGCTATAGTACGTCCAAATTAAACTCTACTGGTATTTTTGAAGTCAAGCTTTTTCCTTCTCCCATGCTCCTGTTCTGTAGCTCTGAAAATAATAGCCAAGCAATATGAGCAGACCTCTGAAAACTAGATGGAAACGTAAACCATTAAAATGCAAGCATGTCTAATCACCAACATATTTTGTTTGGAAAATATCTGTACCTATAAATTAAATAAAAATGCAAGCTTCTGCTTCATTTTTGCTACCAATATACAAAACCTACTGAAACAACACACATTGGCAGGGGTCATGTGCATGGTGTCTCACAAAGAGAGAGCTACCAAGTAGCTTGCAAAGCATCACCAGCTGTTGTCACTGAGTTTCCCTCGCTTGTTTTAAAAGGGACTGCACTAATGAAACCCGGGGGACTTTATCCCCAGGGACTGGTTCCACCAAAATATTCTACAACATTTTACAGATGGGATCGAGAAGGAGCACGTTAAAAAAGTGCTGCCAGCATGTAAAGAAATTGCAAGAATAGGGATGCTCATTTCTGACTATTCTCTAGGCACTGGGGTAAAATTTGCTCAGAAAATGTTATGCTATAGCACTAAGAGAATATAGGGCTGTTAAAGAATGGTATGTGCCAATGCTAGATAAGCAGCTATATATTGGCACATTTCTCCTCCAAGCAGATATTTATGCTATGACCACATCCTATTCCACGGCCTTGATTTCTATTTGCATTTGTAGTGTGCTCAACATAAAGGTGTGGCCGTGACATTTGCTCCCTATACTCACAGTAAAAAGCTGTGCTCTAGCCAGCTCCGAAACCTGCCTTCCTGCCACGGCCCCGAGGACTCCGTGATTTAAAACACTCCTCCCCATGGGACTGAGTTGGGTCCTGACTTGGTCCTCCCCAACTAATAGGAAAGCACACGAGAAAAATAAAAATAAAGTCCTTGGAAAGGGCACTGCTGTGTTTGTATAAAGAATCAGCTTTTACACTTGAAAATATACCTTTATTTCTCCTCTCTCATCAGAAAAGAAGGACTTTGCAATGAAACTGATCAAGACTGACTTCATTTCACACAGATACAGTTTATGGTTTAATAGTAATATGTATAATAATATTAATAATAATTTATTATACAATATATCATAGTATAATAATGAAATATTTAATTATGGACTCATTAAAAATGACTTATTATGACTATCCTGCTAAACCAGAAATTATGCAAAAGATTAAAGATAAGAGTCCATCATTTGTATGAACACTTATATGTTTTCATGCCACATTAACTGTCTCATCAAAGGTGTACTTCATATAGCCTACCACGAACACACTGTCCATGTTCTTCCTCCACAAACTTTGCAAGAGTTAAGACACTGCTTAAAAAAATTGCACATTTAAATTTTCCAATGCAAATACGTATTTAAATGAAGGCATAAGAGGTTTCTAAACAGTAACTGTATTAGCTAACTGATTTTTAACAAACTGTGATTTACTGCATGTTTATTTTAGACTGATTCAATTTGTTTAACAAGCAGCATGACACCACCTTCTTCCAAACAAAAACCATCCCTAAAGCATTATTCACTACTTCAAAACCCTCATTAGAATTGGTGGCACGCTGACTGACATAAAAATGTCAGCAGAAATTGATTTCAAGATAGGTCAGAAGAAACACATGGTTATTTTACAGCTGACAGTCTGTGCTTTATAATGTCAACAGTATTTTAGAAAGTTCCTGATTTAGCATATCCCCATATATATCTTAATTTTTTTATTTTTCTTAGTAGTTCATTGGCTTTTTCAGAAAATTAGATGCCTCTGAAGTGCAACTAAAACTTGAAGCAGCAAAACTACAAGAATCAGTTCTGAAACGCTGGTTACAAGCCCATTGCTTCCAACAGCCCTGGCTTACCTCTGCGTGTTCCAGGCCAGTTTAGATGGATGCAGATGGCTGATCTGCAGCTATTCACAGATTTTATCTATTTCTCAATATTAGCTAGGAATAAATTAATTCCAAATATATCTGTACAGATTATTAGCAGTATTTGCACACTTCTATCTCCCAGAAAAAAGATAAGAAACATGTATTTTTGATACTTAGCCAATTTAACAATACTTACCAGCTGTTCCTAGGTGAGAAGGCTATCACCTCTCTTAATAATTCTTTCTACTATTCCTTGCATTTTCTGAAGCAAAAAGTAAACTTTATGATCCCTTACTTATGTCCTCAAACCAAATAAAAGATCAAGGACAAAAAGAATTGAAAAATTGCATCTATGTCAGTTGGATTTTTAAAAAATATATTTTATGTAAAATCATATGTAGTGTTAAGGGAAGATGTTAAGCAGAAGTGCAAGTAACTAAGGACAAAATGACCACTTTTATCTAACAGAAATTCTGTAAAGTCGTTCGTTTTTCTCAGTGGGAAAGAGACAGAGACAACAGGGTTGAACTGGAGTCTTGGAAAAGGGAAATTGAAATTTCTTCTAAAACGTATCTGCTAGAGCAAAGAAATATATCATCCAAGTATAGTAAGATGCTGACCGGGCCAGGGGCTTTGTCCCAGACATCTTACTAGACCCCAGTGGAAGCTCAGCCTTGGCTGAAGCCAAAGAAACAGATAGTCAAAGCTGTTCAAATACTTACATGGATTGCTATGGCGTTAGGATTTTTTTGGTTTTGTTTGTTTATTTTATTAAAGAAACACCCAAAGATCCAAATACATACTCACCAATACCAGAAAGTTTTAAAGGGAGATTGGTGCAAGACTTTTTCTAGCACATAAACCCTTAAGAAGAATAACATGAATAAAGGATTAGACCAACACTTGTCTGCAATTTGATCTGTCTTACAGGCTGCTTAATCACAAACAAGAGGTTAACATTAAGACACAGCAAACAAACGATTAACACCAAGGCATGAAATAGCTTGTGAAGAGGTATATATTTGTTTTGTGTGCGTTTAACCATAGATTTCTGGGAACTAATCAAATGTGAGGCTGTGAAATGTTCTCAACATTGAACAGCTGTATCACACGTTAAGGTGACAACGCTGTCGAAATAAACTAGAATCCACTGTAGGTAGTTTCAGATCTATGTTCCCTCCCCTCTTCTTTTTTTTTTTTTTAATGCAACACGGGAAAAGCCATAGAGCATTTAGCATAAAGGTTACGTGTCATTTCTTGGTACTAAAGCAGCATACCAGATAACCAGAAAGCGTTTTATTGCACAGCCCAAAGGTCACAGGCAGAATGACAGAGAGACAAACTTAAGTCAAAGAGAAAGTGAAAATTAAAACATGGCAAAAGATGGAGAACAAAGCAAGAAATAAAAGCTTTCCAGCACAAACAAAAGGTTATTTGCAGTTCTGTTTGAGCTGTACAGACACTGCCCAAAATGTGAACGAGCTGTTCAGCCACCAGGTACCACTGAGGTACCAGCAGTACCACCTGAACAGCAGATCTGGCAGGGGAAAGGTTTTATGTCCAGTGAGATGACTCTTAGCAAAATGAGGAAAGAAGAATTTGTTCTTTGGTGGTGGTTTTATGGCATTCGGCATGAACAGAATGAGCTAACTGCTCCTAACTCTCATCCAGCTACAGATATCCCACTATTATAAGGTGTAAAGTACAAATATGATTCTGCAATGAGATTTAATGCCTCTCATCTTTGCGAGTCAGATGAATCCCAGAAATTCCTAGAATTTCATGCTCATTTTCCTAACTGAGATTCAGCAATTTTCTTCAATTGCTGAAGAGTTCTGGAAGAGATAATTGGGAACTCAGCTGAGGAATAAAATACAGGAAAAGCATCAAGTATGATAGGTCTGCCACTGGGAATCTCAAGTCCCAAGTGGAACAGGGTTTATGACCACTGACAGTCGGAGATTACACAATTAGCCTCATAGCTCCATCTTTAAATCTTTGAGAAGATCAGACCTGGAACTGTTCTAGCTATTTTAAAGCAGGGGCAGATTAAATGTCCATCTTTGGGATCCAAGCCCCAGAGCTTGGACAGGGCCCAGAGGCCAGCTCCAGATCCAGCTGCTAGATAGACTAGATAGACTAGAAATAGGTGGCACAAGAACGGCAACTGAAGGTCAGACCCAACTCTCAATTCCATGTTGCCATCTCAGGAACAGAAAAATAGGCAACATGCCTCCTATATGATGACTCTTACCATGGATTTAGCATCAGAGCAACTAAAAGAGAGGAAGGTACTGAGATCCCAGAATATCTCATTATTCCTCTGCTTTTCACAAGTCATCTGCTGGAGTGGGCCACCACCTCTGACTTGTCTCCTTCTCTGGCCACCTCTCAGACCCCAAATGAAGGCCAAAGCCTTCATGACCAATGCAAGAGTGCTTCAAAATAATATTAATTGCACTGCAGCCTCCAAACACCTCACTGTGGTAAGAAGTACCAGGAACTTGAGAAAAGGCTGGGTAGTTATGTATCTCCGCCAAGTAACCTACAAAGAAATCCATGCTTCTTGCCTTTTTCCTTAACACAGACAAATGTTTAACTGCTGATCCGCTAGCCCAAATGAACAGTCCCAGCACTGCTTTGTGGCAGACTGATAGAGAATGAATTTGGCTTGAAGGCTTACAGGGAACCAACAGCAAAAAAAAATAATTGCTGGCTGACAAGAGAAATGTTAAGAGGTAACACGTGCCCTAAGGAGGCCTGGGAAAAAGAGCCCATCTTCTCTAGGGGGGGCTGGACGGCAACGTAATGTCTGGACAAAAGCCTTACAGACTGGGGCCTCACAAGCAGC
Organism: Netta rufina; assembly: GCF_964035555.1. Taxonomy (NCBI): domain Eukaryota; kingdom Metazoa; phylum Chordata; class Aves; order Anseriformes; family Anatidae; genus Netta; species Netta rufina. Next base: position 95,279,340 of record NC_140125.1, on the reverse strand, counting down.
CTTTTGTAAAAAAGGCCTGATTGCAGGGAGATGGGGAGAGAGGAAGAAAGAGTGTTTCACAGGAGTTACTGAGCTGCAAAATGATGATGAAACAGTAATAAATAAATAAACAAACCTACTGAGTCAGGACTTGGAAGTTCCGGAAAATTGTGAAGGCCTGAATTCACAGAGGCCTTGAATTTAAGATGCTTAAAAGTTTCAGGTTTCAGTTTTTGCTTTGTTTTGTTTTTAAACAGTTACAGATTACTCTAAAAGAGTGTGAAATTAAAGAATGTTTGCAGTGGTTTGAAAATAAATGATCACTGATTTTCACAGAAATTATCCTACTAAAACTGCAGTTACTTTCCGAGGTCCAGAATCTTCCTTTATTTATAGTTGCTCATCTCTAATGTCATCAGTGACAATGTACTGGGTGTTGAAGACAAAATCTATTCAACTATTAATTTGGACATTTATACATGCAGCATATAATCATAAGAACAGTGCAATCTGATTTAGCAGGTTATAAAGATGCCACACCTAATAGTAACTATTGCAGTATGAAACTGAAATAAAAAAGCAAACATATTACTAAAAGCATGCAAAATGCATAACTGTAAGCTTGCCTAAATCCTAACAACACGTCTCGGGGATTTTCCATATCTACAGGACAAACTATTTTCTAAAATACTTAACTCAGTAAACTACTGGATTTCCTATTCTATCGTTTCTGTATCTTATATACAATTACTTGGGCCACAGAAGAATGTACTTTTTTTGGACTTGTGCAGCTGCAAAAGCCAGTGGTATAATGTGGAACAAAGCTTACATTTATCTAATTGTGGGTACTGAGTCAGAAAGCCATAAACATCTCTAGATGTAACTCAGATGCAAGAGAAACTTAATCCTTAAATGCATATCATCTCCTTTTTGTTCATCATGGCCTTCCCCTAAATCATTTCTAAATTCATTCCAATACTCAGAAGGATTTTCGGTTCTGAGGAAATATTACCCCCCAGATAAGTGCCATGACTCAGAGAAACAAGAAACCACAACAGGCAAAATAATCCCTCGCCTTTTGACTACATCCCAGGTTGCAATGGTGTTACGATTACCAACGATGAACCAGAGGCAATAACATCACACAGCAAACGGACCCTTAGGCTCGTTGAGAAATAACTACTGCAAATGACCAGAAAAATTAAGGGGCAGTTCAAATTAAGACACCTCAATGTAGGTGTCTTTGTATAGGTGTTTATATGCTGGCTAGGTCTTTATGAGCCCGTTTTACTCAGTTGAGGCCGTTTCCTAAACACAGGCTTCCAAAGCCCTGAGAGATACCTTGCTATGCCCCTGCTGGCCTCCAGCTGCAAGTGTAGAAGAGCACAGGTCTCTCATAGATCTGGTGTCTCATCAGAGAACTCCACAAGCATGTCCTGGATACTCTCACGAACCTCAAATGACACCTGCCTTCATGCAACTGAATCAAGCCTGGCAGATCTAATTAGTACAGTCAGCAGGCCTCTAACAACAAGGTATCATACCCTGAAGTAAAGACAAAAGGAGTAAGTCAACTGCCCACTTAGAACATCTGAGATTCTTAAAACCATCTGGGATATCTACATGGGGATTACAGACGCAACAAAAGACCTAAAGAAACTCTCCTCCTAACTGCATCTGCACCTCCAGGTGAGGCAGGGTACGATGCATCATCTCAGATCACAGCAGGAGCCTATGCTGGGCAACGAAATTGCTCAGTAGGTACTCTAAGCACCTACTGCAGTAGTCATCTCAATTGCTTCACCAAGTTCCACCCGCTGTATGGACCGCCCCCCAGGTCTCAGATCCGTTGCTAAACGTGTTTACTTCCATTTAAGATGTATCTTATCCTGCCTGATCTCAGTCTCTCCCCGGCTGACAGTGTGCTTCCCATAAAACCTGTCATGCTTCTCATACTTCTGTGGGCGTCTCATAAATCTCCAACGAGAACAGATGTTTATGTTTAGTCAAATGGAGAGAGGCTTCAGAAGGTGGTTAGCTGAATCACTCTCCAGGCTATACCAGCTGTACAGACCAAACCTCTATCCCTCAGATTATCAGATTACAGGGAGAATTTAGAATTGAGCCTCACCACAACTTTCCCAATATATATATAGGATTACTCCATGCATAAACACTCTTATTGTCACGAAGCTTCATCTCTTTCATTAAGGCTCTGCCGTTAGACATTTCAATTCAGATTTTTCCCTCATTCAAAATCTGAGTGAAGACAAAAAAACTGTTAAGTGTAAGTACGCACATTCTTCTGAATTTCCTTATGTATTCTGAACCTGAATCTGCCATATACAGGTGACAACACCACCAAATTTCCAGATGCCTCAAAAGAAGTGGCACACAGGCAAATGCTAAGGTTGCACAGATTAACACAGAGCATCCATCACTTTACTAATCCCTTCTTCATTCAGTATAGGTACTGCAGTTGTTACTACTAAAAAGACAAAATTAATTTTATAAAATCCTTTTCTTTGGTTACTTCGTATGTACTGATGTGGTTTAATATTCAATCTAAGAACTATTCATTCTTAAAAATATTTTAACACAGATTTTTTAACAAATTAGTTTGAAAAAATGAAATGTGACAGATTTACAAGACCTGAATCACACTGGTAGAGATTTACGCTATTTAGTTATTGAGGGTCAGGACAGAGTGAAGTAAGTGTTTCGGCTACAATTTAAATGGTCCTACATATTTCACACAGAGCTGGCTACCTTACAGCGGAAAATCTTTGTCACCCCAGCTCGCCTAAATTAGACACTTCGTGTTTTTCTTTCTTGACTTTTTTTTTTTTTTTTACAGGTGGAAATAGTAATGCTAGCTTTCATCGCTTTCTATAAGCATCCAAAACCGCACCAGATGTCCCATGCTTCAGTTAGCAAGAAAAAATAAAAATTTCTTCCTGCAAAAAACTATTCGTGAGGTTCAGAAAGATAAAACATACATCAATTAAAAGTTTCGTTACCGTTATCTGCTTCTATCCATGTTTTTAATAATCTTTATTTCTTAAAACACAGCAACATTCAACCATTGCTTATTCTGTGGGTCATGATCAAATACACTTACTCCCAGACTTCTTTCTCCATATACCATGTAGAAGTTAAGTTAAAGACTGAGATAGCTGGGAGGTTGAGGGAACTTCAGATCCTCGCTGATGGTGAGCAGTTAGATTCTCCTTCACCCTGTGCATTGGCCTTGGCTGAGCTGCCCACTATGGTTAGACCATTGCCACATTGGTCCTATTTGTGTCTTTTGTTCCTCCTTACAATTCACAAGACCCTAGCAGCTGTTTGTGGTTTTGTGTGTTTGTTTAAAAGGTGTTCTCTTCTGATCATAAATCCAGTACAGGATATTCTTAAGCGACCCACGCATTTTCCTTACAATCGTGTCATGTTTCGACCATTTCAAATGACTGCACAGCACCAAGTCTATGGCTAACAATGCTGCAGTCAGTAAATGGGAATTATCTGTCATCTGAATTACATCATCTACAGCCACGGCCATTGTGAGGGCCCCATTCTGAGGAGCAATTTAACACCACAGACTGTAAGGCTGCATTATACTGTACACAATCTGCCCAGTGTACAACAATCAGAGTGCCACCTAGTGTGACCCCGTGTTACCATCACGTTTATTATACTAAAACCAAATGCTGAACTGTTACCAACTGCTTGAAAATGCTGAAAGTAGTGCTTCCTACAAGACTCGTATCAGGAAAGAAATTTAGATGATCCAAAACGAAACAAGAATTAAAACTTTTTTTTTTTTAATTTTATTTCAATATTCAACAAAACCAGCCTGTAGAATAAAACAAGCCCTATTTATCCAAATGCTGAAATAAAAACACCAATCTCTGTCTTTAATAATGTTCAAAAAACAAGGTATTTTCTATGATTGCAGAGACAAGAAATTAGAAAGTAAACTACACCTTAAGATCACCAAAACAGAATTATCAAAACCTTCCAATACAAATTAGAAGCATAATGTGTATTTTTGCACAGGCTATCTGGAGGTCCTAACTTGACCCACTCATCATAAAGGTATGCAGGAAACTAGACTTACCTGAAAGTGCAAAATTATGGTCCATATCAACCCCAAAGTCAACTTGGGATTCCCATCTGTTATGTCATCATTTCTAATGTTAACCAGTTTCACCTGCCAAAGAGGGAAGAAAATACACAGAATTGAAATAAATATGCCAAAAATACATACTGCACTGCACAGGCGCGACTATAAAGGAAGCATTACTCACTTCCTCAGCCTACTTGGTTATTTTCTTTAGTTTTCAAAAGCTGAAAGGAATTAAATTCTGGCTGCCTGTGGCCTGCCAGGAATCACCCTCTCCCACCCACGCTGACTTGAGGAGATCCCTCCGCTGTCACTATGCCGGCAAACCTGGTCCTGTGCCAAATGCCCTTCATCTCGGCCTGTGTCAAGGTGTGACAGATGGGGAGAGGATAACAAGGACATGCTGATCTGTAACTGTGGTACATCGGTCTCAGGGCAATGCCGAATCTCAGGAAGTGATCACTGGCTTTCCCCATGCTCTCCCGTATCAAAGACAGAACCCAGCAACAAGAGAACTGGCCTGTTAAAGCACAACAACCTGGCCTGATAAAACCAAGAATTTATTATGCCCAAAATGCCGTAATAATGACAAAGGGTATTATCACCTCTGCTCTTTTACTCATTCACAATGCTGTGAACATGAAAAGGTTAACAGGGTTAAAACAAAGGTTGGTATTTTTGCCATTCCAATAAACTCATGTTCAGCGTAAATTTAATAATTCTATTTTCTTTGTTGTATTTTATTATTCCATTCAATTTCTCTCTATGTCTTATTTATCCAGGTAGCCTAGCAATTAATGATGACTCAGATAAAAGGTATTTTATGCTTATGCTAGTAAAGTTACATGCATATGCTTTTTAACATATGCCCTGTTATCAACACTAAACAAGCAAAGGCATGCTCTCCTTTTGCTCTGCAGACATAATCTCAACTATTAGAAAAAAAAAAAAAAAAGAAAAAAAAGAAAAAAAAGAAAAAAAAAGAAAAAAAAAGGAAAAAAAAAAGGAAAAAAAAAAAAAAGAAAAAAAAAGCACTCTCTCTGGAAAAAAGTGTATTCCCCAGTTCAAAAAAAGAAATGAAAGACATCCAAATGTTTTCCTCTCACTGCATATGAAAGCTGTTTGTGTTTGGCAAAGCTCTACGTGATAGTCAAATATGCTTCCTCTTTATTTTTTTCTTTGTATTTTATTTTTTTCCCCCAAGTCAGGCTCCAGAATTATCCATATATAGACTCTTTCTAACCTAAGGAACAATAAAGCATTGTATCTGGAGGTTATACATCCACCCTGAGCAAGTTACCTCCTAAATATGGTTTAGAAAGAAATAACAAGAGCGCCACACCTCTTTAACTCTGCCTTTCCTTCCTGAGCTGAACCCCAGTCTCTGGAAAAGTCCCTTTGCCTTCAAAACCTTTCATAGCCCTCACTCCAGGCTAGGACCCCCTCTATAAGAAGGGGAGGGGGAGCTGAAACTTTTACCCAAGAACGCCAACAGCATACAATTATTTTGTAAACTAGGGTACAGCCACCTTCATGAAACTGCAAGGCTGAAGAAAGCACAAAAATTCTCAGATCACAATCAAGAGCCACATGATGGAGGCCTGCGGTTCCCAGGGAGAGAGGATGATCTGATTTTACATGCCCTGTGACATGTACCTCAGGTCTGGCATACAGATATAAGGCATGGTGCAGCACAAACCCAAAGGTCTCGCTGCATAAAAATGCCATTGTGATCATCAGTTCAAGTAGCCTTTCGTTTACGTCGTAGCGTTTTTGTTGAATAGCTCACAGAAGTTCCCCTTGAACTCAGGGAAGCAGGATTGAGTTCTTGGTTCTCTCACCCCACAACCTGAAGTCTGTAACTACACTCACAATATGGAAAAGGCAATCTGCTTTAAAAACAAACAAACAAACAAAAAAAGTATCTGCTTATGTTTTGCTACCTTGCATTTTTTCACACTTTTCAAGTAGCAAAAAAAAAACAAAAAATCACACAAACCAAACCAATCAAAATCACCCAAATGACATTTCCAGTGTCAATTCATAAGGATGGGTTATACAGAGATGCAGTTTTAATTTCCAAAACTTTTTTTGACATTTTTGAGTGTTGCCATTTTGCAAAAGGAGAAAGCGAGAATCCTAAGTTTCTAAAAGAAATGTAAAAGCGGAAAGAAACTCATTTCACCGCAGTAGAAAACCACCAGGGAGTGCAGTTTTCAAGTGTTTGGTCCAAAGGTGGAACTAAACCCATACCTTCTACAGCCCAGGTGACTACTGACTTTCTAGGGCATGAGTTCTAGTTCTATCAGGAACAAGGCTTGAAAAGGGTTTTCCAAAAGAAGCATCATCAAAACAAGTGACTCCCATACAAAATTCTAAATTCTCTGAATCTGGATTTTGCACTAAAAAAAGATTTTGTGAAAAAATAATACATACCAGCTGGTGTTTGAACAGCATGCGAGATTTTGAATCTATTATAAGCAATTCCTGTGGATCTTCCCCATAATTTTCTCCTCTTTAATATCGTGTACCACACGTGTTGATGTTATAGCTCAGAAAAGGCTGGTGTAAAGCTACTTCTGACACATCCCTCTTTACTATCTCAAGCACAAGCTCAAGCCAGCCCTATACCAGCAGCTCTTACACAGTGTGCATGAATGACCAAGGAGGACTTTCTTTTTTATTACTGATGTTATTTACTGGTTATGCAATTTTTGTTAACATCTTTTATTAAAATGTTCACCGTACCTGGCGTTTTTTCAAATAGTCAAGTGCAATTTGGACGTTCTGGAGTCTGTGAAAACGCATCCGACCTTTTTCTCGGGGCTAAAATTGGAAAACAAGAGTCGTGAGATTTCCCTTTCAGACAAAAGAACAAACAGTCTGGCTCAAAAAAATACCACATAAAATGTTCTAGCCTCTACAGTTTTAAATGAAGCCAATAGCCAATGTCTTTGGTGGAAAAGTGTGCTTTAGTGACTTTTATTTTTTTAAGTTGTAGTTGAAATTTTTTACAACAATGGGTGGAAAGGGAGATCAGTGTCCCAAGGAGCAACTTTGCTCCGTGCTGGCAGATAGCTGTTTCCCTGTAAAGTACTACTTAGGCCAAAAGAGCTAAAAAAAGGCCCCACGTGAATCTACAGAAACCAAACTGCAGTATGTAATTATAAAAGACTTACAGTGTATCAAGCAAAGCAAAATATAAGTAATGTCATGGACGTTCATGTTGCTCTGGTAAACTGTAATGGAAAGCTTATCTCTGTATGCACTTTTATGATTTTAACACCATTTATTTATGATATGACCACATAACCATTGTAACAGCAATACATATTGATTTAAAGGCATCTAATAAAGATAATACCTTCCTCCAAAAAGACATAATACAACATATACAGCCCTAGAGTGTAAATTTAAACTCTTGCCTTGGGTAAACATTATAAAGCGTGAAAAAAACCTCATCACTCTTCTCAAATCAAAAACATATGAGCAAGAATCTGTGAAATGAGCGGTGTGTTAATGGAAACATGGCAAAACTGCATGCAGTTAGTGTAAAATCACCAAGAAGAAGAATCACACAGAAAAAGAATACTTTACTTAGCTGCCACAGATCAACAATGGGAAAGCAGTTAATTTTTTATCATCATAATATCCAAATCCTTATGTTCTTCTTCCTTATTTCAGATTTTTCACAAACTTTCACAGCACTAAATTGAAGCAAACTCTAATTGCTAGGGCTCAGCCATGAATATGAGTATTTCCTCAGACAATCGCTGTGAAACGCAAAGATAAACCCAAGCCTTCCTCATTTGACTTTTTTCCCCCTGTGGAGTATCAGACGCTTGCCAAAACAAAACATGGGAAAATGGAGTTGAATAAGAAGCATAAACTGAAACACAAAAAACCTTTAATTTCCATTGTAGAACCTTTGATTTAGCTCCTTCTTTTTCACACTGAGAGCCCAGGATCAGTCCCTGCAGCCCTTGCTACTGAATAACATCCATGGATGCCATGAAGGACTGCAGACCTGGAACTTTGTTTTCCAGAACAGAGAGAGTAAAATAAATCCCAAACCGTCACAAAATAAAGGTCGAGGATCTCAGAGGGGAAATATTTTTTTTTCTAAAGGATAGCTAAAATGCAGCATTTTAAGGTATGTTACGCCTCTAGAAAAAAGCACACATATTCCACTGAAATCACAACTGCGGCACGACACACACGGAGCCAAGAACATAATTAGGCCCTACGACAACAAGCTGCTGGAGCAAACACTGACAATGCAGGTTCTACAAAGGCACGGAAGAGCTTCTTGGACTAACAAGCACTCAGCATTTTACACTTCATAGGTAGATATTTCCCTTCTGGATGGTTGAAACACAGTAAAACAGTAATTCAACATCTGTTGCCAGAAAGATAAATCCTGCAAACCATCCATATATTTGGTAGCCCTACACAGTTGTCACATAACTTCTACTTTGACTATCTGCTTTGAAAAAGTTACTGTTACATTTGATTAATTCTAAGAAATAGATCTGCACTTCTAAATTACCTCATTTCAAAATATTATCCAATATTACAGCAAATACACTGTGGGTGAGTGGCTTCTAACTAAGATGAACTAATTTTCTGCCACCGTTTTAAAGCCTCCAAGGCTTTGTCTGAATTAATTGTTAACTGGCAATAGAGATTGCATGTATAAATGCTTGCTTTAATGGAATTGTTGGAATTACTGGAATTCCCTAATTGAAAAAAAGAAAAGTCCTATAGGATTTTGATAATGTTGCACCTTGGTTTTGTACAGCTCAGTGAAAGTAAACAAACAGATACGTTAAATCTTAGCATTTTAGCTGTTCATAAAATAGGCTAAAAAAAACTTTGTCCTTACCATACTTCCATTTTAAACATACATATCCTGGTTTACCCACACAAGTTCTTTTGTCCTTTCTATGGAGCTACTGCACGACACTGAACTAAGAATCAACTTTTACATTAGCAGACACCACACTTCAAACACTATGTTAGTACAGTTATGGGGGTCGGCACCTACCCCCTTATCCTCATCCTCCACATCCTCATGCTGTTCATACGCGCATGCTTCTGTTGAACTCACCAACCGTAAGGTCTTCAAAAAATCTCGCTCTCTTGGCTAATGAATATAACAGACAGGAGACAGGACAGCAAAGACACAAGACAGACCACAAATGAAAAGAAGAGCATGAAAAGAAGAACATAACGAAGAGAACAAATACCAAGCAAAGGAAGTAATGCTCACAAAGAAAGGAAATGACATCTGAGGAGTGTGTTAGACAATTTCAGGGACATTTTACCCTTGCTATTTGTAAGTTACTCCCTCTAATGGGAAGGGATATTAAGCATCCAGTACTTGTTAAAAGAAAAATTATAAAGAAAAGGGAAGAGCAGAAAAACTAATATTTTACCCTATTAAGAAAAGTCTCACTGACCACAAGAAATGAAGAAAACAGATTGCATTCCCCTACAGGATTCATGGTGCAATATTTTACCAACTGAAATATAACTTGTGTCTTTGGTATCAAGTCACAGGTTATGGGAAATATCAAAGAAGTTTCCAGCAGTCAACATCCTAAGAGTTAACAGAGTGTATGTATATACAACAAACTGCAACTCCTGCATTCTGATTTAAAAGCTTACCAAGGTGTCACCAGAAAGGACTTCTAGAAGCGAGATTAAGTTATGTCCATCTCTTAGGTCTTCATATAGGTCATTCACATGTTTTCGAACCTGCACACATAAATGCAAAAGTAAAATTTAAGTGCCCCATTTATACCAAAGAATTCAGTCATATAAGCAGTTATCGTTTAACATCCATGCGTACACCTACCTCAACTTTCACTTTCATGACAGATTTACAAATCGAAATTCATTATAATAGGCGAAATTCACATCCTTGTCTGCACTCATACTGTTCCATTGCGTTTTGTTTCATTTTATTGAAAAAGTGTCAAGTTATATTCAACGAATGCATATAGCAACCAAAAATCAGTATCTGACAGTTTAAACGATACCAGATATTCACCTATTCTGACCTAAATCTTGATCGCTTACAGATGCCGCTAGCTAGACTCAGTGAACTGTGAAAAAATGCACAGAGCAAAACCCTGTCTTGGCACGTGTATTATCCTCAGCACGCACGTTCACTGTTGTCAGGCCAGCAGTCAGTGCACATTCTGCCTTTAAACATATTGCTAATCAAGCCATATGGCCTGCCAATTAACAACATGTTTCCCAGTGCTGAGTGAGTTTTCCCAACAGCACACACATCCTTACACACCGCTCCAAAGAAATACGATGTTTAGTTGATCTGGGGAAGCCAAGGGCACGCACAGCCCTGCCACCAGCTGCAGAGGTTAACACTCCTGACGGCTCTGCAGTTCTCTTCTTTCTGCCCGTGGTCACCGACCCGTTGGATCCACTTCCCCAATGCCCCCTAAGAGACCGCCAGGCTTTGCCACTTGACCTCTTTTGACTGAAATGGGTTGAGAAGAGCTGATAACCAGCAGATCCTGGGAGGCCAACCATGGGTGAGGGAGCAGAAGTAATGAGAAGAGAGACAGACAAAAACCTTAACTTTTCTGATGGGTACAGCAAAGCTGAAAGATATGGCCCATATAGGCCAACTTCTTGGTTTTCAGTGTTAGTATAGCTAGCTCAAGTATAACCTTATTTGAAATTGTTAAAAATTTCAGCCACCTGCTCCTTAGAAGTGAAACAAAGGGCCTCGCTTCTCAGGTGCAGAGATTCTTGACACTGTCAGTCAGGGCAGAGGCTGAGGGCTTTTTGGCTACAATTTAATGTTGATTCACTGATATTCCCAGTAAGGCACCAGGTCAGAAATTTCCTAAGCTTCCAGAAGATAAAATACAACATCAGAAGGTTCTTCTAATGTTTTCCCATCTACTAGAGACAAACTGCGCTTCCAATACAAGATCTGTAAGACAATCCCCTGACTGCCAGCATTTCTGTGTGCATGACGAGGACAGCAGGAATCAATCCAGATCTTTGGCCTTATGCAATAGTTCTGTTTACCTGACTTTCAGGGGGACTTCTAGATCCATCTTATTGAATAAATCACTGCCTCCATACTGGTGATCAGCTTGATAAATGTTTTTTAATTCAGGGTTTCTTACTCCAACTTCTAAACATGAAATTACCATGACCTGTTTTTACAAAGACCATCTTCTTAATTAGGAATAGCATCAGAGTATATTTACGCTCGTGCTGAAGACTAGCCAGAACAAGTCATCTAGAAGATTGTTCCGTAAGGAATTACAACAGATAATATTTTCCAAACCGTTTATAAAGATTCTGCAGATGCAATCAAGGTACATGCACAACATCACTCTTATGCGTATACATAGCTTTATACGCTCACATGCATATACAATGTAATTTAATTTTAATTCCAACTGCGATTAAAAATCCAGTGTGCAATTAATTTAAAAAAAATGACACAGGAAAAATCTCTGGGAATATGAACTGCTGTTAAGCTAAACAAAGAAACAAATGTTCTCCTGGTATATATGTGGCAGAAAAAAAAAAAAAAAAAAAAGAAGAAAAAAAAAAAAAGAAAGCCTCAAAGACAACATTAAAACCCCTGATACTAGATTTCATTATGCTAAATGCTGAAAAAATTAAAAGCACAACGGTCTTCATTTTTTAACCCAAAACAACTGTGCCTTTTTATGTTTCCATTCAAAGAACCACGGAAAACTGTGTGCTAAATGCTTTCCCACAAAAGCAGGCAATTTTTCTACAATAAAACCCTGTGAGAGGATCCCCCTCCTCCCTGCCCCTCTGGCCAGGACGTGTCACTCTCCAGCTCCCTTAGGAGAACTGAATCCCAAGCCAGACTGGAGCCACAGTGCAGGCTGGTGACTAAAGACAAGGGAGGACATCAGGTTAAGGACAGAGGAAAGGGACATACATCTAAAAGACACCAGACCAGCGCTGCTGAAGAGTCACGGGCATGCAAGTCAGCATCTCCACTCTTTTCAACACAAAATTCCTGACAATAGCAATGTGCAGAATTGTGAGATAACAAAATTTAATAGTTTCTAATCTGTCCATTTTGTTTCCTCATTAGATGCAGTTTAATTTTGTGCCTTAAAGATGATTTATCCTCTGGCCTGTCTCTCACAACGTACATTTGTTTACTTTCTGTTTGTTTTTTATACTCTGAGGTTTCCAAAGTATTTCAGAACCAAACATTTTCCCCAATTCATCTTTCTAGAAATCACAGATGTTTCAGAGACGAATCCATACTGTTTATGAAGAAAGTGCCATAGAGGTCTCACAGCAGAAAAACCAGCAATATATGCCTTAGACTTCTTTCTTAGTTCTGACATTGACTGACAGTTATTGAGAAGATTAATTAATTAGGACATATGACTGTGACATGCTAGCACAGGATAACATAATAAGGAATTTGTTCCAATGCCCTGAGCAGCAGATGTGCACCTAAGAAGATGTATTTGGGCAACTGATGTATAGCAAGTGTGTTCACTCAACACAGGAGGCCACATCTAGAAGGAACACCTTGTGCTTCTCAGGAGATCCTACATTGCCACTTGAGGAAAAGCTCAAAAAACCTCTCTCTCAATCATCACTCAGGCAGGTTTTGCCTCTCAACACATATAATGAATTCTTAGATCTTTAAACACACAAAACTAAGCATTGTTTCACTGGTGTTTCCCTAACACATCCAGACTCCTTCAAATTGTCGTACCACAGTATTCAGGTGGGAGCTCCTGGATGGACCCACAGGATTTGCAGACCCCCTGTGCATTTCATTAAGACTTCTTATGGCTTTTCAATAAAACAGCAGAATTGTCAGCCCTACATTCTGCAAGGTCCACGTGCAAAGTAGGTTACATGCTGCCTCAGGCAGCTTTTTGCAATATACCCATGTGAGTGTGGGAGACTGGATAATTTGGGCATTACAAGAGATTCTTTAAGGAAGATGTGGGAGGTATTTAGTGGCTATGGGGCATATGACAAACGAGAAGCAAAATGGCTTCATCAGTCAAAAGAAGACAGGGAAGATTTAAGGTACTGTTTCAGAGATGATTCATCTTCTGATCTTCTTCTTCTGGCATGCATACTACAATATTTGTGTCAAGTAAAGCTCCACCCCCCTCGATATGAGCATGAGATATTTTTCATATCATACATTCCCAGTAAACTTAAGCCCTGCATTGAGGAACCTGTGCTGCCACTAATAAAAACTGCTTTTAAAATTATAGCAGACACGGAGCTGTAATCCTGCCCCGGATCCCAGCACTTTAGGCACTCTACAAATGGAGACCGTAAAGATGGTCTCTGCCTCTGAAATCTAGCGAATTAATACTCCGCATAACTTGCATAGCTTCATCATACTGTTCAGCTGACGCATTTGGTTGACCCTGTAATCGAGTTGTTATCAGTTACAACCTCGTGTACAGTTCCCCTTCTGCAGTTAAAGGCCCTGAGCCACAGGGCTTGATTTCCTTTTCTGTAGGCCGGTGTCACAACAAACCTGACACCATCGCCTTCAGTCTGCCTGGGTCTCATTTCCAGTGACAGAAAACGAAGCCGTGATTCAGCTGCATGGGCACACACCTGAGACCATTTCATGTGCTGAGGGTTATGCCACTTGTCCCAAAGCTTCTTCTCCAGGAGGATGAAGGTTTACTGAAGTCCGTCCTGTCAGTCTCTCACAAACCTGTCCTGAAATCCCTAACACATCTCAACGGCCCTAGATAACTACACACCTGAACTGAATCTGCACAAAGTGACCTCTGGTTTTGCCATAGGCCGTGGCAAAGAACAAGCTATCCTCCACATGAATCACACGCGCTACAGGCAGTGAAGTCGCCTAAAACCTCTTTCACTGATGCACTTCGCAGAGCCACAGCCAGGTAGACGAATCTGACCATAACTCTACAAAAGAAAAGTGAGATGAAACTAACCCACTTCTTTTTTTCTTGACATTTTAGTTGTGTTGTGCTGATATCGGACAAAATCTGGTTGTGTATGCTGGTATGGATGAAATGGGAAAGTCTGTCCCTGCTGCATCTGAAAGCAAAAACTGCTTGGTGTTGAAAGGAAGGAAGGAACATGCCCTGCTATAACTCTGTGAAAACAATCTCGCCCCTTTTTCTGCTTCAGAAGAAAATCTGGCAGGAAAATAGTGTTGTGGCCCTTTCTGCATATACAGTGGGTGAACACCCGGCACGGAGACACCTCACAGACACTGGAGCTACGGCACAGCATGCTCCAGCCCAGTACCTAAAATGCAAGGGGTTGCATTCTCAACTGAAACAGCGTAGGAAGGAAAGGAAATAATGTGTTGCAGAATACTGAGGAGAAGGCAAAAAAGGCCAGAGCGAGCATATGATCAGATAAGGCAGGAACAGCCAGCAGCTACTCCCATGTGCCAGAGGCAGCCAGGAACTCCCTCAAGGAAGTGAGGCAACTGCGCGACCCTGGGGCCGCAGGCCTTGGAGCCAAGGCAAGCTTTGTGCTCACACTCTTGCAACCGTTCCAGTTTGTACAGGCTGAAGAAAGCAGACGATCGTAATCATGTATCTTTCTTCAAATATTGGGAGTTTTCTTATCTATGGTACAGGTAAGCTGAAGCGATCATGGAGAGAACAAGCCAAACCAGGCCTCTCCTTACAGTTTTCAGAACTGGCAGCAGTCGAATCAAATCTGATTCCTGTTTTTGAGGAACTGAAGTTTTGCTGACAAGCCTTTATTAAAAAACAGCGTTATCCCCAGGCATCATCAAGAATTACAATACGACAGAGCCAACAGAGGCCTTTCAGGCTACACAGCCTGGGAAAGGCTTTTCAAGTACCACTTTGTTCGCTCGGGGAAGTGAAGTTAATTAAATGCACAGCTCAGATACAAAGTGCTACCAGCTCCTCGGAAGGAAAATGGGACAGGACTCAAAAGTTAGGGCTGCAGTGGGTGTGTTTGGAAAAGAAAAAGGTCAGGCCTTAATTACCGCTGAGGTCACTGATAAATCCAAGTGACAACTGGCACAAGGCCACCGCTGGTTTAACAATAAACTCCAAATTTTAAGAATCTGACTCAACGCCCGTAGAAAGATCATGTAAGACTCCCATTCACTTCAGTACATTTTGGATCACGCAAAGGGCTTCAGATTTTCAGCTACAGTAAAGACTTTTTCTGAGATAACAGACACGGATGGTTAAAAGCTGCTGTAATTGCACCGCTCCACAGAAAACGTCACCGGCACTCAGACCACTGAAACACTGCTCTGGTCACTGCCTAAGGTCCTGACATCCTCATGAGCTTCCCTAATTTTTCAGCTTTTTAAAAACATATTGAAGATTGTTTCTGGAAGACAAATTGTACAACAAGCACTAGTGAGGAATGAAGAAACAGCTTTCTCGAAGTTTGGAAAATTTGTATCTTTCAGTCTTGTCACAATACAAAGGAAGCACACTGCCAGTTCTAACCGCATGGCAAATAAATGTAAGACATGAATAACGAACAAAAAGACCTTATACAAAGAGTTTTATTTTGTTTTCATGCAAAAATAAAGATTTACCATGCCAACACACACAAAGCATGATTTATGCCGTTCTTCCTAAAAGCTCTGAACAGGCTGCAACAAGATCCTTGTGAAAATGCAGCGTGTAATTGTCAGAATATCGGATTTGTCAAAATTTTCCCATGTGACTGATTTGCCAAGCAAGGCTGCTTCCTCCAATGTCTTCAGTACTACTTATTTTGCTCTGCAGACTTCTTAAATTGCCCCACATAGCATACACAAGTGTTGCTTGATACACCCCAAGGCCACTCCACCACGGGTAATTCAGATCCCACTAGCCTGCTTGGCACAGCCAGGCTCTGAGCTGTGGCCCGTTGCCAACCCAATGGCACCCCTACAGATCAGGGAGCAGAAGCTGTTCTGTGCAGATCAACAACCTCTCCCTGACTCTGTCTTACATTCTTTAATCTCCTTATTTTTAACCAAAATTTTACCTGATAGAAATTCTGGGGAAACAAGAAACTCCAAATATATATCCTGGTCATGACCTTTGTTTTATACTGAAGCCTATAATAAGCTGCACCCATTCTATTGAAAATAAGCAAATGCAAATTCTGGCATAATTTAATCCCTGGAGAGCCCTGCAACGGTGACCTTCAGGCACAGCTTTTCCTCAGGGGACAGCAGTGGGTGCAGCCAGCACAAGCACTCAGCTGCAGATGGTGCTGTTCCTCCGTCTCTGTGTGAATGCGCTCGTGCTGGACATGCACGGCCAAGCAGACGGTGACTTGCTTCCCTCCCTGGCCCGACTGCAAGTGGGTGGCGAGATGGCACAAAGGGAAAACTTGTGCTCAGTCTCTTCTGCACGCCTGTTCACTGGCAAGCAAAGCCTGGTCAATCCACATTTAGGTCCAATTGCCAAAAACTCCCTTTCACTTGTTTCCTTTGCTCACCAGTCTGATAATCCATCGTACTGAAAAGTTCTCTTGTAGCTACTCTGAAAATAAATTGTTCTTTATTCCATACTCATAGTTTTCTAGCCATTTGTTTTTGTTCTGGATATTAATTTTCCCAAGCAGCAGGCTTGGCTAATGGTACTCCATTTCAAAAAACCCCTTTATGATTTTAAATATACTAAGTTACCTTTAAACAAGTCTCCCATACAAAGCTAGTTCAACATCCCTGATCTTTATAACAGATGTTTTAGAACAGAAGATTCATCCTTGGCTGTGTCCTTGGACTGATCCTTCACATACTCGTCCAGCCAACACTGTACACACTACATTGGTACTCTGTGATTTGAACACACTTAGAGTGTTCCACTCCTCTGAAACCCTGTCCTTGTACTTGAATTTGTATCAAATTTTTTTCTTACATTAACCTTCATAACTCTTCCAGACATCTAGATTGCGAGATTAAACCACTGCCCTCCATTGCTTCTCTGAATAACTCTTAATAAAGTAACATCATAAAAAAACACTTGTTTGACTATAAGGTAAATATACTATTGTTCATATTAAAAAAAAAAAAAAAAAAAGAAAGAAACTCAGGACATTGCTAAACCTTGTCCTTACATTTATCATGTTCCTATATTCGGTTTCATGAAATGCATTCCAATATTCTCCTAATCCCCAAATCAGCAAGTATGCAATCAAGTGCATAATCTTATGTATGTGATAAGCAAGAAGTAGGACACAAATATGCACATTTATGAGTTCTTTTCTGGATTTCAGTAGTTGTGTGATATCTCAAACAATTACTATACAGAACAAGTTTAACCAAAAGTCTTAAGTCTTTTTTTTTTTTTTTTTCCCAAAAAAAATCCTTATTTATGCCTATTACAGAAAAATAAATCTTGTCTCCATTTCAGCTCATGTCTCAGATCTTTCTGAGGTAAAGGACTACATCAATTAATATGTGTTGTCAGCACTAGAATCAAGGTCTGGCCATTAAAAATACCTCCAAAGATCCCATTCCACTTAACAGCTTTATCATGGCACTACCTCCACTGCTTGTAACACTTCCACAGTCTTGGTTGGCTGCAACTAACTTTGCATATTGGGACCAACAAACACATCTGAATGAAGCCCATGTTGTACAGATTCACAAGCTCAGCAGAAATGCTTATCTACGAACACAAAACAGACATCTCTATTATTGCCACAATTTAAAGTCCAAAAATATTAAGTTACAGAGCTTTAGTACCTGTTTAGTACCTATTACCAGCTTTAGTACCTATTTCACCAAAGTAGCCTTCACTCTACGAACAGCTCCCAGTGAGCACGAAGGAGATGTCACACACTGCAAGGCAGGGGAGGTCCTGTGCAATGCTCCCAGCTCATTAACAATTCTTGCACCAGTTGTGACTACTGCCCAGGATGTCCATCCCTCCCCTGTTTTGCATCTCAGTAGCCCTTTATGATTTTTCCTCAATGCCAGGCTCCTTGTTCAGATGCTTTTGTGTATAAGACTATGTATAAATCTTATAAAAATAAAAAAAATAAAAAGTGCATTATAAAACCCTCTAAAACTCTCTTATTTTCTGGTTGTTATAAGATGCAGCCTCAACATTTATTACTGGCGATAACTAAAATGTGACTCACAACCTGCTTAAAGCCTAACTTGTGACTTTTATTCTGTTCCCTCTTAAAAATATTTTACTTACAAATGCATTATTACCAAGTAATGAAGACTACAAAGTGAACACAATTAGGTTTCACATTACCTGGTAGCCCACTGAAAGCAGGCATCCCTATTGAAACTGTAGGATTGATGCAGATTGAAATCACTAATTTAATGAAAATATAAGCTTCATACAGAACTTGTCATTGACCAGCTCTAAGACTCCAAATTGAAAGTTATTTTCATAACAGGGTTGGTCTACATTAGGCTTGCCACTACCACAGAATAATATGAATGTGAGGCTAAAAAGGACAAAACAGATCGTCTTATTCAATTCCATGGAGTGGAGCAGATTAAGTTTGGTGCAAATTGCTCAATTTATTCTTGAAAATTCAAATGAAGGAAATTTTACAAGATGATACGTACACTTCTATATTTTACTATTCTTGCTATCCTTTGGGGGGGGGGGGAGGGTACTTTGCCTTGCTAATCTTCAAACTAAATCATCTGTAAACTAAGCCAAATTTTTTGTTGTTCCCTCCTTAGAGCCTGATTTTGGAAAAGACTTGTTCACCCCCACCTCTGCATAACCCCCTTTTTACATACTGAGGACATGTCATCATGCCTCTGTTCAGTCTTGTGTTTCAGACTAAGTAAATATAGTTCCTCACAACCTGTCCTTGATTTTCCAATAAAACTTATCTTCTTAATGCTTTATTACAGATGCAAACTTCTTGCCATCATAATGATGTGGCGCAGCGCAGCCACATGGAGTTTCACAACCTCATGCCCACAAACACCAGGGAGACCCACACGTGTCTACAAGAAGGCAGGGTTATGAGCTGTCTCCTTGTCTCCTAAGCACTGTGCTGGCCCACAGAGATGGTGAGGAGTTAATCTGCAGCTACTGGAGCTTCCTAGGCATGAGCAAATTCAGCCCAGCAGAGGAGACGGACCCTGTAAGAAGCGTGGCGGGGTGAAGGCCGTGCTTCCCATTGCCAATATGACACCAGGCCTGAGACACAGAAAGCTGCAGCCACAGCTTTACAGAAACAGGGTAAAACCGCAAGGATGAAGTGACAGAGCTTGAGTCCTCACTTGAGGATGCAGCACAGAAAGGTGTCCAGACCCATCTCTTGATGGAAAGGACAGCGGGTCCTTGCTCACTTGTATGGCCTCTGTGGCAGCCATGACAGCAGCCACGATGGAGGCCGCGGCTCTCGCGAGTGCCAGGTTTGGCTGCAGTCACAGCTGTTACTGATGACAATACCCAAGCAAACTATATCCCAGATCCTTTCATTCGAGCTTTCTGATAGTAACCTGCTAGTGAGACTACATGTGGGAGAACGCCAAAAACTTCAGGTACACCATGCACACAGCATCCCCTGGTTCTGCTTGCTTTCAAAGATCAGTCGTCCAGCCCAAGGTTGGATACATGATAGTTCAATAATTTGCCTCACCGCCTTGACAAGGAGTGAATTACTCTGTGAGGTCTGTAATTCCCCGTTCTTTTCTTCCATTTGGGAGAGAGGTATTGTGCTTGCTATACTCTGGACTCCTACGAGTCCCCAGTCTTTTGTGAATTCTTAAATAAAGTGATAAAATGCCTTCAATTAGTTTCTAACTGTTGGGTGAATAAAACTGTGCAACTAGAAAGCACATAACTTCTCTAAATATTCTTTAAACTGACCTTTCCTTATCTTAATTCTACTCAAATCTTATTAAAATGTGTTTCATCAAGTCAATATTATGCAGCCTAAAGAGGATGGAGTACTTCAGCCTTCTTTACACCATTCAATAATGCATTTCATTTTTCTCCTTCGATAATGCATCTGTATTTCCCCTTTCTTCTTCATATTCTGGCATAATTACAGAACCCTTCTCTTGTGGACTTGTCACTCTCTTACCGTAACTCATTTTGGACCTTTGCTTGTCTGACTGTATCCCATCATGCTTTACTAACTCTTTTATACAAATCTTTAGCCCTATTACCTTTATTTCCATTTTTTTGTATGGCTCCTTTTCATTCGACGCATCTCTTACCAGCAGCAATATATTCTATACCGTGCCTCCTATCTGCGTTCCCCTCTGCAGCCTGCCTTTGTGTCTTCAACACAAGCGCGTTCAGCGACTGCCAGAGCTCCTGCATTCCTTCCTCTCTTAGATTACCTCCCCAGGAGACCCTACCTAGTGGTTTCCCAAGTTTGCTGAGTTTGGCTGCTTAGAAGCTCGCTGTCATTTTTTTTTCTTCTCACTTCTCTCTTTTCTTTGAAAGGTGAGCCTGCGGTTTTGCAATCACTTGCTGTTAAGTGACATTCCCCTTTTATATTTTGAAGCAGTGCTTCCCCACCAGTGGAGATCTAACTAACCAGCAGTTTTGCTAGCAACTTTCTTAACCTGCTAAAACAAGCATTATTTCCAGCATGCTCTGACAGGCTGAAGGTCTGTCTCTGGGTGGCACTTATCCCACAACACCAGGCATAAAGGTAGCCCCTCTCATTCCTGCAACAGGCCAGCAAAGAGCACACAGTGAGCCCCGACCTGTCAGGCACACCTAGATGAGGATGAGCTGAGTTGTGCCACAGAAATAACTCTTTTTTGCATAGGCCACAAAGGGCATGCAGACAACCAGTTTAAATGCAGACCTCTATACCTGTTTTTTCTGTCGGTTATGAGGATAAATGATTGTCACAAAGTCCTGTGCTTTGAATGCTAGATGGTGACCAAAAAACTAATGGTGACCTCCTTGTTCTAATTCAACACCTCGAATCAACAGCAGCCACGACCACCTTTCATTTCATTTTATCTTTGGCCGGAGATGTGCGTCTGTTTCACAGTGCGAGCAATCTTCTTCGACCTCCATCCTTCCAGTTTGCCCTCTCCCTTCCAGCCTTGGACCACATGCCACCTCATCATGGATGAATTGTTTAAAGTATTGAAATATATTGTTAATAGCACGTATCAAACCCAACCAATAAATCTGGCTTTCATAGCTTAAAACTACAAGGATGCATTAACTCAGACCAAAGGCAATATGCTCTACACCTGCCTAAAGCAGGTAAGAGATAAGGTTGGCAGACTGAACAATATTCTGATTAAAATCCAGATGCTGTATCTCAGTAGGTAGACGAGGATTTTAAACATTACATTACTACTACCTTTAAATCTCACTGTTCAAAGCACCAAAAACATCTCTAACAGACAATACGTGCTTCTTTACAGGAAAAAACTTGTTTACTCAGATGTATTCCCACGTCCCCATGCAGGCACGCACCTGTATTACCTCAGATCAAGCCTGGCATCCCAAAGTATATGAAATATTGTTGCAGAACAAAATACTTTGGCATGTTTATGACTGAATGTTTGCGGTTGCTTACTGTCTGGAGTCCAGCTAAAGGGACAAACACTACTCCCACAGGAGTCAATGGCACAGTTACATTGGCCCCATGGGGGCAAGATCAAGCCAGAGTATTTCTAACTTGGTATATAAATGATTATTAAATGTGGACACATCAAAAGTATATAGATAAAATATAATTCTATGCATAGTTTAACAATTAATTAAAAAGCCAACATTTAATTGCAAATGGTAGAATTTTATCTCTTCTGATCTCTAAGGATAAATAATTAAATATTGAATAAAATCTGTGCTGAGAGCTAATTGCAAACAATGAACCCACAAAAAGAGAATGAATTAATATATTAGTCTATTATAGGAAACATTGGTTCTAGTGTTTCTATTCCACCATAGAGTAATCTCACAGTAGACTTAATTCTCCCTGTATTCATCCTTTCTCATATAAGAACCTACATAAAACAATTTTAAAAAACAATAAAAAGGATCACAAAAACATACACTCAGCTGTTCCAAAAGTGCTGCATGCCATAAAAATATCAATGCACTTAAGCTATATTTCATGCATATTTAATTTACTGTTTTCAATTATTCTCTTTCCTACTCCCAATTAGTCATCAAGTCTGCATGCATTAAAGAGGATCAAATAAACTTGAAGTCTGTGGCACAGTTTTTATTGACTTGATTTATTTATTTGCTAGCAGAGATATTCTGTGATGCGGTTTATCATCAGCCTCTAAAACGTTCACATTTTGTCACTGCCTCATCATCCTCAACAACCCCTGGTTACCTTCCTCCCTCGTCTAAACTTCTAATAAACACCTAAAAAGTCCTGAGTTTGCTTGCTGATCTGCTTTGCAAACACCTATAGATTACACTAAGCAGATAACAGATGCTGTGTGGCTTACTTTTGAGAGGAAGATTTTTGAAAAATTTGTATACATCGTGTGATATGAGTAAATTATAATCATACATATTTCCAGAGATAATAATGAAATCAAGTATTTCTTTACAGCATTAACTGCTGAATACTTCTGCTTCGGAAAGATGTTTGAGTATAGTCCTGAGCATGAAATGGTCAAAAATTTTTAGGAGAAAAAATGAAAGAGTCTGTCTACCTAGACACAAATAGGTCCTGCTGAACACTGAAAAAAATGGAATAGAGGAGGAAATCCTCATACCTCAGCCACACCCAAAGACTAAGGCAGTGAGCGCAGCAAGGTGCATGCTGTGTTTGAAGTGGGGCTGTACAGTTTACAACAGCTGTCAGAAATAGCCAGGAGGAACACGCAGAAGATTCATTTGTATGCACTTGCACAGCAAGCAATCTTCTTACTATTTTTATTAACACAGAAAAAAAAAAAAAGGAATTTTCAAAGTATATTTCAGATATGAAAGGCAGTAAAGGTCTTAAAAAAAAAAGCACAGTTAGACTAACACCAAGGATTTAACACCTTAAAACAAATAAAAATGTAGACCTAAAGAGCGTTCATTCCTAAAAGAAGAGGTGGGGAATGTTAAATAACAGATTAACTGCATGGCTAAGAAGACGATATTGTAGAGTAGTGCTATCTCTAACGATAAGCACTAGTGTCAGTGAAGTGCCAGCTTTCAGCAAGGGAATGACTGCATCGTACCAGAATGGTTCCTCCGCCATTAAATGCATACCTGAACGTTTCATGAAGGTATTGATGCAAGATGCCATTTGCAAACCATGAGCTGTCTGAAGGACTCACAGGAATCAATAGCGCTGGGTTTCTATTATGAATTATGCATTTAGTCTTTGCACAACAAAAAGCACTTCTTTCTACACTGTACTACCAATGTATCACTGCAACACAGCATGCAATTTTGAACACAGAGCTTTAAAACAGTAGGTCTAAAAGCATTTTGTCCAGCTAGTTCTAAAAGCCTTCTTGCCCATAACACCTTTACAAGTGACTTTTGGGGCAACTAATGAATGTGCAGGGATGCTGCCCACTGCTCCTATTGCCAGCACGCTTCTTCCTAGGTCCCACTGGTTGAGGGTCCCAAGGCAATCCATGCTGCTGGGGGCAGCAGGTGGCAGTGCCCTCTGCAGCGCCATGGGCAGGACAGGCTCCCTCTCAAGGCAGCTGCTCAAGGCACCCCAGGGTCCCATACTGCTGCTGGAAGGTCAGTTAAGAGGTGCTCTACAACCTTTCCTTCAACGAAGAAGGGAACCACTTTTGCCCAGGGAAGTGGCAGCATCACCATCCCTGGTGGTGTTGAAGGAAAGGTTAGACCTGGCACTTTGGGACTTGGTTTAGTGGGTGGCATTGGTGGTAGGTGATGGTTGGACCAGGTGATCTTGGAGGTTTCTTCCAACCTTAATGATTCTGTGATTCTATGACAAGAGAAAAATCATATTCCCTTTCCACCTTTCCCTATATGTCCATTACATACCTCTATTTCCCATCGGAGCACCGATCTAACCCGTCTCTGCTCACCTTGCCATTAATCCCATTTTTCTGTACACAATAATTTCTGATAAAGAAACTAAGTACTTCAAAACATCTTGTTTAACCTGCCAAGACTAAGCTGTAGTGCTACAAAAATATTTTTCAAACTGATTTGAAAAACTAATTGAACGACAAAGACAAATTTGTCTGCTTTTACTCATTTTTCATCATCATCTTATTTCTTTTCCCTCTTTTATCTCATTTCTACTTATATTTCACACATTTTTCATTCCTTCCTCAGGCTTCAGGGGATTCAAAGGCATTTAAAGAAAAATTTTTGTGCTTTAAGGGAAATCAGATTTCATTTCAGACTCTTTAACCATGTGTGAATGATACACCACAATGAAAATCTTTCTCTTTCATTAATTTAGCCAGTTTTGTTATGTCAGGTGCTACTTACTGCTATAGCAAGCACTAGAATTTAACATACTATTTTGACAGCAGAGAAGTGAAACGCTAGAAGCAGAGGCACATTGTGAGAAGTTAAAAGATGAGATCCCCATTGCCACCCTACACTGGAATGTGAGTTCCTCTCTGGAAGCTCGTACCACAGCAGCAGGTAAAGCCAGTATCTCAGCTCTCCATCAGACATTAAACAGTAGCCTCCATGAGTGCAATACTCTTACCATCCCAACGAAAAAGCATTAAAAATTATAAAGAAAATATCAGCATTAAAAAAAAAGTGGTGGCAGTCCATGTGATCATGAACTGTGGTATACAAAGAACAGCTGAATTTTCTAAATAACGATTACTTATCTATCTCTAAAGCTATGTATCTAGAGATTGTTTGCAGGAAATATTTCTGCAATGACTGTGGCTCTAGTTTAGCAAAGTACACAAACACATGCTTAACTGGTCAGCTGAACTGCCAAGGGATTAATCTCACACGCTGCGGCTCAGTCTGCGCTTCTGTGCTTTGAATCCAGTGCAACTACAGATGGACAGCAGAGGGCAGAAGGGTAAATATTTCTCAGCCATGTTGTTGTTTGTGGTTACTCAGCAAGTCCCTTAAAAGCAGAATTTAATTAGAAGAAGGACGGTAGGCTTCCATGCCATCCGCCCAACAAGTGATGGTACCCCATAAAAGCATCATGCTGTTGACCTAGAAAAAACTCTTTTGAATATACTGCTATAGAGGAATAAAAGTCCGGTACTTTCCCAAGGACATTAGGTTGCAAGAGAATAGAAGATTAATTACAATGGGCAAGGAAAGAACTGAAGCAGGGAAAAAGTAAAAAGAGGCAAGAGGAAGAAAGAAAAAGGGGAAAAACAGAAAAGAAAAACAAAAAGGAAACGGGAGAGAGAAAAGGAAGCAGGGGAGATAAAACGAACGTACATAGGATGGAAAAAAAATAAAGTGCAGTCCATCCCCATGTCTGTAGTAGGGGTTCTGTCCACACACATATTAAAGTCAAGCTTTCCACAGTCTCTCCTAGTTTCTGTGATCACCTTTAACCTTTCCACAGTCTCTCCTAACTTCTGTGA
Organism: Netta rufina; assembly: GCF_964035555.1. Classification (NCBI taxonomy): domain Eukaryota; kingdom Metazoa; phylum Chordata; class Aves; order Anseriformes; family Anatidae; genus Netta; species Netta rufina. The sequence goes on along the minus strand of NC_140125.1, from coordinate 95,253,757 downwards.
CCATTTTTATCCTTCCCATTTCTTGTTGAACCATAGTACAGTGACAGATAAAGCACACTGACCTAAAGTGCTTAGGTTACCTACAGATAAGGTGATCCAAGACACACGGAGGGGTCTCTTCTCACTATAACCCAAATTCAATGTAATGTATAGACCAGGAGAGCTTTAGTGACTGCCCAAAGTGCGTTCATTTATGGTGCTACTTTCCCTGCATTCCATCCATTATCATGTATTTTCTAAATATGCCCTTGTGTCTTAAGAGAGAGCATCTGAAGGATTCATTTAATTTCTGTGCAAGTCATGGTCCTAGAAATAATGCTGTAAGAACAGAAAATTGACAACTGTATCATCAACTGCTTTCGGACTGAGAATTTCCCAAAGATAAAGTTGAGTTGCTACATAAATTCCCAGCTAATGGAAGAACCAGTGTCAATTATCGATTTTTTTTGTCAAAAAGTGCTAAACCACTATCCATCATTTTGGCAGTTTAACATCTTTATCGGTGAGATGGACAGCAGGATTGAGTGCGCCCTCAGCAAGGTTGCCGATGACACCAAGCTGTGTGGTGCATTCCACACGCTGGAGGGAAGGGATGCCATCCAGAGGGACCTGGACAGGCTGGAGAGGTGGGCCCATGTGAACTTCACGAGGTTCAACAAGGCCAAGTGCAAGGTCCTGCATCTGGGCCGGGGCAATCCCAAGCACAAACACAGGCTGGGTGGAGAAAGGATTGAGAGCAGCCCTGAGGAGAAGGACCTGGGGGTCTTAATTGATGAGAAGCTCGACATGAGCCAGCAATGTGAGCTTGCAGCCCAGGAAACCAAACGTATTCCAGACTGCATCAAAAGAAGCGTGGCCAGCAGGGTGAGGGAGATGATTGTTTCCCTCTGCTGGGCTCTTGTGAGACCCCACCTGGAGTCCTGTGTTCAGCTCTGAGGCCCTCAGCACAAGGGGTCCATGGGATGTACTAGAATGAGTCCAGAGGATGATCAAAGGGCTGGAGCACCTCTCCTATGAGGACAGGTTCAGGGAGTTGGGGTTGTTCAGCCTGGAGAAGAGAAGGCTCCATGGAAACCTTATAATGGCCTTCTTGTACCTAAAGAGGGCCTACAGAAAAGCTGGAGAATGACTCTTTGTCAGGGAAGGAAGTGATAGGAGAAGGAGTAATGGATTTAAATTTAAAAAGGGTAGATTTAGATTAGATATTATGAAATCATTTACTTTAAGGGTGGGTGGTGAGGCCCTGGCACAGGCTGCCAGAGAAGCTGTGGATGCCCCATCCCTGGAGGTGCTCAAGGCCAGGCTGGATGGGGCTTTGGGCAACCTGGTCTGGTGGGAGGTGTCCCTGCCCATGGCAGGGGGTGTGGAAATGGATCTTTAAAGTCCTTTCCAACCCAAACCATTCTGTGATTCTATGAAATTGTATTTGTGTAAGTTAACAATCCTTTACTTGAATTCTAAAGTGAGCAATCTGAGATGAATATCAAGGCCAGCAATACACATACACACATGTATATATTTACCTCTAAAATCACACCAAAAACTATTTGAAGATGAAGGCCTAATGCCACTGACCTTGTCAAGCAAGTCAAATGGATTTAGTCTGAACTCTTCACCCGATTGCCTTACAGGTTTAGAGTCTAAATCCTTTCTAAGCTACTCCCAAGAGGCAAAATGTATGTCAACGATGACTGTGCATGTTTTAAAATTGTTGAAAATAATGGTATGTATAAACGTAATTTTCGGTATACTGCTCATCTGTTAAAACAGGCATTGTTTTAAACTGGTATTAAAGGATTGTTCTCCAAAAAAGCTTCCAATGGGGTTTTTCACATCCCACAGAAAATTAAACCTGCATCTTTAAAAGGTATCTTTAATAGAGAAAATAGCCCCTACAAACACAGTCACAATTATCTTCAGTTATAAGGAGAAATGCATGATGGTTAATTTGGAGAATGAATTTTGCTGCCAGACTAATGATAATCTTCCTCTGTTTTGTTTTGGTTTTGTTTTTGTTTTTTTTTCTCTTTAAATCTAATTTGCCTGAAGTACTGTACAACAGATAAATTTCTTACGCTGTAAATCTGGAGTAAAATCCAGAGAACTCCCAGAAGGGGACAGAGCAGGTCGGCAGCCTCTTTGTCTCTTCTCATTAGCAGGCAGACTTGCACAAGAGCATGGGACCACTTGGGTATCCCAGGACCAGGACAAGGAGGTGTCTAAATAAATGAGGTACTGGGAGCAGCTGTTTCTACACAGCACAATTCCTTTGGGTCTAGGAAACCCGTAAAGGAAAACCTATTGGTATGAGCAGTATTTAGTGCCATTCTGAGGCTCCGGACTCTCCCTTCTCACAGAGAGGTTATGCAGAGCAGCTGCTCGGAGGCTGATGTCAGGAGCAATCCTGATGGCTCAGTCATGGCAGCAAGAACTGAAACTGCACTTAGCAAGAGAAAGTTCTCTTTCTATTGCTAAGAAAAATGGGGAGCAACTTAATGTCTGGGCTCTGTTAGCCCACAGAGTCATGCCATTTCCAAGAGGTACCCTGATTTCAAATGTTTAAAAGATGCAAAATTATAATTCTGCATCCTCTCAAGATTTAAGGAACCATAAAAGTTGATTTAAAACATCCCTGAAGAAATTGTGGTATGCTTCAGCATCCAATATTTATCAAGTAGCTATAAGCGCAGCCACAAGAAACAAAGAGATAATTAAGCCACCCCCTTAAAAAATGCATTTTTCTCTAAATATGAACACAAGCAAATCTTTCCAACAGTGTCTGAACATTATACTCATTAATTAAATCTCAACTCTGACAGCTTGCAGATACGTTTTTATTTAATGGGACTTCTACGTGAATTCAACCTCTGAAAAGAAATCAAAGCCAGTTATGTTAAGTAATTATACAATCTGTTTCTCCAGAGAAATGTCTGGGCTCGACAGTTGGCGCTGAACAGCAGATTAAATTTAGAACTGAAGGACCATGCAGCAAAGGTGAACTCGCAGCCTTTAGTTCTGTGTTGACTAAAAGCTGTACGTGTTGTTAAACTGATGTGCCCTGTCCCTGAGACCAAGTTCACTACTTATTCGAAAGAAAGATGTTGAAAAGGGACTTCCATCCCTAGACGGTCTCTGTTTCTAATCCATGAGCAACACACTGATGTCACTGTCTGATCTAGAGTTATCCTTCTCAAGGTCACTTCCCTCACCTCAACACAGTACTTAAAAATTATTTTCATCTTTTTTTTTTTTTTTTTTTTTTAATTTGCCTTAGCTGTGTTGCTACAGCCATGGCAGTCTAATGCTAGAAAAAAGTCAAGCATTGTAGAAAGAAATAGTGTCCCTTAAACTTTGTCCCATTTTAACTTCAAGTGCAAGTATTCAAACAGATCACCCAGGGTTATCAGACAGCAGTATTTCAACTCCCCCATGACTCCTTGAAGACAGAAACCTTGAGATTTACATCTTGCTAGTTTGACTTCCTTACTATATGCAATGCAACTGCATACCAAAATCAAACCTTTTGTAAAATGCATGATCACTGCTGCAATAATCAATCATCCAGACATCACAGAAATATCAACTGACCTTCATGAGATGTTGATTTATCCATTTTGTGAAGGTCTTCTTCTGTACTTTGTCCCGTTCATCTGGAGGTAAAAAGGAAAAAGACAAGGGTTTTCAACACCTCTACAAATGATGCAGAAGATTTTTTAGTAACAGCTTTAAAAAATAGCATTCTAATAAGGTTTAAAAAGAGAATAGCTTGTAAAAGCTCTGAAATATCTAATTAAAATAATAGCATACAAATGTTTTTGGCGGGACAGCGCAGAATGTTATTGAGCAGAAGTTCCAAGTGAACACCTCCAAGGCTACAGCCCTGCTGTTGGAATAGGAGCACTATTAACAGAAATACAACTTCCTAAGAAAAGTTGACCATTCATAAAATGAACTAAAAAGATGAAAGCGCGCTTTTAAGAGCTACAAATACCACTTCCAACCTCTATAAATGATTCCAGCTTCTGTTAAATGATCACAGTATTTACCAATAGAAAATCCCTTCCTGTATGAAAGCTGGCTTTCTGGTCACTGTGCTTTTTGACTGGAACATCACCTTTGTTCCGACATGCTTTATAGTCAGAGAAAGCACCTTGTTTCTTTTAAACCTCTACAATATAAACAGCTCTGAGGCCCAGCTACTGCCGACAGCTTGCTCCGTGGTGTGGCAGCTAGCATCAGTGATTGCCCACAACATGCCAAGCAGAAGTAACAGGAGCAGCAGGGTAAGGAAGCATCCCACCACGGATGGGATGTATGCACACGTACTGTACACAGCCATGCTAAAGAGACAGTGATGATCCCCCAGCCCAAAAGCCTGGTGTGGTCATTAGGTGGTACAACTGCTACGGAGCCACCCGGTCCCAGAGCTCCCCAGAGCAGGAGCTGCTGTGCATTGGGACTGGGACCATCTGTGCAAGCCTAAAATAGCCAGATCCCTTAAGACCCCCTACAACAAAACTGCAGCTGTTTCATTGACTTGGGCTATTTGTAGCGCAGCTGAGGAGGAGCAAGGAGCTCAGGTAGCCAAACAAGACCCTTTTGTCAGCTGCAGCCATCACTAGAAGACTGAATCACACCCTGGATTTTACATTCAAATATTGTTTTCGTATTGGTCAAAGGTAACAGAAGTAAAATTGGTAGCTAAAAAATTATGGGAGGTGCACATCCATGGACATTGAAGTCACTGGTGTGGTACTGAAGCCTTTCCAAATGGCCTGCGATCACACACTGGGCCATGAAGAGCATTGCTTGCTGCTCCTCACATTTGTGAGGAAGGAGATCTCAGGAACTAACTCAAAAACAAGGCAAGCAAAAGCCTGTGAAGCTTCCTACAAGCTTGTATACATCTTTCCATGTGAGATCCACAGGTGATTTTTTGGGCCTTTTTTTTTTTTTTAATCCTTTTATAACACCTCTAATTCCTGCATTCACTGCGGTGATGAGTCTGTGCAGTGCACTCATACATTTGGCTCTGTACAGAGCAGGAACTGTTCCCAAAACACCTTTTCCATACCACTCATGATCTCTAAGTGTCTAGCATATTCTGTTTCCCTCTTCACAGCTCCACGCAGACCTATACCAGTCAGTGACCCAAAAAGAGAATTAGGAGACCACCTAAGAGCAAATACACAGTGTGTGAGGGAAAAATCGGACAGAGTAAAAAACCTTTTTGCTATGTAGACATTTTCCTATAGCCTTCATCCAGGAAGGCAGCATTTCCAGCACCAGTAATTTCTCCGAGGAAGGTAGAAGCCCTGGCTTGGCAGATGTAGAGAGCGGAAAAACAGAGAAATGAAAGATCCAGCACCAATTTCCCTTAGAGCTGTGCCATTACGGGTAGCTGTTGTAAAAGGAACCCAACTTTTCTGAACTGCAGGTACCAGCCCACGAGCATACAACGTGCCTTTTTTCCTAAGGTAACCTTCAGCTGGTTTTGACTAACCACCACAAATGTTTACAGCTGAGAAAATGTTACTGGGACAACAGGAAAAAAAAAATAATCCCCCAAATTCCCTTCCATGTATCTTGTTAGAACATGTAGTGACTATTAATTTCAACCCTACCTTCAATTAAAATGCCAATAGAAGTAAAAAGTGATGCTTGCTCCCCATATTCCTTTTATATATGAATATCAATTACTCTTTTCTACGCTTGTAGAGAAATTTATAGGTCTGACATATACAAATGTGTAACAAGGAAGAAAACTGCCGCCTGTAATGCCGAGAAAAACACCAGAATAAAAAACACTTGTGGTTTTTAATCAAAAAACAAACAGACAAGAAAACGCCAGTTAGGATGAAGGCGCAGTGCGACAGTATTTCATGTGCTGACCTCCAGGTAGAGCACAGCGAAGCCAAGTGAAGGAACTAGCAGACAGGCAGCCTACTGCCAGAGTAAGGCACAGCTAAGAAGCAAAAGCCATTCAAAGCCTCTGGTGAGAAGTTTTCCCCACGGAGAGCCCTGCTAGCTAGCAGACGTAGCTCTAATGCCCTTCCACTGCAAAGCAAACCTGCTGCCGCGCCACTGACCCATGCAGCACATGAGCTCCACCAGCTTTGCGCTCCGGTCCTTTTCATCTTTAGCGAACGGTCGCATTCTTCCCTTCAAAACCTCACAGTTCCCTTCCAGGGAAAAGCAAGCCGAGCCCAGGGCTTCTCCTAGCTGTCAGAAAGTAGGAACTCCCCTTTAAAAAAAAAAAAAACACGAGCAAACAGCCCATCGGCTGTTACAGCACGGAAAACCGGCGAACCCTCTGGATTTAAGTCGCTATAGGCATTAAATGAAGCATGTATGCTTGTTTGTTCTGAACTTTGGGTGCAGTAAGGCACATTTGAGTACAAACGTTGAGCTTTTCGAACCAGGAAGTCTGTTTTGCCTCTGTCAACAGCGAGTGGCAAGGCCAGCACGTCATCACGAAATGTGCGGCGGCGGTGCCGCCCCAGCCGAGGCAGGGTGCAGGTGAGGCAGCTGGAGAAAGACAGCACATCTCGGATCATCTGATCCATAGATCATAATACGAAGCCCTCAGTGGTTAAGTAATCAACTGGAGCTTTACCTGTTATTGCAGACATGTATCAGACATACAAATTAAGTCTCCTGTATTTTATATACCTCTGAAACTACCCCAACAAAACATCCGCTGCCTTCATAGGCTGACACCTACTTTACGGATCTATACCACAGCGCAGGTCCAGGTTTGCACTTCTGTGGCTAAAAAGCAGTTGTCAGAACTAAGGCATCTCATTGCGTGTTCCCAGCCAACGCCCTTGGATATAACCCTTGGATACGACAACGCCCTTGGCTTAACCCTTAGGTAGCTCTGTGTGAAGCCAGGAGTCGACGATCCTCACCGTCCCCTCCAACTGGGGTTACGCTATGCCTGTGATCGATCCAGATGACAAATTCAGGGGCCAGATCCTTCTGACACTGATGCCCCCTTCACAAATCCTCCTTGTCTGCATGGACTGCTGCACCTGCGCATTACAGCAGCTTCTCAGGACAGTTTTCCTACTGGAATTACGCCAAAGTCAACACCTGACGTTGACCACCCTTGCGATGCCTTCCTGGAGAGCAGCAGCCAAGCATTCCTCCGTGCTGAAATGCAACCCAAAACCATCTTTATCTCTCTAAACCCCCGGTTTTCTAGATGTGCTGCAAATTTCTGTACTTCTTTCCTCTTTCCAATGGTGACGATATCAAAGTTGGGAGTCTCTCCACTACTGACAGACTTGAAAAACATTATCTCCTTTGCTTAGGCAGCTTTTTGCATTGATAAGTTAAGTTTGCCTCTCTGCTGATAATTTGTTTGCCTACATGAATGGCCAGATATGCAACAGGTTTGTCTACATTTATCCAGGTATTTACAAAAGCCCTGTCATGAGTTATTTCTTACTTATGTATTAACACACTCATTTTTTTTGCACATATTGCTTCTATTTGTAGGACTTACATTAAAACTCAAAAAAACCTGTGTTGAAAGAACATTGAACATTACTAAGGTTGCAAAATGAAGTACTCAAAAGTAGAGTGAAAACCGGAATTAAAACTGGCTGTGAAACCTTAATAAAACCCTCTTGGGAATATGCACTATAACATTTAATCAAATGACCACTTACTTTTCACTAGACTACCGTCTAGTACATAGAAGGGATGCTATTCATTTAAGGAGCAGTTATTCAATAATGTATTTCATGTCACTGTTGCATACAGAGCACCAAACCTTTTCACTGTTCACTCTTCAAGCTGGGAAGACAAAATTCACTTTGTTACAGGCTTTCTTCTGGTATTCCTAAGTATACTGATTGAATGCATAGTACGGAATAATTTCTTGTCCAAAATTTCTAGGAAAGGAGGGGGATATTATTTCCATTTTGTAGAGAAAAGAAAAGAAAGAGATATAAAAGCTGAGTACTGAGACACTGAATATATAATTTTTCAGAGAAGTCTGTTCAGAGGTTAGTTCTCCTCAAGTTCTGTTGCTCAGCACGTCCACAAACTAGACCCTGCTATCTCAAATATTGCACGCAGAGCACAATTAATGAATCACCTCTTGAGAAAACATCTGCTTTATGATACTCCCCCAGGATTAGAGAGCTACAGAATACACAAATCCAGCTCTTCAGGCAGTGTTGAAATGCTGTACCTACGAGGCCTTCCTCTCTGCTCCTGCAAACTCAGTGTTACCTTCTCACATGCCTCCCAAGGCCTGTACCAATTAGTCATGCTCCCTCAGGAATTAAGAGCCAGAGGGCACCCAACAAACCTATCAGAGTCTGGAGTAGTCTCCACAAGGTAAAAGTCTCAATTCAAGCATGTCGAGTTAGAAACAAAGGATATTTTACAGGCAAGTGCTGAATAACCTTACGAACATGCAATCTACCAGCTTTCATATCGTTCGTGGGTATTGGGTATTCTTAATTATAGCAGGTTTTTAAAGCACACACATCATCTGTAGGCTGTGTGTATCGACTTGGACTATCTGAAATAGTAATTCTGCAAAACCAACCCCTGTTAGAAAACCTGGGATTATCTTTGATCCTGTAAAGTATCCTGAACTAGATAAATTTAGGAATTAATGAATTAGAGCTACAATATATAATACAGTGAAGTGTATGACTACGTACCTAATGCTATGAATTGTGTTATTGCATGAAATTTTCATCGAGATATGCAGCATATAAAATCCTACCATACTTTGACAATGATTTCCAATGATTAAAATATATACCCCTTCTGCTACAAAAAATACCAAGACTGAATTAGCATTCACTTCTTGAATAGCTAACAAACTGGCAGCTATGGTGAAGTCTTGCTAAATTGCTAACAAGTTTCCGAAGCAGTATTAGGGGTCTTGTACGGGGATCTCTGCATATCCAGCCTGAGACCAGAAGCACCGAGTGTGGAGGTGTCACAGTTTCAGGGCCTGTTGTAATGGGGGCGACATCTACTTATATGGAAAGGACTATTGGAAATCAGGGAACTCCCACATCATTTTGAACAGTTTTTGTCTTTGAAAAAACAGACCTCTGCAAAATACTTAACTATTTAGTCACTCAGAACTGGAGCGGTAATAAAAATTCAGTGTTTGTCCTGACAGAGTAGCTCCTCACCTAAAGGATCCCCAAGAAGTTCTTGGTATTTACCCAGGATTTGGGGAGGGGGTAGATATGACAGTTTGCTCAGAGTAATCAGCTCAGTTGGTGACCCAGCCTCCTATGAGTTGTTTGCTTCCTTCACAAAGTGTATTTCACTTCACATGGTGTTTCAATTTCTATATTTCAAAAGGACTACTTCATGAATTTTAATACAGAACGGTGCTGTTCTAAAATCAGCTCATCCTGAAGTGCAGGAGATGTTTGTCAAGCCGTAGAAGTAACATTTCATATTTAATCACCTTGATAATTTTTTCTTTTTTAACAGCTCCCCGTTGGGTGTATAAAATCAGCACTTACAACACTCCTTGGTTACGTCTCTGCTGGTGTTCCCGTAGCAGGACAGCTTGGGGAGCAGCACTGGCTGTTTGCAGGAGTTTGCCTTGGCGACAGCATCACGTTACTGCTTTTTTTAGAAAGACTGAATGGAGGCCTTGTCAGCCAAATACAAAATACGAGGATAAATGCGGACGGACTGGTAAGGTACAGAGTTTAGATACTACAGAGGAAGCCAGAGAGTAAGGGCATGGAGCAAGGGAGAGACACAGTAAGCATGTGAGAAAAAGAAATTTCAAAACTACATTTCATGAGTCGAGGCAATGAAACTTGGATAGGAGAGTTCAAGACAGACATAAGGATGGGGTTTCACTCTGTTGGAAGAACAGTCAAAACAAATCAAGTGGCTGTAGGTCAGAGAAAGATTCTTACACAAAGGATATATCCTACAATTTAAGAAATACAAGCAGAACTGAATCTGCTAGACATTCATAAGGCACGAACTGCAGAAATGCATAGCCTACTTGAGACTCACTTCTTACAAATGATGAAAATCTACAACCCTCTTTTAGAGGCTCATTTCATTCAGGCAAAGTAACCTCATTTCTCTCTCCCACTTACTGCTCGCTGCCATCACTTCCTCCTCCGTGACAAGTTTACATTCCAATCGCCTGGCTCGCAGATGCGAAGTTTCAGCTACTGAAGTGTCCCACACATGCACAAAGGTGCTTGAATAGTGCTGCCATTGCTTATAAACAAATGAAACTTTACAGAGGGAAGGACAAGGCACAAGGTGCTTCTGTCTCACTGAGTTACTTCCAGATGGCTAAAATCTGGAACCGACGTAATGGCACACAGAAAGTGAGGTTATGCAAAAAAATACCTATCAAATAACAAATATTTATGTTTAAACCCTAAGAGAAAAGCCTGCGTTATGTGCTGGTGTTTCCATTGCTGTTCTTCTCTAGCAGCCCCAAGCCACCTGAGGAAGGGAAAGGAACCACTGGCTCTTTCTCCTCCTTTTCCAAAGCATCCACTGCCAGCTGCTGCCAGCGAAGGGCGCAGGAGGATGAAATCCTGGGCTGCCCCAGTGGGACTCACCATCAACCGCTCCCCACACAGAGAGATGCATTTGGCAATTGTCATCATCTGACCTGGGGGGTTTTGTGCATTTTTCCCCCCTCCAGAAAATGTCTCCCACTCAGCTACCACCCACTGCCAAGGTGTGCACCCATGCAGCAGGATTCTTGCAGAAGTGGCTTCTCCTCCGCACCTTCCTGTCAGGCAAGGCAGTAACGAGGCTCATTTTATATGCCACGTCAGATCATCCATGCACGTAGTTATGGAAGTGATTCCAATTAACTTCTATCCTGAGGTTTTCATTGTTAATTTAAGTAGCAATAAAATACGAACCTCAACTTAGATCTTATCCTAAAGCTTCTGGTTGCTCCGATTACTGCGTTAAGAATTTATGCATCTCTCCACTTCAGTTTCTTCTCCTTGGAAAATCAATCAATGTTCTTACACCATAAGGGCAAAGGTCACATATATAAATTGATCTGATTACAGGGATGGATCAGGATAAAAGTTTTGCCTGATTATTCTAAAACCTGATGCTCTACTTCATGCTCCGCTTCTACTAAACTGCACGGTCACTGCACTCAGGAGCTGAAGATGAGCTAGGAATTGTGTGTTGTTCCTGGAGTTACAGCCAAACAAAACCAAACCCTGACCTCACTGAAGCTAACAGTTAACCTTTCCTGAAATAAAAGCCCCCGTTGACTTCTACATGATTAGTGTTCAGCCGTCACAACATAAAAGCAATCATGTTTAGGATCTATGACATATTCTTCAAAATGAATATTTTTGTTCCTCTACCTTTCAAGAAAAACCATTATTTCAAATTAAATTTGTTAAATCATTTTTCTGGATATGCATTTAGCTATAAAAATGCACATGCTCTCTGAAAAGATGTTCTTTATGAAAAAATGAGGCATGTAATTTGTAGACAGAAAGTGAACTCAATTTGCTGACAGACATAAATGCACCAAAGCCCGGGAAGTGCTCAAATACTATAAAAGTTGCAAGAAAAACCATACGAGAAAGCCTGAAGACTGAAAATAAACTGGAGAGCTTCAGTATTTGATTTTGCATTACACTCAGTCATCCCTTAAGAGGGATTCCCAATGAAGTTATGTTGATTGCAACAGCTGCAAATAGCATCCAAAGATACCAGCCTTTCATCTGCGCTCTGCTTAATGCATGTTTGCTCACTGAACTCCAGTGACCCACTTCAGCAGCTTCCCAGCCTTACAAGTGAAGCAATGAAACGTTAATACAGATTAATTGCTGGAGAGAAGACTAACACACATAGTACAGAAGTTCAAATGCTGGGGTTTGGAACAACGATACCAGTCCTTGGAACTCTGCAATTCTTCGTAACTCAATACCAGTACAATGTGCTTTATTAGTATGTCTGTTTATTAAAATTGACAGAACAAACCACAAAGTTGGAAATTAATACCTTGGATATAGCAATATATAGAATATATAATACATATATACTATATATAGCAAGTATATAGCAATATACTGCCAATGAAATTAAAGGACTTGTAAAAAATGAAATAAAAAAGTCTTTAGTCACATGTAAGCTGTTGTAATTTGCTTTGTCATCGGCTCTTGTGTGGGCTCTGAAAGACACAGCTCTCTGTCTGGGAGGTAGGTTGCTCCCCTGCTATAAAACGAAATTTAACACTTGGACATTTACATCCCCAAGGCCATCTGTTAATGATTAGATGGGCTTATCAGGACTCAAACAGAGAGTCAACAGCAAAACCGTAACTCCAGTTGCACCTTCCCCTCCAGCTGTACACACACGGGCTGTTCAGGTATTGTTTCTCCCACAAAAGACCCAATTCCATATGCAAACAAATAAGCATGGTCTGCCTGAAGCCAGGCAAGACAAAGCTCCAGCACAGCTCCATGAAAGGAAGCAGGGCTGGAAGGGAGCCTGGGGAGCCCAGGCTGCTCAGGGCACACCTGCCTCCCAGCCACATGTTGAAAACACTTGGGGCACCCTTAAACGGGCTACTCTGGGTAACCACAGGCAAATGGCAATGCCTGGGAGCACCACTGCACACCCTGGGCCAAGGACACGTTTGTCAGCTCAGGAAGATGTGTGCTGCTGTGGCTCAACTCTTACCAGCCTCCAAACTCCCAAATGCATCAGATTGTGCATGACAGCACGCGTTTTGACGTGTTTAACTGTGCTGTCAACGTTCATAATCCAGATTGATAGAGATTAAGAAACAGATTTGCTGAAACAGAAAGACATAAGGCATAAAATAGAATATTCTTCTCTGTTATCACTATAGTGCGATAGAAACAAACTAAGACTTTTGGATGATTTTGGAGGGCTGAGTTTAATCCTCCTTGCAGATGGAGGAGCAATAGTCAAACTCCCACTGACTTGGCAGAGCTATCTATGACCATCTCGACAAGCAAAATAAAAACCGCATGCAGACAAAAACGCACACACAAAATTCTTGAAACGATGGCTCATCATTTGGGCTTGTGATATCCTGTAATGCACAGTACCCCAACCCTACAAATTCAGGAGAATGTGAAATCACAACAGACCACATATGAACGCTTCGTGTCCTGAAAATATTCAAAAATTTGTTAATTGCACACCCATCTGGCTCAAAAAGAAACTGCACTCACAAAAATCTCAAATGAACCTGTTTTCTGCCACTGCTTCCCATTTATGCTTGAAGCAGAATAAAGAATTCACCTGGTCTGCCCCTGAACCATGCAGGGATAACTGAATGCGTAAAGATGTGCGCGTGTGCCTGGGTTCACCGTCCTACATGGAAAATGCTACGTTGAACCTCAACGAGTGGAATGCAAACTGCTTCTGATATGAACTACAGGTATGTAAATTAAGAATAATCACACCTGCATGGAAGAAATACTGTCCTTTGAGTGTGTGCAGACATCAAAGTGAAGAGGAACCCCAAGGAATCACTTGGTAATTTTATGGTGGTCAGTAGCTAACTTGGGTCTCATCATTGACACCTGAAATAAACTCAAAAAAATGTTATTCTGGTGTCTTCTAATCCCAGCAATGCCTGGTATAAAGGGGTCAGAATCACAAACAAAATCCAGGTCCCAGCACCTGAAAGTTTACAGCTGAAGTATAGAGCAAGAAATCAGCAATGCGTACGAACAGCCCACAGAAGAAATACAAGAAAGCAATGAAATAACAGCAGTAGCTTGTAAGCCTGGTCCATTCAAGGGGGGAAAAAAGCCAATAAAGCACACTGCTTTCTTATTCAGTAGCTAATTTGGTTCTTACTGTTCTCCTTTGTCTGCAATCCCCATGCACTCCTACTTACATTATATAAATTCTCATCCAACTACACACCACACACGCTGTCAAGCCTTGCGTCAGCAATGAATTCAGAATATCTTCTCTACTATTCCAAGTAGTATTTCTCTTTTTATTCAATTTCCAGCTTAAAAACCAGAAAACATGTGGAGGAGAAAACTAAACTAGCAGTTGACCCACATAACCAAGATCCTCTTGAAACTTAAACGTTAGTGTATTTACCCATTGCAAACACTTGCTTTGCGCAGCCCTCTCCCCCAAGCCCTGTAGTGAGACAGATGCTGAATTTTAATTCAAAGAGCACAGCAAAGCAGAACTCTGCGGATGGCAGTGAGCATCGCTGAAAAACTGACAAAAATACCATTTTCCAATTTGCTTCAGTTTTTGGTATTACTTGATTCCTGGCTTTTATAGGAAAAAAAAAACACATGTCAAAACACCACATCCAGCTGTCAGGACACGTGCACAGCCCACAGAACATCTCAGTAGATGTCACGCTGCCCTGCGAGGCGGATCATAGCCCTTCTTCACTTCTGGCTCTATCACCTTTTTGCATCAAAACCTCAACCAGAATTTAAATTCATTTAAAAAAGGAATGTTTTATGTATTTATTTTAGTGAGATATCAGGAAGCGTTGATACAAATTAAAATCTGTTTTCTAGGTTGCCAGTTCATGTTTTAAAATGCCAAACTGAGTTTTAACTGAAATCCAATATTGGAAAGCTCTGACGACTGCCCATTTCACTGATGGTAAATAATAAGCAGCATTGCACTAAGAAAATCACTACCACCTTCCTCAGCCCTCCACAAGCCAGTGGAGATGTGCGCCAGCTCTGGTTTGCCTTTTGCCCCAGCGCACATCACGTCCTGCTCTGCTCACTGTGCTCTCCCTTGGAGAAAGAAACAGAGGAAACAGTCCAAAAGATCCACAGAAAGGTCCCAAGAGAAGACATTTATGGAGGGAGAAGAGCAATGTTTGCATGTGACACAACAGAGCCCGTAAGCATCACGATTTGCATTTCCTCGGGACAAGCTAAGGCCACGAAACTGACTGCAGCGTACGCAGCGCACATCAACACACAAGCAGAGTATGATTGCCACACACAACAATACACATAAAAAGGAGATTAATTCTGTCTGCACACTGCGTCAAGATAGCCAGAACAAGAATCAGATTCGCCTGACACTAAAAAAAACAATCTCATCTGCTGATGTTTACAGCACAGACATCTACGACGCTGCCCCTGCCTTCATCGGCACACTCACCCCTTGTTCT
Source organism: Netta rufina (assembly GCF_964035555.1). NCBI lineage: Eukaryota > Metazoa > Chordata > Aves > Anseriformes > Anatidae > Netta > Netta rufina. The sequence goes on along the minus strand of NC_140125.1, from coordinate 95,238,600 downwards.
CCCTCTGCTCTCCCGAACAATAACAGATTCTGCTCCACAACAAAGAAACATAAAAAGAAATCCTTGGATGCTTTCTGTGGCACAGGAAGGCGAAGGACATGGGCACTCTGAAACTCCTATCAGCCTCCTGTTCCAGCCAATTTCAGCTGAAGACTTGGCTTGAAAGACACATTTATTTTTTAAAAATATGCCTACGAGGATTTGGAAATTTCCCCGACCTTTTTTCTTGACTGCTACGCAAAACCAAAATAAACTCTAAGATGAAGCAGTTCAATTGTATTTGGTATTTCACCAGGAGTACCTATACTCTTAATCCACTTCACAGAGACTTATTAGCAAAGCCATTTTTACAATAAGAACACATCTCTGCCTTTAATGTTCACAAAGAGGTATAAAAGCTTTGTATGAGGTTTTGTAGAAACATAAAACTCCTGGTCTTTAAGAAACACTCACTCTACCTGTGCTAATAAAAGAAGTAAACCACCCAACTTCTTTCTGTGGCTATGCTGGTGCTATGATATGTTAAATTTAAGAGCTGTGATCTCATGATGCAGAGGAAGGCATAACAGTGCTAATTTAATCACGTTTAAAATTATCCCGAAATAATTGTCACACTTTCTGAAAGTGAATTTCCACGCCTAAACAATCAATTAAAGTGGCATATTTTCTTCCACAATCTGTTTCCTTCCCATACCCACAGCTGCACGTATAAAGCAAATACAGCACTATTTGAATCATCCACGATAATGATACAAAAATGATTTATCAGGTCCTGCAGTAGTCCTAAAAAGCTTATTGAACAGGGGGTCAGAGGTGGCTGGGGGTGATGTGGGTAAGGGCAGAAATGCCCCCTCCTGTCTGATCCCACTGCACAGCCAGATCCAGCCTATATGGGATTTTACTTTGTGATGTGGGTACCCAGGTAGGACTGGAGGATCTGGGGCTCTGCTCTCCTGATCCCCTGGAGTTTGGGACCGCTAAACCCACCCCAGCACATGTCCTCTCCCCCTCTACCCTTCCTCACAGGTCCATAGACCTCCGATGGCTTCACATGCACAGCAGCTCTGTGCTGCCAAGTAGATGAGAGAAGGGGCAGCTTGGAAGGAGATTTTAAGGTCACTTCTGCGAAGGCATTGCCATGTACAATGAGCAGCTGAAAAACAGGCAAAGGCAGTTTAGAAAATGGCACTGTTAAAAAAAACAAAAAACAAAACAAAAAAAAAAAACAAACAAAAAAAAACCAAGGTTTAAGGAATGAAAACTGATAGGGCAGAGAGGGCTGTGTGTGGTAGTGAAGACAAAGACAACAGGCTTGTACATATTACAGCTGGGTGAGGAGGATTGCAGTACAGCAACATAGAAAGATGATCATTTTAGTGAAAACACATGTTGAAATGATGGGTTAAGCGTGGCATCTGGAACAGCAGAAGGATGGATCCTACAGCAGTCAGTGCAATACTCAGACCCCTGGAGGACAGCTTATGCTGTAGGGACAGAAAAAAAAATGTGTTTCAAAGAAAGAGAAAAAACGGGAGGAAAAGGAGTGCAGTCAATTGCCTGAAAGTAGTCACGGAGGTCAAACAAGGTGAGGAAGGATTTAAAAAAGGAACGTGGATACAAAGCCAAAACATTCCCTGGCATTAAACAAAACAGTCACACATACAGTCACTGCTGAATGCTGGATTTTCTGCAGGTGTTATTTAAATATAATATTGGGAAGTTTTAATTTTTTTAAACAAAAAAGCTAATGAGTAGGAGCATGCTGTGCAGTTGTTCTAATTTTCTTCCATTTAAAGATGGAAGGATTGCCACCTTCACGTGTTATAGTCACACCAGGCACATAAGCAGAGAGCTGAAGCCTGGCATGTTCCAGTTGCAGCCGAAAGGTTTGTAATGACAAAGTTTTGCTTCACTAAAGCTCTTGGAATTGAACGATTTCTACTGCCAGTAAGGCAGCCAAAGCCGCCTGTCCCAAGAACAAGCAATCCAAGGATTACCGCTGAGAGCACAGCTGGGTGCTGGTGAATGTGAGAGGTGTCACCACCACCGACGCTTCTGTCCTGGCATTTTGCAACTTCCCTCCAGGAGAAACTCTGGATCAGTAATACCATTCACTGCTAACCCTGATGTAAGGCACAGACAGCCCAGTACTATCAAAACAACAACAACAAAAAAAAAAAAAAAAAAAAAAAGGAAAAAGGAAAAGAGGGAGAAAGATGTCATGACTGTCAGTAGCTGATAATCTGTAAGTCATTTCAAATGCTATTTTACCTGCATGAATTGTGTAATGCCTATATCCAATAGTTACCTCAGATTTAATACAAATTATTCAACAACAGTTTACCTTAAGGCAGTGCATTTATTCCTGAAATACATGCTGACATTCCATAAATGAAACTGTCGGAGCTCCCCCCCACCATAGCCAGCTACCGCAGAACTCAGGTGTGTCAGCGCTCTGAAGGTGTGAATCCAGCACCTACACCTCCTCTGCCTGTGCTGCATTTTACTAGGCCTGTCGACAGCATTTTCACAAATACCTCCCTTCAGCTATTTTATTTACCTTTTTTTTTTTTCTATCATTTTGCAACTTTGAGCTGCACCATGAACAGGAGCATTTTCACACGTCCAGAAATAAAGCCAGTGGCATCTCCCAGCAACCGTGCAAAAATGTCGTCTCTGTTAAAAAGTTTGTTGGGGAAAAAAAAAAATAAAACAGCACATGTAGAAATCTTAGCCCACCTGTTAGCAACAACACTCAGCTTGACTACTGGGAGGTCACAATTTTCTTCTTTCTTTAAGTAATTCTTACAAAGCAAGGAGGAAGTTGTCAAAATGGTAGTCATGTTGCTGATGCAACTGAAGAAGAAACATGGGGAGCTCGGGAACCTGAGGCAACCTACTTAACAGAAGAACTATCAATAAAAGACATAAAACACATTTTAAAATAATGGTATTATATGAATAATAACTGCAGGGCTCTCCTGGTTTTCTGAAAGATTCAGAGTTTCAACCAAAGAGCAGAAATGAAAAAGTATTAGCAAAAGGTGCAACTGTATACTTGAGATATCCTTTTACACATGGCCGTGATCTTCCTGCCAGCTTAGTCTGTGTCCTCATATGTGACCATGGAAGCCTGCAAAAGTGAAGTGCCAGGCTGACATTTTGCACTTTGAAATTTAATAAGGGAATTCTGGATCTCATTGGAGGTTCTGTACCTTACGGCAATAAATGAATACATCTAAAATCATCTTCGAAGTCATATTAGTTTAATATTATACTAATATTAAATTAATTATTATATTAAAATTATCCTCACCTCCAGTAGGCAAAGAAAAATAAAATAATTTAAAAAAATAAAACAAATACAAAAGCCACGATTTTTCCCCCCTAAGACTATTCCTTAACACCTCTGCTAAAATTTTCCATTGTAAAAATGGAAGCAATAGGACCACAATTCATCTCGCTTACCCATAGATATCTACAGTGTGGCTGTGTCCAACCGAGCAACTCACAATTAGATTTCTTTATAAGCAGTGGAGGAAAAAGGAGCCTTTTCAGGACCTTCTCCCCACTATGTGTACAGATACTGCATTTTTCAGCTGTGAAGAAGCTTCAGTCATCTGAAATGCTTGTGCACATAGGCTGGGCATCCATTAAGCCAGAGCTGGAAGGAGCTTCCAGCATCCTTCCAATCTGGAGACCTGAAAGTGCTTAAAAGGTCTGTCAATCTTGCCATACCTTTTTTCTGACAAATTCTGTTACAAATATTACTGACATACCACCTAACACCAGCTTGCTTCCCAAAAAGCACTGTACAAAAACAAAACAAAACTAGCACACTTGTGTAGTTCCTCTTTTCTGGAGGTGACTGCATTCATTTATGATCTCCACCTCCTCTTGCTCCGAAATAATTAAGCCTTTTGAGCCTTTCATCCCCAGAGGCTTCAAAGGATTTCTGTAGCCCATTTTCCAGCTACAGTCTTATTCCCATGTTTTAAAAGCCATCCTCTATATTCTCAACTCAGCAGAACATAAATTATTCACCAAAACCTTGACGGCCGATTTCTGCTCTCATAGAGCTAAAAATGCACATACGCTGACTTCAGCGGTAGCTGAAGATTTTCTTTACCCCCCCAATTCCAATTTCTGTTATATTTATCTCATGGGAGGAGGACGGAACAAACAAGAGGGGAGAGCACTGACAATTAGCATTTTCTCTTGGAGCTTTGAAATATATGAAGCTGTACTTGAAGCTCACAGATAAAAATAACCTTGCAGGTAGAGAAAAATGGTGAAAAACTTGACTAAAACTGTAGTATTTCAGGAAATGCTATGTATTGGCAAGAACACGAGATGAGAAGAGAGGCTGACTGGTAACTTGGTAAAAAAAGTCACCAGAAAATTAGTCACTATGACGATGCGATTTCCTATATGCCTGTCTCTCTCTCCATCTTTAAATATTGGTAATCAATAGGACGTTTGTGCTGTAAGGGAACATGAAATCCAACCTCAAGAAGCCCACGTCCTCCGAGCCGGGGCGAGCCAGTGCCACAGACAGGGTGACAGCAGCAGGGCCGGCCGGACTGACGGACGTGCCACCTGTCTGCTGCAGTCCGAGGGATTGATTACTGCCCCTGGGGCTGCCAGGCCAAAACTTGCATCTCCGTCCAAGTTCGGATATATTTTTAGTCTTTGCAAATATTACTGAACTATATATGGATTTTGTTCTGATAGCTTTTATAATAACACTTTATTATGTGCCATGTAGCCTACAGAGAGGCTTAAAATACTAAAAACTGGGATTTTACGCTGACTAAAAAGCATCAGCACGTGTCACGGGCCTGGGCAGTATTACCACTACGGGGGCACAGGGCAGCTGTTGGGCCGTGACCCGAAGAGCTGGCGTACCTGGGCACATGAGCCCAGGCAGGTCAGTAAATCACAGGCAGAACAAAGACCACAAAGCAGGGAAGTTGTGGGAGCTCAGTATTTTGGGTGCTGGCCGAGGCTGTTTGGCTGAACCGATTGAGTGAAAGCAGAGGACAGCAACGAACAAGGGGCTCCCAGAAGAAGGAGCTGAGAACCTACCACAAGAAACAATAAGAAACTGAACCAAACATCCACCAACAGTGCACATTCACCTTTTCATTTCAGCTGTTGTCATGCACTGTTATTCCAACACCTAGGAAGGAAATGTGGTCCTACGACAGCAGGATGGAAAAGCCACCCACAGAGGAAGGGCCAGGTCTGCCCCCGAAATGAAGCACGAACTTCTGTGACAGTGAAGAGCAAGAGGCCTGGGTTGGGTTAGGCCTGTTGTAGCTCCCTTCATTATTTCCTCACAGTATTGAGGGACAAATCAAAGTCTTGTCCAGCACATGGTGTATAAGGAACACTACAGCCCCATGGTCTGACGGGCTAAATGGTCTGTTTTGCAGCTCGCAGACATGGCCAGGGACAACCCAGCCGTGGGAGTAAGGGAGGTCGGGTGGTGGCACCCAGCCACACGTCCACCACCGAGCCCCATGCCCCCCAGCTGAGCTGTCACGTTGCCCAAACCACCTCACAAAACACGAGCTCCGGTGTCACCTAAGGGAATGCCTGCTAAAAGGAGGAATTATTATTTTTTTTAATAAACTAAGGGCCCAAAGCTTGGCTTGTAAGCCTCAAATAGTTACAGTCTGAGATAAAAGGATCAAATGAATTACTGCCTGAAATGACTGTAACGAAATAAGATACAGTCTGCCCAGTCACAAGACGCTGACAAGCTGTGAACTACTCAATTTTACAGTATTGCAGAAGCAGTGAGACTACAACTTTGGGGGAGCATGAAAGAACACATTTATTTTCAGCTGAGTGGGATTTTGTTAACAACTGACTTGTCTAACAAATCAGATTTGGCCTGCACTCACTGCAGCAAATTCACCCTCATAAAATCCATGTTCTTTCTTGCAAGGTAAAAGCTATACTAAAAACAATAGCCCTGATTCATATCCGCTAGGAAATCAGCAAGATGTTCTGCTAATGAAAACTAAGACGGTATGAATGAACCTCAACTTTGACAAAGACGCTCCATCAGCCACACACAGACATGATCCAGCAAAGCCCAAACACACAGATCTGCAACTGGCCTGCTGCCAGAATAAGACTATACTGCTCCTTCCACATAGATTACCACAAGTAATATCAATTTCTATGAGCCTCATGGAGAAATACTAGATCCTCAGTTCCACGGACCATAAACCTTATAAAACAAGGAGTAATTGGGGTAAGAGCTGCAGCAGTGGTCCATGACTGACAAGTTGGTGAGCAGGACAGGATTTTTCAAGCAAAAGTCCAGGGCACTTGTGCTAGAAGAGATTTTTGAAACTCTGCACTTTATGACTGGAGGAGTAAAGACTTCTAGATGTTAACAACTGACAGGGAAAGAATAAAACTGAACAAAAGGCAGGCCTGGCACCGTTACTCTGCAGAGGCCGATGTTTTATAGGCTAATGGCTTAGTGAGGTGGTTATACCATCACAAAAATACGGTATTTATTAACATAAGGAAGTTTAAAGGCGGGATCAGAGCCCAGTCTCCCAGGCGCATCAGTGGTTCAGTCTGCCCAGTGAACATCCAGGGCAAGTCAGCAGGACACTGGCTGTGTTTAAAAGCAGGATTTGGTCAAGTTGCAAGGATTTTTTTTTTCGTTTATTCACACAGCCCATAGCAGGGATGCACAGACACCGTAGGTGTGATGGATTTTGCCTCCCCAAATCCCACCCAGAACAGCTGCACAAAGCCAACTGACTACTAAAGGGCAAGAATGTCACCCGACATCAGCAGCTCCGATTACAACACGATAACAGTGATTGTTAGAATATTCAATTTTAGGCAGCTTGCTGGGTTATACATGTAGATATACCACCTAGATTTCCAGGCTGATGGTAAATAAATAAAAAAAAACATTTAACTGTAGGAAATAATAATAACAACTTAAAAAAAATAAGAATGTAGGAGAAGAATACATTCACATTTGCAATGTTAAAAATAACACAGCTGAGTCATGGTTACCAACAGCAAACAGGAGCTCATGCCCCGTTGTTCTGTACAAGGTGGCTAGTTCACACATCGTTCAGCAAGAAAAAAAATAAGAGTATACAAACACACCCACACTCAAAATATAAATAAAACCAAATCTGAAATTTAAATCAGAAATAAAGTGACGATAATGAAAACCAGTAGCATCCTCATTGGTCCTTCGCTGTAAATATTTAGGAAACTACCAGTACAACCATACTGGCTTGTGGCCACATGGAATGTGTTATGGTATTTTGTGAATACGCTGCAAAATATCTAACTTGCATTGAAAACAGCTAAATAAACAGGTAGTTAAAACAAAGTATTTTTTATATGAAAGGGAACAATAACAGACACCAAAACTATTCACACAGTTCCCTGCAATGTGTCCTCCATTCACGCCTGTGTTATGAGGGCTTGGCTGCATCTGTCCTGTTAGCTCACTGCAGCCTGTGCTTACGCTACAGCACGAGCAGTGTTTCACTCTTCTGTCTTCCCATAACCAAGTGGGGAGAGGGAAAGTTAGGAGAAAGACGGGAAGAGGATAATCATGTATTGGACTGTATTTGTTTGTTTGTTTATACTGTGATAGTCACTGATTGTTCTCTGTTGTGCTATGTGCTGCATAAACACAGCGATAGACAGCTATTGCAAATGTGCATGGGGCAACTGTTGTCATTATTTATTTATTTGTTTGTTTGTTTGTTTGTTTTTGCCTTTAGGCCACCCTTCCAAACAAACTGTTTTAAATCAAAGCCCCCATAAAAGAAATGTTAGAGGAAGCAAATGATCTTCCACCTCCAGTTGTCCATCTCCTTGTATTACCCAATCCATCAGCAATGAACATCAAAAGCAAAGCAAGGTGAAGTAACACAACGTCTCCACAAGAGCAGATCATAGAATGTGTTAAGTTGGAAGGGATCCACAAGGATCATCAAGTCCAATTCCTGGCTCCACATAGAAACACCCAAATCTCAGACCCTATGTCTGAGAGTGTTGTCTAAGTGCCTCTTGAACTCCGGCAGGCTCGGTGCTGTGCCCGCTGCCCTGGGGAGCCTGTCCCAGTGCCCAACCACCCTCTGGGTGCAGAACCTTTCCCTCACACCCAGCCTGACCCTCCCCTGTCCCAGCTCCATGCCGTTCCCTCGGGTCCTGTTGCTGTCCCCAGAGAGCAGAGCTCAGCGCCTGCCCCTCCGCTCCCCTCGTGAGGGAGCTGCAGGCCGCCATGAGGCCTCCCCTCAGCCTGCTCTGCTCGGGGCTGAACAAACAGAGAGACCTCTGCTTCTACTCATACTTCATACTTCACCATCTTCACAGCCCTCCTTTGGATATTCTCTAATAGTTTTATGTCCTTCTTCTAAGAAGGTAGTGCCCAAAACTGAACACAGTGCTTGAGGTGAGAGCCATGCCAGCACAGAACAGAGTGGGACAATGGCTTCCTTTAACTAGCTAGCAATGCTGTGCTTGATGCATAGATATATAGATACAACTAAATATATACATATTTTTACACACACAAAATCACACGCACTTGTAAGTATGGTACAACAATTATGATCCCACATTTTTATGCAATGGCATCACAGGAGATAAATGTAAATTCAGAATGAAATAGCTAAAGCCATACTCCATAAAAAAAAAAAATCGCAAAGAACCTTTCTCTCCAACATTTATTTTAGCATAGGATTTTATAATTATAGTAACAATAGTGCAAGGCTCATCAACAGGAAAAAAAATGACTTAGGGAAGAACTGAGACAGAAAGCTCTGGGTCAGCCATATAACTACACACTCTCATTCAGAAGGCACCTATAGTATCCATGCTGCGCAAGAGTCAGCTAAAAATTCCTCTGAACTAACTCTTAAGTCTGATTTCCATACTACTGGCAGCTTTGCTGTAACTTTTTAAATGTGAAATTTAAGAAATGAGATTTTTTTTTTTTTCAAATTATATGCCTAATTCTCACAGCTACAAAAGAGGGAGCACTGGTTCCTGAAGTAGTCAATAAACAAAACAAATTTATATTTATATATCTACATATTTAACCAAATCTCACCTAAACTGATGAATACCATCACCTTACATTACTCCAGCTGAAAGTGAACTAGATTGTAATGGATGAAGATCAACAGAAATACAAACATTCTTCTGGAAGCAGCCCCTCCACCCAAGGAATCCTGGAGCTGCATGTATAGATAAATCCTTTAAATCCTGCAGTTAAATTTTAAAGGCTGCTATTAACACCTAGTTAGTCTGTTTAAAGGCTTACTTATGTACTATTTTGGCCAGACCTAACTGTAAAAATCTTATCTTGGATTTGCAACTTCAATATTACCATTTCCCATTCCAACTCAGAGTGCTCAATTTTGTAATAATATAGTCTTTTAGCACAGCCTTTTAAAAAAATGAAATAAATTTTAAAAGAGAAAAAAAGCTCTTTACAGATTGGGTTCTGTCTTTCCTACCACTTGTTTTATTAACCCAAATAATGAGAATAAGAAGACCCTTATCTTCTATACAGAAGAGCCACTAAAGGAGGATGACACTCTCTGTCTGCAGTTTCTGTGCATTTTTGGACAGAAAACTCACGTACAGACCAAGTATTCTTAGATTTGAGCTTTCAGTGTGTTCTCCAAAACCCCTTCTTCACCTGCTACTCTTCTAATTCCTCTTCTGCAACTGTCTAGCCCTTTATGGCTCTCCTTCCTTTCCCCTGCCACACCCCATCTCCTCCTCCTAAATATCCTATTCTTTGTCTCCTGTTCTCCTCCACCCCACTGGCTATTTCCCATTTTAGGTTTTTGCCAGTCAACATCCATTCCTTCTTTTTGTTTCCATCCTGTCCATACACTCTCAATTTTGTCTTCCTCTCATTACTACATTAATCTCTCCATCCACTGCTCTGCTCAGCCTGAGTCCCTTTTCCTCTGTGTTGCAGGGAAGTCAGCAGAAGGGATTGATCCACAAGAGGCAACCTTGTTAGTGTAATGCAATCGAGCAGCATCTAAGCATCATAGCTACACCTATGAAATATATCTAACTGCATCTTCCAAGGGGGGGTGTGAGAATAGTCTCGCTCTGACAAAGCCAGCAGGGAAGCTCTCAGTGATAGACATCTAAGCTACTGATGTTAGTTCACTGTAACTGAACATTATCTGGCTGTTCATCACATGCTGTTATTAAAAATGACAGCAGCAGTGTTTGCTACTAGCAAAGAAAATGAATTGTTTACATTCCTTCTTTGTCACAAAAGCTTTAGTATAAATTATCATCAGTCAAGTCCCTCAAGTTCTCCAAACCCAGGTCTCCTACTTGCAGAACTGTCTAACACGGTTTTCTTTGCCTCTTTCAACAGCTTTGGTTTAGTGAGTCCACTTGTGAATCCAAGTTACAGCTCTTGCACTTTTCTAGCAGTGAAAACAGCCTTCATCAAGGGAAGGGAAGGCTTCTGATATTGTTCCCAATAGCCCTTACTACCAGGGAACTGGCCCTGTACTGATACATGGCAGCCGCTGCATGGTTCACCTCACTGCCAGCTACCATCTCCATTAAAAATCCAAATAAAAAGACAAATCAAACTAAGTCAAGGCAATTTTCTTGCCAACGTCACTTGATCTCAGCAGTTTTCGTTAAAGTACAGCATTCAGAATGAGACAATACAGGTAATAGTATAATTAATAGAGATAGAGTAAGATAATATAAGCAGCTGTTATTCAATGAATAACTGCACAGGCAGCTGATGCGAAATTAGCTTTAGTTATGCTAATAGGAAGCTGTAAGACAAGGAGCAGCAGGGACAAAGGAGCAGAACTGAGCTGATGGGATTTGCATGGACGGGAAAACCAGAACAAGCCCTGGTGCAGAGCAGGCAGCAGATACCCCTGTGATATATGGCCTGTTCCTGCCCTGCATTAATAGCCAGGCTTTGCAGTGGCAGCGAATCTGTGCAAGCATCTGTGCATACTCCAATATCCTCCCTGAGCCTCAGACTCCCAAAGCAAGATTTACGTTCATCTCTGCATCAAATCTATTGAGAGACTGACAACATCCTAAGCGTAGTAAGGGTAGAATAATCCATCAATGAAACATACCCCTTGAGTAACAGCGGGATGCAAATGTGCAGGCAGAATTACTTTCAAATTTGTACTCGAAGAGTAAAGCATTATCATGTATCCTGTTTCCCATTCATGATAAGCCAGTGAGTAAGTATCAAGGGTTCACCTGTATTCTTATGGATATATTTCAGGAAGTTGTTTTGCTGGGATTTATGGAATCGTAGCGCTCAGAAAAAAAAAAAGCACGTACTCTAGAAACTGGAAATCATTGACAGTTACAGCAGAGATTACTTTTGCATAGATACATGTACTGTTGACATTATTTACTACTCCTCTTAATCAAATCACATGGTGTTCAGTCAGAAAAGAAAAAAAAAAGTGTGACAACTGCATTAACTGAGGACATCGAACATTCAAAACAACTAGGATTAAACAGGTCCCACTTAGCAACCAAACACCTGGAGCAAAATTGAATTTAGCAAATACTACTTATAGGTTTGCCCTGGACAGGCATGCTCAAAACATCGTGTTTTTTGTTGTTGTTGTCCTTTTTTAGGTGTTTTTTGTTTGTTTGCTTGTGCGGGGGGGGGACATTTTTTCCCCCTATTGATGCTTATGGCCTAGTTAAAAGTTCACTCTGCTGTTTACTTTTTTTTTTTTTTTCCCCTAAGTGCAACAATTGGCCAACATTGACGGTTACTTAAAAACGTAAGATTAACTTTCAGGTTCTGCACGTACATTAACAAAAAGCTGAAAACAAAAAGGAGATTCTCACAAAGCTGAGATAACGCAAAGACAAACTGTGCGTTTTCTGCAAAAAATCAAAAATAAAGAGCCGTCCTTATGAACAGGCCCAATGTTGGATGTCGTGCTGCAAACCCTTGGGTTCAATTCCTTTCCCCGAAACAGCATGCTGACCTTTCCATGTTGCCTAGCAGGAAGACTGAAACTTCCTCAGCTGACCTTCAATCAGGCATGGAAGAATCTGAACGTATGGCTGGAGACCAGCCAGGGAGAGGAAAAGTACCCACATTGTACAAAGATTGCCTTTGCACAATCATAAAGACTGTGTTAAAGAAAAAGAGTTACCAGAAGAGCTGCACTGAGAAAAATGAATGTTCTCCCCCTCCAGATAATTTTATTACATTTTCTAAGGCTTTCTGCTAGAGTTGGACAAGTGGTATTGAAACTTGGTATGAATGAACAATAAAAAGGCAAGAAAGCTATCTAAGAAACGGTGCCTACATTTTCCCTGTATCTCAGTCTGAAAGTCTTCTGTTCACACATTTGAAATTTTAAGAAGTCACGTATCATGAATGAAAAAAGGCTGAGAATTAATGTCTTCAGAGAAATAAAGAGCATGAGAAAACAGCTTTATATTATTATATTTATGTAATTTTTGTGTGTGTAATCTTCTGGTCAACAAATCTTTTAATTTAGTTGTTATCAGGCTGATATCAGAACAGGCACTCATCGTAACAAATATGCAGAATTACAAGTAACAGTGAACACCAGAATGATATTGTGAATGTTTTTTGTTCTTGCTTTGGTTTTAAAAGAGATCTTATTTTGCAATTACTACTCAAATTTCTCTCTCCACTAAATATTCTGAATGAATTTGAAACACTACCAAAAAAAAAATTAGTTATACTGAAAAGTTCATTTAATAACAAATGGAAAACAAAAACTGCCAGCTGGTTTGTGATTTATTACGTATTAATATTAAACACTTTTTTTTAAGAAAAAAAAATCTTTCTTGAATTTTACATTAATTCCCATGCGCAAAGATGTTGTCTGTGGCTTCTGAGCTTTGTGGTTATTAAATACAAAACACAGGATGGTGGAGAAATAATGTAGCCCGTGTATGAATAAACAAAAAGAAAAATTAACTTCAACTTATAATGCATGTGACCAGAAGATTTTACTTGATGAGGTAGGTCTTGTTCACTAGCAATATGACTCCTGTATGAGGGATTTTAAAGTAACAGATGAAACACGTGATGACCTACCACATCGTGTGGATATGATTTTTTGTATTAATAGTACGTATTCATCTTCCGTATCAATTAATCCTTCTAGTAAAGAATATTTATTTTCTCCTCAACAGAGCTTACAGAAAATAGAACATTTTCATGTTGAAATGTACAGAGAAAGTAGAGTTTAAGCTTGTTGGAACAATGTTTTTACTTTGTTTCCATTACAGAAAGGTGTCTTTGTTCAAAAACTGTATAAACAATATTTGCATATGCTGTCTGTGTGACTTACAGGACTAGCTTGCCAGCTCTGCCCAGATCTCTTCTCACATTGTCCTTTTATCCCATCACTCCACCCATTTCTACACCCTTTGTTTCCTTCGTACAGGACACAGATGCATCCTCACCTCCTGCCTCTCCAAGTGGCACTGAAATGTAAAAACTTCTGGGATAATGATGGGCGAGTCTTGCATCCACACAGCTCTCATGTGGCAAAGTTAAGTCACCGCTGAAACCGAGGGACTTGCATTGCTGCTGATCAGAGGTAAAACAACAACCAGCCACGCCAAAAATGATGAAAAGAAATGGGCATGTTCCAAGCACAACAGCTGCATTTCCCTCCGAGCTCTCACATAAAATATTAGGAAGATTCATACATTTTTAAAGAATTTTCTGCTTTCAGTTGCACTTCTTCAGCTCTTTGATAAAGGCAGGTCCTGCATAGATCAGGTTCCCCCTCCCCACGTAATACACTCAGCATTGTGTAAGGAACATGCTGCATAGCCAGCCGTGTTCTCCCCCTTCTGTGGCAGGTCGCAGCAACAACTCTACATGATGGATGTAATACGCCCATCATGTAGAGTAAGACGAAGCCATGTTGTCACAATGACTTCTGAACCTCTCTTCCCTAAGTCGCTGAGCAGTAAGAGGCCTGCCCAGCACAAAGGATGGATCTTTGCAGGCCATCACACTCGGTGCAGCATTGTTACAGTCTGGGAATGGTCTGAGACATGCAGGAGACTGAGAGCACACATCCCTGTAAGATGTTCCAGATGTAAAAGCAGAACAGACATTTCTTCCAGGCGGCTGCTGCCAACTCCATTAAGTGAGGTGTAACAGCGAGCATGACTTCAGGGCAGGGTTAGGACTGACTGGAGCTGCAGTCTGTTGAGCTGCTCAGGAGTCTGACAGCATCCTCTGCTGCTGCAGCAAGTATACCAAAAGGCTTCTCTTCCTTTAAGTGAAAATGTAAACTATGATTGTTAATTTCCTTTCATTTTTCAGCAACATCTTTAAAATATTACACTACAGCTTAGAAATTCAGAACACAGGTCATAAGACTGGTCCAGAGATCAGCAAGAGTTTCATCTCTTAATCTCTTTCCAATCATCTGTAATAAAAGTATGAAAAGCACCTCCAACAATCTGTTTTTTCCATCAGCTTCCTAATAACAAATGCCCTGAGTCTATCCCACAGTGCAGGCTATATAAAACCTCAGGCGTCCCGTTATTCAAACTGTCTGCATGGTAAGAAGTCCACGTGTTAGATAAGATTAATAATAATAATAAAAAGAATCAAATTATCTTTCTGACTGTCTCTCATCTTTTCCAGCACTACTGGTTTTAGTTATCTGCTACAAATGGGAAATGTAGCAAGTCCCCAAGTATGGTCCCCAAGTTATTGAAACAACACCTACCACTGCAAGTACTTTTGGTCTTACTTATCACCAACAATAAACACGGGTTGTGCCAAGCCTCCCCAGTACATCTAGCCTTAGCTTTGAATTGTCATTTCACAAAGACTCCATAGATACTGAGGGCAATCTCTCTTTTTGCAATTCAACCCGAACCTGCCTGTGATCTGCAGCTCATCTAGCTTTTGACTTTCCAAGTCTTTCTAGATTTTTAAGCTTTACCAGTACCCAACAATAAAAAAATCCAGTTTAAAATTCAGAAGGTTCCCCTCCCCGCACCCTCTTCCCTTGGTTTCAGTTTTTGAATCTTTAAGATTCATATTATCAAAAATTTCTCTCACCCAAGTCAAAATCTTATTTGTACATATAAACTGGGATTCCTCTCTCCTATGAAGACAGGCTGAGGGATTTGGGGTTGTTCAGCCTGGAGAAGAGCAGGCTCTGGGGAGGCCTTATAGCGGCCTTCAGTACCTAAAGGGAGCCTACAGGAAAGCTGGGGAGGGACTCTGTCAGGGAGTATAGAAATAGGACACGTTTAATGGATTTAGACTAAAAGAGGGGAGATTTGTATTAGATATTAGGAGGAAACTCTTCACTCTGAGGGTGGTGAGGCACTGGCCTCAACTCTGAGGTTGCCCAGAGAAGCTGTGGATGCCCCATCCCTGGAGGTGCTCAAGGCCAGGCTGGATGGGGCTTTGGGCAACCTGGTCTGCTGGGAGGTGTCCCTGCCCAGGGCACAGGGGTGGAATTAGATGGTCCTTAAGGTCCCCTCCAACCCAAACCGTTCTGTGATTATGTGACTGTCGTGAAACCATACAAATCCAGAAAGCCAAGCTTTGACAGCAGCAGTGTTCTAGGGCACACAATAAGGTGACCAGTGATAGCAACTTTTTATTTTATGTGAAGACGCAGTAGGAAAACCCCTAGAATTCTGATCTCAAAGGATGAACCAAGGAAGCATCGCTTATTGTATTTATGTGACAAGTGAGATACAAACTGAACAATGGGATTCAAATCATCTCAATTAATACTATCATTAATATAACAATGAAATCCCTGTACGTGTCTATCTCCTTAAAAGCCTGAAGTCCAAACAAAACCTCCTGCAATTAAATGCAAATACTTTTCATTAAGTTCAGCGACTGGGATTTTACGGTGCTATTTACAAAAATACCGCTGCCTGGGAGCTGGCTGTGACTCAGGGGGGAAGCAGCACCACCCGTGTCACAACAGCTGTGTAGCCACCAAGGCTGAAATGCCAAGGGGCAAAACCCCACTGCCATGACCACAGTATGATGGGCATCCGAAAATGCTCTGGCATTTTCAAAAGGGCCACCAGCCCTACAGATCTTATCCTGATCAAAGAGAGAGAGTGACCAAAAGGGACAGAGTGAGAGTCCAAACGCCCAGCATCTGGCTTCAGTTGAATAAAACTGGGAAAACTGGCAGGTATGTTTTCAATTACAGCCACTGGAAAAGGCAGACTGCGAACAAGCCGTAATGCTTCAGAACTAGAGTCAGATCTAAAGTGAAAAATAATAGCGTCAATTTTTAGTGGTGCCCTTTTCAAGCAGCTAAGAAATGGAATGATGACTAAGACGAGAAAAAGCAGTGACAAGTTTAAATCCACCACGGCTTTCAATACTATATTTAAATTATATTTTTATGGCAGTGGAGTAATACAGATAAAAATGAAAATATTTTACATTGACAGCTGAGGAGCATGGAAAGTTTGTCTCTCTGATAATGAAAGTTAGCGCCTAAGTCAGAAACCTGAAAGCTTCAAGTCCTTCAGCTACCACTTCTCAAAAACGTGTCACATACACACCTGGCATCTCAGGAGAGGAATGGTGAAGAGAGCAAAGTGACAAAACGACTCTGACAAAGAGGTTTCCCTGCACAAGTATACTTCAGCAGTAGACCCAGCAGAGAGAGATTTTCCAACTTAATTATTTCTCAGAAGTTCATTTCTTTCTTTCTCTTTGTTTGTGAATTGTTTTTTAAATCATATTATTCCAAAGTGCATTTTTGCATCAAACCAGACCATTATCTTTATGTACTATTACAAAGTCGTATTTGTCTGAATATACAGTTTTCACAGGCATTTATTAGAATGACAATGAAGATCAAGTGAAAATGAGAATAATCTACATTACCACTGCTTTCTTGGTGACAAATTCCCTTTAGAGAAAACAAGGATTCCAAATTACGCAGGGAACCACTGTGACCCCTGGGTACAGAGTTGGCTACCTCTAAGGTACATCAAAGCTTAAAGACAGATACAATACAAGCAAGGGAGAAGAGGCTTGGGAACACACTGCTCAGTTGTGGTTGAGATTCTACTGAAAATTATACATGTTTTTATCTCCAATTAGGTAAAATGGAGGCGTTCCAGTTTGATATAAAGAAGCAGAGTAGACATCAGCAAGAAGACATAAGCTACAGAGTCACCCATCCTCTGAAATAAAGCACATTTGATTTCTGAAATGAAATGACAACAGATAAGCAATGTAATTGTGTAGTCACCTGGTTCAGATCAACTACTAGTTCACACGCAGCTACCTTCTGGGATTCGAAGACAGGGAGCAAAAGCACCACGTGATCCAATACCAGACGGTGTCCCACTGCCACACAATTCCTACACGTGCTTCTGAGCATGTAAACAGTTAACAGGCAGACACAGTTAATAAATGTAGAGGAGACACATTTGGAATCTGCTGCGGCAGCCAAGAAGGAAATGGGATTTGAAAGCAATTTTGGAAGATTTAATCTTCAATATCTTAAAGCTTCTCTTTGGAGTATCTAAAATCTGGGTGCCAAAGTAAGCACAATTAATTCAGCTTTTTTTTTAATTTTTCCCTAAAGCAAAAAAATAAAGCAGCTACACTTGAATGTATCTTGTATATCACCTTAATGCTTACATTTTAGAAAAGAAGCCCTAAAATACTTCTGTGATGTGATGACAACACATTTCAGCAGAATACATTCACTTTCTCTTCTATCAATCTCAACACTGTTCACCTACTAGATATTTCAAATTACTAGATATTGACTAACAAAATCCTAAAGTTTTCCTGTGAGGACAATTCAGTACACAGAGTGATATTGCAGGAATTACTTTGCAAGAAAATAAACTGTAAAAATCCGCTTTAAAAAACAAAAACAAACACCTGAGCCTTCTGATAACCATTAACTATTACCATCCAATAGCATGTTATACCACTCAGAGTCTCTCATTTTCTGGAAGTGGTTTCAAAAAATACTGCTCAACATTTTTAATGCAGAAAGCTGAGAAGTAGGGTTAATATTATTAGACTCCTCTATGTTTTAATCCAGCGGAAACCTGGCATTGATCTGATACAGTTCAGGATGATGGAAGGGATGCAGAAATAGCCGGAGAATGAGATTAATTCCATGTTCAGGAACCTGATCTGAGCTTCCTGAGCCATATGTGAAGTAGCAATGCCAGAAGGCAATAAGCACTCCCACCTAGAAAATGGATTCCGCATATTTAAAAAAAAAAAAATCAGCAAAGAGGTTAAAATGGCCAACTTCAACTTTTCCAAGGATGAGAAACTGGAAAGTGCTGCGGGATTTTGTCTCATTACCTAACCACTTTTAGGAGGCATCCCGTTACAGAGCTTCCAGAACCAGAATTGGCATTGGGAGAGCAGTCTGCACAGGAGCCACAGAGCTAGCAGCAGAAATCTTCCAGCTGTGCAGGGCAAACAACAGGGTTGTGTTTTCCCAAGCTGTCCACCTTCCTAATTCAAATTTCCTCAAGCTTCACCCCTGGACCTTGAAGAGCACTATCCTAAAGAGTAGAGCAGGTGAAAGCAGGGACCACAGCCGAAAGTGTAAGATTTTTCTCTTTTGTTTTTATTAGCATTCATATTGCTTTCAAACAGCATTCAAATTAGTGTCCTAATTCAAATTGCCTAAAAGACCACCAGAGAGAAAGAACGTCAATGTTAGTGATTTAGTATTTCTACTGCTTCTCCCTAAGAAGGAGGGTAGCACTAAGCACCTGTGATAGGTTCAAGTGGTCTTCAGTGAAAGGACATTGAATGGTCTTCACAATGAATGGTCTGCCATTTCTAAGGACAAAACAAAAACAGGGAAAAAATGCAGGCCTTCACCACAGATGATGAAATAGATGGAATATTAAAGGTTCCATAGTTGGTGTAACGATGTTATTTTAGTTTTAAGATTATCTTCCATACAAGTTGATTCCTTCAGCTACCTGGCTATCTGATCCCAGATCTGCCAAAGCAGGGAAGAAGCAAGCTCCAACATTCTGCAAAGCGAATGCCTGCTTGCAGCCCCCAGACGTTTAAAATCCAAGCCTATTACCACACCTTCACCAGCTGATCCCAACTACCACGCTGGCTCCTGCAGATAAGGAAGTTGCTCAAATAGATGGTAGATGTAATCTGAATCACTGAGGTTTAATTTCTGCACTCTAAAAGATACCTGGAAGGGAACAGCAAGTCTATCCACCCTTTGCAGAATTAGGATGCTCTCCAAATGTCAGCTGATAGCTTGGCTATCCTAAGTAGAGAATTAAGTATTTCTTAAGCTGGAAAGAGAGAAAGGCAGGCAAAAGACCATTTCTGCACCATACCTGAACCACAAATTAAAACAGCCAAGTAACCACACACAGAGACAATCATACACACAAACTTTTTCCTGTTTTTGAGGAGTAAGATTTGGTCTGTTGTTTGTTTTTTTCCCTCCTGTATTAATCAATTATATTTGTATAGTCAGAAATAATTGTATCACCTGGTAAAAATTATAGACAATACAAAAAGAATCTCTGCCAAGGACTAACATTCATCTGCACCAACTGCTCTGTACTAGATAAGCAGATTGCTGGCACTATCTATTCAGAAATGCACAAGCACATTAATAAATGTAGTTAAAAACCAGATGAAACTGTAAGAATGTAGAAGTGCCACAACATTTTTTTCCTATTTACTGCACTTCTACATTGGCTCACAGTGTACTACTATTCTGCTTAATAAAGAAAAAAAAATTAAAAAAACATGGTGTTTTTTACCCCTTAAAACTCTTGTCTACAGAATGACAGAGGAGTGTCTTGCCTCCTCCAGCCAATTTAGTCTCCCTGTTTTGTGCCCCTCCAAATAAACTGGAACAAATCTGATAGATAATAGCAATTACTTCATCAGTCATGCAATCACGCTGTACTTGCACTACAGCAATAGATACCAGGCTCTGCAAAAAGATTTTAAAAATACAGTGATGAGATTAATAACAGTATTTTATTTATAAGCCTAAAATGAACAAAACAGAACAAGCTCGAGATACTGGTTTTGAACTTTCCAAAACTATTCTGCAATTGAGTTTGTGCTACTGCCACAAGGGCTAAGAAGACCTCTTACAAGGTGTTCATCCAGAGCCAAATGCAAGGTGAGGAGCCAAGATTCATATGGCACACGTAGGTACTGAGGAAATGGAAAGCAATAATTAAAATAAGGAAAAAGATTGAACTATAAAAAGACAAAATCCACTTTAAGCCTATATAACCATCAGACTTAGAACACAAAAGGATGTCTATCGCTGATGGCTTGCTGTATCAATCTTATTTATTGAGCCTTGGCCCAGGGTGTAAATCAGTCTCAGAGACAGGAACATTCCAGTCTCCAGACTGATGCTAACAGGCTGTAAACGATTTCCCAGATGCAACGAGGACGAAGTTTGTATCCCATCTAGACACACAGAGTGCTTTTTCCGAAGGTACGGGATAGGTCAATGCTCCTTGCCAGGAAGCTGTGTCTGGCAGCCTCTCTTTTCCAGCCCTCCTCTAGCCAACAGAAAGGCCAAAACAAATTTGTCATATTTACCTGCCAGTTTCTGCCTTCCAATTTTCCTAGACTTTTCATTAGCAGATTGAAAATTCATTACTGCAGGCAGCATAATGGGAAATCAGAACACCGGGGTTGTCCTCTTTACCCAGAAATGCTTAGTCTCAATGTGCACCAGCAGGAAGCAGCGATCTTTGCCATTCTGCACTGCCACAATACCATGGTGTCTAATATTTAACGTGTCGACTTCCAAAGTTACTCTGCCAATCAAAAATTATAGAAAATATAAATGCATAAAATGTACTTTTTTTTTTTCTTAACCTGGGAATCAGAAGCACAGGGAATTATTTGCAGAAAATTGGAAGAAATTTTTTTCATGGGCATGAATGAATTGAAAAACATTTCTATTTGATATTAATGAAATATTAAAATACTTTCCTATGAGCAAAACCTTTTCCTCACTAAGGCGAAAGAGAGAGCAGTCACAGATGCGAATCAAACATCTCACGTGACAAGGGGGGCTACCATGCTTATAAAAGTTAAAGGTGCTTATTCCAAAAGAAGAAAAAATCACAGGTGGCCTGCAAGCCCCGATACCCCAGCCTGGACAATACAACCATTGTTTCACCTTCTTCCAGTTTCAAAAAGCCAGTCATTTTGTCAATCGTTACTATTTTTCAACCTCCTGACTATCAAATACCATTAAAATGGTATTACTTTCCATCCATTTAAAAGAGTAAAAAAAGAGCACAGCTTCTTGTAAATAGTCTTAGCAGAATTAAAGAGTATCATCCAGGATTATCACAGTCAGATGAAATACAGACTATATCGGACTATATAGGTCAGTGCAGCGTATTTGCTCTCTCTGCTCTACTGTACTCTATTTTTCACTACGAAGTTATCCTTCAAAACATAACCAATAATCTTGCAAAGTTTTCCCATTTCTTTTTCTCTAGAAAAAATTAAATAAAATCCTATTTTACTCTTTGGTGCCAGGTTGATGGCTCTCTGTTAAACCACTAGGAAAAAAAAAATACAAAAAACAACAACGACTCAATCAATGTGTAGAAAAAATCACCTTTCACAGTGAAACCCAAGTATGTAGAAGGTCAAATTTCAACATCAAAGAAGGAAAATCGTAACAGACCTTTTTAGCAGAGAATAACCCCATCGATGTTTTTCTCCAGGACAATGGAGTTGCATGAGAAAAGAAGTGAGGCGCATTACTTAGTAGGCTGCAGAAAGTGGCTACTAGAAAATAACACTCTTTGATAGAGTTTGAAATTGAAATGATTTGTTCGTGTTTCACTAAGGTTTCTCTCTATTTATCAGTTTTCTTCTCTGCTCAGGACATTTGAGGTTGTTGTATATTTTTCGTTTGTTTGTTTTTAATAAAATTTATTTTAGGAAAATCAGATATAACTTCGGAATTAGATGACTAAGCCATTAGTCTCCCCATGAAACAGAAGTGAAAATAGTTAAAGAAATAGACAATTAGGAGCATACTTTGTCCCAGGTCTGCTGAACCATGAAAGGTCACACATATTATCGATGTAAAGGATCTTTGCCACTGATGTATGTTTCTGAAACGGAATGCCATGGGACCCCACTGGGTAACTTTAAATGGAAATAGCACATATGAAAATGGCTTTTAAAAAAAAAAAAAAAAAAACACAATATAAACACATGAGTACAAAAAATGTAAACTCTGTGGTAATTAAGACAACATTAAGACAGCAAAATTCCAGACTGTAATTAGTAAGAAGCACCTACTAGTGTTTTGGAGAAGCCAGGAACTTCCCAGCTTTGGTCCACTGGCCCTGAGGAGCTCAGGGAAACAATTCTTGTCTACTTGCCCTGTCTAATGCCAAGCCTCCACTTAAACCATGCAAACATTTTTTGCATTTGGATGCTAAAATACATAACCTTTCAATTCGAAGTATTTGTGAACTCATATCGCCTGCCAGATAAGAGTCAAAAAAGTAGGCAGCAAGTGGTTTCAATGCAGACTAGCCTAAGTGACACGTACATAAGGTCTCAAGAGGCCCTCCTCACCTGTGCAACTTGCAGTAAAATAAAACAAGGCTGTTTTCTGCAAGGTAATCCATTCCAGTATATCTTACTATTTGTATTAGTTATATTTTCTTCCATTTCAGAGTTGCCTATTTTAAAGTTTTACATGACTGAAATCCTCCTGGGGCTTCATTCTGCACCCTCCAGGAACACCGAGCCCTCCGTGATGGGGCACAGGCACTCCAAAGGAAAATCTGGAAGTTCTTAGTGGTATTCTAGATGTGCAAGTGGAAAACCCCAAGCATACAGCTCCTTCCTTTGGAACTAGATTTTCCCAAATCGCAAAAAAAAATATCTGGTTGTTAAAATTCTTTCTGAGTTTGGTTATTGAATAACTTTGCCTTGCTTCAAGATGGAAAAATCCAGTATTTTTGGATGTTAACTGAAGCAAGAGTTTTGTTCACAAAAAACATCTCTTCTACTAAGACACAAACAATTGTAAAAAATGAAAATATTATGTCCAACTCCAATCCTCAAGATCTTGTTTTCTCCCTCTTCGAGTTTTCAGACAAACCTGATCTGTCATTACACTATTGTGTTTTTGCTGTTGTTGCTTTTTACACAGATTGACATTTTTACCCCCTTAAAAATATATTATTGATATTTTTGGGCCTATTTACACGTTGTAAGGCATAGTCATATAATTTCTGTAACTGCATCCTACATTTTCTGTATTTGACATCACAGTGATGATGCTGGACTAAATAAAGACAGGCCAGATCCCCTCCAGCAGTAACTTCTGTGCAAGTGCCCTGACTTCCATTGTGCTGAAGACAAAATGTAAACTCACCAGTTCTCCAATTCTCATCTTGCTTTTATTCCAAAGGGACTAATCAGAAATTTAGGGAAGAGACTGATGAACTTTCAAATTTTAGCTAATAGTCTGCAAGAATATTTGACAACTGCAAGTTAAATTGTAGCACTCAAAATTGCTATTGGTACTTAAAAATGCAAAGGTTTTTAATAACATGAAATGCAAACCTTACAGAGACCTCTGGAAATATAATACTTCCTCATATAAAGGGAATACAAGGATGAAAAAACATATGTGCAAGTAAGAATGTCAGCCTGCAGAGAGATGTCATTCATAAGGACTAGCGGCAAAATTAGCACTTCGAGGTATTCAAATACTCTTCTCCCACATGTATCTGCCACAATTATTAAAGCTACCAGAGGAAAAATTTCCAAGAGTAGGCAGAGAAGTCAGTTCACAGTTACAGGCAGACATTTCTCAGGACGGAAGCAAAACCCAAACTGTTTAGGTTAGCAGAGAAACACCAGGTTTTCAGGACTGAAACCTTCCATGCTGGGGACTTGCTTCTTCATATTATGTTTCTATAATAAACACCCTGATGGCCTTTGAACATCAGCTGCTTCCTGTGCTTAAAATTCACCATCACCACCTACTTCCACAGTCCTCCTCTTTATGTTCATCAGCCTCATGAAATATGTTTGGTAGACATCTGGTCTTGACCATCCTCACTGAAGCACAACCATGCTCTTATATTACCTCAAAAATAGCACGTGAGATCACTTCCTCAAAATAAAGATTTTGTTCTTCCTTACTGATACCAGCAGACTAATAGCAAGTGCTGTTCAGCAGCCATTTCAAGGCTGAATCCACTGGGTCTATGAAGGAAATGCACCCTAAAAATTTAAGCACCACACATTCTGCAAGTGCATGGCTTTGCCAAACAGTGAAATAGAAAATTATATTTTTTTTCCTCTGCCAAACTGATTGTATTTACCTGTTATACCACCTTAATCACCATCATTCTCCATTTTCAGTGCAAATATTGATGCATGAGAGAGAATCAGCAGACATCCCTGGTTTTTAGGCTGTACCTGTGCTGCACAGTGCCCGTGTTCTGTGATGGGCTGTGAGATCATTCAGACTGAGGGCCTGATCTGAGCACAGTATGGCTTTCTTCTACCTACATGACCATACTGACTTCCATTGGAAAGCAGGGTTCAGGTTGAAGGGAGAAGAAAATAAAGAGGAAAAGAGTAGTGCATGCCCAGGGCTCACCCCAACACTAAACGAGGACATGAACATGCCGACAGGCAGGGCCTGGGGAGTGCTCCTGAGTCCCAAAGTTCAAATATTGCCAAAACAGGAGAACAGGCAGAAAGCAGAGAGAAAGGGGCACATCCAAAGAGTGGCTGAGAGTGTAGGTCCCACACTCTGCATGCTGACAGCTCAGTGAGGTGGGATTACTCTTGTAATCCTATCCCTCATTATGGCTCTTGGTTTCACCATAAATGGGAGAGTGGAAGGGGATGTTTACAACAGCAAACTCAAGAAGAAGCCCAAACACATCCATTTACCCAAGTGAAAGACAAAGCTATCAGCAGAATGGAACATTTGAGAGATGAATATTTCAGAAAAGTCACAAACGCTGACATCAGACATCACAGGGTCTTTAATTCTGGCTACCTACACCGCTCGGAGTGCCATTCCCTAGCATTCTGCCAGCATCACGGAGTAGCAGAAATATAAATATCCAAGCAACTTTTAAATACATTAAAACATGAATTAAATATGTTAAGGAAAGAATAATCTGCAACGAAGTGATTTAATATCACTTCTTCTGTAACGAGTATCACAGATGCTTTTAAAATCCCATGTCTGAAACCGTGCTTATGTGTTTTTTTTTTCATTATTTATAAATACCTTCAAAAATATACCTCTCAGCAGCACTACTTAACATAGCTTCCTCTCAAAAGGATTTATACAAGAAGGTTAGTCACATTCTTCTACCAAAGAAAGTGTACATTATAGAGTATTCTTACCACTACTAGATACAGACAAAAAGAATTATTTGTTATCTGATAGAGCAAGAGCACTTTGGGGCACCTCAGACTTAAACTATGTATCATAATAAGTTATTGAAAAGAGACTTCAAAGGCAAACAACAATTTTAACTTGAGTTCAAATACCAACTATGTACACTGACTCCAAAACACTTCTCCAGAATGACTTCTCCTATGGTACCTACAGGAAATCAGCCAACATTCAATGACTAGACAAGGGAAGTGAAGCAGTGTTATTGAAAGTCTTGAAATTTTCCTGAAATTCCTCACTTATTTATATAATTGCAAAGCCTTTTTAAAGTATCTACCAGAAACAGATCTATTTTTGCAGGCAGAAATGCACATTGTCATGGTATAACTCAGGAGAGAAGCAAGCAGCTACCTTTCTGTACCAGCAGTCCCTGGGCAGCCCTTTCTAGGACAGCCAAAGCAGCCCAAATTCTCAACCCAGATGAACTCGGTTCTACAGAAAAACTCCTTTTCCAAACCTAGGAGAGGAGGAGGAAGAGGGAAACACCTCCCTTTCCTCACCAGAGGAAAAGCAAAGCAAAATGGCTGCTTTTACTAACCTTCCACATAATCTTCTCCCTCATTTGTATAGCTGAACACTCGCGTTCTAGCTTTGCCTCATCACTTCAACCATCAGGACAACAAAAGCCTCTCTATATACATACCCATATGCAGAATTTCATCCTCTCCATCTTTTAATTCTTGGTCAGTAGCAAACTCTTCGTGCAAGGATTATATTTTTTACCTTGACAAGACTCGCAGTAGCAGTACTATGACATTTCTCAAGGTCTCCACATGCTGACTGAATTTAAACACCTCACTACAACAGGGATCTGTTCAGCCCGCAGTGTGGGAGCTACTTACACCACCTGATGATTACATATATCAGGAAGAAATGTTTAAGGAAGACATTCTTTTCTATGAGGGTGGTGAGGCCCTGGCACAGGTTGCCCAGAGAAGCTGTGGATGCCCCATCCCTGGAGGTGCTCAAGGCCAGGCTGGATGGGGCTTTGGGCAACCTGCTCTGGTGGGAGGTGTCCCTGCCCATGGCAAGGAATTGGAACTAGGTGATCTTTAAGGTTCCTTCCAACCCAAACCCTTCTTTAATTCTATGATATATGTTTATAGCGCATCTTTCACACCTCCTGTTAAAGCAAAGTCCCAGATGAACAGAAAAATCCAAGCCTAAACTTAGACAGAAACACTCTCCTTCTGAAAGCACTTTCTCAGTTGATCGCACAGGGAGCACAAGTGCCTAAAGAAATTCACAACTAGAATTTAGGTGGGCTAGATTCCTGTTCCAGTTTCAAAACTGAACCTCGTGTGCTTATTCCTTTCAAGATTTTAAAATCTTTTTATTTGAGAAACTACTGTGTTCCTCTTTTACAGCTTTCCTTCCCACACAATCTTAGTTGCACAGTTATTTACCTTCTTTTTAAAAGGTCTTGATGAATCAAAGAATTGATGCTCAACTGATTTTTCCATTCCTTCTACAAGCTTAATTCTGTGCAGTGAACATGCCATAAGGATTTTTCAATTATGCAATGCAATTGTACATCCAACATGGCAGAAGAGTCACGAAGAAAAGATGATTGTTTTAACAGATTTCTCCTACCCACTATAGAGATAAGCTTTCCTAGAAGTGCCTGTAAATCACTTTGCCACAAGTATCGTGTCAACAGCCAACACTTGGTTGCATGAGGTCTTAGTCTTTTAGGGCTCGCTTACACAAACTCACATGCTTTCAGACTATTCCACCTTAGGAAGAGGTTAATTGATCCTCCTGCTTCAAAAGGATAACCTAACCCACTAAATACAGCGGGATGACTTTTGTAAAGCAAGCATTGCCTTTGGTCTTACCAGCTACTAATTCAGCTATCCAGCATAACTTCTGGGAGCCTGTTTTGTTTGTGGAGCAGAAACAAGGTGTTCGTGTGAGGTCCACGTTTCAGCTAGCAGGTGATGTCTGCTGCTTGGCTCACACAGGCATTTAATGTTCTTTCAGCTTGCAGAGAACTACTCAGGAAAAAAAATGATTAAAAAGATAAACAAGCAAAAATCTACAAATTTAAGATGAATGTTACTTCCTATTATGGTTAGATTTTCCTAATCTGCCACGTTTCCAGTATGATTTCAAATGGCTGCATTCTTTTACTGCTACTACATACAGCTCTATAAGCGTAACAAATACTTCAGAGTAAATATTAAGCTTTCCAGCATAGCATGATATTCTGAGCTCAGATCTATTCACTCACGATAGCTTTCAGATCTTTGTTCTTCTGGTATTTTTAAATGGATCCTATTTTGCTGAAAAAGCAGTTGTATTTGTGTATTCAGTACCACTTATCTACGTTTTCATTTCCTGCTGATTTTGCTCCATCTTTAAATTGCTCACACAGTGCTGGCAATTCCAGCTAATTTAGGGCTTTCACTGCCTTGGAGTAGATTAGTGTAAAATTTTCCCCAAAGCCAGTAAATCCACCAGCAGCATCTAGAGCTGAAGAAATGGCTGGTTCTGCATTTGATCAGATAGCACAGAGGTAACCAAAACCTGGATACATGCATTTGATGTACTCATAGCCAATATGCTCTCTGGTCATCTTTCTTATTGTCTCCATGACAGAATTAACTCATGTTGAAACCAGAGTTAACTCCATCTGGCATCCTGTGCATTGAAACCTTTTCTTCTAAGGGCCTGATGCTTACTGTTCAACTTGTCTAATCCATGAGAAGATACAGCACAAACCAGTGCAACCCACTGGCTCCTGACTCAACACCTTCATATGACAGTAAAAACAATTCCTCTGAGCAGTAATCCCATTTCGCCCTTCATCTCCTGTACTATTGTTTCCTTTGGCTGCTCTCATTTGAGCTAGGCTAAGTTCTTACAAAGTAATACAATCAATTTAAGCCTTCTCTCAAGTTACAGCTGGGGTCCAACGTATAACCTGATTAGGACAAATTATACATGGCCAAATGATTGGGTCAGAACGTAAAATTAGGTAATCAGAACTAAATTAATGTAAAGAAAGTCTCTATTTCCTACAGCTGAATGGCAAGGGTGTTACAAAGTGCCATGCCACAGACCAGCTGCAAAGCAATGGCACCAAACAAGTAAATTTAATAGCTGAAATTCATGCCCACATAGTTACTATTCACAACTAAAATAAGAAATGCAATCAATCAGGCCAGACATACACACCTCACACACCAAGTTATGCTAAGCAGGTACAAAACCAACAACCATGGCAAAGGAAGCAAACTCCTGTCTTAATGTATGCACAGAGTACAATAAAAAAAAAAAAAAAAATCTATCTAAACATGAGAAGGGGCCTTCCAGATCCTTTTTGAGCTATGCCTAGAGAGCAACACTGGCTGCATTTCAGGTGTGCCCGTGCTCCCCACCATTCCTTGCAATCCACGGCACGTTCCCAGCTCCCTCTTCATGTCCCACCCAGCGGCTGCTAATCCCCGAGTACCAGCGACATCCTGGTTGGTATTTCTCTAACAATTTTATCATTGGAGGTTTTTTCAGCCTACAAATGCCATCTCAGGTATTGCAGCACAAACAAGCGCTCTCTGAAGGACCACTGAAGAAGCCTTAAATCACACTTATTCTGCTTTAAGCAGATAAAAGATTTTTAGGAAAAAAATGGTTTTCCGTTTTCCTCAATTTTGAGAAAAAAAAATTCACTTCTTCCATGTGAAAAAAGGCTACCAACATCCTTCTTCCATACAAATCACTGTTCTTTTAGGAAGTAATAAGCCTCTCAAAAAACAATGTTTTTCACACTTTGCAAACTCTGATTTGGAAAAACAAACGAGGAAGACAACGCTCCATCAACACAACCAAGACAAAATTACTCCTGGAGTTTTCATACCCAACCCTGTGAAAGGCAAGGGTCAGACCACAAGAGACCTGCTGGTAACAATTCCACATCCTACCATTTTTTTGCTACAATTATGCAAATATTCCTCATCTGTAAGGCCTCAACTTTTACCTCTATTACAGACTTAAATATTCTCCTTTCCCCTCTAAGCTACTAGGCACCTTTCCACTCTGCTAAGCTCACTCCAGTGTGTACTTCCCATACTTCAACATTAAAGTAACTTTTCTATTACTGGATACATCAAATCATATAGATGTAGGCACAAACACTTGGTGCACACCCCTTTCCCACCAAACCTAAGAAGAAGGCCAGCACCTCTCTGCTCTACATTTCATGACTGCATGACAGTTTCTCCAGCACGTCCCCAGCTTCTTCAACGCTCATTTGTGACTTTCTTGACTACTGAAGCATTGCTTAGAAACTAACACTTATCTGACAAATTACTCACTTATAAAGCATCTATTTTTGCTCTGATTTTTTTCAGTCCTACCATCAGGAGTTCTCCTAAAAATATGACGTCAGAATTTAGATTGCTTGCTTAACGTGAGTAGAAGCCAATGTTCAATAATGACACTAATTACAGTCTAATATTTCGGAAGAACTAAATTTGTAAAAATCTTGATAGGACAGCTCTCAGACTACATCTATCCTAGCAAACCTGCTTAAAATGTTCCTGGGCACTGGAATTAAATCCCCAACTCTAGTAATTTTTTGCCAGCTTGCTTTCAGCCTCTGCTGGCTGTTCGTGCCCAATCCTCAGGCAGTGTTCAGGCAGAGTGTGGGCCATGCATCATTCCCAAGAGAGCTTGCCTGCAGCCCAGACTACAGAAAAATTGGATTTCAGAGTATGGATGCAGACTCTTCAGTGTCAGTGGGCATTTGTAGCACAGATTTAGCCTCATCCCATTAGTTTACTAGTATGGATGTAACCACAGGACAAGTAACTTCTGCCTCAACTTTTTAATCCAGGTGTCAAAATACCTCAACGACTGTCCTCAAATGCTTACCTCTAATCCTTGCAAGTATCAATCATATTCCTGCTGGATTCTGAAAAAATAAAACAAAAATAAAACTCTCACTTGGTCTCCTCAGAGCTTGAAGCCTGAGGATTATTGTACACAGGGCTGGCCAGGTTCCCTACAGCAGGTAAACGCAGCAGCCGCTCTCCTGGAGCGAGCCCTGATGTTCAGCTGGGGGAAAAGGTTACCAGACAGCTGCTATCTTGGCAAGATTAACCAGGTTGTCCATTTTAATATGCATCTGTGCAGACACAGCTGTGCCTTCTTAACTTCCAGACACCATAATAAATAGATGAGGCAATAGGCGGTAAAAGAAATCAAAATCTTGGGAACGTTAAACCTGTTTCTCTTTATTCTGCACTGAATGTGGCTCTAAAAAGAAGGCAAGTTTTACAGGAAAATCTATCATTCAGAGATGAACCATGAGGGAACTTCATGGTCCTGCTACTTGGGAATTCAGGTAGAAATTTGCGGCTGAGACGACAGCTACCAAAATAGCTCCAGTGGTATTTGACTCGGCGTAAGGTCACAAAGACAACATTCAGAGACACATGAGGGAAGACTCACAAATTTCATGATCACTGGATCCCAATCTGACCTCACATTAAAGGACTTTTTGATGGTTAAGAGAAGCTTTGGTGTCATGAGATGACCTTGAAAGAATCTCTCAGTTCAATTGCACATCTCACCTGCAAAGCATCTTGTCTAGCAGATAATCCCTTCTCTGAAGTGAAGCACCCTGTGCCTACACGCAGCACTGTCTGTCTGGGGTATTTAACCAGCCAACAACCAATGCCAACTGCTCCAACAGTTGCTGCATCTACTGCAGGTCTGGCTGAAGTACCTCCCACAGAATCACAGAATCACAGAATTTCTAGGTTGGAAGAGACCTCAAGATCATCGAGTCCAACCTCTGACCTAACGCTAGCAGTCCCCACTAAACCATATCCCTAAGCTCTACATCTAAACGTCTTTTGAAGACTTCCAGGGATGGTGACTCCACCACTTCCCTGGGCAGCCTGTTCCAATGCCTCACAACCCTTTCGGTGGGACACCTGGTCACGACAGTCAAGGAGGTGTATCAGGAGCCAGAGAGACAGAATGAAAGAATCTTCTGTTCACTTCTGTCAGCCCTGATCAACTTGAGCCAACTTAACTTTTCCCCTCCAAGCTGACTGGAAGCTGCAAAATGGTCTCAGGTCCTCTGTCCAAGGAACCTGTGATGAGCAACCAGTTATGCCCTGTGGCTTGGACCACCGAGCTAAGTAAGCAGCAAGCAGGGGGAATGATTTTTTTTCCTCAGTTCATAGTTCAAGTGAGGAACTCGTGGTTCCAGGGTCTGGTCACAGGACGAGGGGGAACAGGCTAAAGTTGCACCAGGGGAGATTTAGGTTGGATGTTAGGAAGAACTTCTTTACCAAAAGGGTTGTTAGACATTGGAACAGGCTGCCCAGTGAAGTGGTGGAGTCACCATCCCTGGAGGTCTTTAAAAGACGTTTAGATGTAGAGCTTAGGGAAATGGTTTAGTGGAGGACTGGTTAGTGTTAGGTCAGAGGTTGAACTCAGTGATCTTGAAGGTCTCTTCCAACCTAGATGATTCTGTGAAAATTGGAAATAACCACTCCATGGAGGGGAAAAAACAAACAATGACTTGGTATAGGGCAAGGAGGGATGACACACAGTCAGATTGTGAGGCCTGTGCTGAAGGGAAGCCAGCAATGGCACTACTCGAGACTGCTCAGCCACGATAGCTCTCTAAGGGCCCTGGGCACATCCCCAGCAAACCAGGGGATCTGAACTGTCAGCTGAAGCTGGCTGTTGTCCCCCAGCCCTCCCAGCCCACCGTGCCTGGAGGCTGTGGGGCCAGGCCCCAGTGGGCAGGGTCTGTGCCTCCGCCAGCCTTGTTATCACAGCCGGCTCCCAGCCCTCTGCAGGGCGGTCAGCGCTTGCTGCTCCCTGACAAGCTGCTCAGAGTTTCCATCCGCTGATCTGGATGACAGATTAGAAGGTATTTCAGAGAAGAAAAAACACAGTTATCTTCCAAATCCTCACTATTGTTTTTCTAGAAGTTCTCCAGCAGCCTGCCACAGCCTGACTCTGCTGGAATTTGCAGAGAGTTTCCCACCACAGGTCACTATGTGATGCCCCTGCTCTCAAAGGAGCCCAGGACATTGTCAGAGTTTTGCTGAAGATCTCTTCCTGTTTGAACAGGAGCTCCATAAACCTCTGTTGGTATTCCTGATTTTCACAGCAATGTTTTATGTGAGTGGCCAATGTTGAAGGCATCAGTGGAATTTTCTCGCTTTAGTTCTTTGTGGAAGTGTTAACATACACTAGAGTTCAGTTCAGTTTCATCCTATTCTTTGAATTATGTATACATATAAACATCAACAAACAAAAAGCACTAACAACCCTAGAAGCAAAGACCAGAATCGACACTTTCCTCTCTTCCATGCCCATCTAGAACTTTCTTTCTTTCACCCTTCGTACTCCTACATGTTTGCCCAGCTACTCAGTTTTAATAGAAAAACTGTTTATTCCTACCCAAACATCCCAAAACTTGCAGCATTTCGGCTTAGATATAATCAAAACTCTTCAAGCTCCAAGAGGCCTGAAATTAGTTCCAATTGAGGAAAATGCTCAAACTGCAGTTATTCTTATGCAAATGTACACAGAAATGTCACTGCAGCATTCAGTTTTGGCTCAGGTTTTCCTGGTTAGTAAACCAAAGAAAACATACAGGCAGCTTTTATCTGACCCTTGGCATACAGTAAACTTTAGGCAGAAGATGAGAGCATGAACCCCAAGAACTCAATCCTTTTGAGAAGTCACAGATAGCCAAGGGCCTTTTAAGCCACTGTGATGCTCACAGCAAACTCAGATCCCTACAAAATTTGGCAGCAATGGAAAGCAGTTAACCTGGACAGGTTAACCTGGAACATCCCAATTTAGGCAGGATTTAGGACCAGATTGTGCTCTTCGTCTTGTGTATGGTCAGGTTACACCAGTCTTTACTGTTCAACTTCGCTGCGTGTGCACTAGGGCTTTAATACCTCTCAGCCCTCATTTCTCAGCTTCACTGGACAAAGGAGTTTTCTGCAGAGCGGGTGGTCTGAGGCCTGGGTGTCAAATTAGCATAACAACACACTGCAGCGCATTTCTTCCAAGGATCATTGCATTTTCCAAACATTAACTAATTATTTTGCCAACTAGTGATACATATTCATGAAGAACGAGGCTCTCCTAGCTCCTGGGAGAGGTCTCGTCCTAGCTCCCGAGTGCCTGCGAGAGTTTCTTTCTTCTCAGTAACTTTTAATTGGCGCAATGAACTTGCTCTACAACCCTTCCATCTCCATCACCGGTTGCTCAGGCTGAAGGCCGAAGTAATTAAGCTCTGCTAATAACAATGAAGGCATTATCTACAAGCACATGTTTGACTGATCTTCCTGTCAAGCCCTCACATAAAAGACAGTGCCCTTGTCTCAATTGTTCACACTCCCTTCTGAGACTCTCATTGCTTCACATTTTCCTAAACGTTTCTGAGATCCTGAGTGAAATATTTTACTGGTGTTACCACTTAGTCTACTCAGAAATTGAAAGAAAAAATAATATAAAAAATTAAACACCAAAAAATATTTAGCCTAATTTACTTCATGCATAATCCAAGAGTCACTACGGACACTTCATAACTATTCCTAGAGTACCAAAGACCAACAAAAGCCCCTCACTGTGGCCATGCCCCCCTGCATATCGCCCAGGAGAGCCATGAGAGCTGCTGACCACGGGGCCTGTCTGTGCACAGCAAACACTGAGATCACGGATCAGGCCTCAAGCTGGACTTCTCCTAGTCTTTTGTGACCAAAAACTCAAAAGAGCAACGAGAAGGTAGAGGTCTATTTTTCTTCTTTTTTTTCCCAAAACATCCATAGTTCACAAAGTGCTATGTAGATGCCTATCAGAAAAATTGACCCAAGCTTTACCAGGGCTGTACACAGAAAATAATTTGATATTCACAGAAACTGCATCACCACTGCTGCCCCGCCATCCCTCAAACGGCCTGTTTTCACAGAGCAGTTCTTCAGCCACACCATTTTTCCAGCTCCCAAATCCTCTGCAGAATGGCAGGCACTAGGCAGGCCATGGTATCACATAACTGCATCCAGCTGGCCAGGAGCGTGCAGAAAGCCAAGCATCAACCGCTCTCTTCATATGAAAAGTTGCCATGAATGTATCACCAGGCCAGGAGAGAAAAACACATTACAAAGAAAGGAATTAGGAATGAAAAGCCAAGAAGAGAAGCCAGGTGAAGCAAGCAGCGGGCCCACACCGAGCAGTCACAGCGTGCCGGGGCTGTGAGGGCAGGGCCCAGCAGCAGGGCCCATCCCAGTCCCACCAGGAGCAGGGTAGTGGGGGCACTGGGGCAGCCCCAGTCCCAGACACCCCTCTGGGGCCAGGCTGAGGGTCCCCGGGTCGGCTTGGGCTGTAGGGAGCTGGAGCCTGGCCCTGCTGAGGTGTAACTGGGGCTGGCAGCCCTGGGTGCTGAGCTGGGGTCCTGGGCAGGTGGGCATCCTTAATGCAGTTAAGGTTTCACAGGGTAAAACAGTGATGCTGGATTTCAAAGAGGCAAATATTAGTGTCTCTAAACTGCTTACATTAAAATTAACTGAGATTTTTTAGTAGAAAACAGAACAAAGCATGTAAGATAAACTATGTGCAAAGTTGATCCTTTTACACATGAACACTATGGACTACAATTTACTTTGGTAGCAATAAGCTAGTAATCGAAAAGCCCAATCCCAGCAAGGGAATGGGCACATGCTATTAATTTTACTATGCCAAAAGTATTAGCAGCTTAGCAAGACAGAAACCCTGCCCAAGCAACGCCTGGAAAAATCAGGATAACAAAAAAAAAAAAAAAAAAACATAAAACAAACAATATGTTTTTAAAACAAATACGACCATAATGCACATGCTCGTGGATCATCAAATCCAGTGACACAGAACCACAGCAACATCTAGGCTAGAAAAGACCTTCAGGATCACCACATCCAGCCATCAACCTGATCTACCAAGCCCCATCATTAACCATGTCCCTTAGTGCCACGTCCAGGGGGGGGGTGCTACCCACTGCCCTGGGTAGCAAGTTTTAACTATCAACCATCCCCTCCATGAAAAAAAACCTCCTAATATCCATTCTAAACCTGTTCATTTAGTCCATTAAGCAAGCTATAACATTGGCTAAATATCTGAGTAAACACTTCAGTTAGCAAGGAGCCAGTTTTGAAGAAGGTAATTTGCTCTTCCTTTTTCTCCGCAGCATCCTTCACAGAAAATTTCCCATGTTCCATCACAAGAAGGAATCTCAAAGAAGAAATGCTGGAGCAACACAAAAACCTAAGCACAGCCAGCATTAAGCAGCTTACACAGACTGCCACCATCCCCTTTACAAATTCAGAAAGAACCAAGATATCAAAATGAAAGGCTGTTTATAAAAGCAAACCCTAAAATACCTCACTATTCTCCAGATTATTTTCAAGAAATAAATGAAAAAAGAAATCACTGATGTAGCTCATTCATTCCACAGCAAGTAACAAGAAAGCACAGCTTAAACCAAACCAAACCACCACCAACAAAAATTGGGAAAGATATTCAGAATATAACACCAAACTCCCATAATTTCTGCAATGACAAATCAAATTCCTCTATAATTGTTCAGCTTTTTTTGAGTTAAAAACAGAAGGGTGTGTGTATAACATATACACACGAGCACACACACATGTACAGTTTTATATTGAGAGAACAGACCAAAGGTTTACCCAAAGGTTTTGGCAAGAGTTTTATGAA
This sequence comes from Netta rufina, assembly GCF_964035555.1. Taxonomy (NCBI): domain Eukaryota; kingdom Metazoa; phylum Chordata; class Aves; order Anseriformes; family Anatidae; genus Netta; species Netta rufina. Next base: position 95,202,343 of record NC_140125.1, on the reverse strand, counting down.
ATAGCTAAAAACAACTAAAAGCAACCCAGATATAGTGCGTGTGAATGACTTACAGAATAACTAAGGTCTTGAATCTTGGCTGCCTCCCAGTTAAAGAGTGGTCTGGTTTTCCAAAAATCATCAACACATTCTGTATTTATTAAAGATTTGGAGAAGAAAGCAAACAAAAAAATGGGATATTCTGTAAGGGATGACACAAATGTTCTCTGACAGGATGAAGTCCAGAATTTAAAGTTTTAAAAACAGCCTATAAAATCTGAGAAGATCATTAAGACAGAATGACAGGAAATGAAATATAATTTGACCAGAAAGTAAAAAAGTATTGGGGATAAAAAACAGAAGCTGAGCATTACTGAACTACCAAGGCCATCAGTGGAAAACTGTCCACTAAATGCAAAAAGCTCAGTAAAACACTACCTGCAATACAGAACTATCTAAAAGAACCAAAAAAAATAAACCAGAGGGAATTCTTGCATACATATCAAAGACATTTAACATAAAACAGTAATGCAGCAATGCACTCCATACAATTGTGCTGTTTCATCTCACAAGGTACCTCAGTAGGAGGATCATTAAAGTGCACGTACAGTTACTAAATGCTTGGCACCGTGGCATGGAGAGAATTTGCAACTGTAAAGAGATTGCAGTAGATGAGATTTTTTTTTTTAAATCATGATGTACTGAACTAAAAGCCCTTTGATTGAAATACAGAAAATAAAAAGACCAAAAATGTTAATTAGCCTCTCTTTCTCTTATTTGCTAGCCTGACAAAACCAAATTGCAAAAATAACCCAGTGTTTCACATACCATCTAAGCAATTTGTCAACACTAAGTGCCAAAACGATTCGGATAAATATTGTAACAGACTGTTTATTTGCTAAGGAAGAAGAATAAGCAAATAAATAATCTCACAATTATTTATCCGCTGAGTCATTACACTAATACATGGAAAACAAGTCCTGGGCATTTAAAATGCAGATACAGACGACCTTTTAGTGCCCTGCATAATCAGTTGGTGTGGCTGCACACAGCAGGAAGGGAGCACTTGCTTTTACTGGCACTGAGGTACAAGCACAGGAACAGCAACTCTCATCCTAAAGAGCGATGCTCGGACATCCAGGTGTGGGTTGGAGTACTGAAAGCAAGAGCAAAAGAAATATAATAACGTCAAAAGAAGTGGTGATGCTAACAGCATTCCCAATCGTGTCTGTTGCCTGGATATTCCTCTCTCAGCACTTTCACTGCAAGGGATTAAACTCAAGACTTGAAATGCTCTCGCAGTAGGACACCAGCACGTCAGCACACAACCTAAGACACAAGTCCCAGCCAGGCTTTATCCTGGCTCTAGAAACTCAAATTCATGGCAGGAACACGGGCATATAACCTGAGAAGGCTTGTCCCACATACATACATTTTTTACGTTAGACTAATGGAAGTGAAAAACAATTCAGGGAGCGGGCAGACTTCCAGCAGGAGTGAAGCCCGTGCTGCTCAGCCTCTTGGACTAGGGCTAGCACTACTGATCCCTGCTCCAGCAGCAGGCAGGAGGGGGCTAGAACAGACATTTCCTCTTTTTCCACCACAAATAGGTAAAAAAAGTCTGAGGCAGAGGTTCAGAAGGTGAAAGAGAAGATCAGAGGTAGGAGAACTCAACAGAGCATACTGGGTGGAGAAACACAAAGAAAAATTCCCACATCCAGCAGAAGCTATAGGAAGACCTATCAATATTTTAGTCATGCATCTAAACCTCCAACAGACTACAACAGCCTATTCACAATGCTGCTCGCTGAAACGACTACGTGAATTCCAGACATCGACTTGGAGCACCAACTGCAGAATACATTTCATGCTCAGAATAAAGATGATCCTCCATGATCAGAGACGATTCTAACGCTGTTTAATCAAATCCATACATTTGGTATTAAATTGCAAATTATTGTGGACACGCACATGCTCTCAAAGTGTAAACTCAATTCTTTCAATTCTCTTGAGGATTACATGGTTTACAAAGCCAAGAAATGCTTCAGTGTGATAGCCAAAATATCAAGACACAAACATGTATTGTTCTTCAGACACGAATGTAATCTTTATCAACTAGACTAATGTAGATTAAAAATCTTTAATGCTGCTCAGTGCTAACGTAAACCCACTTTGAACAGTATGATGGACTGGTTCAGGGACAAGACACTGAAGGAAAGGCATATCCGTGAGAAAGCACAAATAAATGCCCAATGTAAGTAAAAACACATACACTGCTACAAACCAACTTGATTTCATTTAACACACGTTGCAACAGAAAGCAGCAGCAAACGAGGCTTTGGGTTGATATTCTCAGAGCTTGGCTAGATCTGGCCTCCCAAGGAGGGTATGGATCCCATTAACCAGGGCTTTATTCTAACAAATGGAAATAGAACAACGCAAAAGTATCCTGTTAAGCATGATAAAATTATAAGGTAATTTCATCAAGGGACCTAATCAACTTTGGCTTTCTTCCTGTAACTCATCTGCGTCTCTTCTTCTCTCCTTTAAAGAGATACTGAGCCAAATTCCAATTCGGCTCTACTGTAGTCTGGAAGTCAACAAAAATTATCTGCAAAGAAGGAAAAAATCTTTGCAATTGTTTTGTTAAAAATTGAATCAAGAGATAGAAGTCACAGACTGGGAAAAATGTTTGCTCTACAATACAAAGGCAACATCAGCAGTAGTTTTGAAAATGTCATTTTATTTCTGAAATGAACTTTCTGAAAATTATGGTAAATTTTCCTCTAGATTAAGATTTTGTATTAAAATCCTTCCCAAAACTGAGTTTTAGATGCAGAACTAATCTGTAATACAGGGTATTATTATTTGGTTTCAGGCACTAGGCTATAATCTGAACAATGCACAGTCACTGGGAGAGAATTTCAAAGGCACAGACAGCAGTGAAGTGCCTAATTCCTATTAAAAGTCAGGGGGCTAGCAGTCTAACTGCGAGGTCTGCTTTTTAGAATATGCTACACTGAAACCAGATCTTAGCAAAAATACCTTATTCCCAGAAGCTATGGACAACTACACAGTTGCAGCTTCTCCAGACAAATGCTTGAGTCATTTCCTAATTTCTAGGACATAATGTAAATCCTTTATCTCTAGATTAAAAATTTATCTAAAGGCGAGGTAATTTAAGGCATTAAATATTTATAAACGTCGATAGCTAAGTTCCTGACTCCTACCAAAATTAACAGAAGTTTTGTTTGAGTAAAAACCACAGCATCACAAGCGCTGTTTACCTCTCAAAAAAAGGCTCTTCTGCAAGAACTGCTCAGGATGCATTATTATATTATTGCTGTAAAACGTCTGTCCAAATTCCTACTGGCATTTTCTAATGCTGCTTCTGCTGCTCCTGAGAGACCGTGTCACATGAGGAACGCAGGGACTGTAACCTGAGCAGGCACAGCACAAGGCCGCGAGCAGAACCAAAGGATACCTGGCTCAGCACCCTGCAAAAGACTTTCGGGGGCTTCTCTGTTCACCTATATGCCCAGCTGCACCTCCTCTGAAACATCACTCCGGAAGATGTGCAAAGAGTCAGACTCCTACTCGTTTTGTGCCCTAAAACATGTATGCTTCTCTCTAATCCCAGTATAGCAGGGCTCTACTAATTTTAGATCCAAGTGGTGTAAAGTGTCATAGCTGTCAGATAGCTGGATACCTGAATCTCAGTCCAAAGCAACTTGCTTTTCCAACGCCATTCGACTTTTAACCCCCCTTCACTGCTGACCTGTATTTATAAGAAGTTTAAATACATGAAATATAAATCTGTATTTATATTTCTCTGCAGTAATTATGAAACCAAACTATTGAAATATATGTACGAGCCAACCAAGTTCAGAAGGGCCATGTGGCTATAATCAACAGCAGATTTTGGCCTGTGCTACTGAAAAGCCCATCAGAGGCCTAATCCTCCTTGTCTTACAGAAATAGTCACACTAATTGTGTAATTGCAATGTGCAGAATTTAACCCCGAATACAGTTGCTCAGAATCTTTGTCCTTTCCCGGATTTATTTGCAGATATTGGTGGTGTTAACTCTACTTGCTTAAAATGTAAACCCTACAAAATAAAAAGGATGGAAAAGCTGATAGATTGCATTCTGCAGCAAAATGACGCACACACAAGCATAATGACATTAAATCCGGAAACACGCTAACTTACTTTCATTGCAGCTAAAGTCTAATGTCCTAGGGGATAACTGATCTCAGCAAGACTGTTAAAGACGGAGCTTTTACCCGGGCCCCGATCTTAGTAAAGGGGCTTGTGTGGGTGGATCACCAGAAACCCCAAAAGCACCAGCGTCTGCCTCCACGGATCAACTTGTAAGATCTGGCTGTTACCGTGCCCTTCAGGATCCGACCCGCGGACTGACTTGCCTTTGTGAGCATTGTTTCACCTGTTTGCAGGCTGGGTTGACTACCAGCAGTCAGCACATGAATATTTTCACCCACCACAGAAAAAATCACGGCTTTGTTGAATTAAATGGCTTTAATGATGTTTTGCAGAAAACATTTCAGGCATGCAGCAAGAAGCCGCATTCATATTTGACATTTACAAAACTTTATTCTTTTAAGCCTCAACATATAAAATACTTGCACTTAACTCGAAGCATGTGAATAAGCCCATTTTTATTCAGTACAAAGCACTGAATTCTGAATACATGTTGAAGTTCTAGCAAGAAGGTGGAATGAACTCTTCAAAACAGGCACTTTTTAAACAGCGTAGAGGGGAAAAAAAGAATGCATAATCTGGTTTTCATGCAAAAGATCACTAGAGATTAGTGAACTAGATCACAGCAAATAATTAACCCCCCCTTATCCAAAGCCATAAGCTGGGCCAAAGCAAGCCTTTTAACACAGTGATGACTGAAATTTATTTTTTCCATGCTTCACCATCTCCTGGTTTGGGCCAAAAGAAAAGCATAATGAAATATTCCTGTGATTGCTATTTAAAAAGTGTTTCTGACTCAGTGGAAGTTGGGAAGTACCAGAGAAGCAATACAACAGACCTTTACTGATCTCTGCCCCAGTGCACATACCAAAGATACTTGAACCGATGGCCAAATTCTGCCCACCTTAGTCATCCGAGCAGGTATCTTTTAAACCACAGCTTACACATACCATCCAACTCAACTCCAGAAACCACTGTCCAAACCTTGAGACCTCTACACAGCCAAAGCCTTGCTGAATTGGCTAGCGTTCAAGTTCTCAGTATTTTATCCCCCCAAAATCAAGACCCCTTCAACTTAATTCAAGTGAACACAACTCCAATCAGCAGGATCCTCTCCATATTTAGGATGAGATGCACCGAATAAAATCCTGGCTCTAACCAGTATGAACCAAAACGTCAGTGAGAACTTGTTGCTTAAAGAAGGAATGTTGAAACGGAGGAAAAGTGCATTTGTACATTTTTTACAAGGAGCCCATTAATTTTGTCTGACTTCATCACACAAGTGCCATTACATTTCCACCTTTAACTGGACACACTCTCTGTTGGCTCACATTTGTTCTCAGGAGGCTGAACTGCTGTAGGACACGTGCGAGGAGCAGGTGAAACTACGTCATCATGATGAAGACCTGGGTGGTGGCAAAGATAGGATCAGGTGATGTGCAGCCAGATAATCCACACGTACCCTGCACTGTGCAACAAAAGACCAATCCTATTCGTCCAAAGAAATAGGGGATCGGTTCCAAGGCTAGAAGCTAGCAGCACCTGAAATGAGGTGTGACAAAACCACCAGAGATAGAAATTCCTCATAAACCCTACAAAACTAACGCCTATATGCCACTGGTTTTTGTTAATGCCAAAGAAGAAAGAAAATAAATTAAAAGCATCAAGGCAATTATTCACTCGAGTATTTCTGAATTCAAAATCAGAAGCCCAGGAGCAGAAGGTTTGATTAGTTCAGAGCCTGGAGCACAGAGCAAGATTTCTGCTGGCTGTTGCTTAAGGCCCTTGAGTTCACAGTATAAATAAGGAGTCTCAGCAGTTCACAGATTTCAGAATCAGGACTAAATCTGATACTGAACACATTTAGGAGCCTCCAAATTCCTAAAACTCTGCAGCTTCTTCATTTTCAGATATACAAAAAACTATTCTGAGTAAATGGTCCCTTCCTGAATCCAGGTTTAATCCTGGTTAATTCAGGTTTTAATCCTAGTTCAGGGAGCTGGATGACAAGCGCCCCATTTTCCATCTGAATTCAAAAACCATCCCCACACAACGTAAAAACAGCTTTTCTTGAAGCTACCCTCCATCGAGCGCTACAAGAGGCAGATTGTGTTACCTCTGAACCCCTCACAGGCAACAAAGCACAGCAGATGACTTGCCAGCTCTTGCCCATCTCTGACTCGTTTCTCAGAGCACAGAAAACAGAGCCGCTTGCTATGCATCAGCTGAGCTCGTGGCATGACAGATTTCTTCAAACCAAGAGAAAAACACCAACACTGAAACAGAAAACAACTCTTAACCCAACCTGAGTTGTGCCCAGTCCCAGGCCTGCAGCAAGCACTCTAAGGAAGCAGTGGTCAGGCACCCAACCTAAGGAAAATATTTATGTGGTACCTTTCCTATCATCAACAACTATTTAGGCCAGTCCAATGGAGCCAAAATTCACAGCTGTAATAGGTCTGCATGGACCAGAAAGCCTTATATATTTTAAATTTCTATAGTTCATACAGTTGAAGAATAGCTGTGATTTCTTTAGTACTTATCACTATGAATTAGCTCTTTTTCAGAGACAGCAATCACAGGGTCATTATCAGATGTTCCTATTTCAACAATGATGTCAAAGGGAGGCAACTTGATTGCATGATTGTTCAAAATTTTGCAGAAAAAGAGGGCTGTTCCAACTATTTAAATATTTGATACCTGCACTGAAAAATAGTTTTGGAGGGGTCATGATCAGATAAATCTTGATTCTTGGTGCATTACTTAAGATTTATGCCAGAGTAAATCTAATGAACGCAGTGTATTTAAAGACACTGATCTTTAAGCTAGTGATCTTCAAACCTTTAATGCTCAAATCATGTTGGAATGCAACAAGGCATACCTACCCCATCTGACTGAGATGGCATCTAGTATTTTTTAAATTAAATGTATACAAAATACTACTGGACATTTGCTTATTCAAAAGTCAAAGGGAGAAACAATTTTACCAGGAGCATCTAACAATAATTTTATCAGTTTTTGTTCCCAGGCAATGGTGATATGACGTACAAAGCACCAAGACTGATTTTTAAAGTTCATTACACCCTCCTGAGCAATAAAATGTAGTTTTTTGAGCCAAAGCTGACCTGTTAGTTATATTTGTATTGCTTCTCATCTTCCTATCACAAACAAGATGTGAAATGTGTCAAATATTTTGGATTAAATGTACCAGACATATTACTGCTCCCATTGCAATAGAAGCTTTGCCTCTCAATTTCTATAGAGGCTACTGACAAAGCAGTGATTTTTGCCCTAAATATGTAGCTTGATTCAACATGATTTCTGAATCATCTGAGATAACATGACTTCTTTTTTTTTTTGCCTCTCCATCAAAACGCTTTGAAATACTGCCAGTGAGTTGCTGTGTGAATCACGAAGAAAAATATGATGGGCAGTGACTGAACTGACCAGCAATCACACAACGTTTTCTCCCATAGCAAACAGCTCCTCTGCGCTATCGCAGCCCCAGCGAACAGTTGCCTGATTATTTACTGTCACAGCCAGGGACGTGGTCAGCAGCCAGAATTTGGAGCCATACAAATATCCTGGTTTCGACAGTTAAAGCAGCAACGTCCTTTGTTTTGCACAGCCTGCCTGACCTGCAGCCTACTTGGGCTGTAAAAAAGATGAGGAGTGAAATCGGACTTCTCTACATTTGAACAGGGCTGTTATTTTTTTCCCTAAATCAAAAGGCCCGAATGTCTTAATGATGAGGCATCATATGATTCCAAGCCTGAGACAGGCGATGAATTTTGTACAGCTGACTCTGCTAGTTACAGTACTCAACAGCTGGGGCATAGATAATTTGGCACCCTGATAATGCCCCAGATGAATACAAGAGCATTCTGCAGACTGCAAAAAGGAAAAGGGAAAGAAAAAAAAAAAAAAAATTAGCATTAATATTATTCATCGAAGCTCACCTTAAAACCCTAAAATTGACACATTTTGCATTTGATTAAGAAAACAAATACAGGCAGTGTTTACAAAACTGGGAAATTCAGAAAAATGGCACTCCCTCTTCAAAGCATATATTGTAGCAATTCTTTTCTGATTAGATCAGCTCCCATAGCAGGTCGTCAGAACAACAATCACTGTAGTGAAGTCATACTACTGGGACTCGGATGGGAAATCATGAGCGGCTTGGAAACACATTGTGAAAAATAATGCATTTTCCAGGCTTCCAATATATCATAATTAAAACAAGTCCGAACCTTTACCTTTGCTCCCAATGGCTGAATAAAGCATACCTCAAACAGCAAAATAAAGCACACTGATGCACTCAATATGACACTAAAAATTAAGACAGCTGAAACTGGATCCTTCTGAACAATTTCAGGATTTAGCTGTCACCAAAACCAGCATGTTGACGGACCTGACGTGGCCCCCACAATATAAAAAAGTCAGGTATTTCCAGAATTTATTTCTAACAAAAATGTGAATTTGTTTTAGGAGTTTAATTTAACTAAAATCCATTTCTCCACTAATACTTGAAAAATAAATGTTTCACTCTCTACACAGACAAAACTCCCACTGAAATTGGGAAAATTAGGCCTAATATCTTTCCCAGATTTTTAAGCAAGTCGACAAACTGGTATGAGACCAAACCTTATTAAACCTGAGTACAGCAGCAAATCAAAAGTAATCTAAAGCAGAACAGCAGTGTTTTAAATTAGAACCAGGATAGAAAAACAAGTTTTTTTTCTCAGTGTTTTTTTTTTTTTTTTAATTTACAATGCGAAGTCTACTTGCTTTTTTTTTGGAAAAAAATATTTCAGCTACATATGAAGTAATTGATAAAAAATAGGGAGAGCATAGAATAAAGATGTCCTTTTGAAGACAATCTGTTCCAAACCATAATTATTCCTCATCTAAAATGCACTAATGCATTTCAGTACTGAAACAGTGCACATGCTCCAGAGCTGCATTGACACAATGGGCAACAGACACAAAGAAGTCATTAGTCAATACTGTTAATGACACGCGAGATTGCAAGTGGCACAGGTATAAAGTACTCTCAGAGCTGACAAGTTCCCATTTCATGACAACCATCTGTAGGTGGGTTTCGTTGGGTTTTTTTTCCTCAAAATCTTACCAGTGACAACCAGGATTAAATAACATCCACTATCGATATCTTCGAATCAAGCTGTCTTAAGCTGTGCCACTCCCATTCCCATCAGTGGGAACCATTTAACTAAAACCTTCAGAACTGCCTGGAAGCACACAGCTGAAAACCCACAATCCTTCAAAATACATGCTTCAGATATAAAATCCGACCGATCTTTTCCCCAAATATCACAGAAGAACTCAGCACAGCAACCGTCAGCCCTGACATGCTGTGAAAACTATTTCTGGGACGCGGATCCAATCTGAACGGTAACCCCATACCTTTTTACTTTAATTAAAATCAGACCCGTAACACTTTTGAAAAAACGCTTTCAGATTCAGTGTTGGCGAACGTACTGCAAAACAGTCAGCCATCACATCTCCTAAACCGCCTCCTCCATCCCAGTTAATTAAAAAAGCAATGCAATTTACATGTCTAATAGGATAGATTTAGTCGCACACATCGATGCTGTGACAAACGTTTCTATTTTCCCCGATTTTTTCCCCGCATTCAACGATAACAGAAACCACCTCAGGTGCCATATAAACCGAGATCCTCCTTCGCCCGGCTACCAACGCAAGGTGAAAGATAAGCTCCACGGATAAATGGCCACGGAGACGTAAAACACCGTCCGCGTTTCACTCAGGGGAAAAACCATCATCATCATCATCACCATCGCTGCGTCTCGAGGCGAGGAGTCGCACACGGGTCGCCCACCAGTCATGGTTTGCTGTGGGACCCGCAGGGCACCTGCCGGTGTCCGTGCGTCCGTGTCTGTGTCCGTGTGTCTGGGGGTGTCCGTGGGGCCGCCCTACCTTTGTATCTCTCCAAGACATCCTCGTAGGCTTGCAGGTACTCCTGCTCCTCGGCGTAGAAGTAGGCGCCGGGGGAGAGGTAGCCGGCCATGGCTGGGGGCTAGCGCGCACTGCCCGCTGCCCAGCTCGGCTCCAGACAGCGAGAAGGGAAAAAAAAAAATAGGGAAAAAAAAAAAAAAAGAAGAAGAAGAAGAAGAAGGGTAGGGGGGGACCGCTAGCGGCAGGAGGAGGAGGAGGAGGCCGAGGAAACGCCCATGCCCCCGCCCGGCCGCGGCGCTCGGGTTTCAGCAGGGGGCGGCCGGGCTGGGGCTGGGGCTGGGGCTGGGGCTGAGGCCGCCCCCTGCTGCTTCCCCCGGGGCCGCTCCTCGGTCCTGGCCCCGGCCCCTTCCCCTCTCGGCCCTCCCCGGCCCCCGAGTGCCCTCCCTGAGGCTCGGCGCCTCCTCCCCGCGGCCGCCGCCGCTCTCGCCATGCCCTGAGGGGGGACGCGCCCCGCCGCCAGGAAATGGCCGCCCCCGGGGCTGCCCGGGGGGCACGGGGGAGACGCGGAGAAGGGGGCTCGGGGCTCGCCCCACGCACCTGCGGGCAGCCTCCCCCGTCCCTAAAAGCCGGGTAAAGAGCCTCGTCACCCCGCCTGGCTCCCCCCCGAGCCCCGCCGCCCCTTACCGGCGATGCGCAGCACGGCTCTCTCGGCGGGGTCCAGCACGGAGCCGCCCTGGATCTTGCGCTTGGACCGCTCGTGTTTGGGCAGGTTCCAGGGCAGGGTGTCCCCCGGAGCCGGCGACACCGTGCCGGATTTGTGGCTCGAGTCCTCCTCGTCGGAGAAATCGGCGGACGACGACATGGAGCAGCGGTGGGACGCGGGGCCGGAGCTCTGCGCGGGGACAAGCACACACAGGGGGTGAGGGGACGCTGAGGGGCAGCCCCCATGGTCCCCCCATCGCCGGGGGGAAAGAGGCAAATGGCGATAATAATTACAACGAGGGCAGGGGACCGCCGCTCACCATGGCTGGGAAGGCGGTGGGGTGATGGAGGGGTGCGCGGGAGGGGTGCGCCCCCACCCCAAAAAAATAAAAGCAGCCTCTAGGGGAAGCGCACTGGGGAGGGGGGATGCGGGAGCATCGTGGCTGCCCGGCGGTCCTCCGGCTTCCCCCACAATGAAGCCAGCAGCAGCAGCAGCGACAACAACAACAAAAAACCCTCCCGGGCTGCCAATCGGCAGCGTCTGGCTCCCCCGGCAGGACGAGGCCGGGCTGCGCACCCCAGCAGCTCCGCGGGCCCTCAGCGCCCCCCGGGTGCTGCCCGCAGGGGCACACGCCTCACAGCACTCGTTTATTTCCAGTTTTTACCCTCCTCCAACCCATCTAGACTCCTTTTTGTTTTTTTTTTTAGTACTAAAGGTGCTAGGATTTTAGGCTTGCCTTGTAGCGTAGCCCTCTTTTTGGGGGGGCACCTTAAAATTACAGAGGAAATCGCGTTGTGACAGGATCTGGTAAAATTTGCTGCTGCTGTCTGGACAGATCCACTGCTGCTTTTCATGGGATGGACAAACAAACCTTTATACCTTTAAACCTACACTAGGGGTATTTCACTCTTATAAAAGCAGAAAAATTGCATAAGCCAGAGTAGCACTGTGGTGCATGACGTGCTGCGCAGAAAACCGCCCGTGATATACTGGCAAATAATCTGCTGAATAAGGGGGTCTCCCTTCTCACTGGGTGCTCCTCCCTACGTCACTCATCTCCACGTTAATCCCTTTTTCTCTTTTTACAGTGTTTGATGGTAAAGTTCAGAGGGGATGGATGGAGAGAGGGAAGGGATGCATAAAGGCAACAACTAAATTTCTCCTTCTGTATGGTGACAGAGGGAGGGCACCAGGTAGCACAGATGAACAGGAACACGAGATGTATGACCCCAGCCCCAACTATCTCTGCAATTAGTCTGATAGCCAGGAACATTCTGCTGCCAGTTTATCCAGGAAGGTAAAACTCTCCATCTAATCTCATAAACTGGGAGGTTCACAGGCCGGTGTCTTGCTGGCAGCCCGCTGCAGGGCAGGGAGGGCAGCTGGCTGTGCCGCTGGGGTAACGGGGCCTGCGATGTGCTTTGGCACAGATGAGGTTTCCTGGGGCCTGGCCGTAGCTCCAGATTTTGCAATGAAAGAGAAAGTGTTCCCTTTAATCCCAGCGCTGAGCATCCTTCTCTTGGCTGCTTGGTAATCCTCTGTATTTTTGGGTCACGCATGGAGATGGAGGCAGATTTTGCCCTGCAATGTCTTCACGTTCTGCATTTCTACCATTTAACATGACAACTTACAAAGAAACCAGACATGGTGTTGTGAGGGTGCTGCAGTGATACTTTGTTAGGATTTAGCTAGCAGCTGGACACATACAAGGACAAAGTAAAATAGCAATTGTTACTGAAGCTTCAGAGAAAGAAATCTCAACCCTATGTTTATCTTTAAAAGAACATGTTAATTTTTATCCAGCAAGTATCCCTTTTCTCAAAAGAGACCTTAATAGCCATTCCTACTTGTTTAAATAACCGATTTTAAAGCTCCTTCTACCCTTAGAAACCAAAAGCACTGTCAAGGGATGGTTCCATATGTACCACTGGACATGCCACACCCTCTATTGAGAGGTCAATTTTAGGGAAAAGGAGACTGTTCTGGTCAGCTGTGCTGTGATACTGGGAGATGAGCTCTGTGACAAGACCCAGCTCCCACATTTTTGAGAAATTAAACTCAGCGGGCAAAGGTAGAACAGTCCTTGGCACCTTTGTGCATTCTAATTAGCTCTGCTCTTTTACATTGTTCCTCGTCCTTACTTCATGCACGCACTAGCAAAACTAATGAACAAAACCCACTTTAGCTTACTAACTCTTCAGGAATCACGTTACCTCATTTTCTGAAAAAAAGGTAGGATTCTTGGAAAGAAATTTTTCATAATAGGGAGATCTGGCAAACTCACATCTAAGAAGTCACGGTAATGCCAACTTTTAACTTAATTACAGTCTACATTTTTTACTCAGCATGGAGATACTTCTGAGTAATGCATACACAGAGCTATTGAACACCTGTATATTTTTAAGAATTTGGACTTTGCTATTGCAAAGACGTTTATAATGAAGTTGAACAACAGCTTAGCTTTGCTTGAGTAAATTAATAGCTTTGATAAGAAGTCTGTAATTACTCTCTTTTGCACAGCCACTGTTCAAAACATGCTTAGCAGTCCTTCTGCTGGATTGTTTGTTTCTAGCAAACACATTTTCCATGCCATAGCAGTAAGACCCGAGTAACCATTCCATGATTACAGCAACATGTTCACCAATTTTAAAAAACAAAACCAGAAAATCTGTGATATCCTGAAAAGGGTTCTGGGCTGATTAGTATCGAACAAGAAAAAAATTGGTCATATTGTGTTAAAATCCAACTATGTAAGGCACTTCTGTTATTTTTCTTTAAAGCACATCGCTGTATGCAAGTGAAAAACAACTGTTAGTAATACATGACGCATTTTTTGGTCACGGGTGAAGTGTCTTTTATAACCACTAAAATATTGATCAGGCACATCCTTACTTAGCCTACCCTGAGACTTAACAAGGGTCAGGGCTTGACCCTGCTTAGCTGGAAGGCCCGTAGGGTCACTCTCCAGCTGCTATAGCTGCTTATTCTATGCCTCCGATTATGCATTCCTTCTGCTCATTAGACTAAAGATTGATCTGTAGCCTCTGTTGTTGGTCAGGGGGAACCAGTGAATTTGCATAATATTCATGCATCTAACAGCTTGTGCATTGAAGCCTGTTGGTCATACATAAGCAAATCTAAGACGAGTTTTGTCCGCATTACAAGTACAGGATTAAATTTAATGCATCGCCTCACCGTCAGGGCCACAGGGGGGTGCAAACTGCACGCAGAGTCCCTGCTGCTGTGTTTCAGGAGGCAGAGCGCCTGGGGCCAGCCGGCATTCAGGAGAGCAGCATTCGTTGCTGCCAGTATCTCGGTTTTTCTCTGAAATCAGGTGACTTGCAGCAGCTGAGAGTCAGGCCTGTTACTGTGCTATAAAAGCAAGGCAGTTTCCAGTAATGGGGATGACTCCAAAGAAGCGTTAGTGCGCTTCTTGTAAAAGGGAGTTGGCGAAGCATCAAGCCGTGATTTTCCTTTGAGGAGGGAAAGAAGGATCGTTCGTTGTAGGTAAGGCACTGCAGATGATCAAGTGGAAATCAGGTGGAAGATGGTGCAGCTGGGAAGCAGTGTACGCTAACGCACAGCACCACGTACCCGAGGAGCCACACCTACAGGATCTGATACCCCCCGGAACGCCAGTGGGATTTGCACTGTCATTCCTCAAGGGGGAAACAGCAGCAGAGATTTACTGTAGCAGTTTTTGAATTCTGTCAAGCAATCGAGCTGGCAAAAGCAGCTAAGAGGCTGATACCGAATCATACTGGAAATGTTCTCCATCTTTATGACGTTGGAGATTGCGCTGCCTGCTGAATTCTGATAAAGCAGTAGGAGTTATAGGTATGCTGTACTTTCCCATCTTATTTTTAAGAAGGATTTCCACTGCAGTGGGTCCTTTCACGCTGTTTTTTTGGAAGCTGCTGGGAAGTATGGCTCAACATTGCCCTGTGCTTCTGACTGAGATTAAATTCTCAGTTCAGTTAAGAGTTGTTTGTACATCACTCATACTGAACTATTCTCAGAATTCCAGGAATACATTCTCTTTTCCTTCATCATACTCATTGTGGACAATGAATAAACATGAACAGATATAAAGGAGCATGGTTTTGCTGCGTGTGTTTCAACAAAATCCTTCCTAATTTAGAATAACTTAGATATCAGTTGAATATAACATACTATTTTTGTCTTTTAACATCCCAGATTGAATGATATTGAAGTGGATCAACTTTTAAAGTGAAGTTACTTAGTAAATTTGAGACAAAATCTAGGGCAACTGAATGTTCCCATTAGTAAATCTTTACCAGTTTAACCTGATTAGATGATAATGCCATGCAGAATACAAAACATCCAATGTATGTAATCAGGCTACGCGAGCCCCTTGGGACTGCATGTTGTCAGAAATTACCAAAATTCAAAACAGACACAGAAATGAAAGTACAAACAAGGGCAATGTAAAAAGCAACTATGCTGACAGAGAAAGAAAGGAAGAGAGAAAGAAAAAGAAAATCCACCAGTGGGGACTCAGTTGTATTTAATAAGTATTTTCTCTCTGGTTCTGTGCCAGTCCTTTAAGAGGACATCCATGTTTGAAAGTGCCTACGCTACCGGGATATGCAAACATAACTAGTTTCTGGCTTTGTATATAAAGTTATAAAGCAGAAAACCGGAGGGCAAATACTCTAAATATCAACCTCCAAAGCATCAAAGGTCTGTTTCTCTGTTAAACTACCTTAGTGAACAGTTAGGTTTTTCATGAAGACGAATTATTGCTTTGTAGAGATAATTTACATTGTCTGTCTATCTTACAGGCAAGAGAAGACAGAAATAAGCATTTAGTGTTTATTCTATCACATGCAGAACATGTATTTTGAGCCTGTGATTGTATTTACAAAAGGAAATCCTGATAATTTCATAGGCTTTCAAAAGGAGATGGGTTCTTTTCAAGATGCTTGTAAGTCAATTCCTACCATTTCCCCACTTTGGAAAAAAAAACAAAACAAAACAAAACAAAAACAAAACAAACAAACAAACAAAAAAACTTAAAGAGGCAAGAAGACAAGAAACATGTTATTAAGGACATGAAATTCCACAGCACATAAAGGACTAGACCTACATATGTACTTGGCCATTGCAACCCATTTTTCTAACTTCAAGCTACGTTTATTGGATAACCACCTAAAACTCAAGTGATGGAAAACTGAGTTTTCTGGTCAGAAATAAGTAGTCAGAAAAATGTGGTCACCCGGGACAACACAGTCCCTCGTTCAAGAGTTCAAGACTTCTTGGCGCAGAAAGAGAAAGTGAAGAGTGCAGCGATCTGCATCAGAGCCATCAAGGCTCTCTGCGGAAAGTGCTGGGTTATGATCCCTGCTCCCATGACTGCTTATGCAGTCTGCTATAAGTAATAATTGGATAAAATACTGCAGTAGTTGCTGGATGAGACATGTGCAGTGGAGGCAAAATAAACCACAATGCAGCTTGTGTACTGTTTCTCTCTACTGCAGGGATACAATAGATACCAAGTACTTACTGGTCTGAAGTGATACTGTCTTCTGTAACTTAACAAAATAACGATAAATCAGTGAATATTATGCCACAGAGAGCAGAGTTTCTGTTCCATTTACTTCAGGTATTGGTGATCTCCTTCAGGAGCAACAAGTTGAGAGATGCTCCACGTTTGCAATTCCCTGCTAACACTGCGATGAGCTGCCACAGTAATCTTCACAGGTCTCAATTTCTACCACTGACAATGGGCTAAGAGAAAAGTAAAGCAGAAACTTTTCTCTGAGGAAACTTTCTGGAGTTTAAAGTATGTTGCTGTGCAGGGAAAAGCTGCTTGTTGTTTTTTTGTTTGCTTGTTTCTTTTCTTTTTCAAATTAATAAGATTGGAAAGCAAGGCATACTTCATTCTGTGTAAGTAAGAAGATCTGTACACAAGTGGAGCCAAATATGTTCAGCCGAAAGTGGCCACTTTGTGCCAAAGCCCAGTTCTTTTGAAGCACTGTTTAGTAAAACCGTGCTAATGAAAGTCTGGATTCATTCTGAATGTAGCTTGAAAATGAACAATATCATCAGCAAGACAGCCTTGATGTATTCCATATTTAATCCATTCCCCTATTTCTCATCCACTTCTCTATTCAGTTTTTCAATATGAATTGCAGGATTTAATCTCAAAATAGTGTATGTACATTATAGAATTAGAGAGAAAGGTATTGAAAATTTTGCAGATGGGAAAGAAATATTTGGAGCTCTGAGCATCTGGGAAGCATGTGGAATAGGTATTCTAGTCAAGTTTTCTGCTAAAACCATCAGCAAGATAGAAGTGTTACTCCCATTAAAACTATCTTTTCAAAATCAATGCTTCCTAGATATTAATATGGGAAGTACCTACAATGTCGCAATTTCACAGCCTCTGAATCCACAGTCTCATGTGAATTATTTTGTGGAAGGAATGCATATACCTTAGATGACTGCTGTACATAGCTGTTGCAAAAAACCTCTCATTTACTAAAAATAAACTTTGTATTAACTTTAAATTATATCTATCTTGCATTCACTCAGATCCTCCTAGTCTGCCAGGCACAGAAGAGAATAAAGTGACAGATAAGCTTATGGTCTGAGGAGGGCACGCGTAATTTTATCTGCTTACTAAGCCCACAAGACCGATCATGCGACAGACAAAGAGTCTGGAATAAGAAATCGCCTAGCCTCAAATGCTTTTCTCAGCCTCCTATACTTCTCACTGTAGATTACATATAATGTTTTAGTAAAAAAAAAAAAAAAACAAATTACCCCAACTGTAAAAGGTAGATCAGAGTATGAAAGCACTATGGACAGAAAAAAAAAAAAAAAAAGGAAATTTAAGTTTTAAATTATTTTTTAATCTCTGATGGGCACAGGTTGTTTCAAGGAGAAAAAAAAAAGGAAGACAAGGAAGACTTAGAAAATATTTTTTTTTTAATGACATAATGGAAATCTAAAATATTAGTATTGATATTCTGCTTTGAGTCATGAATGTTAACATTCCTGACTGACAGGTTACCCTCCTTTTAGGCTTAAACATTCATTTGTTCTTTTTAAGCTGTTTTAAAAGTTGCATAACAGCATTCAATCAATATTTAACCATTTGAAAATGTAAGTTCTTGTATTACACAACAGCAGTAATACCGTTAATAATTATCAAATTGTTTTCTCTTGTAAAATCAATTTCAGTTGCCTCATCTTATGTTTGGTTGAAAACATACCCTGCCCAAAGCTGGATTTTCCCCAAATTTTTCAAAGGCTGACTCAGAAGCCTGAGAGCAGGACTGATGAAAATATCCAGTAGGTTTTCTGAGGACTCTGGGCTTCAGAACAGATTTCAGTTCTCAATATTCTTCATGCTAGACACAGACCTTTTGTCCTCTTTCTTAAAGGCTTGTCTAAATTTGCCAGTGCTAAGTCTTTAAAATATAAATATCATCTGCTAGCCTTGGCATCAGGGAGTATAAAGTAAAGCTCTTGAAAGCTTGGGTTAGATCTCACTTCTCTGACTAGAAAGCTGCTCCAGAACTTACTGTTCTCTTGATTAGAAGTAATTTTCCTTTAGTTGCCACCTGAAATTCATACCTGCTCTTTAGTTTTTGTGACAACATTCATTTCCTTAAATATGTTTTTTGCTTCGCTGATGCGTTCATAGCCTGCACTGTACCTCCTCTCAGCGTTTTTTGGTTTTGCTGAGCAAGCCAACTTCTTTTAATCTCTTATCTGCTTGTCCCTGTCATCTCGTAAACCTCTGCAACGTTAAGTTTCACTATTCCTAGGGCTCAGGTGACTACCAGTGCGATTTTACCAGAACTTAAAAAATAAAAAGAGAAAAAAAAAAGTAAACCAAGGCCAAATATAACATCTAAATTTATCTACATGTTTATAGCTAAGATCTCTTCAGGTTGGCACTCACTAAACAAAGCCTCTGAGGACTCCTACAGCTGCCAGGCCACCATCACGGCCTGACCACCAAGCCAAATCTGCCCTCGCAGCCCTTCCCTCCGATGTCAGGACACCTACCATCCTCGCTGAGGAGCCGAGCGGGATCCTTCCAGCCTGCAGATACGAAGGCAGCATTGATCTCTCCATCTAACAGCTGCCTGCTGAGGTTGCAGGCTGATGGCAGTGTGAGCAAGAAGCATGGAGAGCCAGGGAGGGCAGGCAGCAGACCTGCCAGGCGGGAGGCTGTTTCTTTTATGCTCCTGGTGATTTGGCCGGCCGTGCTCAGCCAGCAAGAGGAAGAAGCCGTACGATCTGAGCACAGGGAGGACAAACACCGGAACCAGCACGCGGGAGGAAAGGGCTGGAGAAATATGCCAGGAGTGACAGCCTGAGGGACAAACACGGAGACTGGCTGACTCCAGAAATAAAGCTTGGGAGCTGGAGCTGAGGAGAAAACGTGTTCAAGGGCAAACAGGCTGGATAAAGACTAGAGGAGAAATGGAGACGCGAGGCAACAGCTGGGACCAGTAACCAACAGTGCTGGAGAGAGGGACCAGGGAGAGCTAAGGATCTGATGTGCTGGCGTGAAGCTGGTATTGCCTCAGCAAAAGGCTCTGAACAAGGTTCTCTGAGGAACGAGGAAGGTAGGACCTGAGGAGAGGCAAACAAGAGCCAAGGAAGCTAACGAGAAGCACGCAGCCAGAGGCCACAGAGAGAGACAGAAATCAAAGAGCTGGCTGAACAAGTGCCTCTGAGCATCACACTGACTGAGCAGGTGAGCCTGGGGATGTCACACGCAGAGGGTGTGACACAGAGGAGCGATTCGAGGGCTGACAAGGCGAGAGACAAGGGCTGAGGTCGGCAGAGGAGTAAGGACGAAGGAGCAAGACTGAGCAGGTGGGAGAAAGGAGCCAGTGGTGGGACAGAGGCAGGTCAGGAGCAGGCTGGAGGGGACAGGGTAGAAAAATGGAAGCTTGGGAAGAATGAGCAGAAAAAAAGCACGTTCCCCTAAGGGGCCTGTAGGAAAACTGGGATTTCACCTAACTCAGAGCTCCTCTAGGAACATTACCTCCGTCCCTTTGGTACGGATTCACGAGGAGGAATACAAACATTGTCAGACTCTGCCTGAGCTCCAACAGCAGAAATTTCTGTGGTCTGGTTCAAATGTGAAAACCTGCTGGTGAGCCACACAACAGAGCCTTCTTTTTAAGTTTACTTTTTTTTTTTTTCTTCAACAGTAAGGAATTAGACACAAAGTTTATGTTAAAGTACTGTTTTTAAGGTCAAGCACTAAAATGTTACCACATTCCAGACTCAAGGTTCACCACACAAGCTTCATTCAGCCTTTTTTTTTTCCTATCATGGCACAGTTGTAATGATGTGGTCATATGCTATTGTGTCCACAGTCTTTTGCTCCTATTTAGTACAAACAATGAGTAATATTCACTCCATAAACAGGTGTTCAATATTTTATCATCCTGATTTCAAAGGGCAGCCCCTAAACTTATTTCATACTATTCAAATAATACAAAAAAAAATATTTCTGTTAAACCGTTTTGTTGTGCTCATTACTACAGTAGTATCTCACTGCTTCATAAGTATGAATGATCTTCCACATCACACAGGGCACAAACTGAAAGCAAGAAGACAATTCTGGTACCTAGGTCAAATTGAGATACCACGGACCTCATTTTTAGGAGTTATTACAATTATGTATCAGCAACATACAGACCACAGCACACGCGGAGTTCAGTGGTGAATGGCAGTTTGAGAACTTGAGGAAACCCAACTACATGCTTTAAATCATGCCCTTAGAAAATGGAGGATAAAAAAAATGTTTTAAGCCAGTTGTTTGGCAAGTTCACAGTGACCTTGCGCCCATCCTTCTCTCTTCAAGGCAGCGCTCGCTGCTTTTTATAGAAATAAAAGATCCTTTCTCTTCTCGCAATCTCCTGTTTTATTCATTTACACACTCTACAACTTCTGCAGTAGAACTCCTACACATAAGAGTCATCCTAAGAGCACTTCCATCCTGCAATGGATACAGAGTACATCCTGTGAGAAAACAGTATGCCATCATACATTTAAAGTCTGTATGACAATGCAGATGCACAGTCGACCGAAGCGAAGCTGCATGGGTAGCCTTAATTCCAGTGTTTCCTAACATTTGAATACTTGCCTTTGCCAAACTATTCTTTCAGCATAATACCCATGTGCAACGTTATATATAAATATTAATGGAAAAGGGAGTCCCTTGCTATATAAAGATGCAGTGTTTATGTGCCACAGTAGGATGTTATACAATAGAACTCTGAAGACTGGCTCCTGAGGCAGCGAAGGAAGAGGAAACATCTGCATTTAGCCTTCATAATTACTAGGCATCTGAGAGACAATTACTGGTCATTTTTAGTCGTGCAAACAACACCATCATAACAAAATCATAGCTGATTAATGATTTATTTTTTTTTTAACCTGCCTCCTGCTACCGTACAGAATTTAGTATTTGTGATCATTTACATAAAACTCATTTTGGTACCACTAAGACCACTAGCATAGTTTAGCAGCTTGGGTTTACATTACCATCTTGCAAGGGAAGACACTGGGATTTAAAGAAAAAATCTGAACAGTTAAAAATTTAATTTCTCAGTGAGGCTACACTGCATACACATAGTGTAATCTCACCATTGAACACAAAATCCCAGTTGCTATAAATCATGGCCAAAAAAAAGTATTAGATGTTTTTCAAGCAAAAAAAATTCAGCTCTATTTCTTTGATACAACAGTTGAAGAATATTTTATCTCATTCACTTCTAATTTAGTAGAAAGTTAACTTCAGCTCCAAGGACCAATTCTGAAAGCAATATAGTGCAAAGCCAGGTTTATCATGAAGCTATTGCAATTTCAACAAAAATATAATCTGCATTATAGAAAGGGCAAACCACCATACTGGTGAGTGATGTCTGATAGGTGTTAATCTGACTGTAAGCACTATATTCTATTTTTACATCAAAAGAACGTAATTGGCTATGCTGCTTTTTTCTTTTTTCCCCATCTCCTCCAAGACTGGCTATGCTGCTTTCATTTTAATACAATTGTAAAAAGGAGAACAGAACACAAAGTCACGTCCTACAACAAAGATTGCTTCATGCTGATGGTGCACTTTGACCCCCTTTCAACACCTCAGATCAAGCAGAGACTTGGTTTAAATTCTCATCCCATTTTCACTAAGTAAGAATTTGCCTTGGAAATGAAAATTGATACAGACAAAATGAAAACTGTATGGAACCAATTCAGCTATCAAGAAAAAAAAACTGTCATAATACAGGACTTTGCCCACTAATGCAGGATGATTTGAAGCTGTGTGTAGAAAATTAATATAGATTTGATGCTATTTTCAACTGCAGAAGAATAAATTCAAGTAAATATACTCCAGACAAGCATGATCATGCCACCATAGTGAACAATTAATTCAAATGACCTTAACTTTCTGGGTAAGAGCTAGCACTAGAGAGTCAATTCAGGTACTCTAAATGTGGAACTGCACAGTTACTGCTACCACTGCACTTATTTCCACGCATTTTTACATACATGTATCATCAACAATTATTGCACTACTGCAGGTAAATACTGCTTTTGCACTATGTTTAATAGATGTAGTAACTCATGCGTTGAAGAAAATCACTAGAAAAGGAATAATCATTTCAAAACTCACGTCTAATTCTTAACACTTTACCATTGTGTTTTAACAAAAAATATTTTTCAATTTGTTAAGACAAAACCTTCCTGGCACACAGAAATCCATGGTAACATGCCTTTAAGAAATCCCTTCAAAACCCTAAAGTACCTAGGAACTGGGCAAAAGGAATGGAAGAAACAGGCAATTGCTATCATGCAACAGATGAGCTGCAGGGTGGAGATGGAAAAGCAGCCAAGAGGAAATCAGGAGCAAGCAACAAGAGAGGAGATCACAGAAATGAGCAGAACAGTGGGGAAATAAAGGCCTTGCACAGAAGTGTTTCAAGAGAAGAATTTATCAGTGTGGATATTTATTTGCTGTAAGAAAAGCAATAAAACACAACAGTCCAAGAAACAGATGCGAACACTCTCTTGGTAGGCATGTATATGTTTGGAACAAGGAGAGGGACCTTTAAAGTCAACCTAATGCGCACTGAAGGCTTTTGATTGATTTCAGAGATGACTGGACTTAACATTTACAGTCATATGTGCAAAGATCCTATGCACTTAAAATAGAGGCCCAGAGGTATGTTTAAAGATGCTTAAGACAACCAGATGCTTAAGTCTCGTCCAAATCTTTCCCAATGAATCCCCCAATAAACCCTCTCAGGTGCTTCTCAAAATTAACATCAGTGTTCTTTAGGTCAATACCTAAAAGCAAAAAATAAATTTAAAAAAAAGCAAAAAATAGTCATGGCTTCATCTTCACACATTCCGTGCATTTCTTCATTGTGGCTCAATTTGTCACTCAAATTATCCTGAGAGAGGACATGTGTGTGTGCACTGTGTAACTCAGATTTGTCATACGTTCTGAGAACATTAATATAATGTTAATACAAATGCCGAAGGTGAAAGATGATATGATTATGCTCTGCCATATTTGCTTCTAAATGTGATTCACAAGAGACACAATCCAACACAAGCAGATGTCTGCAAAAGAAAGCCATGAATGTAATCTACAGATTAAATAGCTAATACTTGGAATTAGCAAATCTTGTGCAGGGTAATGAGTAATTTTTGTTTGATGTCTGTGTTAGGTCATTCAAAATAACAAGTGAAGTACATCGTGATATTGGAAAAACAGTAAATAACATCAGATTAAGAACAAGTGGAAACTAGCAAAGTCAGATGGAAATTATTCCATGATACTTAAAAAAAACACCATGTGAAAAGCCCTTCAGAACAATTTTACCCACATGAAACATTTCATCTCAAGTAACCCAAGTGTCAACTAATATCGAGACTTCTATGAATGATTTTGTATGAGACGTTTAAAAAAAATATATGTTTTTCTTAGAAGATTTTAAAACCATTTTTTTTTTCTCCTCATAAATTTGAAGGCTTACACACATAAAAGCAAAGACCAGGATGGCTGAATAAGACTGGATACGACAGCTCACAGTTTCAGATACATTATGAACTGATTAACTTTGCTTTCAAGTTTGTATAATCAGACTTTTTACAGTGTAAGCTTCACTTCAGTCACGGGAGTCTCAGTGGAGCCACATGAGGCTGCTTACATCAGTAGACTTTTTATATGTGCATCTGAAAGTGGAGGCACCGGCTTATTTATGCCCCAGGCTCCATAGCCTCGTCTGCCACTTGTAGCAATACTGTTATGACATATGCAAGTGCAAATTTTGGTACTACATCTCATCATCTTAAATAATCTGGGTGGCTGCATGAGTCAGGCAATTTAGAAGCCCTTCAAACTGTTTAACAATGAAGATGTCAAAAGACACTGCTTTGACAGCATCTCATTTCAGCTATGTGCTTAGAAACACAGGTGAGATTAGAACTGGCAGAAGTGTATGTCTGACTGACCCCACAGCACAGAAGCCAGGTATCTTTACACAAACTCAGGGTCATCTTTTGGTTCCAGGCCATTACAGGCAAAAAAAAAAAAAAATATTAACAATTTATAGAGTTTTACACTCTTGCTTCAGATTGGGCCACTATGTAAAATACAGATAATATTTGCAAAACATAATAAAACCTCACAATTTTAACAGTTTAAAATTTGCCCTGGAGAAGTATTGCTACACAGCAGTGAACTCATAACAGGATCTTTCTTGCACATCCTTCTGCACCTTCAGAAAATTTAGCTGCCATACAGAATCAGCTACCTGTATGTATGGCTCCTTTGACTTTCCTGAAGTCACGCTAATTTAAAGATCACAGTCCTGCTTCTCGAGAGTCCTCTACTGTGTTCAAAAATTCAAAGCACACATCAGTAATAGATATCTGTACTCTTCTTCGTGTGAAGTTGACAAAAAAGTGTCACCTATACAGATTGTAAGCACAAATAACACAGGTACCAATGAGGAGAAGACCTACAGGGCATGAGATTTAACACCGTGTCATAAAAGAGGTAAGCTACACAACATTATGCTGATGATGCACTGCAGTAAGATGAATGAAATGAACTTGAAAGGGCATGAACTCTGTCTGGTAAGGATCATTTTCAGGCCAAAATGTATTTAACAGCTTCATTAATGACCTGGAAAGTACAAAAAAATAATACAAATTTCCAAAGAAACTGATGTTCTCTTTCTGCAAGCATCCGCTCATGGAGATTTTCATAGAGAAAATTGTATTCAGTGGGGATTACTCCCATACACAATTACACCTAGTTTAGTTCTGACACGATACTGGAAAGATCTCAGATTACTATGGAGGAAGTGAGAAAAAATCCAGGCAAATTGAGATAATTATAGTCCTGGCTAGGAAACTGCAAAAACACGATTTAGATACAATAATATCAAGTAAATACAAAACAGTCTGAAATAGCAGGAATACCTAGAATCTAAATATCCAACAAAAATTTTAAAGAAATATCTGAAAAATGTTTAAGTGTATATCATAACACAGCAGTAAAACAGGCCAACATACTTTAAGGCTGATTAAGCAAAAATTTCCTGGACTAAAGAAACATCTTCCCATAAGGCTGTTTCATAATTGCTTTGGAAATACCCTTCTCTCTCTGCAAAATGTAGGGATGAAAAAGCAGAATTAGACAAAAAGCAATACACATAATCAGAAAGATAAATACTTTTCTGAGGAGAAATTATATCTTCTGATTAGCAGACATCATACATCATTTTTTCAAGCAATGACTAAGCAGGATATAGCCATATCTGCCTACAAATAGTTCCATAGTGTAAACATCAAGGCAACAGATGATTTATTTAAAGTGGCTCAAGTGGGTAGAGCTAGGAATAACAGGAAAAAATAATGGGGAAAAAATATGCAGACTAACAAGAGCATTTCTGGCACTGAGTCACGTAAAATTGTGCAAAGGCAAGGGCCAAAAGTCTCATATTCGAGACGTCAAGACAAAGCTGAACGAAGCCGTGCCGAACTGAGCGATGGGTGACACTGTGATTCTGAGAAACTTTGCAACGCTGCAGTGATTTGTCATGGCATGAACCTCACTCACACTATCACCGTGACGTTAATAATACATTGAGAATAACTTAAAACGTCCATAAGGAATGAAATCGGTAACTTATGTTTTCTGGATCATAATCTAATAAAGGTAATGATACATTGTTTTTTAGTATGATGTGAGTTCATCAAGGCTTTAGAACAAAAGGCTATCAGAAGAACTGCATAACACTGCGTAAGAGATGTACTGCAAAAGCAATTTCAAGATAGTGACATAATGCTGACAGCTCTGAAAGAAGTTTTCTCTAAACCTAGGATTTATTATTGTTTCGGTGCTAGATCTTGTCAAACACAGCACAGACCCATGAATCAATACGAAAATGAAGTTACACAGTAACTTTGCAGGCTTTCTGTTCTTTATCTTTGCTGGTCCTGAAGTCTCTGATGTGTTTCTGATTTAGGGGAAAAGCAGGGCTTTGTTAGCCTCACTAAGCCACTCTTCAGAGCCTGTTCTGAAGCCTAAACAATTTCCACAGTTTTAGCTCTTTAATTCAGCACCACTTGTTGCTCTTTTTCCCCATGCTGGTAATCAGCAGCAGTTGGAAATAACCTCAGCAGGTACAGGTGAGCCTACCTTCAACACAGGCCTACCATGGAAGAAAATTAAGAACAATCACACAAAAAAGGGAATGCAAAAAAACAGGGGTGGAGTGGAAAATAGTAGAGGAGATGGAAGAGAGGAAAGAAGAACAACAAAGGAAAGGATGATAAGCAAGTAATGAACAGACAAGAGCATGGCTAGAGGCTGGAGACCTAACAAGAACAACGGAGTCAGACAAAGCAGTCTGGAGAGCAAGGTCGGATGGGAGTGCAAGAACACAATAGAGAGGCAAAGAAAAATGTTTTAAGAAGAGAAGACAAATGAGGCAGATCAAATGGCACAACAGGAACGGCAGCAGAATAAAACAAGTAACGGAGAAGCAGAAGCATGAGAGAACAGAAGAAACTGGGGAGCAGCGAAATGAAAGCAGAGAAACTGAGTGCATTGGCCAATGGGTAACAATTCTGGCTGGTGTCTGCAGTTCTGGCTTTCTTTTCTATGCAGAAGTTTCTTGCTCTCGCAGACAACATGCTTACACCAGGGAATGCTCTTTTTCAAACCAACTTCAGACCTTACTCCTAACTCCTGGTGCTGAGTTAACAGAAATCCAGGAAGGTTCAGCTAGGCTGGCGCAACCTTGAGACAATCTTTATTATGGTACGCTCAATGGTTACCTTTTTAATAATACTTGCTTAATGTAGTAATAGTAGTAGTTCTTGAAGCAGTACTTGAAGTAGTTCAAGCCCCTTAACTTTGGTACAGATAGGTTAGTCAGCAAATGCATCAAAGCAGTGAACTCTCATTAAAAAGAGAAATGCATTAGGTCTGCAGGAAGTAACTCTACATGCATTCACATTAGGAACTGTACAAGTGTTTCAATGAATAGTCATGTTTCGTCACCAAAAGTAGGACGTCAATATTAAAAGAACTGTGTATATATAGATCTAGCTGAAGAGCAAAGAGCAATTATGATTCAATTCATTTTTTGCTGAGCAGAAAGATTGTAGAGACTGTATAAAGCAGAAGAGACCTCAAGAATTGTACGCAGCAGTGTGATTTAATATAAATTGGGTTCAGTACATAGAATCTCTGATAAATCTGGATGAGGAATTTCAATAACGTGTGCTATAAAAATCTGTTAAATAGTATCAGTGTAAAACTATCAAATGAAATATATGAATATTGACTATTGACTGAACATTAAATCAAAATCAAAGTTTAAAAAAAAAACTCTTCAAAATTGGATTTTTTAGAGTTATAAATCAATGTTAAATATAGCCTAACCCACTTACATCTAGATTCACTGAATATTAGAACTGAAAAGCTTTTTAAAACTGAGGAACAGCATATGGATGGCCCAAAAATCAGAATTGTATTACATGCCCCTATAATATACATTCAGTGCTATTTATCCCTAAAGGTAGAATACTTACAGGTTTTCGAGTTGGGGTAACTTGAACAGAATGATAGAATTCCGGTTGTACTCGGCTGCTTTTCTTGATTTTCCTTTTTCTCACAGAGGTTTCCTGCTCGCTTAGGTGGTGAGCTTCCACTAGAGGTTGTGTTTCCTCAAGGCGAGGTGCTACGCGCCTTCTGGCATGACGAGGACTTGATCTAAAGCCCTGTAACCAAAAAATCAATCATCATGTTTGACATGGCCCAGAATGGAGCAGTATCACAACAGAGAAATCACACAGGATCTTAACGATTACAAGAACTTGAGGAACAAGCATGCTCATCTTAAATTAGTATAATGCCCATATATACTGCATGTAACAATAAAGAGATGGTGTCAAGTGCTGCAAATGACACAAATTTTTTTAGATTTCTCAGTTATGTATATTATTGATACAGCTAGTAGCAGTAACTCCTGTGGCTTTTCTTTATAAGCCCACACTTCTAGTTAGTTGTAACTGAATAGTTATAATCTAAAATTTATAATTAAAATTTTCCAGGTTCATTCATTGCCTCAGGAAAAATTGTTTTACGGAGTGTGAGCAGAAAATACCCATTTTCTTTTCTGAGAATTAAAGTGAAGAAAAATTGGTAGCTAGCAACACAACGATGACTAACTGTTCCTGTTAAGAGTCCTGATGCTGCTAGATCTGGGGGGAGACCTTGCCATTTGGAATAAAATAATTAAGAGAGACATCTGTCTTTTGCTATTGTCTGGGAAATGCATGCGTAGTTGGCCAAAATAACAATCTCAGGAAAAGCTGCCCTTCACAAATGCTTTATAGAGGCTGTGAAAACCTCTGAACATCATCCAGAACCTCTCAGAGAATTTCATTTACTTAATGGCAACAAGTACAATGCACGCCCTGTACTGCTACCTGCAGAGCATTTACACAGAGCATTTTTGCATTTCACTAGGTTCCCTCGGCCCCAGTCACCACGAGCAGGCAGAAGCCTGCCGTGCGTCATCTGTACTGAACGCAATGTTGGTTGATATTAAATCTGACCAGGTTGTAAATAAGATTTTCGTTTTCTTGGTCCTATCAGCTTTCAGAATAAATGGGCCAAATCTATGTCCTTGGTGACAGTCTGCAGTTCAAGGGCTCCACTCCCTTTCAAAATCAGGAATAGATGCAACAGTTCCTATTTTTCTACTTTCTTTTTCCTTCCACTAAAATATTTCCACTGAAGTCAACTTCTACAAATAGAGATTTTAGCTAAAACTGAAGCCATCTGTGCTCTGAACCTCAATGTCCTGAGCTCCAGCCAGTTGAAAACCAGGGGAAGCAATACATTTCCTTGTAAACCTGATGTTCTTTTTTTTCTCCTTCCTTTTTTATTTTTTAATTAGGAAATCGGCATAGGAAAACTATGCTCAAATGTTGCTATGGTCATAGATTGAAATAATCAGAAGTCAGCTGGGTAGCTCCCCGTGCAAATTGGATTTATTCATCCAGTGTTCATGCCACTGCAAGGGGAGAGAGATGCAGTCTATGCTGGGCACTACAAGAGACGGGCAGCTTTAGTTCATTAAAGGTATGCTCCACGAAGTAACAGCCAAAACACAAACACATTTCACATTTACACACACATGCCAGTAGCTACTACAGACGTATATAGCATGCAACACGATGTGAAAAGGCTGAAGTGCCAAGACGAAGCATCGGAGCTTGGATGCGGATCTAACTTCTTGTAGCAACCTGCTGTTCCTGGACAGGAATCGAGGCCAGCTCTACTTAGTCCATGCAGGTTAGGTTCATACGTGTGCCAAATCAAGGCTATCAAACACACATGATGAAAAGACAACCAAACTTGAATCCTGATATACAACCCCTCCTGACTTTGATTCCCAGTATCCTTAATGGAAGCAGGACCCTGCCCATATCAACCAAGATAAGCTGCAGGGAAGCTCCTGCAGCCAACAGACCTAAGCAAGATCTCTAAACACTCAAAGATGTAAACCTGTGAGATGCTCCATCATACTATTGCAATGGGAAAAGCTTTTGCACCTTGTTTTTTTCTGCACACTGGGAACAGCTACTCACAGTGCATCATCTGTATGATGCATGAAGGCATTCAGGATAACAAGGAAAAACACAACTACTCTTACAGAGCTCACGTGTTGCCAAAAAAAAAAAAAAAAAATCTGAAAAAATGTTAGCGTGCATCAGGGATTATTCCATAGTAAAAGAAAATCCTCTTTAAGGGACCAAAATACCCAGCAAATCTATTTTGATTTTCTAAATGTTAAACAGATTGTGATTCATTCACAGATGATGGCTACTGGGTGAAGCCTGGTTACGTACCCGGCACTTCAGACATTCCCCTACCACGCTCCCATCCCCATTAGCTAGATAAAACTCTTTGGGAAAGTACGTTTACGTAACAGAAGAATTTGGTAGGAGCTAAGCAGCTCTAAAAGTGCTTAGAGACACATGCCAAATAGGGATTTAAGTATGTGGGTCTCTCACTGAATGACATCACTTCAAAATACTGGGGGGTTACTAACTGAGGCTTGTGCTTCGGTTCTAAAAAGTTACTTGTGACTTCCAGAGAAGTCTGTTTACGGTCAGCACTCCTCCGTTGTATTTTCCATGTTTTTTTTTTTTTCTGTTTTGCTGTTTATTACTAGCAAGAAAATGGGATCTTTTATCTCTTTAAGAGCTCATCTGCTTCTACTGCTGCAGCTTACTCTTTACTTGAAGTCATAATCTGTCTGCAGTATCGCAAATGGTCGCTCTGGAGAGGATTATAATGTGATAAAGGCCGAGGATCATGATTTCAGGTGGAAAATTAATTCCTTATCAACAAAGATAATGTTATGAGGGCAGAGCCCTTAGGCCAAAACCTGAAATGCTTACTCATTTCTGCAACGAGACTTTGCCAGAGCAAAAACCCAAATCCTGGAGATTTCAAAATCTTGCAATCAAAAATGCAGAAATGACTCAGAAGTGATGCAATGCATGGGAGCCGCTGCTCCCAGGCTCGGTGCAAAACCAGAGCAGCGAGTGATGCCTTCAACAGCTAAATGAACAGATGCTCAGTGTGTCACCTGCGTTTCTTACCCTTTAGTTGAACCCGAAGTTGGAAAAAGTTGAAGACTTGTCATAGTAACAGAGCAATCAAAATTAAAAAAATAAAAATAAATTGAAAATAACAAAAGTGTCTGTGCAGTGAGATAGAGCTCACACTGGAGAGCAGAAAAGCAATACGAAATATTCAGGGGGGCACACAGTACACCATCTGACACCAAATCACTGAGGAAATGCTAGAGATCTTAAGATCAACCAGGCAATCCGAGGCTGCTGTAACACCGATAAGCAACTGGTGGCTTCTGGTGTCGTGTGAATGCTGTGTCACTGGACAGTGCCAAAATCTCCTCTTGTTCTTTGCGTTGAGAGTGAGCTGTTCCTAGACCCTGCTGCCTGCCTCATTTTTTATCCCTATAAAATTACACCATGACAAACCAAACAAGTACGACTTCAAATGCATATTTTTTTTAAAACTCTCTTTTCTTCTAAATACTAAAATAACCACACAAAAGGCATGGATTTACACCACAGGATATTCTTCCTTAAAGAACTCGGATGACCACCAGAACCAGTTTTAGGTATCACAGAGGAAGACAACAAACAAAACAATTTGGGATTATCTTCTCTCCAAAAGCATTCATGCTCATCCTTCTGGTTAACTCCCTCAAGGCAGCATTTCTGCCTCTGGAAGGAGGCTAGGAGGATCTGCCTCTTAGCTGAACATTGTGAATTAATCCTTTTATATCTTCTCTGCAAGTTGTTTTATGTTTTTTTTTTTTTTTTTTTTTTTTTTCTGGAATGAAGTGTGGTAATATTGAATAGACCTTTTGTGCCCGTCTTTTCATCCGACCCCATGATGAATGCTCCAAATCTGGGCACCGTGTTCCAGCGTGCACGACCAACTGGTTGTGTAAAATGAATTCCACAGCAAGATGCTCAGTTGAAAAATAAATAAATAAATAAATCTTCTTATCCTGCCAAATTTTAGCTTCACACCTCTGATTCAGTGCCTGATTTGTGTACAGAAACACAGTGTGGGATCCCTCTCAGCAGAGCTCCCCGGGCTCCCTTTGGAGCCAGCAGGGTCAGAAGAATTGGGACTGCTCCCCTCGGCTGGCCATAAAGGCAGCCCGGGCTGACTGCTTCACCCTCAGACAATCGATGCTGCAAGTGTCCAAAATTAGACAGGATGGATCTGACCCATGATGACCACACGGAGGCTGAAGTCTGCCTTCTGCACAGTATTCGTCTTTCTTTATATTTTTCCTCTCTCTACATGAAATAATTCCTGTCCCTTGCAGTGCTTTTTTTGTCTGGGAATTTTAGATGTCCTTATTGACAGGCATAACCCGTGCCAGATCCCCATTCAGCACTGTATTCCTATAAATTTGTATTGCTGATAAACACATTTAATAGCATTGTGTTCTATTCTGCTTAAATATTTCCCATCCCACCTGCTTTTTTTGATGGAGCTATACATCCAACAAAGCTCATCACTGAATTATCAAGAGTAATTCAAAAGGCTCTTTCTGGAGACCATAAACTTAAAAATTAATCAAGTGTATACCTCACTTTTCCCTGGAATATGCCCAGCATTCCATTTATTAACATTGAACAGCACATGTATTCATCTGTCCTGTTCTTCAGAACTTCTTTGGTGTGGTCTGGTGTTTGATAACCACGTACGTGACACACTGCAGGCTTTGTCAGGTCATTGCCTATCCCCCCTACTTCCATTACAAGACCATTAGTACAGAAAAAAAATATGAAACTTTCTAAACAACTTGTTTAATTTTTGCTTTTATTTATATTTATTTACAGATGGGGACATTTTGGATAATGTGGTAAACCTTTTTCTTTTCCTTTCTCATTCTTTATTTTTCTGTATCTCTTTTTAGTTCTTCAGCTGGTACTTCAATAGAGCATATGAACAGAGCAGTGCTATCTCATGAGTGCATTATTGCTTTGGTGACTTGAATCTCTAGCTGCTCCATTCCTTTGATGTGCTATTCTGTAATTCACCAGATCCTTTTTTCCCTCTACTCTTTTTTTTTTTTTACTATACCTACTGCTTTCATCATGCTATCTACTATTTTTATGCTTGATAAAAAAAAATTACCGATCCTTCATTTTTTCCCGATCTGTACTTTATGAAAAATATATCAAGAGTCTGACTTCTTGTAGCCTCATCTTTCCAACAGGTACATATTTTCAGAGTCACCAGGCATTAAGGGAAATCCGAGTGCGTTAGAGGAAGTCCAGCTGCGTTAACTTCAGCAGGCACTGGACTGTGACCCAGTTTACCTTCTGGAAGAGCTTCGGTAAACTGCAGAAAAACTGCTAGTCAGCAGTAAGCAGCTTGGCATGGCAGGAACGACAACACCACTCAACTGCATTGGCAAATGCCTTTACAGATTTTTGAGTGAGTTCCTCAGGTAAATGCACTGTAGCAAGTACACTAATGAACACCAAAACCAAAGGAAGCTGGGATAGGACATCCAACCCTGAGCACTTGCTTTTTTTTTTTTCTGACAGCGGCTGTGTGTGCATGAGAGTTGTCATCTATTACCCTTGTCAATTAATGGCCTCGGGAAACAGTCTTTGAATTGTCAGTTACCGTCTGCTTAAAGCTTGGAAACTTTCATGTATATGCAACCTCCAACATCTCGCAGCCTGGAGACATCAGCATGCACAGCACCAGGGCCCCTCTCAAGACGCCAGAGTTTTGAGCTGTTTGCAGACAGGCTAAACCAGAACCCAACCCTACAGCTGACCTGGCTACTGGAACTCAAAAAGCAAGTTTAATTAAACATTAAATCAATGTATTGTATTAAATTCCCCTGCAGGCTAAAAGAGAGAGCTTCGGAGAGGATTCCTGCCTCATGTACGTATGCATGTTTATATGCATCTGTGTTGTAAGACCAGCTTTAACTTTGAAAGTGACCGAGACCCTGTTATTTCCCTTCTCCCATGGTGACTTCCATGCCAAATATCCTCAGTTTACAAACTAAGAAAGAAACAAAACAAAACAACAACAACAAAAAGGGTAACTATTTAATTGCCAGTCCTAAAAATTCAACTCAAAATCCAGGTTTCAAATTAAGTCCTCCAAACTAGTAACAATAAAGATTGCTAATTAAGGTTGGGTCTTAGTTTTCTGTAGCAGGAAGACTGCCTGCATTCACTCAGTGTACTATCTCACATACACACATAGAGGGAGCAACAGTATTTGCTCCTTCTTGATTCTAACAGCTCTCAAAAAATAGAATGTATATTTTTTTATTATTATTATTTTTGGTGCTTCTATTGACCTTTTTCTTTAATCTTAGCTCAGGG
This sequence comes from Netta rufina, assembly GCF_964035555.1. Taxonomy (NCBI): domain Eukaryota; kingdom Metazoa; phylum Chordata; class Aves; order Anseriformes; family Anatidae; genus Netta; species Netta rufina. The sequence continues at coordinate 95,167,993 of NC_140125.1, read as the reverse complement.
TTACCCCTATAGAGACCTGAATCAAGAGTTAAAACATTAAATGCGAGGTTTCACGTTCAGTTTCCACTCCCTGATTAACAAGCTTTCACTGATGCTTCTTTGCATGTATTCAATTTATTTTAGGAGATATTATTCTTATCCTCCAAAGCCTAAATTCCAAACACCGCAGGAACTATTTCTCCAATATTGAAGACTATGATTTGGCATGTGTCATATAATATTAAATTTTCCAAGATAAACCCAAACATTCAAAGGGGATTACGAGCTATTGTCTTTTACGTAACCTGAGCAAGATTACTTCTCAAACGGGGTTCATGAAATACAATACCAATAACCTGCTTTCCAGCTCCTAAATGGGCCCCCAAGTGTATACACAAAAACCCTTGTTTGATCCCAGGGTTTAAATGTGAATTGAGAATATAACTTTTAATAACCCATGCTGTATTACACTGCCGTTTCACATGTCTTGTTGTTGTTTGTTTAATCACGGGGTGAGGATTCCTATCAGAGCAAGTAAAATATGACAAAAAAACCTTGATGTTGTGTAAGCAAATAACCAGTGTCCCCAGTCATGCCTCAAGATACCCTTTAAATACTCTTTCCTGTCTAAATCTATAAACCACAGAAGCTGGCCTGTTCTCTCGGTGCTGCCGTGATTCCCTAACAAGAAGGCTTGCAGCCCTCCACTGCCGTCTTGCCTTTGTGATAGCTTGTCCCAGTTCCTTCCCTATTACCTCGGGGCACCACAAGCCTACAGGAGGAACAGAACAATTCTCTAAGAACAAAAATAAATCGGAGTACTGCTTGATCAGTGGTCTGCAAGGGCCAGTGGCATTTAGAATATACCAGCACATTCCCCAAGCATGTCCCTTTTCCGCTTCTGCTTTCTCTCTTTTCCACCTCATCCTTTCTCCTCAGCTTGGATGGTATATATCCTGAGCCTACCAGGAGCAATTAACTAGGAAAATGACCTTTTAAATATTAAAAATACAGTGAGAAGGAGAATAAGAAGTAACACAGATGGCTAAATCACACAATGGCTGCCCAGCATCTAATAGAAAGAAATCACTCGCATCTGTCCAGCGTACTTGTTCGGAGTGCAAACTGGAGAGAGAATTTATGCCACCTCAGCACATGAAGGCAGGTGTCAAGTGTAAAACAGATGCATGACGAACGAGAGATTTAATAGGCATACATATATATGTATGGAAATAAAGATAGCTGGGGAGGAATTCAGGTATCTATTAAGATACCTGGATGCAGATACCAACATTTTCTCCTGGAGCTAGTCTCAGATCCTACTACAGCCAATGAAAAATTCAGTCAACAGAGTTAGTGAGGCTTGAAGACCTATTCAGCTCCTCCTAAAGCAGGCACCTACACCGGGTCAGCTGAACAGCTCTGCAGACTGTAAGCTGTAAATGCTTACGGGGAGCTTATCCTGCTGTGTAAGAGGATGCTGTTCTTCCAAAGTCACTTGCCGACTCCAGCTGCACTTTACACGCATGAAGGTGGCAGAAGCAGATCAGAAGGGAACACTGCCTTGACCTAGTTGTATCATTTTGCTCTCTCTAGAACAAAGGAGGAGGATAAATATAACACCTCAATCTGACATGATCATGCATTTCAGCGTAGTTTAGATATCCATAAATTAAGCTTTGTAAGACCTGTGCATTGCTTCCCATTTGCTCTCCTGAAGCTGCACGCTGTCGTTCAAACCGCTGAGTGGACAGGGACGATGAGGACGTTGGCACGAGCTGTGAGACGTGTCTTTGCCCAAATGCCAGCTGCAGTTAGTTCCTACAGCTGACACGGTATTTTCACCCTTCAGCTGTAACTCGTGTTTCGTGGCTGCTGACGAGTCAGAAGAGTCAGCCACTGCCTCTCCTGGATGCAGGGCTGGAGGGCACAAGGGAGCACAGCTGGGGCTCGGGGCTTTGGGCAGAAGAAGCTGGGGCCCGACATGCCCTCCAGACCCCACAGCATGGGGGCAGGTTGGAAAGCCACGGCTCTGGATCTGTTCATTTTTCATAACATGTTCATAATTCGTAACATGGCTGAGCCAAACAAGCCAGGACCAACTGAACCTGCTTCTGCACGAGAAGAGCAAAGTGACCTTACCCTCATCATGGTCTTCCATTGCACATCCAAGGGGCCTCTTTCTAAAAGCCCACAAGTGGCATTTCCATGCCCTAGGAAAACACATACAATAGTGCAGGAGCCGAAACAGCCCTGAGGGTAGTGCCACCATGTCCATGCACTGCCTTCTTTCATCAGACAGCCTCAGCCTCAGCTCAGTACTGAGCTATTTCTGAAAATGCGTCCACAACCTGATCTGTCGCTCTTACAATCTAACCACAGTAACCGAAAATCAGTGTAGATGGTTAGGCTTTTCTGAGCTGCATGTGGTCTGTGGACCCCTGCACAATCCCTTCTGTCTGTACAAGAAGAGTCGTTTCTCCAGCTGATGTGGTAATACGCGTGGTCACCACAGGTATGGCCTCAGTTATTTTAATTCACGGTTTCAGCATGAATTTAGCTTCAGCCAGAATTTGACAGTTCCCATCCAGCACACGGGTACAGACACAGACAAGCCGTGCTCCACCTGCAGCCCCTTAAAACCAGGGCTCCGCTTGCTTGCAAGCAGCTGCTTGTGTGCACCAGGATTGTCAACTGCAAACTGGCATACAACATACCTGAGGCTGCAACCACCACTAAAACCTACATTTCCAGATGGAGCAGGGGACGCTGAGAAGCCTTAATGTATGTGAATACCTACGTGACAGCTAGGAGGCTGTTGATACAACTGTATTAATGGGAAATTAAATAAGAAGAACTTTGATTACGCAGCAGATCTTTATGCAGTGGTTATCCCTGTCCTGTCAGAGCTGTGAGGATGTGCTCATTTTAATGCAGGTCCCAATACGCAGCGCGCTGAGACCATGTCTTACCCACGGATGCAGACTGTGACACGGTGTCAGTACTCTATCAAGTGATTGATGGAGCTGAGAAGAGATCCCCTCAGCATTTCAATGCTCTGCCTACCGTCAGAAGCTTCAATAGAGCTGCAGGAGACCAGGTGGCTGTAGAAACATACAGGGCATTTCTATACTACGCTGTAATGCGGAGTAAAGGCACCTGAGTTACCTCATACGGAGTTAGTTTGGGAACCCAGGTGACCTTGCTGCAGCAGCGGGGGAGTTGCCATCTAATTTGTGATAGGACTGCCAAGCAGGCTGCTTCTCAGCACAGCCCAGCATCGGTCCAAGTACAGTTCTGCCGTGAATAAAACCAACAAACAGTAATGGACAGACAACATACAATAACAGCAGCTCAGTGGTACCTAACCTGCAATGTGACAGCACAGTGTGATATATTCTGTCTGGGGCATGTTATGAAAAACGGATAGGACTTGTCCTTATACACTATAACCTGCATTTACAGACCTCCATTCATTCCTACATCTGAGAAAACCATTTCTTTTTGTCTCCAATTTATTCTCCCTTGAACTTGTTCCTTAACTCTTAAGAGAACTAATGGAAAAACAGTTCAGATATCCTGGGGATAAAACATGTCAAACACAAAGGTAAAACATTTTCAGACTGATGCAGCTCTGCAAAGACAAAGAGACAGCCTTTGAATAGGTGAATTAATGTATTTTTCTGGACAGCCTTGTACATTTCTGTAGCTCTTTGAATGTACTTCCTCCAAACAAACAGAAGAGGAAAATTCAGCTTAGAGGGTCTGCTGATTTCTCTTTTCAGTGGAGCAGTGCATATCTGGAGCAGTTTATAAATAACTCTACAACTCTCACGATGGATTATAGTACAAGTCTTCAAAGACTACTCATTATTGTTTTGTAAGATATCAAGAACTGTATTTTTAGGCAATTGTCTCAAAATCAGCCTGAGAAGAGGGGACAATTATGACAAAGCTATGCTTAAAGATAAATACACGAACACCTTTTCTGGGCATCCATTGTTGGCAAAGTCAATACATGCATTTACTGGAAATTGCGCTGTACCTTATTCATTGTATGACAATAGATGAGTTAGCAAATTTGTTTGCTCTTAAAAACCATCATCGGACTTGGCTGACCTATGTAATCTTGTAGCGACTGTTCAGTAGTCTGCATGGAAAACAAGAGGTCTGCAAAACCCAAATGACAAAGTGTTATTCCTTTGCTACAGCTGGGGTTAATATACGCTGCCATCCCTCCCCAGAGCCTTTTCATAAAGGGTCAACTCCTGTTTGGCTTCCTCATATGACTAGTCCCACCTGGCACGCACCTGTTTTAAGCCAAGTCAGGATTTACAGCGGACTGTAAAACTTGTATGAATTTGCTTCCTAGCAGGATTATACCTGCAGGGCTCAGAGGAGCCATTCACATAAAGCTCACCCAAAATATACGAGTCAAAATAAAATAAATAGAAAAAGATACCACAGTATTCCTGACTGCCCACAGACACCGAGACCTTCTGGTCCTGACATCGTCGTATTTCTAATTTAAAAGGTGAGATAAGGGAAAACTGTAAAGCTGAGAGACAATTTCAGACTAAAGATTTCTACATCTACTGGATGTTTTCCCAATAATATGATAACCATCAGCAACTGGTTTAGTAATTAGCACAATTATCCCTTAACAATCCCATAAAAAGCCAACTACTTAAAAATCCTGAATGAGAACCTACCCATTCATGAGTTCTTGCCCTTGAATAATGAAGCTTTAAGAATTGTACCATTTGTATTAATTCTATTAGCCAGACATTTCCAGCAGGCTAGTCTTCTAAAAGCTTGTGAGAAGCCTCTGACCTGCATATGTTGAAGATCTCTCTGCACGCAAAAGAGCTAGAAGCTTACTTTTTTTTTTTTTTTAAATTGAAAGGTAGAAATCTCACATAATCCCATGACTTCAGAGGCTTAGAAAATAAGGAAAACTCATTCAGGAAGGAACTGAAATCACAAGAAGTGGCAACACAAGCACATTAAACAATGCCTTTAAATTGTAAAGCACAGAAAACATTCAAACCTCTGTGTAAAGTAGAAGCTGCTAAACACTTAAACCTATCGAGCCCCTGAAGTACTCAGAGAAAATTCCTATACTTCATGAAGAAACAAACTCCTACGGAGAGGAAGGGAAGCACAAAGGAACTGGATCACTAATATCAAATTTTTGAACATGCAAGGAATTAAAAAAAGGATTGTAGTCCTTATTTTGGCTACACCCTCACTGAGTTACGTTTTTATTTTGGTGTGGTTTTGGTACAGCACAGACATTACATTCTGCAACTGATTCTCAAAATAAAGAAGGGAGAGAATAGTTCAAATAGCTACATCAAAGTCTGATTTGTCATGTAAGCAATGAATATTTCTGCTGGAAATTTACTTGTTTTCTTCTTCACAGCTCTGGCATATCTAGGTCTACCTCAGATAAGAAACATTAACTATTCTGGGTGCGATTCTTGTCTTAGTTCAGGGAATATCTCTAATGCCTGAGGAATGGAGGGGAATCCTAAGAGCAGTTACAGTCATGAAGAACTTAAAGGACTTCAACAAAGAATACATAAAAAACAGGTCTGACAAACCTCAGATGGTAGGAAGTGAATGTTCGTGGGGAGGTGGAGACACAACTGTGCTATCTCGTAAACACTTGCATCCTCTTGCTAGTTAATTCCTCTGTTATGAACCACCTCTAACAAAACCAGACTTTAACCTACTTGATATTCATAACAACTCAATGCAAATTTACCTCCTTTTGAGGCAAGGGGTCAAGTGTTTCAAGTCCTTCTACAGTAAGAAATATCTGCATAGACTTTTGTGGTATAATGATGAGACAGGTTTCGCAGAGACACTCAAAGCCAAGAGTCACAAAAATGGGCAAAGTAATGGTGGATTAAATGCCCAGTGGCGTATAAAACTCAAAACAGGATCTGATAAGGATCACACATGCATTTTCAAATTTAGTATTTACTCTTCCATGGTCTTTTTACTATTTTTTATTTTTTTTTTATGTGGGGTTCAGGACTAACGCGATTAAATACTTCTCTGCTGTAGACAGACAAAGACAACGTATGCATGCACCGTGATGGCTATGGCTCTGGCAAGGAACTTGAACATAATTCTGCCACACATCTATTTTTCCAAATATAAGGCTTTCCTGGCTTGCAGCCAATCATGCAGGAATTGCCAACCGCTCTGGAGATAGCGCAATTATAATTCTCTGTGCAGTGCCACTAGACCACCTGCACGTTCATGTGCGATGCAAGTCGTATTTGAACACAGCTCTCAGGAGATGAATGCCAACCCATTGCTATTTACTATCAAACTCTTTTTCATCACCTTTTATCATCATCAAGGAACACCATTTGCAATTGCACCTGACAAACAGCTAAGCATAGTGGAAGCTAGCAGCTGGACCTTGTGCTATAAAATTTGGAGTTGGGATGCTATGTTTATTTTTGAAGGAAAAATAAAAAACCTAAGCAAAGCTCGCATTTTCATGTATCATGAGCTGCCTTCCTTAACATCCTGTTGGAGTTGGAAGCGCATAATGTTTTGTGCTGATATAGAACGAGAATGTCAAATTCTGTTTCAAATAATGTTGCCAATATTTTCATGAGAGCATGCCTGTAATTTGTTATTAATCAATTCAATTAGATTCATTAAAATAAGGTTTTACTTGAAAAAAAAAACAACTGGAAAATGAAAATTTAATGATGTCAAATGAGTCATCGTTTTCTCTTAAGAATAAAAAGCTTATGATCAGATAATGATTGGGAAAACAGCTCCACCACTTACTTAAACGGGCAGCTCAGACCATTAGCAGTGGCGCTACTCTGTTTAAAGACAATGTAGAAAATTATGAAGGAATCCAATAGCTCTTTTTGGTCTGCATGGTCTAGTATGGTTCAGTAAATGGAAATATCTAGGAAATATTTTGAATGCATCTGCTTTTTACTGGGCGACAGACAAGTAACCGCACACCGGATTACTAAAAATGAATTAGTCACTTTGCAAACTTCCTTTTTAAGAGTCAGCATTCACATATCTCAAAACAGAGCACATATCTCAAAACAGAGCAGCACGTCAACCTTAATCTCTGTCCAGGCTCAATGGCAAAATAATCTTACATGGAAACCAAGTATTTCCTATTGGAAGTACTAAACCATGAAAACATTATTGACTTCTGGAAGGACATGCTTGTTAGATTTGTCTTACTGCAGCACTAATTGTTCAGTCATAGAATCAACAAAAACAGACTTCTCAAGGTTTAAAGACATGAGGCCTCTCCACTGACTACGCTCCATGCATCGTCTTGCCACGGTAACACATCCAAATTTCAAAAGAGTTAAAGAGTCACGACTGATTTCCAATAGGAACCACATCACAAAAACAGACCACATGCACATTTTTGAAAACGTTACTCATAATCAGGTAATTTTCTCACCCACAACTGGGTAAGAAAAAATGCAAATAATTTAAAACAAAAGATCATTTTAGTGGCAAAACTCTCTAAAAGCTTCAAGGATTGCAGTCAGCAGCATGAAGACATGCCTTAAATGAATAGCAGGAAGCCAGGCAGGAGAAACATCTAGGCAGGAGCTCCACAGAGCAGCATGGAAGCAGAGCAGGGGCTAAGACAAATATTATTTTCCATGTTTTTATTGTTTTGTTTTCCATTATTTTCCATGTTTTTCCCAGCAATTATGCTCCTCATTCAAAATGCTTGGGAGGCGGCTGGGTTTTGTGTTGCTCTTCCACCTCTGGCATTCAAGACCTTTGACTCCCCTGACCTCTGAGGCCAGAGTCATGCAGTGAGGCGTCTGCCAAGCGATTTGGGGCTCTGCATCCCTCCGGGATCTCCCGCAGCAGCGCTCGTGTGAGGCGGGCAACTTTCCTTCCTGACACAGCCAGGCAGGTGAGGGCTGAGGGCACAGCAACCGCGAGCTCTGCAGCTGCACAAGGCACCAGCTCTGCACATCCTTGCAGTGCGGTGAGGAACGGGGCTGGGGGATGCTTTTTGGGTTCCTTGCGGTGAGGTGAGGTGAGGTGAGGTGAGGAATGGGGCTGAGGGGTGGTTTTTGGGCAGGTCTGGCACGCCGAGTGGGCGCAGCTCCTGTGGAAGTGGCCGATCGCTTTGGGAGCAGCACGGCTCAGCAGGCCGGCCGGGATGGTGCAGGTGAAGAGCTCGCGTTTGGCGTGGAGGGTTTTATTTTGAGACGCAGACGTGAAATAAAAAGCACAAGACGAGGGCTTTGTGTCGCCCGTGCACAACGCCGAGCGTGCTGCGCGCTTCAAAAATCACACGGAACACAACGACGGCAACGGTTAAGTACGCGGGGAAAAAGAACAACTTCTGACCTTGAAATTGCGTGCTAAATAAATTACCTCAGAGCGAAAGTGGTGGGTTCTCATGACAGCATCTGGAAGGGAAGCAGAAAGAGGAAGGGGGCTGCACCCGGCTGCACCTCGGGCTGGCCCCGGGGCTGCGCCGCCGCCGGGCTGGGGCTGCCCCCGGGGATTTTATTCATATTTAATTCCCCGGCACGAAGTTGAGCATAAAGTTGCGCTGTAGCGGAGACACCGGGGGGGTTTCCCGACCCCCTCGCTCCCCTCCCGGCAGCCAGAGCCCCTCCTGTCAGCCTCTCCCCCCCCCCTCCCCGGTCCCTCACCTCGGCTCCTGGAGCGCCCCGAGAAGACGGATTTGATGGGGTGCCTCCCCTTGTGCAGCCGGCGGTGCCAGCAGCAGAAGAACACAATGGTCGCGATGGTCCCCAGCAGGAGCAGGAGCAAGAAGAGGGCGCACTGGATGCTGTAGGGTCTCAGCAGCACCAGGAAAGCGGCGGCGATCATGGCTCAGGCGTGCGGCTGCCCCTCTGCCAGCCAGGCGCTGCGGCGAGCCGCGGGGGGCCGGGCAGCGTCTCCCCCCGGCAGCGGAGCGGGCATCGCCGCCGGCAGCCGGGCGGGAGGAGGAGGAGGGGGATGAAGGAGGAGGAGGAGATGGAGGAGGAGGAGGAGGTGGAGGATGGAGGAGGGGCCCGAAATTCGGGCCGTGACTCAGCAGCCGCCCGTTGCGGCGGGGTTCCCCCTGCGCGGCTCGGCGCAGCGGGATGGGCGCCCGCGGGCACCGGCGGGGCGGGGCGCGGCGCCGCATGGCAGCCGGCAGCAGCGGCAGCAGCAGGAGGAGGAGGAGGAGGAGGAGGAAGAGGAGGAGGAGGGTGCCTGCAGGGAGGGAGGAGGAGGAGGAGGAGGAGGAGGAAGGAAAGGGGCACCTCACAGCCCCGCCGGCGCGGCTGGGACTCGGGGCCGGCCGCTGACATCACGCGCTGGAGCCGCTGCAGAGGGAGGCGGAAAATGGCCGCGGCGAGGTACCGGGGGTGGAGGGGTGGGGGGGAGGCTTCACACCGGCTCGGTGTCACCTCGGCTTCGGCCCGGCCCTCGGTGGGGAGAGGGGAGCCCCCCGGCCCTCCTCCGTGAGGGGAAGGAGCCGCCGCGAACAGGTGATGGCGTGCTGAGGGCTAACTGCGCCGGGTCCCCCCGCGGGCTGGCTGCGAGGTGACCCCCGGTGAAGCGATGGGGTCTCTCGGTATCCCTCTGCTTGGGGCTGGGGTTTCGGCAGCGAGCCCCTCGGTGTCCCCCTAAACCCCCTCCAGCCCCGGGGGGACCCCCCGAGGTCGCCCCCCTCCCGCCCCCCGCCGGCTTTCAGGAGGAGATGGGGCCCCCGCGTCCCGCTGCTCCCTGCAAAAAAAGATGAAAAAATTAAAATTTTTTACCCTCTGAAAGCACCTCCGGGGTGCTCCGCACTACAGCAGTGTACAAAATAATAATAATAAAAAGTTAAGGTCGATTTGTGGCAAGATTCGTGCACCTTTCGTGCCTCTTGGATGGGAGCGCGGGAGGAGCGGAGCTGAAGCTGGACAGAAATAATGAAAATCTCTGTGCAAACATTGGGATAACATTGGGGTGTTTCTGCTTATAGGACGGCCATAAAGCATACATGGAAGCATACGGGATAACATTGGGATGTTTCTGCTTTATAGGACGGCCGTAAAAGATGTATGGAAGCATATATCCGAATTTAAATGGCAAAATACGCAAGCAGGAAGGGCAGGGAGAGAGGGATGCACGTCTGTGGTAGCTTAAATAAGAATGGGAAAAAGATGATCCGTGTATTGCTAAATTTCCCATATTGCTGATGGAATGTCACTGTGACTCGTTATCCTTAATGTCAGGGAAAGCCTCTTTGGGGGGAGATTCCCCGTGATGCCAGCTCCGGTGGCTACTTTAAGAAAGAAACAAAACAGCCTTGTTTTTAGGTCTGCAGTGCTTTATTCCCGGAATCTTGTCCCATTTTATAGCATCCACCGACATATTGAGACGGAACAGGCTGTCATCTGACTTGGTAGCATGGGAAGTTGCTGTATGGCAGCTTTTGATTTAAAGCTTTCTTTCCTTCACAAATGCTGTGAGGTTGTGTTGTGTCATGTGATGCGATACCGAGCTCTCCTAATACCGCAGTACACTGCAGTAAAATGGTTTTAATGCAGATTACCTGGAGATTATTAAACCGCTTCGTGTCACCTCGCTGGAACATGAAGCGAATCGGAGTGATCTTCCCAGCGGCGCGGAGCCTTGCTGCAGTGTCTCGCTGCAGTCTATTGCAGGGACAAGAAACTTTTCAGCACCTCTCGCTCTGCACCGGTTTATATTTCATAAGGAGGTATTCCAAAAAACATAACATAGAGGTGGCTGCACAGTAAACTGCAGAGAACTCAGGGAATTATCTGCAGAATTCACCTTTTCTATGCAGTTATCCAAGAACAACATTTAGAGTAGTGACAGATCTGTAATTAGTCACCCTGCTTGTTGAAGGTTTACAGCTTTTCCTTTCTAAGACTTAAGGTGCACTGGTGTCCAGAGGGTAACAATTTGCCAAAAGGCTATGATAAATTACTTGACAACAGCTTAATTTTTTTTCAGATTCTGAAGAGAATACTGTTTAGTACAAGAAATGCTGACGTGTGATTTTTTCAGCAAGCTACTGCTCTAGGCTTCTGAGTCAATGGTCTCATGCATATGAAACTGCTGCTATGGCTTTCTTTATGCTCATTACTATTCTTTTCTTTTTTTTTTTTATAAATGCTGTGGGTATGGGGAGTGTGGTTAAAATGTTACTTCTGTGGTGAATACAGTTTAAGTAGATGAAGTGATTTCATGTTAAAAATAAGCAAACAATATGCAGCTAGCTTATTCCAAATAGTAAAAAAGAGTAATTATAATAAGTTTTACATGTATGGTGTTTTTTTTTTAATATAAGCTCCTTTATAGAATGTTTTTCAGGAAATTTTTCATAAATCTTAAGAATGAGAAACAGAGAAGAGAAAAGGAATGAAGAGAGAAGGTTAAAAGAAAGCTGTTGGCTCTCAGCTGAGATTTGACCTCAGAAGGAGAATCCCGGAGGTGAATAGGAAGCTGTTTCAGAGAAGAGGAAGTGAAATAAGGTAACCAAGTTTTTAAGACTATTTGTGGCAAGAATATGTGGTGAGGGAAGGCAGGTCAGAAAAGAGATCTGAGTTGCTGAGAGGCTGAAGTGAGTCTGGAGGGATCTTACAGACTTTGACCCTGAAATCAATCAGTAAGGGGTACTACTCCTGCTATTTCAGGGTGTGCATGATGTGGCTGCGCTTTTGCAGAGATGTGAGAAGGTGGGAGGTAGCATCCTGTGGATGCTTGTTTTGGTAGGGCTGATAGAGCAGCGGAGCAGCCAGCCACAAAGTCACAGGCACAGCTGAAGTTTGCAGCAGGCAGCTTGGAAGAAACCTTTCCTTTGAGCAGCACTGAGGGAGGAAGCAGCGATACCTGCTTGTGCAGCAGAGGCTCCACAAAGAGGTGACCCACAAACATTTGCAGTGAAAGGGGACAGGGCAGGACAGGAGGACGTTCCTCAGGTTGCAGTCACTCCACAGTGCAGCTTCTTACCTTATTTTACAATGTTGTAGGAAGCAAGGGAGCAGCAACCTGTACATCAAAATTCTCCAGTATAATGGAAGAGCTGAGCAGGGAATGTGATACAGCAACGGCAGCCTTCCTGCAGGGAAACAAGTCAGTATTGACCTGAAGTATTCTCTCACCCAGTCTCATGATAGCCTGACCTGACTTAACAGTCTTGCTAATGCTGACAGCAGGGATATTTTCTTCCCTCACCGTTGCCCAGTATGCAGAATTGCAATGCAATCTGTGGACTAGTAGATATACCTCAATAATTTACATGAGGTGCAGCAGCTCTTAGAAACGAAAAGAAACTAAAAACCATAGCTGAATACAGTGGGTTGGGCTGAAAGGAGGAAAAAAATGAAAATATCACAGCATTTTGAATGGAGAACCCACATCAACAAAGATCTGACCTCCTGCGATGTGAGCTGTGGAGTTCAAGGGCACCTAATATCTCTGAGAAGGCACCTCTCTGATCCTGCAGCTTCAGGCTGTGTGCACCTCATTTTACAATTACAAGACTCCCTGTATCAGTGGGCCAAAGGAAAGTCACATGTGAGATCTGGTGGTATGGACATAAGAACAGGAGTTTATACAAGATACGATTTTGGAAGAGTAGCAAGAAAGTAAAATTTTTAGCTGAGTAAGTCAGTGAAAGAGTAAGGTCGTTCCTTTCACCAGTATGTAGATGTGCTTTAAAGACTGTGTTTCTACTACTTAATTATAATTAAGTAAAATGTTCTGCTTAAATGACTACTTAACTGGTTAGAAGGATTCTCTAATCATGTAATACTTCTTAACAAAATATTTAGGTTTTTTCCTAATCAAGCAGGAACCTAGAAGCAACCTAAGTAAATAAAGTACTGTAGTGTCTGGGTGTTAGCAACTTAATTCAAAGACATAATTGACATTTCCTCTCAGCATTGTAGTTCACGGGTCACATACTGTCCTCAGTGTGCTCTCTATCAGTTTTAGTATGATGTATGAGAATATGTTTTGGGAGCTCCTGGTAGATGATTAAATCTAATAAAATACATTTTTCAGCTGAAAGAGTAATAATCTCCAGCTTGATAAAAGCATCAGGTTTCAAAAATCCATTATATGAAATGGTATGCTCTAAGTTTATCAAGGTTATTGCAAATCTTTGTTCTGCCAAACGAGTTAAATTGTTTGCTCCATGCAATGCTTCATATATTTCAATGGCACATCAGTTAATTCTTGCAATATCCTCAAAAGTTAGGTAAATACATATTATTGCTTCAAATCCTTTGGAAAGAGAAACTAAACCGCAAGTGATATATGGTCCACACAAGACCAAGCTGTTTGATTCAAGTGCTGCAGACCAGACCCCAGACACAACTGGAAAATTTTGCAGTTTTAGGTGTTTCAGGTGACGATGGAAAACCAAATACCTGTCTCCTTTATGTAAGCTGAGGTAATTGTTCTTCTTTCGTAGGTTCATTAGCTCACACAACTTGGATGTTTTGATCCCCTCTGTTTATTGGACTGACTGTAAATCACGTGGTGTAGGAGCTATGCAGTCGTGAACTCACAGCATAGAGCATTGCTGGAAAAATGCTGGCAGAAATTCTCTGGGCATAAATTGACTTTGCAGACTGACAAGCTGATCTTGAGCTAGATGGAAATATACTGCTAAAGCTCCTATGGCTTTTCTTTTTTTTCCTTACAGCAGTGGTTTGCCCGTTTGTCCTTGGTTAAAATTTGTTCTCTGTTCATTTTTGGCAGTGTCTAATGTAGCAGTTGTCAATCTGAATATGGCCTTGCATCCCAGAGGGAATTGCACTTCATTAGTATTATGTATATAATTGGAAGTTGCTTAAGGATTCCTTCAGACCAATATACAGTATTGGTCTTTCTGCTATTGCCTTAATTTCTAAAGGTAGGTTGAACTGCGAGTGCCAAAACGACGTTTAATTTTACGGGAGGGGAAAAATAGGTATAATAAGGTCTAAGGTTTTTATCCTCGCAGGGAAAATACCTTCCCATAAATTCTCCTAAGTGCATTCAGAACTAATCTTGGTTGCACTAATATTCCCTGGAGTAAGAGGACAACATATGTGTCTCTTGTTCTAACTCATGACCTTCAATAGCAATAAGGATGTATTTTTTTAACAGGAGATTATCAAGTTCATTCCCTCCTACCAGTACGCAGCAAAACCAGAGAGACTGAGTAAGAGCTTTGGAGTAAAATAGCAAGTATTTTGAGTATTATCAGGCATGACTTCTAATCTATCACCACTCACCTATGATAGCCAATAAAGACGTTTGAGTAGGGACAGTTAAGATGCCACTGGGGTATTAAATACTGACCCAAGATCAGGCTTGGAATTTCTAGATGTTTTTTCACTTCTGTGCTCTTATAGTTGAAGTTTGATAGTTGAAGTTGATCATTGATAGTAATGCCTTGGGGCAGCACAGTTTATCAAGAGATATAAGATAGCTTATGCCACCAAAAAAGGTGAGATGCCTACTCTTACAGACTCTCACATTGGATCACCAGTGGGTTTCTTTGAACAAATCCCATTTGAAACTGCATTAGTTGCATATGAAAAGTACTTCTGATATTTTTTTCAGCCTTTTACACATCTCTTCAGAATACATTAAGAAAATAGTATTTGCCTGCTTGGCTGACACACAGAGCAAGTGCACAGTTTTTGCACCTCTGCACAGATCTGTGTGTGGTCAGATTTCCCCTGATGACATCAGCTTCCCATAAATGTATTTAGACAAAATAAGTAAACGCATTGCTCCTCTTTAACCTTCATCATTTGGGAGCTGTTAAGATGCATTACGTTGAATTACCCAAGCCAAATCACGAGAAAGGCCAGCTGTTGAACTCTATAGATCCGTGCTGATTTGTTTCTCCTCCCAGACTAATTACTACATCTAAGAGTTTGGATATATTAACTTGCATGGAGAGAGCTTTCACGTGACTATTCAAATTCCAGTAGCTTAGGTATCTCCTGCAGTTCAATAAATAGGCTATTTTTGTTGGTCTGTATATGAGTACATTTTGCTGTGCATGGTGTCTGTGAAGAAGCAAGTGAAAGTGGGTGCTAGTTTTCCAACTGTCAGCTGTGAAATAGCTATCTAATAAAGATACTAATCCATGATGGAGAATTAAGGCAACTCCCTGCATCTTATTTGGCACCTTGCTATCTTTATGTGGATCTTTCATGGATGGGGTGATTCAGTTCATGAAGCAGTTACGAGCGGGTGAGGTATCTAAGCTCCTATTTAAACTTGGCTCAATCACTGAAGCCCAGAGCATAATTATTTTCCCTAAATTTTTACATTTCATGCCATTTAAGATACCTGGAGTTAGTAACTGTCCTCATGAGCCTGGAACAGGGTCCTGGCCCTATGTGAGCTGTGTGCCCATAAGAAGGGGCACTCAGAGGATAGGCATAACAATTTGTTATACCTTAGCACCATACATTTGTTTTTAGGCAACTTGGGCCTTAGAGCATCTGAAAGGAGCTGGATTGCTCTCCACGTGTCTTTGATTGCATTCAATAGGGACTTGACTCTTCTGACTGGTGGAGGTTCTCTGCGCTGAGGCATCTACAAAGGGATGGCAGTTGTGAGGAGAGACCTATGGGAGATTAGCACAGCTGGAGTAGCTGCTGAAGGCCAAGCAGAACAGCTCAGGACACTGGCACTAGACACCTATGTTTAGGCAGCCAAATTGGTCTCTAAATTTCCTCTGATTTCAATGAAAACTTAGATAGCCAGTGCACCCATAACTGCACACATCAGCAACTGAATTCTGTCCTAAAAGCCCGGTAATGATCTCAGGTTGCTGTCCTGAAACTTAGTAAAATCGACACCATGTTTCAGTGTCGATTAGCTGAGGAAATTATCAGTTAGAACTAAGGTTAGGTATTCCTAGAGATATTAAATATATCTGTTCACTAAATTCACTATTCTTCCTTTACTGTCACTCAGTATTACACAAGAAGAGTACATGATTTGATGTGGAAATTAGAACATTTCCAATCAACTTCTTCAAACTTGTAATTTAAGCTACAGTCCTATGAAGATCTTTGGCATATTTAGGTGTTGATATTATTTTAAAGAACTTGCAGGTTGCTAAAGCTCACAGCATGAAGGACACTACTATGAAAAATAATAATTGCTTTATGAATTCTGTGGACCAAACCTATGGATTTTAGCTTTTAGGACAAGATACGGGCCAAATTCTGCATGTAATCATGTGGATTGCAAGTGCTGATGAGGCTTTGAAGTCAAGGAGGCAAGCTATGTAAATAAGGCCAGATGTTGCTGAACTACAAATCCCATCGCTTCTTAGAAAAGTATCTGAGGTTATTCCTTGGCTTGGTTTGTGAGGGTAATGATCTACAGGCAGGAAGTGAGCTGTTAGTACTAAGAATCATGTAGCTTTATCCTTCCTGGTAGTGGAAGACAAGTGGGGTCATTTCCGTGCACTTACAAACTTGACAGCTACAGCAGTGTTCCTACAGATGCTCCCCAAGATTTCTAGCTGAATTTGGAACAGAGTCGTATTGATGACAAGAAAATCTGTACTCTGCATTTGTGCTTTTAAGTCATACTTTCCCCTGAAATGACTAAGATACCACAGTTGAAATATTTTGAGCAATAAAAACACTTCTGCATTTTTCTGACGCTGTCTGTTTCCACTGAAATCTTCCGTCGGTTTTAGGGGAATAAGATCTGAACCTACAAAAGGGCGTATAACGTATTTAAATAAGGTAATATTTTCCCTCATAAATTTGTTGTGGAGAACCAGGAATTCTCACACATTAGTGTAGCCCAAGAGTTTTGTACCAGCATTGTGTTTAATGTCCTGGCAAGTTCAGCATGAAATGCAGTAATCCAAGTAACTCAGCCCAAATTTGATACTGCTACTAATCGTGCAGAAGTAAAATAAATAATTTTGTGTGACAGGGATGATTTTCTAGTCCAGTAAAGAGTTGTGATGTTCTTTTTTTTTATTCTCTAAGAAAAACTGGGATTGTCAAAGTGTGGACTTAGAGGGTAGGTGATATAAAATGTCAGTACTTTATTATGGAACCGTGTTTGCACAGTTGTGGTACAGTTCCTTGTTTTGCTAAAATTAGTGGCAAAGCTTTTATTTTAAGCCCCAGCAGAATCAGATCCATCGAGTAGGCCTACAATCTCATGGTGTAAATTTGTAATACTTTACACTGCGTTTGCTGAAAGGGAAGAGAAATAATGATCTCAGCATGCCATCTGCCAACTCTCAAGCTGAATGGAACAGACTATGTCAGTCAAAGGGTGAGATATGTCTTTAAATGACTCTTGTGGGTATTTTTGTTGTTGTTCTGGCTTTTTGGGTTGCTTAGCAACAATATCCTGTCTGCAAATTTGTGGCATCTGCGCCGAGTGTGAGCTATTAACATGTTTGTAAAAATTAAGTCCAATTAATGTTTCATCTGCAGAGCTCTAAAATTAAATGGCTTCCTCCTTTTCCTTTTTTTTCTTCTACACATTCCTTGGTTTTAGAAAAAGTGAGGTCAGATTTACGTCTTAGAACAGCGATAAATCATAAGTTGGTATTTCAGTACTTCTCAAATAAAGAGCTGGCGTTTTCAAATGGAGAACACAGCAGAACTGGGCAACTTAAACACAAGTGGCTTTCAAAGGTCATGTAATTCTATCTCTGTGGTTAGTGGCTTAATGCGCTGGGCGAACAATTGTCTGCGGACGATTAAGTATCTTCCAATTAAACCGCTGAACAAAGCGCCCAGTGTCAGAAATCTTACTTGATGACTGGTAGAACTGTGTAAGAAGGATTTAAAAGAGAGAACCAGATACACTTCCGCAGACTTCATTCTTCGTCCTCGTAGCTCCATATATCAGGAGTTCTACCGGAATCTATCCTGCAGCTTCAAAAGTAGGAAAAGTGAATATAGGAGGGGCTGGACCCAAGCAGCTTCTGTAAGGAGACATGGTATGGTCACTGAGTAGTCAGCGGAGAGGAATGGGCTCCCACAGACAGTAAGTCATCGGCTCTCTGAGATGTGTCTTAGGGCGAGATGAATCACCTCTCTTTCTGCAGTGACAGAAGAGAGCCAAGCGTGGCTAGACAGCCTCTCATTTTCAAGGTAGTAAAAGTTCAGTGAGATTAATCCCACTCCACAGATTTTTTTTATTTTTTCCCCGTGGTGATACAGTATATTTTGCCTTTAATCTGTTCTGGTAAAGGACGTGTTTTAGAGGGAGGCATCTGCGGCAGTCCTTACTCAAGCAAGGTTCACATTGACTCCAGTGAGAGGACAGGGTGAGAAAACACTGCCGGACTTCTCCAGTAAGTGATGTATTTTACTGTTCCTTTCCTTCGTTAGAGACATTTTGTTCTACCTTTCCATTCCCTTTAATCACAGGCTGGAGATGATGCCAGCAGACAGCTAGATATTATCCCTAGGGCCCATGAGTTGTCACAATAAATTCTGGGAAAAGACATAGTTTGATTAATGTATATTGAGGGAGCTGAAGCCATGCTTCATCATAGAAAAGTACTAACAACCAAATATTGCAACAACAGGTCTGAGCAGAAGCCTCATAAAGGTGCCGGGAAGTTTTCTGACTCCTTTCAGGAGCTGCAGGGATGGATTGGTCCCATCCCTCCTCCCATGACTCTGTGAAATCCTTTCCTAATTTCTCTCAGCATCGTATGTAGCTTATATTTTAACTTGGCAGCTGTTAAGACTCCCAGTGAAATCAGTTTAGCTGTTTACTAGTACACCCTCCCACCACAGGCAAGAATCTTGACAGCTCAGAAGAGCTTTATAGATCATGCAGACAAATCGCTGAGCTCTGCATCCTGCAAGGACCGTGGTAAAACTTCTCCCTAGCTTTGACTAGTGGGCTGGATTTGTCAGCTCTTCCTCTTTGTCTTGCCACCGTGCCCTGGAGCTCTTTTCATGGATCCAGATGCTTCAGGGACATGCACACCTCTCTTTTCCTCCACCTTGGATAGCTTATCTGGTGTAAAGACTGAGAGGGATTTCACTGGCCATATGCCTCGCAGCATCTACCAGCCACCCCATGCTGCTGTTGTGGGCTCTGAACATCCAGAAGTCGACATATCCATTGACCTTACTAAGCTGTATAACTTACGTGAGTCCAATACCTCCTGAAAACTGTTACGACTTCCTACCAACGTGCTCAGTGGTCACCATGTGCATGTGAATAGCTCCAGGGCTTTGGGGAATCATCACTGCTCTTCCATGCTTTGAATCCCTTGTGTGTTTGGTGCTTATCTGGCTGACTTGGTAACCTGCACATGCACAGACCACAAACATCAGAGTATTGGGCTGAGTACAAAATGAGGGACACCACAGAGACACAGCCTGACAGCAGGGAAATGTTAAAAAATACAGGTTAGCAGATTAATATCAGCTGTTAATCTTGGCACACTGGCAGCTCTAACTTTGCTGCAACTCTGTGAGCATTATGTGGGCTTCTAGGAGAGCAATAAAATAGCTCAGGATTGTCAAGGGCCAAATGGGAAAGCTTGAAGTATTTCATTTGAAAATTGAAAAGTTGGGTGATGGGGATTGTTGTGCTGGCTTGATCAGCGGTAAAAGACTATCAGCTGTGTCTGCCCTCTGATTCTAGAAGTCAACATCTTTGTGCTGCATGAGCAGTTTGAAAAAGAAGGAAAAATACTGACGTTCAATGTGATTGCGTATATGGGTTGTTTTAAATCTGGTATGTTGCTGTTTGAACAAACATGCCATTTCGTTTTGGATCTTACCTATTGAAATCAGTGCTGGAACTTCTCTTCCTTTGGCTCCTGCTGCGTCTGTGCATTTATTCATTTGAATGACTCCTTTCTGTGGGGCGAGGATCCACCCAGCATGGATAAGTGGCAGAATTAGGCCTCCAGTGATTCATGTTAGGCATAGATATTCAGGCTGTCTCCCCTCCAGGATTTACATGGGATGAATTTTTTCTTTAAAGAAAATTAATGTGAATTCCTGCAAACAGTCTCCTTTTTTTTTAGCAGTTCAGTACTTAACAATCCTACTGCAATCGTACTCGACACGTTCTGCAGAAAAGTGAGATTTAATATTCTCTTTTTAAGGGCGATTTCTTATGCTGCTTACCTCATTGTATCGGTAAACATGGTGACAAGAGCACAGTTGTCTTGTGCAAATTAACAAGTTCACCTGTGTGAAAAGCCAGCTTTTTGGAGGCTTAGCACAGACATGGCGAATAGTGGTAAGCTGGGCTTCTGCAGATGAATTGACATTGCTTCCTCCAGCACTGCAGCCAGATTTTCTCACTTTGACACGACAGCCCCATGTAATTCTCCTCTCCTAGCTCCGAGTTACCTTTTTGACAGCCTCTGCGTGAGGCGCTAGATTTGCTTCCGACTGATTGAGGCCAAGTAAATCACGAATCCCACTGTCACATCTGGGAATTCATGAGTTTGCAGCTCTACAAAATCATTTCACCCCTGTGAACTGACAGGCCAAATCATATGTTTGTCGGAAAGAAGGCCAAGGCTTGACAAAATCCATTTTTCTATTTATTGGTTTTATCCGTTTTAAGAATTTTCAAGTAGCAAATATCTTCTCCGAGTATAATGGAAGCACTTACATGAACTGATCACATTTTCAGTAGAGTTTAAGAACGTATATTACATTTCACACTTTCGTGTAAGGCGTATCAGCTTAATTAGAAAAATAAAACGCATAGTATTACTTGTTTCCTTCTCCCTGTGTACAACTTCGGTGCTTTACAAGGTATTAAAGTGGTCCTTTGCTTTACAATATTATCTCACATAAACGAAGGATTTATCTGTGTATTTGGGTGTGGGTTTTCTTTGTTGCTGTTCCTCTTCATGAAGCAGCCCAGCTCACTTCCAGTCCTCAGCCTGTCATTTCTTCTGTACATCAAGTTTTCCACTGCCAGAATGTGTCATCCCTCATCCAGTCAGTTGTCCTGGGTTGTTCTGGCCTGTTTTTTATGGGGCCACAATGGTAGATCTCAGTGCCCTCAGGATGATTAATGCAGTCCTGGAAGTCACACATCCCTTTTAATAGCACGTAGAGTGAGTGCTTTCCCTCATCCTAGGTGAAGTTTTTATCATACCTGTATCTTTTAGTCTGATGCTGAGGGTTCACTGACACTGAAAGCTTGTTGGGGCAAATGTGGTAATAGAGATCATGGGCAGGAGATGGATTAGACGTGGTAGTATTATAGAAACAATTGTTCTGTGAGAAAAAGATGTTTTCTGTGCATATTTTGGGAGATAATTATTTTACTTATGTTAATGTACTGAGCAGACCATCTCCCATCTTTCAGGGAAGATAAAACATGACGTTTGGCTAGTTTTCACTTCCTTACCCAAGATATTTTCATACAAGATAAATATCAAAATCCGGGAATAAATGGTTTTGGGTAGACTTTTTAAAGTATTCTTCTAACATTCCTGTGGGATGACACAGTAACAGCTGTTTTTCCTATGATGTCCTGCAGGTTGTGTCTGTGTGACAAGAAAACCATTTAACAATGAAAAAATTCACGCTGTTTGATTTTGTAAATGACAACTCGCTCCAAATTGGAGAGACTTCGTGGATTCAGGATCTTCCCAGTGATGACAGTGAACTAGAAAGACTTCTGAAACCAAATGAGCACGTGCTAGTAAACTGGCCTGTGGGAGAAAGAAAGACAGAAAAGCACCTAGTGAAGGTTGTGTACATGAGTGGTAAGTGCAGTTGCAGAGTATTTGACTGATAGGAGATTTTAATCTAGTTGTAAAGTATTGCTACATCGTTTGCTTTGCTTTGGCCTTTTTTATCTTTGCTTCAGATGACCCCCAAGAGTTGGTGGAAATGATGCAAAAGATATTACAAGCAGATGAAATTACAAAAATACAAGTTGTTGGAAAAGGCAAGAGGAAGAGAATAGAAATGATTTTCTCAGAAAGTGAAGACAGTGACCTGGATAAAGAACAGGTGAGTTTCTGCCTTTGCGTGCCTGAGATTGGTATGCTCGTCGTGTAATGAAATAGACCGTAAATATTGATTCTTCATAGTATAATGCACTAAATGCCAATAGTAATGGTAGGAATAAAGGCAGTCTTCATGTGATACCTCAGCATGATAACCTGTCAGATTAACCAGGCCAATGGATTTTCTTCTTTGCTGTTCAGCGAGAAAAGTATTATTCAAGTCTTCGGGTGCTGTATAGCCCCACTACGTTTTCTCCCAGGGGATGGATGTCTGACCACTGTGTAAGCAAAGTAGGGACCAGGTTTTGTGTTATCCTGAGATCTAAAGTGACAAAATGCGGGAAAAGAAAGCACGTATTATTAACTTTTCATTGGGATTTATTTTTCCATAAATACTAACTGTGAGTGTTACATGCAGAGTGAATAGAAGTTTATAGCATGCCTTGAGATATTACAATGAAAGTCTCCATGCGAATGCAAAGATGCTATTACACTCTTGTTTACAGGAGAAGATGATGAAGCATATAAAAAGAAAGAAATCATTTCAGGCATCTGCCCCTGCCAACATCCTCAGTCAACTTGAAACATCTTTAATTAACAAACAGGTAAACATCTCATCTTCAGCAATTTTAATCTATTAAGGAAAAGCAAACGGAAATGTTTTAGTAAAGTTAATGGTTCTAAAACCACATCAGAAAATGGGTGAATAGAGAACATGGAAGTACATAACTGTTATGTATTGCTTTGACATTTCATTTTGAATTTTAATAGGAATGGTAATGTTTATGTTCAGTAACAATTATTATTACAGTGCACCAAGTCTGTTTGTATATTCTGTGTACAAATGGAATACTCTGTTTTAGGTAGATATTTTAATGGTAGGTTTAATGCTTTATTTTTATGTTGTTGTTGCTGTAGATAGCATGTTCTGTTTCTTTCAGAGAGAACCATATTCAGGAAGCAACTTTCTGTACAGTGAAAGCAGCAGTGATGATGAAGAGCCTTTATTTCAACTATCCAAGGTAGAACTGTGTGCCAAAATAAAAAGTCTCAAGAGAAAGCTGACAGACACCATGAGAGAAAACTGCCGCCTAAGGCAGTCCCTGGTAATGCTTCAAGGTAAAGTCAGGGGAATTTTTTTGATGAAGAGGAAAGCCTGAAGGTTATGAAAAGCTTGATTTATAGGAGGCTATTTGGGTGGGAATTATGGATGCTCAAGCTCCTGACATGATCAAGGCCTACGATTATCACCACAGTCTTTGATACATAGCAGCCTTCAGTTCCAGCAGCACTTAGAAAAAACTAGCCTGTGTGGAGGCCATGCAATCATAGAGTTAGAAATGGAAAAATGTAACTCCTGACAGTTGCCAAGAGAACCTTTCTGTGTGCCATGTATAGCCATCATCTAAACTCAAATACTCCATTGACCACTCCAACTAACATCATTTATTAAGGAATTTTTATTGCTCTCCTGAGATTTTCTTTGTTCTGGAATAATACATTTCCAACTACATTGGTAATTCCTCATTATTGATAAACTGAGTTCATTCTAGATACAAAAATTGTGTCCTATCCCAGAGTCGAGACATTTTGTCTTTCTATAAATGAAACTTTAATCACTTGGTGATCATATTTGAAGCACCTCTTACTTGTTCTTGTCCCTTACTCTGGGACAGCAAAGACAGACTCTGAAGTTTCAAACCGTTAGTGGATGAATAAGATTTAAAGAGGGCTTTCTGCTTCCTATGTCAATGCATTATAGCATCCTTAGACTGCCTAATATCTCTTTTTTTTATTTGTCATACAATTTTGTGAGTGCTTATCAGTTTCATTGCCCACCTGAATGTGTTGCATGTGTTATTCACCTTGACTTGGATCATTCTTCTCCACTTTTCTGAATATTAAATATTTTATTAACATCTGACAACTTTCCTTCCATATTTATACCATTTCCTTTGCATCTTAAGCAGTTTTGTTAGTCTTTTACAGTCTTAAAATAATTTAGTGATTCTGTATCTTGCTGATTCTTTATCCCGTGCATCCTTTTTTGCTCTGCTGAATTGATTCTTCTTAATGAACTAAATAAAAGTTTCTATTTAAAAACAAATATTTTTTCAGAGAAAGGGCTTTAGAAAATATGTTTTCTGTAGAATAAAAGAGGGGGAAAAAATCCGTGCAGTCTACATGACTCCTTTGAAACAAGCATGCAAATATTAGACATACCATTTTGTGGCCTATATTCAGTAGCTTTACAGACTTGTAGAGATTGTAAACAAAAAGGGAAAAAAAATAGCAAGCTTAGTGCCCTGATGGAAATAAATTAATGGTTCCTCTCAGCCTTGCAGAGAACCGGTCGATCATATTCCAAAAGCAGAGGCCAGATCTTCATGGGTGGGGACTGAAAGCTTTAATTACTATTTTACCCATCACTTTCCATTTGATTTCAGTGTTGCCACAGGCAGTCACTCATTTTGAGGAACTGGTAGGAATGGCTGAAGCACTGCTCAAAGGGGGAGTGACAACATCTACATCTAGTCTTCATTCACATGCTGTTTGGAAAGCGTCTAACAGTTCTTTAGCAGATACATACGCAGCTATGCATAGTAACTCCAGCTCACCAATAACTTTGAATGGAGAAGATGAGGAGCAACAGACTGAAAAACAGGTCAGTTTAAAGATAATTTCAGGCATAAAAAGTAAATCTCAATATAGTACAAATTTTACTGTTACAGTATAATGAAAATAAGCATCAATAAAAGTCATTTTTGTCATGATCCAGTTGTTAACGTGATTAATGAGCTCCTGTTGTACAGAAGGCTCTTAGCAAGAGAACCACTAGGCTTAATTCAGCATGCTGGTACACTCTCAAACTGATCTCAGTGGCTTTGCACATCTGTGGATTCACTGAGATCTAGGGGTCTTCCAGACTAATGTTTTGGATTCCAAAAGGGAGCAGTAGTGTTTTAGAGGTAATCTAAGAAAAATGGCAGCAATCTGCTTAAACTGTTAATAGGCAAGTGGAGAATTGTATGTTTCTGTTCTTGTTCCTGAAGCTGGCCAACAATTAAGCAGAAATACACATATACATAGTTTCTGAATGAAGATGACCCCTTGTTCTCCATAATTATAGCAGAGCATAAATGAGAAATCCGAGGTCAGAGGCTGTACAGGAAAAATATGAAGACCTAATCAAAAGTATAGTCACTGGGGTCTCAGAAAACCAAAGTATTCTATTAAGAATTATCAAGGTACGATGCTTTGACTAGATATTGCAATACACAAAATCTGACCTAGCCAAAGAAATATAAAGACCAAAATTTCTAAGCAACCTAGCCTTACTTTGATAGAGGTGACTCAAAATTGCACATTAGGAGAGTTCAAATATTTTGGATGTAGAACCGTGGTGTGCTGAAATCACTCTCAAAGCCTAGGACCAGATGTCACAGTTCTTAGGGCATGTCTGTTCAGAGGCAGAAATATTAGTTTAGGCATATTGCTGTGCTCCTGAGGCTATACAGATTCCAGGACAGAACTGGACCACATCCAGCCTGCATGGAATGCAAGCAGAAGGATTTAGGTATATCTGAAAATGGCCTGTCTCTACTAGGGAGTAGTAAGGACTGCTTAGGGGTGAACAGGGGTCCTTAGGCTGCTCCATTCTGAAAAAAAAAACTAAAAATCAATATATGTGTACAGCTCCAAACAATGAATGGTATGCAAGTTTAAAAATTGATCTCAAGTGCACAGCTGCAGGGATTGCTTCTCAAATTGTGGTGAAAGAAAATATGCTTTAAAATATTTCAGAGATAATACTACATAATATTTCTAGTGAACTGCAATAGTTATGTCTATGACCAATTTTGTTTTCCAGTTCAAGATCGAAAAGTGGCAGATTGCACTTTGTAACAAGAGCAAACCTCAAAAGTTTATAAATGACTTGATGCAAGCACTTTACACACATGAGTACATGGCTACGCACAGCCTGACAGGTGCAAAATCCTCCTCTTCAAAGGATAAAGCAGCGAAACCAGCTATGAATCAGAATGAAGTTCAGGAAATCATAGGTGATAACTTATTAACGTTACTCAATATGGCACTGATTTGACAGAGGGCTTTCTCTGAGGGAGGGGCACTGATACTTAACAGCTGGTCTACTCAGGTTATGTGCTGTTTTATATTTTCTTCTTTGTCTCCTTGTTTGTTATTTAACCCATCGGTTACAAATCCTGACAGTGAAATACTAAGTTCCGGTGTTTCTGTTGTGTGAGTTTTGTATTTTAAGTGACCATTCAGGAACAGTAATAAACTTTTTAGATATTGAAGAGCTAATCTGCAATGGTCAAACGTGTAGCATGGTGATAACAGATAAAGAAGAGGGAAGGCACAGAGAGGACACACGCAGATCAGATTTAAAACAGTGTTTGCTATATTCTGAAGTTATCGAACATTATAAATTTTGACATTTTAAATAGTGCTTGAGGCAAAATGAGACACTAAGTATAGGAGACAGGAACAGCGATCAGAGAAGCAAACAAAATTTGTTTTATGCTGAGGTTTAAGGCAGATGATGTTTGGTGAATAGGAAAGAATCATCTCAGATGCAAGTAGCAGCTTTAAAGAAAACTCTTTTGTGAACACAAAGCCTGATCTCTATTGGATTCACGCCCATAGCTTAATACCTTAACAACATAGCCCAAGCTCTTGCACCAGAATCTCTTCCCCATGGTAATTCCCTTGGACTACTACCCCTGTTCTCTGTTTTCTCCCCAACTTGGTTTCAGTTCATCAACCTGTGTGTAGTTGTGTTAAAGCTGGCCAGCTATCAGTAGGGTTATCAATAGGGTATTGATGTTATAGTTGTGTAAACCTCTTTTCCTTAAGAACTTACCTAGAGAAAAAGTCCCAAAGGCAAAATAGAAAAGGAAGGAATGTGTAAGGTGATGAAAATATTGAGGAGTTAAGATGAGACAATTTCAGAATAAAATATGAGAAAAATGAAAAAGATTTATTGGGATGAGAAGATCTACTAGTGACTTCTCTGAAGGTGGATTCTGGGGAGGGGTCTAGGCAAAACTGAGGAGAGAAACAGGGAATATAATCAGACCATGGAATATGGCATACTGCAAGAGAGTTCAGTGAAGAAGGGGAGCTTAACAGAGAAGTCAAAGAAATTTGCCCTAACAAATTCCCCTAATGAGAACCCTCCTGAGTTCAAACAGGGAAGTGCCAACATTATAGGGGAGAAGAAAAACAAGGAATGTCTGGGAATTCTAGAATTGTAGAAAAAGACTTAGCTGATGAGATCGGTTAAAGAAGATAGAAACTGTAAAACTTCAAAATTAAATGAAAGGGAAAAAAATCAAGGGAAGTGAGGGTAATGGAGAAGAGCAGAAATTTCATTCCTGATGTTAAACCCTGTTAGCATTGCATTCAAAAAAAGTTAACCGTGCAGCTAGAGGAAAAACAGAAGGGAAATTTTAGGGGAAGGAGGCATTATCTGCAAATACAAAATTAATGAACAAAGCCTGTAAGATTCAGAAGCAGGGGAACACACAAGAATAGGCTTCTCTGATCAAAAACAGAACAACAGAGAGAAGATAAACACACTTATTGCAGGAATCTCTCCTGGGGTTCTCCTTGAGCATGCCAAGAACAGGCTTAACAAACAGAAGGCAGAGAAAAAAAGCAAGGGCTGACAAAATTGATGAAGTAGTGAGTAAAGACAGAAAAGTAACAAGCTAAGGCAGAAATAGCTGGAAATTTCAAAGATGCGATAACTGCATTTTAGATCATGCCTCTGTGGTCTCCCTGGTTTGGAGGCCGCAAATATATGTCATCTCTTTGTTTTGCAGGCATCACGAAACAGTTGTTTCCAAACACAGATGATGCTTTAATTAGGCGAATGATGGGACAAAAACTGAACAATTGCACCAAGAAGCCAATTTTAGGCAAAGATCTTAACTCAGGTGCTTTTCAGAAGCATGGCTTTTGGTAAGTCTTAAAATATATCTACTACAGTTGTAGCCTGCAATGTGGAATTCTATATGCTACCTGGTAATAACAAAAACTAAAAGCACTCTTAAAATTATCATGAAGATGCATGTTCACATATACATTGCCAAATAAGTATTTTCATAGCCTTGTACAAAGAGTATGTGATAAAGAAGCAGTGCAGCTTGGCATTACAGCACAAAAAGGTTGTTCGTTCTGTGCAACGAAGCACAGGGCTAGTAAATTAGAGGAGGAGAAGACAGAAGTAAATGTATGGATTTACTTTGATCAATATGTCCATTTCAGATTTGACATTATCTACTTTTTTACTATTTGCTGTAGTCTCTCCAGAGACCAGGCAATTCCATTTTCTTGTCAGCTGTTGTGCCTCAATTAGCCCACAAGTAAAGATAAAGAAAATCATACCTCTTTAGTTCGTACTGATAAAATTACTGTAGGAGAGCTGGATTAGCATTCTTTTACCAACAGAAGAGTCTAAATTATTGGGGTAAGGAATTATTTAATAACCTCTCTTTTATTCTGGGCATACATGTACTTCACCATGCAAACAAGACTAGTCTAAAACTGCTCAATTCATTCATCCCTACTGCCAGTGAAGTCAGCTATTAGCATAGTTCTGTTTCCATGTATGTGAAACATGCATACAATAATTGGAGTTTGAAGGGACTTCTGGAGATTTTTCTAGTCAAACCCCTGCTCCTCAATGCAGGGTTGCCTAGGACAGGTTGTTAGGAGCTGTCTGCAGTTGGGCTGTGAATATATACCCAAGGATGGATGCTCCACCACCACTCTGGGCAACCTCTGCCAGTGCTCAGTCGCCTCTCACAGTGAAAAACTGTTCAGCCAGAACCTCCTCTGATTCAGTTTGTGCCCATTGCCTCTTGTTCTGTCACTGGGCACCACTGAGAAGAGGCTCCATCTTCTCTACACCCTCCCATGAGGTACAGAGAGAGCTCAGGGTGATCCTGTCCGTCTAGGCTGAGCAATCCCAGCTATCTCAACCTCTCCTTGCATGAGAGATGCTCCAGACCCTTAAGGAAATATTCACTAGTTTAAAAACTTCATACTGAAATATGATGGTGCACGTCTTAAGCCACTACAGAGAAGAATATCCTGTATATGTTATATTGTATATATATATGTCTCCATGTGTGTATGTGTATGTATAATGTGTATATATACAACAGAGTGGAGAGAGTTCTAGGAATGCTGTGAAGAACAGAACAAGAGAATAAAATCAGTGAGACATCAGGGAGAACAGATTTGTTCTTAGACTTCCCATGCCAAACTAATACATTACTTCTTCCTAGTTTAGTTATAGCAAGTGTTTCAAATATATACTATACTGTAATACACTGCATAACAAAACGCAAGATATTTGACTGTTACAAGCACCATTGCTTGATAAGTAGCAGGGCTTCACTATTAGAATTCCTCTCTAAGCCACCTGGAAGTACTCCATGGACTTGAATTACTACTGTGGTCTGTTTTTTTTTAATTACTACTATGGTCTATGAATTACTACTAGAGAAATACTCGGATCATATCTATAGGAAGAATCTACACACACGGGTTTTCTTAGCTGGTAACAATAAACAAACGCACCAGCCTGGCTAGAATAAGTTGAGTGTGTTAATGTTTTTCTTCTAGACCTTACAAAACAAAGGCCCTCTGCATTTGTAGCATACAGTGTGCATTGATTCACTGTAGTGCTCTTCCCTGTCCTTGACACGGGTGGTAAAAATAACAGCATAGAAAGACAGGCTTGATCTTCTCTGATAACATTAAATGTTAAATATATATATGATCTTTCTCCTCATCAGCTGTATCCATGACTTTTGCAAATTTCTGAGTCTCATGCTGTACAGGCACAGTATTCCTTAGTCCTGGCAGGAGGATCTTGAGCTAGCACAAATACGGTTCTGGCTTGCTGTTTCATACTGCCTGAAGACCTTTTCAGCTTAAACATAATATCTTAAAATAGAAATGTCTTTGTCATTGATACGTGCTTATGTAAAATTCAGCCCAATATCCACTGAAACCAATGTGAATATTGTTTGCATAGTCTCCCTTGGATGGACTTTTATTAGAATGCATTTATAATAGAGCAGTTTTATACGTGTTCAGAATTTTCTCACTGTAAAAGCATTTAAACACTATCATCCCCAAGGTAATGGTGGTGTTTCCTTTCACTCAGATGACACAGGTTTCCTCTGCAAGAAAATTAGGAAAATTTAAAAGTGCTCACAGTGTCACAGTTCCACCTTTGCTTCACCTCAAGAAAAAAATCCTGTTGTGCAGGACCTTAGTAACAACTTAGAAGTTAATAACAAATTGATTTTAAACTATCAAAGCCTGGTGATGCTGCAGTTATGATCTCTGTTGTGGCTTCACCTCTTCTACCTTTCCCCAGAACACAGATATGATTTGAGAGAAGGAATTAGGATTAAAATCTGAGACAGACAAATCATCATCTCAGTTTCATGAGGCTGAGGTAAAACAAAGAAAAGGGAATGTGTAAATGAAGCAAACTGGTTAACTAGCTAATAAACTGTGCTGCTGGGAAACTAAGAACAGTAAGTCACTGCACGTTGAATGTTAACATTGCAAGCTTCGTTGTGAACTGTCTCAACAGTGGTTCAACAGCTGCTCCTCAGGGCATCATCCCTTCGGCTGTTCCTCCCAGCACTCAAGACCAGCAGGATGATGATTCACCAGCTGCTGCTGCAGAAATTCAGCAGAGCCACAGCCGTCTGACTCCTCCACCTCCCAGCACAGAAGGTCAGCAGGAGCGTTTCAAACCCACTTCTTCTAAGGTGGAGCCTCATCTCTCCAGCAGTTCACCAGCGCCCTCTGCCAACCAGGGTTGCAGACAGGACCTCAGGAATTCGGATAAGGAGTAACAGGATGTGCTTCGTACCAGTTCTTCGATGGAGACGAAGGAGTAGTACGAAATTAAAATGAAATAATATTTATGGGGCCTAGCAACAGAGAACAGAGGTACTGCAAGCAGAATAGAAGCCTGGGAACCTTTTTCTCAAATGAGTGAAAATCCCACAGCATAGAAAAAAAATGAAGGCATATTAATATCTTTAAGATATTATTAAATATATGCATGTTATACTGTATTTCAGAAAATATAAACTTGATCCAAAGAATACAAGAAGAGTTCCCCTTAGTTAGAAAAACACTATATTATTTAAAGTAACACCAAAAGAATTTATAAGAGGAACCTTAATTCCCTTGCTTTCACCTTGACAGCTGATGGAAAACTGCTTTACCAATTAGAGAAAGCTATTGCATACTAATACAAAAGAGATACAGAGGTATAAAAACAGAGCAGAAAAAAATCCTAGTGAATGAAAACTATGACCAGCACAGGGTTGGAAAACAAAGGGCCACATGAACAGAGAAATAGTAGTGCAATAGGTATTTAAGGATGCTGTTAATTTAGAAAGAATAAAATGTTATCAGGGCAATGAAACTGCACTTCCCAAGATGTCTGCAAGAAAGAAGCAGCTCCTTTTTAACCTCCAGAAGGTGGAAAGACAAAGAAGGCATGTTTCTTCTTAGCTCAGGGAAGAGTCCTCCAGGATAGCCTGTGGAGGCCATGGCTTCTCTCCCAGCCCTTTTGCTGCTGCTACTCTGGTTTGGCAGCTGTGGCTTTCTTCCCTGAACATCAGGTCCTGAGGGTAAGGGTGACAGATCCCTCCAGTCAAGGGATGGAGGATTATCTCTTGGAAGCAACTAGTAAAGGACAGAGATGCCAGCTTCTGCTCCCTCTGTCTAGATTTTGGTATGCTGCTCTTTGGTTAGGGGGTGGGTGGAGAGGCAGAGCATTCCTTGTGGGGTTGGTACCAGAAATCCCCCAGCAGCTGGGCAATTCCTCTTGAGCTCTCTAATACCACTTGTCCCAGGGGCACAACTGGCGGTCATGCACCCTGTAATTGCCTGTGGAGGAGGAGTGGTACTTTTTTTCCTCCTTGTTGACTGATTCCAGTTTTACAGCGTCCTGCTAGAGAGAACACTTGGGTTATAGGGGTTATAGCTTTCACGCTTGAGGATATTTCTCCCAGAACAGAGAGTACTAACAGGTAAATCTATATGGCAAATATACTTGGCAAACAAGCAACTAATGAATCAAGATGGAGGGGGAAAAAAAGGGAAAAAAATTTAAAAAAAGAAAAAAAAACTAGCTTTATTTGAGGAAGATTTCTAGAATTAGAAATGGGGTTAATGCCAGGAAAAAAAGAATCTGAAGGCAAGTTTTGCAGCTGAATACCTCTGAAGGGAAGTGCTGCAAACTACCTTCATTAGAACAAGGCACTAATCAAATGCACTGTAACTTCTGGATGGGATGGGGTATGACTGAAGCGATCTGCTAGCCTTTTTTATCTCTCATGTCCATCAATTCCTTGTAGATAGGGTTAAGATGAAAGCAGGTATGACAATGTGATGTAAGTTCTATCTCACATTATTAACTACCATCCATAAAATGTAACGGGAGGATGTGTGCTATTATGTATATTTTGTATATGTACCTGTATGTACAGCATATAAGGATGTATATACTTAATCATATTTTTGAAGCAACTTTCTATCAAATAAAATGAAATATTACTATCTCTTTGTTTTGTTTTTAACGAAAGGGTAAAGAGGGAGCAAGCAAGCTTTTAATTACAGATTAGAAAATACAGAAGTAAGAGAATGAGAGAGAAAGCAGAACAGTCTAATGCTCCTTCTCCCAAATTTTGCAGTAAAATCAAAATTAATTGGTGATGTGTAAGTGTGTCACGCTGCAAATTTTTTTCTGATATGTGTGATAGAGGACATCTGCATCAGAGAAGGCTGACAGCTAGTGCAGAAAAGCGTATTGGCAGTATGACTGCACAGCATATAGAGACTATGGGAGATTCAGTACTGAAAACAAAGCAATACTAAAGCCAGTCATTTGAACAATTTGCTTTTATTGCTGCATTTTAGATTGAAATTGAAGATTATAACAGCAAAGAATTTGGACGTTGTTATGAACTGCTCATTAAAAACACCTGCTGTCTAAGGAGGGAAGATATTAAGATATGTGAAGAATGAGATAAACTGAAAAAATACACTATTGAATTCAGTGTTTTTCATGCATGTCAAGTTCAATTACAGTATATAGATAAGAGTCAAAAAATACATCTACATTTTCTAGATCAAGAGTAGGTGGCAGTATGCAATGCTAATACAAGAAGGAAATCAGCGGTAAAAAAGGCAATGTTTCACTTTAAGGAGCGAGGATCTTTTTTAATTCTATAAAAGAAAATAATTGTTTTAAAGGCATATAATGAGTATGTGGAGTTGGGTGACAATAATACTGCTGAGCCTCTGTGAGAAGATGAGATCTGCTCAGAAAAAAAGCTTCCACATCCTGTTTAATCCTCAGACTTCACTCGGAGGTTTGGACTTGGAGATTTTAACTCATCAGCAGAACATGGGTACCCCCTGCTCTCCTAGGTTTGTCTGCTGCTACCTTTGGGAAAAAAAAAAAAAAAAAATCATGAAAAGTGAGATGGTAAATCTGCATTGCAGTTGGTCCACCAGCCAAGAAGGCTGCAGGCTGCATTTTTTCTCTTCTGCATGAAACTAAGTCTGCATAAGAACTGTCTAAAACTTGCCCCACAACCTAAGAAGTCTGTACTTTCCCAGGCATTACCTAAAATACTGTTATTTTGGAGTTCAGTGTTGCATTAGCATACTGTCAATGCTGACACGATTACATGTATCAATTCTCTTGCTCTTCTTTTTTTCTCCTTAATTGTTTGCATAGCTGGAGGATGTTTGGATGGATCACTGCAATAGCAAACACCCTTCACTTACTTGAGTTACTGCTGAAAATTTCCTGTTCAATTGAGTGTCATTTTCACAGAGGAACAGTTTCAAAAAGCAATGCCACCTTGTTCTATTAACCCAATATTATTGCACATCATATTATCTACATTCAAGAATAAAAAGTAACTAAGTGCAAATACAAGCTACAAACAGAACAGCCGCTATCAACGTTCTGTTAGCACATATAAGTTAAAATGCAAAATATGAAATTTTAGGCATCGACAAGGACTTGGTTTTTCTAAGCAGTAGTTTAGTTTTGTTTATACACCTCAACAATAGTGATGAAGTTGTACAAATGTGTTACCTAGTCTATTTTAATTAGTAGTCAAACAGTAAAAAAAGAAACAAGAATTACATCTCACTGAAGGGGCTAATTCTGAGTTCACACAACAGAAAATCTATATAAAAATATTTCAGTCATTGTGGTGTTTGGTTGGTTGGTTGTTTTTGGCCATTCAGCATCTCAGTATGTCTACCAGAGAGCTGTTTTCATTCACACATGAAATGGGGCTTAAAACTTACAGTACAGTAACTTGCTTACAAGAAACGTGCATTAAATTAATGCTGACATTAAGTGCCCTGTGATGCGTTATTTCTTTCACAAAGCTTCCAGATCACCAAAACTTAACATAGTGTCCTCAAATATTTCTCGGGCATACAAAATTTAGTAAGGAGGAACAGTGACATGCTTTGTGTGCATTTAGGTCTTTCATGTAGGCACACAACTGTGTCATTACATGTTCCTATTTACCCAGCGTTAATGCGTTGAGCAAAGGCAATTCATGTGTACTTGGGGTGGCTCAAGGTAATTGCGGGATGAAGGGAGGAGAGCAGTAGTAGATAAAAGGCAAGAAAACAAGTCAACAAAATAAATAAAATTCATCTTAGCTGTGTCATTTTATTTCAGGATCTCATCATTTTAAGTTACAGGTCTCCAAGATATCAACATTTCATCCATTAACATTCACATTTATTTTCCCTCAGCATTTTGTGGCAGCAGAGCCCACCATAGCCATCCATCCCCGTCGCCCACCCCGCTCCCCCACAGAGCCTGGCTGCCGCAGCGCATTCCCCAGCCAGGAAACTCAAATTATAAGGAAAAGGGGGTCGCAGATCCCTAGAGTAATGTTTCTTTTAAATCTTCAGAGCTTGCCCACGCTGCATGAAGCCACCAGAGCCGAGGCCTGGGGGTTACCACACAGCTTCCACCCCCTGAGACATGGTGCGGGCGGGGCAGGGGGCATGAGGAGGGAGCCCCGAGGCGGGGGGGACGGACACGTTTTTCCCCCACCCCTCCCTCAGAACCGAAGCCTCTTTCAAGCAGGGCGGCCACAACGTTCCCCGCCCGGCTACCGGCGCCGGGACAACGGTGCCCGGGGGGCGAGCAGGGAGCAGGGCACGGGCGCCATCGCCCCACAGCCTCCTCCTGCTGCTCCCGCTCCCGCCTCCGCGCCCTGGCCGCCGCCCGCCGCCATGGCCGGCCCCGGCCCCGGTCCTGGTCCCGGCACCACCGCGTGGGTCCCCGGGCTCCGTGCACCGCCAGCGGGGAGGGGATGGAGAAGGAGAAGGGGAAAGAGAAGGGGGTGAAGCCGGGCGGCGACTACAAGTCCCGGCAAGCCGCGCTGCCGCCACGCCTCTCCCCCTTCCCCGCCGCCCCCGGGGGAAGAGGAAGCGGCGCTGCGGCGGGCAGCGGCCCCAGGGTGGGTTTTGGGGGCAGCGGGGTGGTGCCGAGCCCCCCGGGGCCATGCCGAGCCCCCCGGGGCGGTGCCGAGCCCCCACGGGTGCTTCTCCCCCTGGGGACGCCGGCACCGGGGCGCTGCCTGGGTTAGGCCGCGGTTTGGGGATCGGGGGGGGGGGGGGGGGGCTGGAAAATTGAAATCCGCGGTGGTGAGGGGATTTGGGGTTTGT
Source organism: Netta rufina (assembly GCF_964035555.1). Classification (NCBI taxonomy): domain Eukaryota; kingdom Metazoa; phylum Chordata; class Aves; order Anseriformes; family Anatidae; genus Netta; species Netta rufina. The sequence continues at coordinate 95,132,220 of NC_140125.1, read as the reverse complement.
GTCTCCCTAGGTGATGGAGCCCTACGGCTCGGCCGCCGGTTCCGAGAGGAGGTCGTCGGCTTCCGAAAGCGAGGACGAGATTGAGTTTGTTGGAGTAAGTAGGACCCCGCGCCTGCACACGGGGGCTTGGGGCAGAAAACTTAACGCGTGCCTTTCAAACGGGACCAAAATCAGCAAAATCTGTGCCATCTGGAAGTCGTCGGCGTCATCTTTAAGATAACAAGTTTGTATTAAATAGATACCAAGCTTATATCAAAAGCATTTTTGACCCCTTCGTTGGGAAGGTGCTGGGTGATGCCAGTGGGTCCTACAGGGTGAGCCTAGAGCCGAGCAGCCCAGCGGGTGAGTGTGGGGTGCGAGGGGGCCGGGGGGTACACGGCAAGGTCAGGCGCTGCTGGTCCTGTGGCAGGGTGCTTAATGAGCAGCCTCATCAAAGGTAACGAGGTAAGAGGCCTTAAGCAGTCTTCTCAAATTATGAAGCAGTGTCCTGTACCTACACTACAGCACCAGTTACCCATTCACCTTACACACACCTAACCTTAAGATACTTATATCTGTCAGATACCCAAGGAAACAGGGTGTTTTTCATGCTGCCAGTGCTCTAGCCTCAATCCAGCATCAGTCAATTGGTGCTGGATGGCAGGCGCATGTGCAAGAACAGAAAGATGGTTTCTCCTAAAGCAGAAGTCACACAAATAAGAAAGAAGCCGTTAATTGATGCTAGCACTGAAAATGGGTGGCTTCCCATTGATTTCTCTTATTTTTAGTGCTAAAAAGTAACTGGCAGTAGATTTCTTCCTGTTTTTCATGGTGTTTGATGAAGTCTAAATTAATTGTACACCTTTCTGCACAGGTATTTAGGTGCTGAGGTATAAGGGGCATACACATATTTTTGCTAAACCTATAAATACTTGATCATCTCTGAGACTTCTTGATTTTTTGGTTGAATTTTACCAGAATTGACTAATGAGTTCAGAGTTCTTTAAATAAACGGGCAAGCGCTCACGTGTAGAATGATTGTATAAGCCTCACTTTCTTAAAACGCTGGGCGAAGAATGAGGAAGTTAACATAGCTTTGGGCGTGCAATGATTGAAGGGCTGCGGTAGAGCTGAGAACACCAACTGAAAGAAAAGAAACGTATAAAATCAGCGGTTCTGCTACCTTTTTTTTCTTGTTTTTGCATGTGCAAAGCACAGATGCTTTGTGGTCCTGTGATGACTGGTTTGAGACAGGCTGGCCTGTCTGGGAGGAAGGCTGCTTAGCCTTGTTTGTGCAGGGTTGGTGTCCCGGGAGGTTGCTGTGGTCACTGATGAACACAAGGGGACAGGTGTCTGACACTGGCTGCATCCCCATGTTGGATCACTACCACACGTCCCTGTAGTAAACATGCACCTTTCAGAAGGATTTCTAATTTATTTTTTATAGCTTTTAGATCAGTGTTTCCATATAATAATGTGTATGGCTAGATGTGCAGGGGCTTCGTAAACACTGTGTATGAATGCTACCTGATCTTTCAAGTACTGCATGCCTCAAGGACCCAGTGCACCAAGTGGTACTGCATAAATTGGGTTGGAGAAGCCCGCTGAATATCTCAACGTGTTCATTTTTTCTTGAAAGATTGTTGTGTGTGTGTTCGTGTACATGATGTATTTTATTATTTTCATTTCATAGATCTATAGGAAGCTGCCCAGACACAGCCCCTGCCAACCTCAACCTGTCTGATTCTGTGATTTAGGAAAACTAATACTTTTTTTTTGAGATCTAGAGAAGGGGTGTGGTATAACTGCATGACACTATCTTGCCTAAAACACTTGGGGGCGACCTACACATTTCCAGTTACTGCTTGAACTTAATTCACAGTCGTTATTAGTCATAATTAAGTGGTATAGACACAGAAAAGTGTTTTAGGGAGCAAAAGAGTTGGGAATGCATGAAATGAAACGTACCGAGGGAAGTGAGCAGGAACTGCTAGGAACCAGCAATACTAGAAAAATCGATACATCAAAAACACCTGGAATTCTTTGAATCCCTACAGAGGTTTTAAGGAGCCCATAAATCTTTTGCAGTGCTGGAATCCTCAGGGTTGGCACTGTCTTTGCACTGTGCTGCTATTTAGTTTAACCAGTTGGGGAACCAAAGAAACACAGCTGTAGGGATGAGCCTGGGCTGCTCATCCCTACTGGTACCCTCAGAGAAGTGTTGGAGTCTCTTCTGAGAGAGAGGCTCTGACATTTGATGACAGCTGATAATGATGATAAGCCAGGCTCTGACGTTTAATGACAGCTTTCAGTCAAGGGTCCTCGTGTCGACCTCAGCAGTTGCCAGGTAGATATGCTCGGGATAGAATTTCACTGTTTTCCCTGATTTTTCCACTTTCTCAAGGTATCTGTTGTAGCTCAGATGAGTTGTCAATCTGATCCAGGATTATAGTTCTTTTCAGTATTTGTTTTTAATCTTGTTTGGTGGCTTAACCTTTAGACTACTGCAGCACAAACTAGCCTAAGTGCTGCATTTGAGATTTGCATTATTATTCAAGAGTGTATACAGGCAGATAGATTTATTTTTTCTTATTTTTCCCTTTTCCACAAAAAAGGGGAGGGAGGGAAATAAGGATGTACATGTGTATCTTTGAGAAGTAATTTTAAAAATTTGCCATATTGCATTTGTATTCAAGTTGGAATGCAAACTAACAAGTGCATAAAAAATGTTTAGTGAAAAGTATAAAATGCAGAAGGAAAAATAATGTTTTGTGCATGCAAACAACACTAAGCAAGTGAAATACTGCTTATAATTAATTGAATTTACTGTTGTGATCATTAGGCTTGAAAGCAGGTCATTATTCTGCTTTTCAGTTGTCAGTTTCCAAACTTTGGAGTAGTTGCTTGCTGAGCTGAACCAAGGGAATCGAATCAAGAGAAATAAGGAAAATCTTTTCATTTGAGGGAGCCACAGCTGTCAGAACCAGACTTGAACATCTCAAACCCCCCTGCTGAACTGATGAGACGGTCAGATGCTCTGATGGCATCTTTGAGCTGTGACGTGCAAGCACCTGTTGTTTCTTCTGAGGATTTAATTTCTTACAGATTTATAGAGGCTGTCGTTTTCTACAAAAGCTAATCCATTGTGGATTCTTCAGATTTAGTTTAGAAAATCATATTCTCCTTAATTCTTAGAATTTAAGCACTCTTTAGGGATAATGTGAGTCCTGCAGCTGAATTCGTATAAATTTTGTCCTTTGTCCAAGGTCTCATCCCTGCTCCTTCCCAGTGAGAGACAGTGAGGGCTGTTTATGCCTGCCCAGCTCAGCAGCTTTACGGCCTTGAAAGGTGGAAGAATGGAAAGAATGAGATGCAGTAAACACAGTGGAGAGAATTGCACGCTGCTGCAGTTCTCTGCTACTTCTCATGAGGCAGTATATCCTCGTAACCGGCCCTCCTCGGTTGATTTTTAAGATGTTCAGGACACTGCCAAAGATATGGCAGAGGTAGTGGGTACAGCACTGTGCCTCCTCAAGAAATCAGTGAATTGTTGACTGCCTGGAGTCCTTCATCTGCCTGGAAAGTTTAGCTTCCAACAATAAGGAACACCTCTGGAGTTATTAATGGTTGGGTGGCATCTGCCAGCAGCATTGACAGACAAAAGGGTAATACTACATGGTGTGGATGGAATTGCCTGTACAAAACTAAAAGAAAAAACAAAAACTATCTTTGATTTTGTTTATTGACTTTGAGGTCAGGTAATAGCTTTCAGAATCTAGCAGGATTGGGATTGAGATGTAATAAATTTGGATGGGAAGCTGTTTACAGCATGTGGAGATTTTTAGTTAACTTTGCCTCTCTTCTGTGCATAATTGCCACAAAAATGAGGCCAACGTAATTACCGGGGAAGTTGTCTATGTTCCTAGGCAGCGACCAGGGGTGTGAGTTAGAGTAGCTAGGCATATTTTCGTTTGGTGTATGCAGGCTTACTTTTCCTATTCCAAATTTATTTTCCTGATTATCTAGGTGAGATGTGATAATGATATAGCATGATACGTTGCTTATTGCTGTTGTTTTTTTTACGTGTGTGACATCAGACTGTGGACATAGTGCTTCTTTTTGCCTTTAAAACTGGAAGACTCATCACAATGGGTGTGCATGGAGCTCGAGATGTATTGTGTGTCTTCTCCAAAAATATAGGACCTGATTGCTTATTAGAGTCTCCTTAGTTAAAGCATAAAAGTATGATTTCTTTTTCGTTTGCTTTTTTATGTTTGTCACGATGTTCTGCTATCTACCCAATAGCACCGGACAGAATGTAAAAATGGAGGGATTTGAGGGCATGTAAATCATCAGGTGTTGATAATATCTAGACTAGCAGGTTACTGAGGTCACAGGCAGTCAGTGTGAAGTTTCTCAAGATGCCTATATCAGGAAACATTCAAGGACAACATCCTTAGAAAGGCATAGACTTCAGGTTACAAATGTGTGTGAGGCTATTTCTCACTTTCATAATATCTGAAGTCCTTCAGGAGTTTAATTTACTTGGCAGTTGGAGTTTAATTTAATTTGTGTCTTCTTAAAAACAAAACAAAAGTAATTCTGTGAAAAAACTACCACCTCTTAGTTGTGTTTAGTAAAATCTAAAACTATTCCTTTCTTGGTGATAGTCTGATACCCTAGTACCATTGAAGTAATGGCACAAGTTGAACGTTTCTAATTAAAAATGTAGATTTTAAGTTGATTGATTGAGAAGGTGAAGAGTGTAAGGCTCTTAAGCAGGCCATGATCATTCACTTTATTTTTGGTAGTCGATGTTTATATGTTAAGTTGATACTTGAATTATTTGCAAATATCTCCTATGTGTGCATATTTTATCAATTTTGTGCCTAAGTCTGTTAAGTTGTCCTTCAGGAATTTCGTTAATACACTCTCTTGGAACCTTGGTGAAATTCCCCTTAAAATATTCGTAGTGCTACCAATGTTCTCTAATGAGAGCAATACTTTACCTTCAGGGAACACAATGTAATGCTTTTGTACGTGTGTGTTTTTAACGCTTTTTCAGGAAGGACCCTTAAGACCTGTACTTGAATGCATCGATCTGGTCAGTAGTGAAGATGAAGAACCGAACAGCAGTTGCTACGATCATGTGAGTATGTTGGAACGTATCTTGGGACTTCTCAGTTAGAAGAAAAAAGAAATAAATAAATTAGTCTCTTGTATTTTTCCCGTCTGCTACTCTCCATGGAAAACTTGTTAGAGGTAGTTTAACAAGTAATTAATAAATAAGCTAGTATTTAAGTCTTCTTTTTTTTTTTTTTTTTTTTTTACCTAATGTTGAGTAATTAGGAAAAGTAGGCTAACAATTCATTTTTTTTCCAGACGGATTTTCTGCCTTCTTATGATGAATTTAGAGCTTTTACTTGTCTTTCACTGTTTTTGACAACTGTAATGAAGAAAAGGGAAGGAAAATGTCACTTTAAAAGCGACTTTAGAAGTCAATTTTCATTCTGAAGCCTGTGAATGTATCTGCCTAATCTGAGGCATTTTCCTTCTACAAGGACTTTTTAGGAGGAGTGCTTAGGCTGTAGGATCTTACTCTGCTCTCAGTCTGGTCCTAACTTCATTCTTTGTAAGCTGTCCTAATGATTTGAGTCAGAAGCAAGCTGGTCAATTCATGTATCCCCCAAGCTTCTTGTGTCCACTCTGTGGTACTTTCGAGAGGGACAGTGACTGAGAACAAGCTACTGCAGTTGATTTTGTCAGCAGTGGCTGTCTCTTCACCTGTGTGCAATAAACCTGGGTTGTAAGGGAAGGCAGATCTTCTGTACGTGCATTGTCTCACTCCCTTGTGATGATTGTGGAACTTAAGATCAGACTATTTGTACTGAATTACATCCTGATTGCTTGGGCTTTGCTTTTTACAGTATTAAGGTCTGTTACTAATGTAATAATTACCAAATAAAAGTTTTAACTTTTTAATTGTAGAGAAATGCTAGGCGTAAAGATCACATTGACTATCAGAAAGAACGAGTTGCATCAACACTGGATCGTCTGGCACGCCACGTTGAAGTAGAGAAACAGCAAAAGGAAGAGAAAAACAAAGCCTTTAAGGTACTGGATGTGTTCTTGCTTCAGTAGAAGTTCATAGTACAGTAGTCACAACTGTGTTTTCACTATGAAGTGAATAAAAAGATTGGTGAGCCCAGCCTGGAACTAACACCTAGATTTTTGTTTCTGGGGCATTGTTTGAAATATGATACGGACTTCTGATCTTCAGTGGCCTTTAACTGGTAGTCTTATTGCAGTTCTTAAGAGGAAAAGGTAGTAACTTCATGCAAAAGGCAAAAACCAGTTCACTTGTTAGTGTGTGTGGCACAGGGAGCTTTGTATCAGTTATTCTGGTTAAATAATCAAAGAATATCAGTTATCACAAAACCATGTGGCAAATCTAGTGAAATAATTACTTTTGTCTGAGATTTTTAGAATGCTGTTTGCTACATTAAATGTCCATATCAGGTATTATTTTGTAATGAGACAATATTTTGTAAGTTAAAGGTATAACTGCAGAGCCAAATCCTATGAATTGTATGGTGCAGTCATTTGGAAGGCATGGATTTTTGGTTGTAGTACCAACTAGGAGGTGCAGTCAGCAAGCTGACTGCAGAGGCAACTCTGCAGTCAGCAAGCTGACTCAGGCAGAGGCAACTGGAAGAAATGGACTGACAAGAACCTCGTGAAATTCAACAAGGACATGTATGGAAGTGCTGCACCTGGGACAGAACAACTCCCTCCACTGATACAGGCTGAGACTGACTGGCTGAGGAGCAGCTGTGGACAAACACCCAAGTGTCCTTGTGGGTGGGAGGCTCAAAGTGCAGGCAGCATGCCCTGGTAGCAGAGGGTTACAACAGGATCGTGAGCTATATGATGGGGATTGGATGGAGGGGAAGGGATTGATTATTGCCCTTGGCACTCATTTGACCACATGTGGGTGGAATGCTATAACTGGATTTGGGCCCTGTGGAACAAGAAAAAGATTAAATAAGGCAAGTCTATCAGATGGTCAGAGGCTGGAGCACTTCCCTGTCAGGAGAGGCTGAGGGAGCTGGACTTGGTCAGCAAGGAGAAGAGGCAGCTTCAGTGGGGCCTAACAGCAACACCCAGTGCCCCCAGGCAGATTGTCAAGGACACAAAGCCAGGCTTTTTATTTACGTGTGTGGCAGAGGAACATAAGACAGTGGTCGTAAATTGAAAAAGGAAAAGTTCTGTCTGGGTACGTGGTAGAGAGGAAGAGAATTGAATGTGAGGAAAAGGAGGCATTGGAATAGGTTGCCCAGGGGAGTTGTGTAGACGGTGCTTAGAGGTGTTCAAGACCCAAGTGGATAAAGCCCTGAGCAACCTGTCTTGAACCCATAGCTGACCTGCAATTTCAGCACAAGGTTGGACTAATTTCTCTTGATATCCCTTCCAACCTGAAGGAGTTGATAACTTAATGAAATATTATGGAATAATTTCACGAACCAAAAGTTTTTTTAATTGCTTTCCCTAAAGGTGCTGGCTTTCTAGCCCAGTTTTCTGAACCACTGTTACTGACCTTTAAAGCCACCCAATTACACTACAGTTACAAGGGCTGTTACAGTCCACTACAGACTCTGCAACTGTAATGCAACCCAGTAAAAGTCTGTTGGATGTAGCCTAAGGTAGCTTTGAGCAGAGGCCTACATCCCTCTCCTGCCTCCTCCACATGGAATTTGGCAATTTGTTAACGTCTCCACATACAGTTTTTGAGCTATAGTGTCAGCAATAGCTATGTAGCGTTAGAAATAGTCTGAGAGTGAAGGATAGGAAATCCTTTGATGATGATGAATGTTTTCCTGCTGTGTAGCAACAGGTAATGCAGTCTGCAAAGTTATAATTACTTTTCACAGTGAAACTTCCCCCCCCCCCTTTTTTTTTTGGCTTGGTAGTGGAGCAAGCTGACTGTTTGGTTTCAGTGACGATTTTCTGTTCCATTTTTATTTATTTTTTAATTCTTTTTTTTTTTTAAATCAAACTTTCTGGCTGCTTTGGTGACGCAAGGAATTACCAGGATCCTGAGTCTCTGTTAATTTGCTGTTTCTAGCACAGAACATCTTGTATGCCCCTCCTCTGCGTCATGGTCAAAGCTGCAGAAAGTGCTGTGCATAAATCTTGGGGCACCTTTGAGCTGAGCCTTGAGTCTAAGCTCAGGGTATTCCCACTGCCCCGGAGCTTTGTTAACAGCACTGTGCCTCTTAAATCTGGCAGGGAGATTGAGCTGAGATTGTGGGGGTTTTCCACAGAAAGAAGGATCCTTTATTGCTATCTGCCGATGATTTTGCCAGACCTGTGCTGAGTTTGGTTCTCCAACAGACGTTTGTATCTTCAGGCGTCGAAAAACACAGTCACTTGTGTTACAGAGCTCTAGTAGAGGATTCTTTTCCTTCTCTGTCCCTTCTCTTGAAAGCAAATCTGTCGCTAAATCTGGCCATGGAAGCAGAACATCTCACTGTCAAGATGCATATAAGGAAGAAATCTTCAGAATCATCAGAAATGTCAGCACGTTTTTTTTCATTTTGCATGTATTTTTATATATGAAGAAAGAAAATATAGGAAACAAGAATAAATCTAAAATTTACATATATTAAAAAAAAAAAAAAGCAACCTTTTATTTACTGGAAGCACTGTTTCCTTAAAACATTGTTTTCAAGATATTTAAAAAAAAATCGCTTCTTATTAGTCATGAAATATACTACGAAATGGGAAACACTGTTGCAGTCCCAGACTGGCATTCATTTAATGCTGTGTCAGGCTGCACTATAATGGGAATTACCTGTTTGCAAGCTTGTGAGCCAGGTTTAGCTGGGGAGCTAAGGTTATCTAGCTTTAGGAGATGAGGGGAATTGTGTGTCCAACCACGGATCTGTCTCCTTCAAAGAGAGAACTGTATGGCCCTCACAGATACACCGGTGTGTGGTTTGTGGGAGATAAGGCATCCTTTTGATGCTCACAGCTGATATGGTATTTGATCAGTGACCAAATTTGATCATTTGATTTGATCGCTGTGCAGATAGCTGCAGGGAAAAGAAGGGAGTCCATTTGGGAGCTCCTTTTGAGTCCGCTTGAGTCCACTCCTGGAGCCATGGAGCAGGTTCTTCCCTCCATATACCAGAACATTTTCTGTGAAAAGGTTTCCATCCCAGTTGTGGTAACTTTGATTTCTGTCTGTAAGAGAGGTTTTCTATGCTTAACCGCAGAAAAACCACAGTCCAAACCAGAAATAACAAAAGCTATCTCTTGAGGTAGGTTGCCTTTAGCCACCTTGCGTGTGCATATTTTTTGGTTCTTGTTTGCTTTGGTTGTTGAACCTCAAAGCAAGCTAGCAGTTTTTCTAAAGATGATGAATAAATTTGCTTTGAGAGGAACACATGCATTAGCTGCTAATGGTATGCTGTACAGCAATGTAGTTTGTTCAGCTATTAATGTAATATCTGTAATGGCTTTTTGATTTGACTTAAAGAGATTTATATATTTGTTTTTGTGAAAGTGAACTTGACCGAAATTAGTAGTAAGAGAAGTTCACCCTAACACTGACAATCAATTGCTAGAGGGGTGTAGTTGTTGAAGGGATTGAAAAACCATTTTTGAGAGATGTGCTGGCTGGGCAGAATTTATTCTTGATCTGACCAGCTGAAGCTGCCTTGAAGGTGGTGGTCACACTGTGGGACAGATTCACCGTACTCAATAGGGAGAGATGCTGTTAACAGAAAATTGTGTTGAATAAGAATTTTAATCATTAGGATAGATTTTCCAGTGTAAGATTATTTATTCCAAACTGTTACTTCCAAATGTTCTGTCTGGTCTAGATGAGGTTTCCATGGCTCTAGGCTTCACTAAATAACTTGAGAAGATGTACTGACAGAATTAAGCTGACACTACTGTGAAACATTCTTTCTGTGTAGAGATATCTAAACAGTAAATATTTGAAGGCTGCAGAGCATTGGATATTTTCAGAGTTCCTTATAATATGCTTGGTGGATCTTTACTGTCCTTTTGAAGAATTCTTGTCATCTGTGATTGGAAGTGATGATAGAAAAATCTTATGTGATCTGCAAATCCTTGCCATGCCTTTTTGAAAGCTGAAGGGTAGCAGAACTCGGGGAGTTGAGAGCAGCCAATCTTGTGAAAATGAGCAAGCCTAAAAGACAGCACACTGATGTAGTCATTGCCTTGAGATGCTTTTGTATGAGAATGCTCAGGCTGCATGCCTCGAATTTTTTCAAACATAGGATGGCTCTTTGTAAAGAAACTGTCGTGTCTTGTAATATTTGGCACAAACATTCTTCCTTCTTGAAAAAAAGAATCAAAACTGGTATCACATCAGAGGAGGCCTGTTCTTAAAATGTATGTGAGGAAACAGGGCTGTCTACTCTGTCATGTGGCTGTTGCCTAAAATCAGTGAGGAGAAAAGGAAGTTGTGCTCTTGCTTGCTAAGAGGTAGTAGGGTTTCTCTCTTCTTTTTCAGAGTGAAAGATTGCACGTAACACCCTCATCATTAACTGTGGCGTTTAATTCTTGTCTTTAAAAATCTATACTTTTTGTGATTTATTGGGAAAGTGGTTCTTCAATAATCTCTGTCAAGGAGTACTGGGTGGACTACTCCTCATCCTCTTGTACCCTCCAAACAGCATTCATCAACCTCTCCTTTTCTGAATGACCACATTCTTTACAAGAATTTCCCCAATCTCCTTTTACTTGCAGAGCAGCCAGGTGTTCAGCACCTTACCTGGAACCAGCAAATGAAGCCCTAAGAATACTGAAGTTGATGTGTTTGTGGTGTGGGCATATCACAGAGGCAACTTCTTTTTTTTTTTTTTTTTCAGCATGTAAAGCCCTCTTTTCCTACATTTTGAAATGTGTCTCTGATTCTCTGTGTAAAATAAGAAGTAGATTTTTCAGCCAATTGCTGTACTATGAGGTAACGTTGTCTTCATTTATACTGTTGTTGAAGAAGGTGTGAAGGTTAGAATTTGAGATGTAAACACCATCTTTGCAAAGGAACAGGTGATCACTTTTACTAGTCATCAAATTCTGGAAGAAGATGCACTGATACAAATTGCCCAAGAAGCAGAAAGCGCTCTCCTCAGTCCGATGATTTGCTGTTATCCGGTATGGTACCAGCCAGGAGATCACTAGAACAGAGGGTGAATAATGTGATGTGCACATTGCTATGGGAAGGGACTTAATATGCTGCAGCCTGCATGCCAGGCTGAGCACGGGAAGCATGAGCTGCCATCTGCAAAATGCACCATTAAGTTTTCATCTCAGAGACAGGAAGCTGCTGTGCAACACCCAAATGTTTGCAAGTGCAGTGCTCGAAATTTGAGATGTTTACAGATGTTGCTGTTGTGTACTTTCAGGTGTTCTTTCTGATGTCTTCTCAGGAACAACAGGGTAATAAGCCCTATAATTCTGTGATTGTTAAGGTCGTGGCTCTGTACCTTGCCATAGCCTGATGGTCCTATAATGGTATGCCACCAGATAGCTGGTATCTGGAAAACACACACACACCTCTGTAGAAACAAGACGAGTGGATAAAATGGGATGTAGCTGAGGCAGGTTGGCATTTTTTGTTCAGTATCTGGAATTATTTCAGGATAATGAGCTGTCATAGTTAGCTTTGACCCATCTAAGAAGCTAAGTTTTAGTAACTAGTAGAACTCAAGAAATTTTTCTGTTTGTGGCTTTCAACGCAGTTTCTTTTTTCAAATAGATACATAAAATCTTGTGTCACCAAGGGTGTTAGGAAAATGCTAGGGAAAGCTTTTTCTTATTTATTTTTCATTCTATTGTTATTTGTTCGTACAGTCTTGGTTATGGATATGCTTCACAAACTTAAGTAAGTGTGGGAGAAGTAAGTTAATTGACTTTTTTCTCCTACAAAAGAATTATATATTGTGAATAGTTGCTCTTTAAAAGTATCTAGTTAGGAGGTGGTGTTCCTGTGGGCCATATGAAAACCTGAGCTGTGTTTGTTAGTATTCTTGAATTTATTTGAGAAGAAAGCTATTTCTATAACTTCCCATGTGGCCAGTCTGGTCAAGTTTTATTAGCTGTATTTTTCGGAAGATACTCAGTATACAGATATGTTTTAGTTGATTGTGATATTAGTGGAGATTTTCTGTATTGTCAGGATTCATATTCTCAGAGGGAATGAAGAGGGAAAAGATCGATATTTGAACTTTTTCACTTACTATTTTCAGCAAGCATATTTCAAGAGCTGAAGCCTTTATTTAGGGCACAAAACTTAACACTCTTCTCTTGTTATTTTATTGCTCTGATATTCCTCCTTTGTGTTGTATAGAAGTCAGTCCAATCATTCTAAATTTTTTCTTTATTTTTTTAAATTATAGAGAGCCACATGTAAATTTTGAAAGTCCAACTTGATATACATGTTTAATTTTGAATTAAAAAAAAAAAAAAAGTTTAACACCTTGCTTTACATATTTTCACCTTCAGGAGAAAGTTGATTCCCAGTATGCTCACGGGTTGCAGGAACTAGAATTTATTCGGGAACACAGTGACACAGAAGCCGCAAGACTATGCGTGGACCAGTGGTTAAAAATGCCAGGTAAGTATAGGAATGATGGGGTTTCAAATACTTAATAAGGAACCAAAGATTAATAGTGAATGCATTATAGGAGCAATCAGCTTTTATTTGTGTACGCTGAAACTAGGTTTTGGTGATGTGTTTTCTGAGTCACTGCTAATTCACTTAGTAGTGATGATTTCTAAGTGCTGCATTGCAGAATAGAACAGCTGATAATTGCGTTAAGCAATACTGCCAGGGAGCTTGCAGGTGCCTCTTACTCATAACCAAATCTTAGAGTCTGAACTTTGTACTAGTTTCCACAAAAACTATTCTTCAAATGTTTTGTTGCTTAGAAAAATAAATATAAGAAGTATAAAAGCCATTAAGGCAGCGCTAACAACTTTTACTGCAAAGTTGTCAGAAGGAACATATTTATTGAACTGTTGCTCAGGAAAGTATGCCTACATAAGTAAGTATAACTTGAGTTTGAAATATATATGTTTTTTTTAATTTCAATTTTAAAATGTTTCCTGGAAGACCTGGAGGAAGTGTGTCAAAGTATTAGAGAAGTAATCTAACTGGGGATTGAAGAGAGAGATTCTTCAGCTGAAACGGGAGACTTTTTGTAATAGGATTACATTACAGTGCACTGCTAGCATACTTCTAGAATCAATGTAACCTGATTTCTAAATGCTTTAGGTTTTGTGGGTTTGGTTATGTTGGTTTTGTGTTGCTTTTTCTTTTTTTTTTAAGCCTCTATATGTGAGATTCTGGTTAAGTGTTTTGTTTTCTAACACAGGTCTCAAACCAGGCACCGTTAACAGTGGAAGAAGGGGTGCTTATCAGAGGGGAGGTCAGACACAAGTCAACAGCAGTCCCATTTCTTGTCCTGTGATGCGTTGCAACAGAAATTTTGATAATGGGCATCTTCTCCTAGGTCACCTGAAAAGGTAAGGACATACTGCAAGAAATAGTAGTAAACTATGTTCAAGGTTACGACATATACATCAAATCTACTTTAAACTGCCTATAGTGACAAAAAACTCATTTGGAGGGTAGGTTAATGTGTTGCAGATTTTATACAGGTGTTATGATTAAACTTCCTGGTTAGTTGTTCTTTTGTAGTTGTTTTTGTTTTGTTTTTCATTTCAAATTTATTTCTTCCACTTGCTAAGCATTTCTAATACCTGGTTTTCTGAGAAACAACATTTCTGTGCTCCAGTTATGTTATTTCTTCATCCAAACTTGTGAAAGAGCAAAAGGTTAAGATGCTCCTAATGAAAAGAAAGATGAGTAAAGATTATCTATAGGACAGATGTGTGTTCATAGCTGATTGTTGCTAGTCACCACCCACTATATTTCTGTTTGATTCCAGCCTATGCTGTTTCAGCTAGTGGTAGTGTCCTTGGGAAGCTGGCAAGGGGAAAAACTAAGGGGGGGTGTTGTGGGTTAACCCCAGTAGGCAACTAAGCGCCTCACAGCCACTTGCTTACCCTCTTCTCCACACTGGGAAGGGGAATAAAATCAGAAAGGTAAAAGATCTCATAGATTCAGATAAAGGCAGCTTAGTGGGTAAAGCAAAAGCTGTACCCACACACAAAGCAAAACAAGGAATTCATTCACTACTTCCCATCAGCAGGGAGATGTTCAGCCTTTCTGGGAGAGCAGTGCTCCATCACGCAGAATGGTTACTTAGGGTCACAAATACCATAACTCTGAGCATCCCCCTGCCTGCTTCCTTTTTTCCCCCAGCTGTTATTGCTGAGCTTGACACCACATGGTGTGGGACATCCCTTTGGCCAGCCTGGGCCAGCTGTCCTGGCTGTGCCCCCTCCCAGCTCCTGGTGTACCCGCAGCCTCCTCGCTGTCAGGGCAGCAGCAGGAGCTGAAAGTCCTTGGCTCTGTGTGAGCAGTGCTCTGAAGCAACCAAAACATCAGTGTGTTATCACCACTGTTTTGGTCACGGGTCCAAACCATGACACTATGCAAGTTCCTGTATGGAAAATTAACTCTATTCCAGCCAAAAACAATACAGAGAGGTTAAAAAAAATCTTTAGGAAATGTAGATTTGATTAGTTCTCTCACTTTTAAAAACAGTGTAAGTCCTCCACAAATAGTTCATTATAACTGATACGCTGCAGAGAGAATTGGCTCTGCATGGGATACTTCAGCTGATACAGCTAATGACAGGTGAGGAATTTTGCAGATTAGGTTGATTTGATAGGTTGTTGTCCAGTAGCTTCAAAAGACCCAAATTTTCCTATTATTAAAAAAAAAAAAAAAAAGAAAAACAATTTTTGCTGTTGAGAGGGGCCTAGTTTGTTAATTATTTCTTCCTCTCTAGGTTTGATCACTCTCCTTGTGACCCAACAGTCACATTGCATGGACCCCCAAATAATGCTGTTGCCTGTGTGATATGCTGCAAAAGATTTTCCACCTTACAGCAGTACACTGATCATCTTTTATCTAAGGCAAGATCAAAAGGATAAGTAACTCACCTGACTGAACATAATAGAGGGTTGTCAAGATATATAACTATACGTTGTTGGGTTTTGTCCTCTAAACCCTCTTCCACCCCACCTCCATTGATGTAGGCTTCCAAATAGTTTTTCTTATTGTGCTGTGTTTCAAACACTTGGTGTATCCGGACAGCATTGCCATTAAATCTGACCATTACGTTGTACTCTGCGGTGTGCTTCCAAGGGGACTGCAGGCCTGCCTTGAACCTTTTGTCCTTGTTGGTGCTGTCAAAAGGTGTTCCATTTTTTTGTGTCTCCAGAACTACAAAAGATGAAGGCATTGAGGTTAGGGTGAAGCAAGGGGACGTAAAGAGGAACAGCAGAAAAGAAATCAGAAAAAGAGGCAACAGGATGAAAAAAGAAACTTGAGTGACTCTTCCCTGTGTTTGGTCTCTCCATTGATACGTGTGTCTACCATTACTTAGTTAATTTATGGAAGGGAACAGGATAATCTAGCATTTGAGTTTTGATTTGAATATAAGCTAAGAGTACTTGCTTTTTTTGTTGTTGTTCCTTGCCTCCTTTCTTTTCCCTTCTTTCTTTTCTGATGTCCTCTGATTTTCCCTTCAGTTCAGTGACAGATGCTCAGCTGTTACCTTCAGGGTGCCTGGTTTTATTTAAGCAGCTTGGTGTTGAATCGGATACCAGATAGCATCTTCAAAGTTTAGTGATTTAATAACCAATATGGTTATGTCCAGGGGCATTAGCAGGAGTTAGAGACAAGTTTGGTGAAAGGAAGTGACTCTTGCAGCGTGTAACGATAGGATTACTTTGGTATGAAAGGAAGGGGAGATAACAAAGTGAGTTATCACTTCCTAAACAAAGTTTTGGAAGAAAGCATGAACATGGCATGCAGATTCTTCAGGGAGACAGAAGAAAAGACTAAGCAAAAACATCATAAAAGAATGAGAGGACCTTTGCCCTAAAAGCAGAGACTTGAAGTTGTGTAGAATACAAAGAGTGGAAAGAGTTGATTTTAAGAGTCACAGGTTGGTCGGGAGCTTTTTTTGTGAGAGCCTGATAAAGGGACTTGTGAAGAATTGACAGAAAGCAGTTGCCAGCAGTGGTGCAAGAAGGGAATGGGAAAGTTACCAGTGCAGTCAGGATGAGTTTAATACGATGGAAGTTGGGCCTTGTGCCTCACAAGCTGAAGCACATAGCCTGTAGATAAACAGGGGGAGGGAGGGATGGGGAATGGATGGACATGGGGAGAAATGGGACCACGTTGTTGGCTTAGTGTTTTTCCTTATCGGATGATTTTATTTTCCAGCTAAACGAAAATGACGGACATAAAAAAGATCTCCCTCCACAGCATATTCAGTGTTTTGCATGCCCGCAGTGCTTCCTCCTCTTCACCAAAAGAGATGAGTGCTTGCAGCATATGTCAGGAAAGAAGCACTTCCTCCAGGTTTATAAATTGCTTGGTACGTTGCTTCTAAGTGTACTGTGTGTGCTTTTCATTCCTCCTGATAATTTCTCTTTACAATGTGAAATTATTTAAGCTTTTTACCCAGCAGAAAAATTTAAGGCCTTTAATTTTGTTTTGAATAAGTTCTTATTTTTACTTTAAGGCCTTACACATTCTGTAAGGTGTTACAAACTCTGTAAGAGGAGATGCTTTGAAGTTTACATTTTTTGCGTAGAAGTGATTCCTCAGTCCTCTCATACAAGCTTCTCATCTTCCAGTAACCCTGTATTAAATTGACACTGTCTTAAGTAGTTTTACTTTTAACGTGTTGATAGAAACCTGGACCAAAACACATATGTGTCTTTTTCAGTCCAGTCAGGCTGTGATGTTCCTGCCCCCTACTGTGTTGTCTGAAATCTGCTGGAGATGATTTTTCTTGTCTGTGTCCTTGGCACACCTGTTGAGAAAAAAAATAAATAAGTGAAAGTTCCTTCTCCATATAACTGCAGATTTCATCAGCTTAGCTAGAACAATGCAGCAGGGCTGGTGCCTTGCACTGGTAGTGTTGCTGCTGAAGGTTAAGCTCCTGGTTACGTTGTCAGCTGGTAACATCCTGAGCCCTGCTTTCTAGATTCCACAGATGTCTGAATAATCGTGCTCTTGAAAACAGGGTCGGTGACCTGTCAGACTGTGCTGACAAAGCTGACTTCTCAGCTTTGCCATATGCAATAGGCATTAAAGCATTTACTCTAACATTAGGTAAGTGGCTGAGGTAGATGACAGATAGATGGAGCTGGCTTCTTACTCAAGAAGCTGCCACGTTTTAGATAGAGTAGCTTTCAGGATAAGCCTGCATGGTCAAAAGGACCAATACAATTTCTCATCCTGGTAAACATATTTACCTTTGTGGCCTCCCCCAGTGCGGCTGCAGGATTTATGTAGTGAAGAGAAGCTTTGAAGGAACCTTCCTGTGGGCTGCATCAGTTCTTCCATCTGCATGGAAGTGTCTGTCAGCTGCACTATTCAGAGTTCTCTTACATTTTCTAAATCTGATGTATTTTATTCTCAGATAAATTATTAATTATGAACGTGCTGACTTGTGTTGAAAATCAGGTTGTAGGTTTAAAATAAAATTTACTGGTAACCTGTTGCTTTGGAAAGATGAATAGCACAGAATAGAGAGATGGGTAGCACTTAGCTCAAACCAGCAACAAAAATGCTCATTTTTTTTTTCCTTTGCATTGGTAGGTCTTTGATTATTATTGTCAACATGGTCTGTGAGATCTGTTGAGTTCAAAGGCCCAAACTCAAATTACTTCCTACTGTTCATTACGTCTTACTAAGCAGAAAATTAAAATAGAGTTTGCCTCATAAGATGCAGAACATTGACAGCAGTGTACAGTTTGTAAGCCATTTACCATTCTCTTTTCAACAGAATATTTTTTTTTATTTGGCTAGTACCTGGAGTTATCCATGGAGTATGATCAGAACAGCAAAAAATTCTAAAAATACAAGGAAAAGTCCCACTAAGAATGGGAAAGAGAGAGGTGATCAAACTTGTTATTGAGTTGCATTATTTTTTTTTCTTTTTTAAAAATACCATGACTTTAAGGAAAAGTATATGTAGTAAGAGAAGACAGGTGGTGATAGATTAAGGTGAAGCAAATCAGTAAGAACCTTCCTGAGAGAGATAGCTGACCTGAACTTGCAGAAGGATTAAAATGGAAACAGTCAGTCACGGAATATGAAAAAAAACAAGATGCTAAAGATGCAGATATGAGATTGTTACAGAAGTTTAACATATTAATGCAGTTTAAACTTTTAAAACTTTTATTTCACAAATACTGGGGATCAGCTGACACATGGTAACTCAATTTCTGAACCCTGTGACAAATGAACACAACTGTAGAAACCTTGTCTGAAAGATGAATATTATGAAAGAATTCCTTAATGTATGGTTGCACTTTCTGCCATTCTGCATTACAGAGGAAAAGAAGGATGGCTTTCCTCTGCCTTTCCCATCATATGCAAAGAAACTGCTGATATCTCTCTGCAAAGAGGTCCCCTTCCAAGTGAAGTGCATATCCTGCTCCCAGATACTGCGCTCACACATGGAATTAACAGCTCATTTCAGGTTGGTGTGGGGTGGCTGTCTTTATAACGCTAATACCCATGTACTGATAAGTGATGTGCTTGTATAACCTGAACGGATGTATCTTGTACTGGTGCTAATGGATTTCAGGGCATCTAGGACCATCTGAATGTTGACTTAATGGGTAAACTATCACAAAAAAATACCTCCTTTCCATGTCTTTTACCCTCCCTTACTCCATGCAATCCACTGCAGAATGCTAATCTTATCCTTTTTGTTTATATTCTTCTTGTAACAGAGAACAGGGCTTTATTGGTCGCTGTTCCCCTATTTCTAAGTTGTCAACATTTGATTTCTAAAATGTACTTTGTCAAAAACATAAGTGCTAGTGTTGGAAATTAGCACCTAATTCTCTTTAAGGTGCAACTAAGCATTGCATAGTTCTGTTGACAAGCCAGTAAGTCAGTTGAAGTGGACAGAGGACACTGCTTTCACACGCTAATTGCTTAGCTACTAGGAACAATTTTAAAGTAGATTTGAAAGTTTAAAAAAAAAAAAGTTTCAGGTTGTGATACAACACCTTTATTGTGCTTTTTTAATCCATTCTAGAACACGTTGTCGTAATTCTGGCCCTGTGGCGCTGTCCAAGAAGAGCATCTCCCAGATCGCAGGGGTGTTTAAGACAAAAGGTCACTGTGAGGGCTGTGATAAGCTGCTTGCTGACGAGAAGGAGATCACCCAGCATAAGCAGAGCACTCAGCACAACGTTAAAGTTCATGCTACAATGGAAGAGTCCATCTTGATGTTCTGTCACATCAATGAAAAAAATAAAGACTCATCTCATTTGAGCCACACTATGGATCGATCAAGAACATTGCTCAAGAGACATTTGACGTCGAATGAATCAATCAATGAAGGTGGTTCTCCTTCAAAACGGAAGAGTGAACTACCAGACAAAAACGAAGATCACATAGGAAACCAAAGTCAAAGCAATGCTAGCAAGGTAAAAGCCTGGTTTTGTGAATGCCTTCAGAAGTTTTTTACCGAAGAGGCAGTAGAAAACCACATTTTGTCAGCAAATAGGATCTGTCACAAGTGTGCCGTGTGCGGAAAGCTTGCTGAAAATTCCAGCATTATCCACCTGCACATGAGCCGATTCCATGGGGGAGCACACTTGACCAACTTTCTCTTCTGGTGCAGAGCATGCTCTGTAGATCTCCTCAAAGAAAAGGATATTATGAAGCATGTGACTGAACGTCATGGTGGACATAGTTACTATTACGAGCAAGAAGCTCTAGCAGATGAGCCTATGCCATCAGTTTCTGACACCGCATGCATTTACACCAGTGAGAGGAAAGACCGCACTCCCAGTCCTATGGAGCTGTCCCCTGAAAAAAGCCCTGTTCTGGGAAGATGGCAATGCCGCATTTGCGAGGAGATGTTTGAATCTGAAGACAGTGTTAAACAGCACTGCATGTCCCTAGAAAGCCACGCGTTTCACAGGTATTGCTGTGGGTTATGCAAAAGCCACTTTCGGAAAGTAGGAACACTGCAGCGACACTTCCAAGAGCATCATAACGAAGAGATACAAATTAAATTCTTCTGTGGCCTTTGTGGTAATCTCTTCTTTGACAAAGAGGAAGAATTCCTAATCCATTATAAAGAGCTTCATAGCATGGACTATGCGTTTGTGCCCGAACAGATGGAAGTATCGATAAAAGAAGACGAGGACTTTCTCCCAGTAGAAAAGGGAGAGCGTTTAACCTGTGGCTGCCGGACCAGTTACATCTCCAAAATAAACAGGAGGAACGACTACGTGAATTGTCAGAAAGCCATGCTGCAAAAAGGAAACTTATGGTTTCGCTGTTGCTTCTGCTCCAAAACTGCACAGAACGTCGCCGACCTGAACAGTCATCTCAACTGCCACGCGTCAGTGAAAAGTAAGCAAGAGATGTATGTTGTCAGGTGTGCTGCGTGCAACAAAAACTTTGACGATCTTCAGAGCGCGCATCAACACTATCACACGAAACACTGCTTCTTGCAGAAACCTGATATATCAGATCTAACGCCGGAATTGGAAAATACAGTGTTCAAGTTCACAGCAAGCGGGGCTTGCGTGGACAAAAAGCCCCACGAATCAAAATTGCATGCATATCCATCCAAGACTCAGGAAAAACCACAGTCTCCTCCTCTGCAGGGACCATTCCCTGTAAAGAAAGAAAAAAAAGAAAACTCTGCACACTGTGAAGAGCCCGGTGAAGGTATGTAGAAACTGGGAGGTTTTTACATTAGAAGAATATTGCTAATTTTAACACACTCTGTTTGAATGTCAGTGTGAGTATGTAACAAATCATTTTCCTATATCCAGTCTATAAATCAGTTCAGAATTGAATCTGTTATTTCTCAAAGTAGCACATTGAATTCTTGAGATTCAAGTTGCCAGAACTTGAACTCTACATTTTATTGATGTATACCTTATGCATGAAGTCCTGAAAAACAAAAAGGCAGAGAAATGTTTCAGTCCAAAGGTGCTCTCATTAATTTTTCAAATTGCTTGGGAGCCTAATTTGGTGATAAAAGGAGGACAATTAATGACTCCAGGTGGAGATCTTATGCCTAGAAATGCAAAATAGACTGGAAATATACACACACACTCGAAGGAAACTTTACTCCTTTTTATGTATACGTATTTGTGAGGATGATAGTGCTTTCTGTGTGGGCAGTTCTATTGTAACACCATTTTCTCAGTTGTGCTTAACTTGCCAAAAAAACTGTGGCTGAGAATTTGTTCACAGTATGTGTTGGGTTGGCTTTGCCTAAAAAATCCAATTGTGTTTGTGTTTTTTTTTGATTCTTGTTACTTCTAAGAATGACATCAAGAATGCCAAAGGTGTGTTTTACAAGTTCAAAAATCAGGAGTATTTTTTAATTACTCATGATGTCATTTTTTGATGTAAAGGTTGACATTTATGACAGATATACAGCAAAAAGTATGTCTCTAAGCATTTTATGTGCTTTTATGTGTGTAATTAAATGTAACGGACATGCCACCGTAGGGGTGTGTGTAGTTGAATGTGCTGTTAAAAGCATCAGTATCTCAGTGAATGACAAGGGCTCTCTGTGCCTACCACATCTATCCAGCTCTTCACCATCATGCTGCAAGATGCTGCTCTTTTATCTAATTTTTGCATTACTGAATGCTACTTCAGTTGATGTAAAAATACTGCTAAAACAGTGCAGCCCCCAAATAGCATCGTGTTGTGTTACTGTCAGCTTCTGGAATGATTGAATACTTGAATTTTAAAAGCTTGTCTGAGTTGATGTATGTTGGTTGACCAGACAGTCAGGTGACCTTAAAATGCCTCCTTTTTATCCCCTTGAAGACAGCGAACTTCCTGACCTTGACTACCTGAGTACCATGACTCACATTGTGTTGGTGGATCTGGACAACTGGGGAAACTTATTCACGCAGCTGCCAGCTAACCTGAACCAAGGGACATTTATCTGGGGCTTTCAAGGTAAGAAGTGGTCGAGGGAAACAGGAAGAGAAGATGAATGAGTCCACGTACATACTCAAGCAGCAATCCTTTGAGACAACAAGCAGCCACTAGGGCCTCAAGCCACAATATCGCAGGCACCATGAGTAGAAATGTTCTTGAACTTTTCTAACTTGGTCTTCAGGTCTGCTGCTCCTACTGTTCCTTGTAGACTATCCTGTAGGCAGAGTTCCTAAATGGTTTAGGGG
The DNA here is from genome assembly GCF_964035555.1 of Netta rufina. Classification (NCBI taxonomy): domain Eukaryota; kingdom Metazoa; phylum Chordata; class Aves; order Anseriformes; family Anatidae; genus Netta; species Netta rufina. The sequence goes on along the minus strand of NC_140125.1, from coordinate 95,109,864 downwards.
TCTTTTTAGCTTCCCTGCTCAAGCTGCTTACGCAGTATCATACTAGTTTTTTTGTAGTTATCAGGGCAGCCATAATACTCAGATTCTTTTCTTTCTAGCTAGCTTCTAGCTCCCAAGTCCTTGTCATAATGTTTTTTGGTTTTAGTTCCAGAAGACATGATTTTACATTCTTGATCTTGAGTTTTGTTTGGTCTCTGGCTTGCCTCTTGGGGAGGTTCCTGGTCATCCTGCACATCACTAGGGGTCTTGCATCTGGAAGACATTAGCAGTGGTACCAGGTGATTGGCAGAACTCACATTGCTATGGGTTTGTAAGAAAACTTCTTGAGAAGTCTACCAATAGCATCCCATTAACTTGATACAGTTTGTGGCTTTTCTACTGATTTTCTTTGTTTCTGCCTTCAATTATTACCCTTGCAGTACATTGAATACTTCAGTAAAGTCCAAATAAGTTGTGGTTTCAAAATGGGAAAGGCCTGAAACACCACTGAAAGGCCTTGATGCAGTTGCTGAAGGTTGTTTGCTGATTTCTACAGTTATTCAATAGGCTTGGAACAACATTTTATTTTTCTGCAGATTAAAATAAGAAATTATTGGGCATCTGACTTGAAGAAACACGATGCTTGGCTCACATCTAAAATCAGGGTTACTCTGTCTGTGTTTTATAAAGAATTCCTTAGTAAATAATATTTTTTCACAGTTAAGTGAATTTTTACCCCCTTGATTTCTGACCCTTGCTTTCAGTCATACTTTGCTCGCTACTCTGCTCAAACTGGTTTGTCACTGATTGACCCAAGCTTCTTTCTTATGGCAAGGTCTTCTGTGCTGTTATCTCTTTCCAAGGTCAAACACCCTGTTTTGATTCAGTAAGGAAAGGATTGATTGAGCCTGTCTGAACTGTATTCTTGTCAGAAATGTTCTTCTCTGACCTGAGAAATAATCCACAGGACAGTCTTAGTGCTACTAATCTGTTGTTAGGAACCTCTATTGATAGGGTAAGCCAGTTAAGACAACGTGCCCAGGGATGTTTTGAATCCTCAGGCCTGGTGGCACTGAACAGTCCGTGCCAGTGCTGCTAAATTTCTTGTTTTCCAAATGGATTGCTGCATCCAGGCTGCGTGGTGGGAATGGTTGCTGGAGGATTTGAACTGAAAAACCTTGCTAAAGAGTTAGTGGTCATTAAAACGGGCCAGATTTGTATCGGAGAACATTTTAACAATTTCTTAGTGTCAGAAGGATTGTTACAGTAAGGTTCCCAGGCACATGTGGAGATGTTGTAGATGCTCTCAAAGAAATAGTTTACAGAGTTATTTAATGCATGCTATTGTATTTGTTTAGCCCTCAACAATAGCAACATCCCTGTCTCTTTTTCTTTTCCTTTTTACACTTCCAAACAGCACCTCTGACTTTTTTTTAATGATACCTACTGCATTATGTCTACTATTCCTGTTGTTAATACAGCCCTAGCTTTTCTTTGAGTTCCTCCATTATATATTATTTCTGTTTTTATATATTCAGTATTTTTCCACCTGTTTTGTAGTCCAGCTCCACTAGAGTAAATACAGCTCTGCCAGCTGTTACGGTCAAAAATCTGTGTTGCTACCCAAAACCAGGGCTGATTACAAGTCTTTCCCAAATGGCAGTGGCCAAGGCTGTCACAGCAGATGAGAATAACTCAAAGATCATTTTGCTCATGGGCAGGTACCTCTAAATCTTTTCTGTATAGTTTGTTTCTAGATCCTTGAGCTTTCTGATTGTTTTTGGTAGCCTTTTATAGACATTAGGGTGAAAAGAAAACAAAATCAGGAGAAATCTGCTGAAGACTGCTGCTGTTTTTTCATCAGATTCAAGGAGAATGTGAGGTCCTCCATGGCCTGTTGATGTGAGTCTTAGTTTCACAAGTCCTCATGTGCAGTACAGTCAATGACTGGTTTCACTTTCCAGTCAAAATCCTTCCTTACACCCAGCCATTATATCACCCAGCAGATCAAGCAGCATTTGTTTTCCTCCCTGTTGCCGACCCATTATTTCTTAGCAATTGGGAATGTCGTGAAATTCTTACTAACTCCCTTCACATTGTCCTTCCATTTGTTTTTCTTTTTATGTTGTCATAGTAACTGCAACCTCCTCTGGTTTTCCCTTTCTTCTTGAGACAGTTGCTACTCCTTTCTTTTCCCTTGCAACCTGTTTCAGCTTTTCTTTTTTATCTGTAGCAATCTATTTACTCAGCTTTTTCCTATTATCCAATTGTTTTCTAAGCTAGTAACTACATGTTTTAGGTTGTGAAGGTTCCTGCATGTTGTGTGCTGGTGTTTTTTGTTCTTGTTGTTTAGTTTTTGTTTTTAAATGTAGCCTCATTTTACTTATCCTTGACTGCATCCAAGTTTTTGTCAGGCCTCCAGCTGCTGCTCCAGTTCTTGAAACTTCTCTTTAAAGAGTTCTGACATGCAACGTGTCAGGAAGCTACGGATTCTGCTGGAAACAATCTCTGGAACTGTATCAGTGTAGGGTTCCCTATGAAAAGCATTTCTGGTATTGTACTACTTTCCCAGAGCACCTCTGATTCTGTATATTGGCCACGAACTATGTATAAAGCTGGAAAGACACGTTGCTGTATGCAAACACACATCATTTCTGGAAAATATTTTTTTCAGAATTAATAAAAAAAATGCATACAAAATTGAATGAGAGGCTTTGTGCAGGATCAGGCTAGCTCCTTTCAATTTTTTTTTTTGCTTTCTAACCCACAAACAAGGGCTGTGGGGGTTTTAGTAATGTATTATTATTTTTGTTTTTAGCTTTTACATTGGTCAAAGTAAATTTTGTCTTTAAAGCCAGTTGTACCTTTACTTTTGCCTTGCATCCCTAACTCATGGTGACAATGCTAATGCTATGCATTTCTTTTCTTTGACTGCTTAGGAGGACACAGCAACTGGAAACCTCCAGTGCAGTGCAGAATTTATAATTATCTTAAGAGGATTGGATGCTTCTTCCTTCATCCACGTTGTGGTACCAGAAGAGAGGCAGCAGACTTTGCTCTCTGTGTTCATGTAAGTTAGTGCACGCTGTCCTTGCTGTTGTTTCAGGACCTAGAGAAGGGTAGCCAGGTGATGTCTGACACTGATAACTTTTAATTACATGCAAGATTCTTAGATTCTCTTCACACAACATCTATGTCCACTAAAAAGAACAACAAACCTGTCATTGAATTGGGTGGAGACAGCCTGTTGAGAAGTGATTTTGAAGCACTCCCCCTACATGTTTGGACAAACTTAGATATCATACATTTTCTTTTTGTCCCTGTGAATTAAATTATGGATTGCATGAAGATTATACAGCATAAATGGGTAAATATAGTACATCATTATCACTTTGCCCTATGCTTTGCTTCTTTTTCTTTTTTCTTTCTTTCTTTTGGAATGAAAATGTTATCCCATGGAGGATATCAGTCTGTTGTGAAGGGGTGGGAGGCTGGTTAGGGAATGAAGACTTTAAAAAAAAAAAAAAAAAAAAAAAAAGTTCTTAGAGTTTCTGCTTCAGAATGAAGTGTAACTTTTGCCTCTCCCTTCAAGTAGCCCAAATCTGGAGCTAACTGTAAGATGGAGTTGAATGGGTTTCAGTTTCAGACACCCTGCTGAGCTGACAAAGAGAGCAGGACCCATGGTCAGTACCATGTTGAGTAGACCTGGGGCTTTGGGTTGGGAGAAGTGCAGGTGAAGGACAGGAATCTAGGGTGTTGTGGGGACTCATATTATTAATATAGTATTTTATCAGTTAGATAAAACCTACCTGAGGTTGTGCTTTTAAGTTATAAATGTGTTTTGCCACAGTGTTTATATGTTGCCTTACTTTTTTTTTTTTTTTTTAATGGTTCTTAAAATGCTCTGCACATTCAGCTTGTTTGTAGTGGAGATGGTTCTGAAATGATGGTTTTAAAGAATTTTTGCATACTGTATCTGTGCTGTTCTGGTAGCCATTCCCTGTATCTATTATCATATGTACAGAATGAATGCAGTATCAAAATAACACCTTTTGCAGTTGTATAACTTGCTGATAAATTTGATGATACAGCTGGAGGTAAGCTGCTGTAGAAGGCTTTCCTATGAAGAGCTGCCTTACAGAAAGGTAGCCAAACCCCACAAGATAAAACTACGATCTCGGTTCAACATCTGTCCTTTGTTTCCATGCAGGCTGGTCGTCTGGATGAGCACTTGCCCAAGCAAATTCCTTTCACTATACTTTCCGGAGACAAAAGCTTCCTGGAACTGGAAACTCAGTTTAAGATGACTCAGCGGTCAGCTCGCATCCTAAATCCCCACCACATTGAAGGAGACATGATGTGTGCCTTGCTAAACAGCATTTCAGATACCACAAAAGGTAGAAAGCATTAAGCCCAATATTTCCAGTAGACTAGTAGTCTTCTCAATAAAATAACTGAACGCTTTTGCTGATAAAACAAGTTGGTACTTGGTGCTTCTTGTATTGTACTTGCATTTCAATGAGATACGGCTCAGAAGATCAGTTTGCTTGGGACAAGTTTTGAAACCAGACTTAACTGCATGTTTTTGTTCTACCTAACAAATCCTGTTTTATGTTACAGCGTGCGAAAAACAGTTATTTCAGTCCTTTCTGGTAAAAGAAAAGCTGTTTAGAGCACTCTAGCGTGCATATTTATTGACTTGTGTTCAAATCTGCTTTGTCTGATTTGTGCTGGGTCTGAAACAGGTATGACCCTGCTAAATTCGTTGTTATTTCCCAAAATATCTCTGTCTATTTTATCTCCAGCTGTCCTGGCCGCTTCCAGTCACTTGGTATTTGTCTTTACTGACACATGACTCACACCTCTGTTAGGAGGAAAAATGTCAATGAAATTTTTAATGCGATCTTCTTATTAATGGCATGCTGAAATTATTACACCTTTTTATAGAGAATAATCAGAGATTTGAGCAGTCTTATTTAATGCAAAGGATTTTGGAGCTGAGATGAGTTTAAATACTTCTTGGTATTTTAAAACATCTTGAGGTAAAGTTTTCGTAGAAGATAATGCATTTCCAGTTGTTTTGTTGTGGCTTTGGGGCGTGTAAGTTGAGTGGATGTTACAGAAAGCTGTTTCTGAAGTAGCTCTAAACAATTTTGAGAAAAATACCCTACTAGTATGCAGGTGTAGGAGAACTGTCCTGTGTTTCTCTTGTACTATCAGGAAGATCGAAGTGGAGGGCTAGCACTGAATAGCAATTTGGCATTGATCGATTAAAGTAGGGAAAAATAAATGGGGTAATGAAATGGTTGGGTCTGTGGTGAGCTGGAATTGATCCGTGTGTTTCTGACACGGAAAAGGTGCTTATAGATTGTTCTGGCCATGCTGGTCTACGTTTGTCAGCTCGATTATGGAGATGTCATTCCCATCCAGAAGTAGCCACACCAGTAAAGTTTCTTAACGTAGCTGATTACAGAACCATGATTTTCACTAGCATAGTCCCCTGTGCTTAGGGAGGAAGATGACTTTTCTCCTCAGTTATCTGTAGAGCTGCACGTTGTGTCATTATGTTCCCACTATTGATGCTTTCTTTTTAGAGCACACTGAAACCCCTAGTTTGATAGAGCTGTTCTAATGTAATTATAACTGCATATATTAATTGGGAAGATAGTTTTGCTTTCATTTCAGAGAAAGAAATATTGGAAGGGAACTGTAGCTTCCATGCATTCAGTTTCAGTTGTTTTATATGTAGAGACTTCCTTTCACGTATAGTTTGTTGTGTGACTTACCAGCACCAGATGGGGAGAAGAGGGGAATGACCGTGTTGCTCCATAAGGGTATTCTAACTCCTTTTTGGGTGATTTTGCTGGTATATCTTAATTTACCTGGGTATTCTGGCTAAGAATGATGAGTTTGAGCTAACCAAAACCTTAATTTGCTGGCTGTTTGGTCATTGTGCATCACACTAAAGCTATGCATGTGGTCATTACCAAAAATAAGTGTGTGGATATATGTGTTTTAAGCAGGAAGTTGCTGGAATCATGCTCATGTCCTGTTCTCAGGCAAATTCATAATGAACAGAATCATCTTGAAAACTCGCTTTTGATGACAGGACTCTGTGCTCTGGGTAGTGGGTTGATGTCGCTGCCAAGGATCTCTCAAGGTCTTTTTAAAAGATGTAGCCGTCTCAGAAGACGTGCTTCACTGGTCAGCAGCATCAGCAAGCATTCACAAATCTTCCTGGAGCAAGGCCAGTATTGGAGGGCTGAGGTGGAAAGTTGTGCTGTGTATTGTAGGCCTGTAGAACCTGTTGTCTTGTTACAGAAACACAGTTGAATATAAGGAAATAGAAATGAGATTTTCTTCATTTCCAGCAGTCTCAAACCTGGGGCAGTATTCTGGAGGGAAAAAGAGGTGAAAAACAACAACAACAACAAAAGTTGTGTTGAAAAATATAAGACAGTTTTTGGGACTGGATGGGCTTCAGAATGAAGAAGCAGTGTCTCTGACGAACAGACAGAGCTATCATTAGCTTGTGAGCATGTGGTGGCAATCTCTGACTGTTGCATCTTGTGAACTGTTTTACTGTTTCAGCAGAACTGCTGTGGCAGGTAGTCATTAAACAAAAAAAAAAAAAAAAAAAAGGAAAGAAGTACCTGCATATATTGGAGCAGGCTATTGACTATATCTTACATTAGGAGTCCACGAATTTTCTCTGAGGTATGAAAAGAGTAGGCAAGACATTATTATTTCTTCTGCTGCTTTTAAACCTGAGTTCATTAATACAAGAGTTTTAATTTCATGCTGAAGGCAGAACACGTGATGGAAGATTTGTGCATGTTGATAGAGTGGTTTCAGAAGGGTAAAATGAGTTTTTCCTTTACAAAGAAAGGTTTGTAGCATGCAGAAAAACAGCACAATCTCTTGTCTGCATCTCGACACCTGATAACTCAGAATGCCAGCACTGCTACAAATTATACTTCTAATGGACACCGGACAATGTTGGGGGCATGCTGGCACCGATATGAATGCCAGCACTTCTCAGGTGACTGAGGTGATTCTTGTATAAAAGGAGGGCTTTAGCTTAACTGTATTTGTCAGAAACTCATGTTGTAATGAGATCCTTAATTGACTGAGATCTTAAGTAGAAGAGTTTTTTTGATAAGAAGACAACCAAAACGTTCAGACTTTCTTCTCTTTTCTTTAAAGAGCCAGGCTGCCTCATGAGAGTGTCAAAATCAATGGCATAGTGATGCACGATGCTTCTTCTAATCTTTCAGTTAACACAAACGTCAGACAGCAAGCGACTAAAGACAGGTCACAGCCTCCAGCCCCTCACGTCCAGAGACTGAACACGAAGGGCATAAGCATCAGTGGCATGATGCACACTGGCTGCACCATGAATGAACTACGGGAAGCATTTATCCCTTTACGTGCACAGGTCTTACAAAGGCCACGGTCAGCTGCAGGAGGGAGTAGTAAGAAAGTCAGCCTTGAGTTTAGCTACAACAGGAAGTTATTAGCTTTGGTATGTCGGTGACATGTCTTGTGTGTACATTTGGGTAGATGTTTATATGCCCTAGGCAGAAAGCCCTTAGGTATATTAAGACCTCAGATAATGAGCCTGAACAAAAATTGTAGCCAAGTGGATGAACTGGGAAGACCTCACTACCCAGATCATGAAAAAAAAAAAATCTTCAAGGTTTAATTTAACCTGGTTGTGATTTTTTTTTTTTTAATTTTTTTTAGAGAGATATCTAAGATGGAGGTTAAATGAAAGTCTGAGTGAGCATCATGGTATTATCCATGTTACCCAGTTTCCAAAAAAATGCAGTTGGAGCAGAGTCAGGGATTAAGAGCTTTATTTGCGTTCATGCTACACTTGAATGAACAGATCAGGGAACATCTGCAGGGAGAGATAATATATAATGAAGCTTTGGTTTGCATGGAGGAAGAGATGGTCTTCTGTATTTGTGAAACCTTGACAGGGAGTAGCTGCACATGCATTTACAGGTGATATTGCCTAATGAAGAAGTAGACATCAGAGCAGTAAGTACTGGGGAGGAGTGTATGGGGAGGAACCTCCAGGGACTTAGTGAAGAAGGAATAAAGGAAAGGATTGTGGAAGCCAAGGAAGAGTATTTTAAAGGCAGCACGGCCACACGCACTGAACAGGATTGATAAGGGTGGGGTGCTGATCTTAAATTTTTGGCTAAGTGGTCATTAGGATCCTGAATGAGGTAATTTCAACAGTATCCTCAAGGTGAGGTAGCACTAAAACTTCAGACGTCAACTGTAAGAAGGGAAAGTGGCTGGAGAGAGAGAGTTAAGTGTGACACTTCCGCAATTGTGCTTCAGGATGGTAAAGAGGCAGATGAACCTGGGAGTCACTGAGACTATGAGTGTTGTAGGAGAGGGAAGTGAAGGTAGGGTGCAAGACTGCTCAACGTGTGAAGCAGTCCAGGGGTGCAGTAAGAAGTTTTACAACAAGGCAAAGGAGGAGAACTAAGGCCAAGAGAGGGCAATCATCAAGTCTGCAGTGTGACAGAGCAGCCAGACACCTGACGGGAGCTGTTAAGGGGATGGTAGTAACTGGGGAGGTTGCAGAAGGAGAAGAGTGTCAGGTAGGAGAAGGGAATTGATTACTCTGAGACGTGTGGGTCACTAATCCAAATCCCATCTGACACTGGGATGTCAGGACAGTGGGTGGCGCTTGCATCCTGTGGAAGCTTAACAGTTTCCAGAGCTCGTTTCTGAGACTGAGGAAATACTGCTCTACTACATCTCTGAAGGAAAGTTACTGCATTCACTCCCATCTCTAGGGTTAACCTTCCTAATCACTGAGCCCTGTTCTCATACAGAATTTGCATTCCTGTTTCATTCCTTCCAGCAGGAGCTTGGCAATATGTGAGGACAACAGAGGGCAGCAGGATTTCTTTGAGAGAATAGGTACAAACAGAGTTTCTTAGCTGTTGTTTATCTAACAAACTGTACTAGAGAAGAGGCTGTATCTTAAGATGCTCTGGCTGAGAAGTTGGGCAATTGCTTCTTCTCTGTGACCCCAGAGGAGCTGGGAGCTACAAAGTGTGCTAAGCATTTTTAACAAGAGAGACAGGATGTGCCTCATTTCTCCAAGTCATGTGTTTTCATTTACCCTACATCTTCAGATGATGCCAGCAGCACCAAAAGTGCTGATGAAGTAAGTACAGGCTGAGGAAGCGTGGGCTGGGTGAGTGGACAGCAGACTGGATTGAAAATCCTCTGAATGGCCGAACCCAGGTGATGGGTAGCGTGATGGCCAGTAACTACTGGTGTACCCTGTGGGTCAGTGCTGGGCCTAATCCTGTTTAACACTTTAATTAATGATTGTGATGAGGAGGCAGAGTGTGCCCTCAGTGGGTTTGCTGATAGCACAAAACTAGGAGTGGCTGATACGCCAGAGGGTCACGCCGCCATCCAGAGGAACATCTACCTCCTGGGCAGGCTGGAGAAATGGGCTGACAGGAACTTCATGAAATTCAGCAAGGAAGTGCGACGTCCTGCAGCTGGGGAGGAGTGACACCAGGCACCAGTAAAAGCTGGGGGTCAACCAGCTGGAAAGCAGCTTTCCAGAAGAGGACCTAGAGGTCCTTGTGGACAACCAATGGACCGTGAGCCAGCAATGGCCTCCTGAAGCAAAGAAGGCCAACAGTCTCCTGGGCTGTGACCTGTGGGCTGGGGACTGACAGACTGAGGGAGGAGATCCATCCTCTTTACTCAGCATTAGTGAGGCTACACCTGTCCAGTTCTGGGCTCCCCAGTACAATATCTGGAGATACTCCAGAGCCATCTGGGCAGCTGTGGCTCTGGGTGACCCTGCTTGGGCAGGGGGATGGACGAGATGACCTCCAGAGGCCTCTCCCAACCTCAGCCATTTTGTAGTTCTCTGGTACTGGCGTGGGGCACGTTAACTAGAATCCAAAATCTGCTTCAAAGTGGAGTTCAGCCACAGGACACAGCACACCACAAGCAATGTTAGGTCAAGCACAGTGGCCTGTCCAGTGTGGGAAGTCAGCCTGGTCTCTTCTGACTTAAAAATGCTTCTGTTCAATCCATTGGCCCTTCTGTTGGCCCTTCCTTCTCCTTGGTTGAAAAGTGATGGTTTCCATGCTTAATTGCTGCACCCAGAAGGCAAGCTGAGTTCCTGCTCCTCACCCCTTTATTTGTTGAAACATTTCTATTAATTTTTTTGCCTACAGACAGTCTTTATTCTGATTGTTAGTCTTACTCCTGATTCCCACAGAGCCATATCAGAATATCTTACAATTTTCTGATCCAGAAACTCTACTCCTCCTGTGCCTGCCTCACCAGACGCTCAACGTGACACCTTTAATCTGCTCTGTGTAGGCTTAGGGGCAGAGGGCGGTATTGTGGACAAGTGTGATCATGCTTTTGGTTTTGCATGGGGAAAGTCAGTACAGTTTGAGATACTGACAAGCCTTGTCACAAAAATAAATAATAAAAAAAAAAAATCTAGATTAGATTTCCTGCCTTCTTAATAGGTTAGCTTTTACCAACTCAAAGATTTACAAGAATCCAGCAACTGCTCGTGTGGGAAGTTGAACATTATTGATGTAGGTTGGTAGAGGGGGGAGAAGCATTGCAAACAATGAGCAAAGTTGAGACCACTGGAGGCAGACTGTAGCTTGTGAGACTTCTCATGTGATTTGGAACAATGTTTGACTCTGAGGTGATGTTTTCCTCTCCAACCAGGCAGAATATGATCTGTACCAATTGTTTTCAAGTTTCGTAGTTTCTCTCAGCAATTCTGGCTCAATTTATCATAGTCATTGCTGACTTGGTATCAGTGTATTGTATTAGTTGAGATACTATACGTGGAATTCCCAGTCTGTAGGACACGATTGGATACCTACCACTTACTGTGTATGAACCGTGCTTTCATTTCCAGAGGCTTGCAAACTACATGCCCTAATAAAATAGGCTTGCTTACAGGTGTAGGTAGTGGAATGGTGTTTCTTCAACTGTGCTTGAGGCAAACCTGCTCTCTGCGATGTAACTACTGAGCAGCGTTCTGCTATTGCATAGAAGTAGTATGATAAATCATGAGACAGGCAACTTGTTTTTAAAACATTTAAATGTTTTGCATGCCAGTTTGCACATACCTCTGGTCCAATATGGACGTGTATCCCGTGTTATTACAGTGGGGTAATTAAAGAGGTGTGACTGGTAAAACATTTTGGTAAGATGAGGCCTGAATTAATACCTAAGATGAATCCTAAATTTTCTTAATGAACTAAAATAGTAACTCGTGTACAAATTCTGTTCAAATATTCATAACTATCCCAGTTGACAGTAAAATCCACTTTAGCTAAGGATCTGTATTCTGAAAAACTGAATCTCAGGAAAGCCGATTGCCTGGGCTAGAGAATCCAGGAGGAAGCAGAAAAGTGCTGTGCACGTCATACAAGGGGGTTGCCATCGTGGTTCCTTGTGTGGTAAATACTGCCTGATTATCTAACCAGTTCCAGGAGAGCTGACTCCTTTAGCTAATATCTGAAAGAAGCTGCTGAACTTCTGACTGCTTCTGTCCTCTGCTGTTTAGCTGTCTGTGCAGGTTGCAATCTGAAGAATTTTGCCTTTCCCATTTGCCAACGTCTTCTGTCAAGTTGCCTGGAAAAAAAAAAACACCTCCAGGAAAGTGCTCTTGATGCATTTTTATTTGAAATGGCAGCAAACCAGAGAATCTCTTGTACTTTGCCTTGCTACTTATTGGTCTCGAGATGTCAATTCTTCCATTATACTTCTGCCAAGAAATGAGTTAGGGAGTGATTGCTTCAGCTCTTACATCTCCAACAGGTACAACACCTCAGAGCGGTCAGATACATCTTCCAGGCTGGAAGGTTAAAACGGTCATTAGCATGGGGGAGGCCACTTGTGCAAAGCCTTTTCTTTGCACTTTTTCTCTCATAAGTGATTTAAATGATATTTGTTTGGGGTTTGTCTGGGTTTTTGTTTCTTATATTTTGTTTGCTTTGGATGGTGGTGTACAGGGAGGTGTATCTTCTACCCAGAGGTAGTAGGCAGCTCCAAAAAGGATGCACAGGCAATCAGCTAAGTGGCTGGAGAAAGGCCTTTCTAACTGTTTTATATATTCAGAAGTTTCTGGCATCTTTGTGGGCTCCTGATTTCTACTTGATGCCAGCTGTTGGTGTTTGTATTCCTGGAGTCAGGAGAGTCAGTAATGCTGCTGTTCAAAGTGTGGGTGTCAGAGGCTTGAAGACAAATTTTATAAAGCGTATTTTTCACTTTGAATGCTTAGCTTAGATCATCTAAAATGCCTAAAGTCACACAGTTAGTAATTCAGATGTCCGTATCAGAATCTTCTTTGCCTCTAAACATAATCAGAATTGCATTTATGTACTGGTAAATGGACTGGTTTTAGAGGGAAGTTGTTGCTATGACCGTAGGAGACCTAGTTCATGGTGAATATTATACAACCTCATTGCAGAGATCATCTCCCAAAACAGCAACAGCCTCTAGCAGGAGAGCGAATACATGATGTGACTAATCGACTTCTTTGGGTTTTAACCTGTAATTTTCTGAGTCTCCATTTAAAAAAAGTGGGGGGAAAAAAAAAAGTTCAGATATACCAATCCCTACTAGACATTTCAAAACACAGCTGTTGTTCTGGAGCTGGAAACCAGCCTTGTGAAGAGCATTACTTAGAAAGGAAGCTGTGGTGGGATTTTGGCTGGGCTTGGCTATGACAAATTAACAGATTAAGCTAAGCATTTCTGCTGTTTTCTGTGAGTTTTGAACAGCATCTTCTGAATTGAATTGTTCAATTGATGCATTGCACTGCTGAGATTAGCTGTAGCAGTCAGTTGTTCAGATGGAGTATTTAGGCAAGAAAACATAGCTACGACCACGTGTAGCTCTTAAAATCCAACCTACAATGTTGTTATAGTAAGTTAGGTGTAGGAGATGACTGACTTATTTTTTAGGATCAATGTGTAATTTACATTTAATCTGTGTAATTATTTTTCAGATAGCGAAGAGGATGAAGATATGGAACTGACAGTGAAAAGGAGCTTAGAAGAAAAAAAGAAACAGGAAGGTCTGTTTTAATTTTTACTTCTCTATTTTCAGGATTGCTATTAGTTACAGAAGATAACAGAAACTCAACTTAAAATCATTTTTCTGGCGAGTGACCTCTTAAGAATACTTTAAAATATTCTGGGGAATAATGAGTAGTCAAGAATACTGTGAGTTAAAAAGAAAAAAGAACGTCCTAGCCTGAAAAGTATGCCAGCAGACTTGAAATCTATTTTTATTGGTGCACCACTGGGCATTGTGCTATTTAAGATGTGACTGAGTTCACTTCATACCAGTTTAGTATGACTCTGACTGCAAGTAGAACTACTGAATAAATAGTTGAACTTCTAAATAAACGGTTCAGAATTAGGTATTATATCTCAACAAAGCCCTCTTGTCTCCTAAAAGTGAACTGTAGATTTATGCACAAGTTTGAAGCAGCAGCACAACTAATCTGCTCACATCATATCTTACCTTATTTGAAATTGTTTTCAACCTTTTGCTGCTGTGCTTAGGGGTGACGTCCGTACAATGTAGTTACTTAATTTTAGGGACAGATTGTGATGCGTTTGAAATCATGTTCTGTTTAAAGACGTGACTCTCCCCTTCCACCTGATGGAAATAAAAAGAACAAAAATATTAATAAATACTTTGTACAAATGTGGTGATAAAACTAAGGTAACGATCTTCCCGGAATGTATTCAGTGATACATTTATCAACTGTTGCTAAATAGCTATGAAAAATGCAAGATATTCATCTACAGTCCTGAAAGTTTTCCATGCTCAGGTGCTGCTAAGCACTGGATATTGCCATTAATGATAGCAGTGGCATTTGGTGCATGCAAGATGTCCTGGGTCAGGTGTCTTCTGTATTAAGGCATCAGAACCAGCCCTAGGAAGCAACCTGAGCTAGCTGTGTGTGTGGCTAACAATAGCCCTTGAAGGGGGTAAGAGGGAATGAGGAAGCAAAACCAACTCTAGAAATGGATAAATGAAATAGCACCAGCAACTGCTGAAAGAGGACAAAGCGAAAGCAAGTGTTGGAGGCAGAAAAGGCTGGTTCAGCAGCTCCAGAGAACATGAGCCAATCTGAGCATCGCTTTGGACAGAGCTGTGTGCCATGAGCAGCAGAGCCGTGGTTTGGAGCTTATTCTTGGTAGCTACGCAGACTTAGTGGTTTACTGACAGCTTACCTTAATGTAAGCAATTGTCTATAAATGTGCCTTTCTGCTTTGTTTTAGCTTCAAAAATCCATCTCTGCTTCTGTGACCATGTAATGTTTCCCTTTCACAAACTAACTTACCTCTTTGTCAGTAGTATCGGCTGTTGCAACAAAGTCCAGCTGAATGGAAATGGCTTAGCAGACACCAGAGAACATTCAGTGGTGCCATTTCTTTACAAAGCTAGGCCTTGCAGAAATCTCCAGTGTGAACTTCAAATACAGCAATAGCCCAACAGTAATCAGTTTCAAAATCTGTTATGTTAATGTGTTAATGTAGCTATTCACTTTCCTTTTTCGTAAGAGTAGACCTAAACCAGTTGGCTTTTGTTGTAGACCGTGCTCATGTCCTCCTCAAGCAGAAGATGAACTGCTTAGGAATGATAGTGTGCCTGAAGGCTTTTATAATTTTTCTAATCATGCCAATAGTACTAATACTGACCTTGTTTATCTTCAGGATGTTTAATTCACTAATCCCAAACAATTAGTGCCTAAGACAACCCAAAGGTAAGGCCGAAGCAGAGCTGCTGTTCTGAATTACGAGGGGTGTTTATGAGACATCGTTAACAAATCAGATGAGCACAGTGCAGCCTTGCTCCCACCATCAAAAATGTTGCAGCCCTTACAGTTAATATGACTTTATCTATACTTAACGTCTTCCTGAGTGACAACAGTGGTGCCAAGTCACAATTTGGATAGGGAGTATCTATTGACGAGGAACTGGAGTGAAAACACTGCTTGTTTTGTGTGTCTGTCTTTTTTAAAACTTTACTTATTTATTCTTGATGCATAGCTGTGGGTGCTAATCGTGGTTATTCGTTTGACTAATAAACTTGCAGTTGCATTATAATCTTACACGAATCACCGGGCTGCCCCTAGTTAACACAGGGAAGGGTTGCAGAGGTTGTTTCTGTTTTGGAGTGTTTAAAAGGTGGCATAAGATGTAAGAAGGGAAATAACTTTCATTTTGGTTTTGTAACTTATTTTCAGTCTACTGGCATTGCCCACAGAAGTAATTTGTCGCTTTACACGGTAATAATAATGCAATTGTCTGTGACTAGTTATCAACCACAGTTTGAGATTATCATTTTTTTTGAATTCATACAGAGGAAGATGCAGAATTGGAAGAAGCTATCAAGAGAAGCCTTGAGGAGATGTAAATGAAGATACTTCCATACACTAACACCGTGTCGTCAAAGCTGCTCACAAAAATGGAAGCTTGTTCATCTATTTACAGAGATTAAGAAATACTGCTTCAAAAACATGTCTGTATCTTGAATTGTTAGATTTATAACCTTATGTTCTCTGTCGTGCTGATGAATAGCTGGAGTTTATGGATATCTGCTGCAATATATTGTGTATGATAAGAGTAAATTTTTAAGTCCTTTCATTTTCTGTTTCTGGTGGGTGATGACTAAGTCTCACCAGTCTAGCTGTATAAGTTGTTGCCTAATTAGTAGGCTGGTCTTACTATGTGTTTTGGTTTCTGTTTTGTTTGTTTTTCTAATTATTAATGGGTTCTGCTATTTAATTCTTCTGTCACAAAACGTCATCATCTTCATTTACTTTTCCGTGTGGTCTTTGCAACAGATACAAGTAGTAAACTCCAATTATCTCAGGCTAACTTGCCTAGCTGATCTTGTTATAAAGAGAAGCTTAGTCCCCAGATTTATGAACTGAACATACGGTCTGACTCTTGTCTGTGGACAGTCTTGCCTTGATCACAATTTTGTCTATGGACTGTTTGCTGTAAATGGCAAAATCAGGACCACGGACTGTACAGTTAGTTTCCGTTAACTTTATTTTTTATAAACGTGTGTATTTTTCAATGACAGCATGGTGGAGTGCTGGATTTGATGGCTTAAAGTTTGACAGGTTTGATACCTCTCCCTGATTTAAGGAAGGAACAGATCTAAGTGGACAGAAGCTAAATAAAACTTCCAGTTCCTGTTTGAAATAGATGTGAAAGAATTTAAGATGAGTCAATCCTATACACTGGTTCTCTTTTCTCCTTTCTGCTCATGAAGAGGTGGCCTTGGATAAAGTAATTGTGTTCATTATTTTTGTACTGTCCTTATTTTTAGGTGAATAATTCTTTCTGTGTCTAAAATTAAGCTGTCTGTGCCACCTTTCTCATTTCCTTCTTTAAAAATACCTATGCAAGATGTCCAGCTTTATGAGCTTATTCTACTCTAAGGAATGATTGTTGTCAATCAGTAAGAAACCTTGATGTAATAAAATGCCGGCTTTTTTTTAATCACGAGCTTGTGAGTTTGCTTGCAACTGCTATGAATCTGAATGCTTATTATGCAAAAGAATACTTATTTTTGGAGAGTGAAAAAAGGGGAAAGCTGGATTTTACTTGCTGCCAGCTCCAAAGAGTCAAACTAGCTAAAGCTGTGTGCCATCATGGCTAGAAAAGTTGGAAAGTGGATGTTCTTTTATTTCTGCTGCTTGCTGGCTCTCAGGCAAATAACTCACCAGATTCATTAATTTTATCTCAGAACTTGTTAGCAATCACACAGCTTGAAGAAACCATTCAGACCCCAGAAAATTGCTTGAATGCTTCCAGTCCGTTGGCTCTGACACCGAAGTGCTACAGATTGAACAGAACCTTGTGAAGTTTTTCCACTGTGCCTGCTGCTTGCTTTTCTACTATAAAGCTTGAATTATTAACGCTCCTGTTCAAATTTGGGGGTGTAGTATCATACTGCTGCCGAGGAAGCTCTATTCTGGAAGGCTTTGAGTTGCCTTTAGCTAATGACTCAAGCTAAATCAATTTCTCAAATTTTCACACCAAGTTCTTATATAAGGTGGAATGAGGCAGAAAACTTTCATCCTCGAAATCTTCATAGCCCAAATTAGAGGCTTGTGGAAGTTTTGTTTGTTTGTTTGTTTTTCAGCACAGACAGTGAAGTTGCAAATTCTTTTCACAGAAAGAGATGCTTCAGCTTGAGAAAGTTCTCTGCTTGACTCAACAAATGTTTACAACCTTGGTGGACAGTCTTCTCCTGAGTCTACTACAGTTGGTTTTGAGCATAAACTTTATTCTTCATAATATTTTATTCTGCCATAAAATTTAAGGTTGGTTGTGCCTGATAGGCCTTGACTTAATCATATGCATTAAAAAAAAAAAAAAAAAAAAGCCATGTGTGCACATCGATTCTCTGTCCTTGGAGCTTTAGTTATTAAAGCTAGGCATGTTGTGTTGGCTTACCAAAATAAGTAGCAAATCCCAACTGCTGCATCTGTGGCTGTTACAAACCAGCTAGAGTTCTAGTCTCTGTATTCTTGCAGTAAAAGTGCTCTACAGAATTACCAGTGTCTTGAAATTTGTCCTTTTTTTTTTTTTTTTTAGTCTCTTTGATGTTCTTACACTCTCTGAAAGTTTTCTTTGTGAAGTTTTCTGCCGTCACAGGCTTCTAATCCCTCTGTTTCTAGAAGAGCAGAGAAAATGTGGATTCTTAAAACTCTGCGTGTACAGACAAGTGACTTGTTACTCACCAGCTTCTCATGGTACTGCACTTTGTTCTTCAGCTGAAAAAGATGTCTTGTAAACGGCTGCGTTTCTGAATCTAATGTTTCTGGCTGGGGAATCTTGTTTAACTGGCTGAAATCTTTGAGGTTTGCCCTGGATATTCAGAGATCTGTCTGCATTTACAAGCACAACTCAGCTGTTAAAGGAAGTTTGCCCAGCATCCCTTTGCCTCAGAAGTCATTTGTCTTGGCTGTTTTAAAGATAGCTGGCTGCTGTGGTGATCTTTGAGTTCACCCTTTGTTATAATAAACTAACCAAATGGTGTTTTCTTGCATTTATCTATAATGAGGAAGAAGTCTTATCTCTCCCTGGCTTTCCACCAGCAGTTTATTCTAATGCTCTTAATTTCAATGTGTGTGGTGCATGCCCAAGTTTAACAGAACTTAAATTGTGGCAAGCCAAGATTAGCACAAGGTTCTTGAGCCTTTGGTGCTGTGTGCGCTGGTTTCTTTCAGATCAAAGAAACCTTCTGTGTTGGTCATGTTCAGAGATGAGATGAGATACCAGATAAGTTGGTGCAGCTGTTATGAAAGACACTGTAGCCTTGAACTTCGTGCCTGCCTGGTTGCTTCTGTAGAGTTTAACAACAAAAACAAGAATAAGAAGGAATGAGATTA
The DNA here is from genome assembly GCF_964035555.1 of Netta rufina. Classification (NCBI taxonomy): domain Eukaryota; kingdom Metazoa; phylum Chordata; class Aves; order Anseriformes; family Anatidae; genus Netta; species Netta rufina. The sequence goes on along the minus strand of NC_140125.1, from coordinate 95,091,419 downwards.
GCTTACTATAAACGTCTTGCTTTGTATAGATAGCAGGGGCATGGATTGGGGTGATGGCTTGATTTTCTTAGCTCTTGGAGATGTACAGGCATGACCACTGCTGTTCCTGTAGCAGCCGTGGATTGCAAACCTTTACAGAATCCTGACCAAATAAGGTGAAGTTTGCAGAGGTATGAAGTTACGCCGTCCTCTTTCTTAAAAGGAAAGTGCTCTGCCCGCGTGTGCTGTCCAAGCCGTGTTTACAGCGAGTGCTGGAAATTGGGAGGAGGTGAAGAGGACGGATGATGAACTGCTTCAAAATTAATTTAGAAGAAATGGTTGACGTTAACAGCAAGATACATTCTGACAATTCTTTCCAGCTAAGTAGCCTTAATAAAGGCTGCAGATGCGTGTTTCTTTGTCACTTCTAAACTTCTTCAGATTTCCTCTAGAAATTTCAATTCAACAGGTTAGAGTTCAGTTGCAATGTTCTGGGTCAAATGATGTGGTCCAAGTTGTGACAAAAGTGGGTGTAAACAAGCCAGGAAACTTATGCTAAGCAGTGAGTATGCACCAAGTGTGCACTCAGATGGCACGCATGGAAATGTCAATGTTAAATTCCCTGTGTAAATCTGCAGAGGTTTATTTTCGCTGACTGCAGTATCCTGTTTTCTGGGAGTCCGTCGGTTTGCTTTGTGCTCAGGGCTCCATTGAAAACTTTCTTGGTATCTGTGGCTGTGCAGAATTTGCTGGCTCATTGGCTAAGCATTTTGCTAAGTATTGCTCCTCTCCATGAGAACGAAGCGCTGCATGCCCTGAAATGGTCATACCAGCTCGGAGATCGATTCCCAGATAGAGGGCCTCGATCAGACTGCTGACAGCCTGGGGACCTCAGGGCTTGCCTACACCGTGAAATGACTGCGACGTGTGTAGGCAAACATGGGGCTAGCTTTAATTAGCATCGGCAGCAATAGCAGTAGACACGGTAGCACAGGTTCAGCCAGTGCTAAGTGAGGGGCCAGCCTCCTGTAATAGCCAGCATGCATTTTGGCTGAAAACATACCCTAAAAAAAAATAAAAGTTGGCCCATTTTTACTGCTGCTGTTACTGTGCTCAACGCTGCCAAAGCCGTGGTTGCACCCACATGGGAAGCAGTGAGTTTCCATCACACCTGTGGATAAAGAAGCTTCTTCAGATGAAGGGCCTGTAGGAGAAGGGAGGAAAAGAATCTGGCATTTCCATGGGTGTGGACTTTTTCTTTGATCCTCTTCCATGACAGCTCATAGGTAAACGTTAGGGTATGTGACAAGGTATATATCAGGGTTTGGAATAAGGCAACGTTGGAATGGGACACTTTGTGCTGCTTTTGGGGTGGATCGTCTCCCTGGCTCTGGACTTCTACAGATACATCAGGTGTCTGAGTCCTGGGAAAGCTGCTTTCTGCTGCCTGAACAGATCCTGTGCGTGTGAATGAGAATCCTCTGCACGCTGCTCTGTTTGCAAGTGGCATGCATTTTTTATGGTGCTGCAGTTTACACAAACGACGGCTGGCTGTTTCACATTCAGATACTCACCTGCTCACAGGCTTCTCCCCGGTGACTGCAGCATGTACAGAGCCGTGTGGTCCGGTCACACAAACACAGCTGTGGATGAGATGAGGAGAGAGAGACAGTGGCATGGCAGCAGTCCTGACCCGGCCATCACCTTTCTTCACCACAGGCCATAAGGAGTGTGAAATTTGTGCTTTGTTTCAGACATGAGGAACCTTCCTCAGCCATTGTCTGTGGCCCTGAGGGACCTAATTGCTTCCTTCCTTCCTTGTGCCCTGACTTCTTGTCCCAGTTCAGCCATGAGCCACTTCCCTTCCTCCAGAGATGCTCCTACTTCTTCAGCCCACCTATTATTTTGGAAAAGTAGCGACAACATTCCCTTTATATATTTCATAGAAGTGTAGAACAGCTTGGGTAGGAAGGGACCTTAAACATCACCCAGTTCCAACCCCCAGCCATGGCAGGGACACCTTCCACTAGACCAGGTTCCCTAGGGCCCCATCCAACCTGGTCCTGAACACTTCCAGGGATGGGGCAGCTTCTCACAAGCTTCCACAGAACCTTCCACAGCTTCTCTGGGCAACCTGTGCCAGTTCCTCACCACTCTCTGAGTGAAGAATTTCCTCCTGACATCTAGTCTAAATCTCCCCTCTTTTAGTTTAAAGCCATTCTCCCTTATCACTATCTGCCTGAGTAAAAAGTTGCTCTCCATCTTTTTTTAGGTCCCCTGAAAAGTTGCAATGAGGTCTCCCTGGAGCCTTCTCCAGGCTGAACAGCCCCAGCTCTCTCAGCTTTTCTTCACAGGAGAAGTGCTCCAGCCTTCTGATCCTCTTTGTGGCCCTCCTCTGGACCTGTTCTGACAGCCCCAAATCCTTCTTGTGCTGGGGCCCCAGACCTGGATGCAGCACTCCAGGTGGGGCCTCAGAAGGGCAGAGCGAAGGGGGACAATCACCTCCTTCAACCTGCTGGTCACGCTTCATTTGATGCAGCCCAGGATGCTGTTGGCCTTCTGTGCTAATCTCACCAAGAAATAGAGCACCTGAGGTGAAAAGGGGCCATCTACCCCTCTAGAGAGCAGGAGGAGCAATTTCCATGGTCCTCCCAGGTTTCTAAATGGGAAAACACTCTAGGCTGCCCAGATGGTAATGATGCAGTCTGTCTGGAAGACCATTTTTGCTTTTAACATGCATTTTGGTTCCACTGTTTGTGTCACTCTCACTTCTAGGGCAGAACATTTTGCCATCAGAGGATAAGGTCATATGGGTTACATTTGTACACGACTAACAGCTGTTCCGTACCTGCATAGCCTTAAACCCCTGTGCAAGGAAAAAAAAAAAAAAAAAAAAAGTCCATTATAATTCAGCCACTGCCTATTTGATTTCTGCTTTTTAAACACAACCTGACTGATATGTAATGAATTGGCATGGAAACAATGGCAGGATCCTAGGAAAAAATGGTTACAGAGTGTGCCATGGCTACAAAGGCTTTCTGTTTGTATATGTTTGGGGTGGGAAGCGGTATTTAATCACCTACAAAGGCTGTAGCGAGATGGATGGAACAGTTGTTCAAATGAAGTTATTTCCATGAGCTCACAGGCAATGAGCCTTACTTACCCATCTACGTAAAACAAAGGAAACTCAGGCAATTAATTTAACGAGAGGGCTTGGGACATGATATCATTCCGAATGGACAAGCCTGAGAAAAACAGCTATTTTGAACCATGGCCGGGGAAGCGTACAAAACAGTATCCCATGCAACAAAATCCCTCTCAACTGGGTGCCAGAAATCGGTCTGCTGGAGCCACGCAGTATTTGCCCAAACCTGGAATTAGGGATAAGCAAATTCCTTTTCAAACAGTCACAGAAATGGCAAGTAAAGCCAAAGTACGACTCGAGTCGCTGGAAGCCACGCAGGTTTCTGCAGGAGCCGCTGCCTCGGCCCGATGGGCTCCCACGGGATGGGCACCACTGGCCCGGGCAGGAAAGCTCTGAACACAGCGCTGCCAGCCGTGGTTCCCCTGGCTTCTTGCCCTTGAGGCATTTTAACTAGCACGGGCTGGCCTGCTAGGGTGTTCCCCTGGCTTAACATCTGCTTTTGGTACCATAGGTGTGGCAGAAGCGCAAAAAGCTTTCATCTTCGGAGATCATCTCCACTCCGTCTATCGTGTAATTGATGGATGGCATTAGGCAGTCAGAGATGCCACCAAGAGCCATTGGTTTTAGCAAATTGCTTGACCAACCCTTTGTGCACTCAGCAGTACAAGGAGTTAGCGTCCTTTCCTCACGAGGGGAGCGGAGGGGCAGGCGCTGAGCTCTGCTCTCTGGGGACAGCGACAGGACCCGAGGGGACGGCATGGAGCTGGGACAGGGGAGGGTCAGGCTGGGGGTTAGGGAAAGGTTCTGCACCCAGAGGGTGGTTGGGCACTGGGACAGGCTCCCCAGGGCAGTGGGCATGGCACTGAGCCTGTTGAAGAAGTGTTTGGACAATGCTCTCAGACACAGGGTCTGATTTCTTGGGTGGTCTTGTGAGGAGCCAGGAGCTGGACTTGATGATCCTTGTGGGATTCCAGCTGCGGGTATCGTATGGTTCTGTGATCGAACGATTTCCTCTCCATTAAATAAAACTTTGGGGCCTATCAGCTTGGACCCAGCCCCCAGCAGGGGCTGCCCCTGAGGGGCTGTCCCTGAGGCACCGCCATGGCGGCGGCGGCGGGGGGCTGCGGGGCGCCCCGGGACCACCCTTCGGGCTCCCGGTCGGGGTCGAGCCCTGCCCGGCGTGGCTCCGAGCCCAGCGCCCCGACCCCCCCCGGCGGCCCCGCTCCGTGAGGCGGGGCACGGAGGAGGCGGAGTGGCCTTGGGGGCAGGCGGCGGGCGGGCTCCATCTTTGGCCATGAGCGGGGCGCCGGCAGTCGGGTGCCGCCGCCGCCTGCGGGACGCGGGGAGGGAGCCGCCGCCCGCCCGCCGCCGGCGACTGCCATGGCCCAGGCCAAGATCAGCGCCAAGGCGAGCGAGGGGCAGCAGCAGCAGCAGCAGCAGCAGCAGCAGTCGGCAGGGCAGCTCCGGGGCCGCTTCTACCGCTCCACCTCCATGGCCGACCGCTCCAGCCGCCTGCTGGAGAACCTGGACCAGCTGGAGCTGAGGTGCGCGGCGGGGGGCTGAGGGGAGGCTGGGCAGCCTGAAAACGGGCTGTTTGCGGGGAAAGGGCCGCCGCCTGGATGGGGTTTTCCAGGCGGGAAGGGTCAGGAGGGGGACCTGAGGGTGCCCAGGCGCTTTGGGGTGGCGCTGGGTGCGGGGGGTGAGGGGACCAGCCTCCCAAACCTGCCCCTACTCCTGTGGGCGCAGGTGTGAGGGGCGCCGTGAGGGCTCCCACCTCAGAAATCAAACAATCTGTGGGCTGCGATGCTGACAGCGCTGCCCTCTGCGGCTCAGTTATGGTTTTTCCTATGGTTTTTAGTTCTGGTTTCCCCTATGCGGCCAAACAGGGGCCGCATTTCATCGCCGCAGCGCGCCGTGCCTCGTCTCTTCTCACAGGACATTCCCCAAGCGACCCATTTCAGTTTATTTTTCTTCCCCCCCCCTCAAGTTTGGCCGCATGAGGGATGACTCCGGGCCTTTAATCATCCTCCTCGTCCTCCCAGCTCTCCCTAATTACACCGTGTCCCTTTTGAGGTGGATTGCTGCCTCGGTAATGTGGGTGCACCCCTGATTCACCTCGTGGCGTTGCTGTTTCAACACACCCTGTCTTCATTACAGCTGCATATTGATCAGCGGCTTGCACACAGCCACCCAGGACATTTCTAGGCCTTTCCTGTAATTAAAGGAGCTCTGGGAGATCTAGGAGCCGTGTTTTCCCCTTTCCACCGGCATCGCTTTGCATTATTCAGGAGCGGACTCCGTGCAGCAGGACGTTCCCCTTTCACTTAGCTTCATTAAATCTCCTTGAAGTCCTTCACAGACTTCTCCGAATTTGCCTAAGCAAAGCGGCTGTCTGCAAACAAGCCTCGCATCCAGACCTGCTGCGTGATCGTGTGATTGCAAAACGCCGAGCCAAATAAGCAGGAGGCTATGCAAAAACCTGGTTTAAATTTGCCGAGCGGCCCCGAAACAAAGCAGGCAGATGGGTTAACCAGAAACGAAGCCCGAAATTAAACTCTCCAGTTTGCTGCGGGTCTTCCAAACAGGCGTATTTCTAAACGCGGAACGATGGCAAAAAAAAAGAGTCGAGCCGCTTTGATTAAAGTCACTCAGGTTTTATTTCTTTCCGTGTGTGTCTGATCAAGATGCCTAATCTGAAAGCTAATTTGAATGCTAGGAGGAAGCTTCCACGCTTCTTCCTTCTCCAGCTGGTTTAGTTTGGCTATAATCCCTTGAGATGTGACTTATAAGTATAATAAGTGATTTTTTTTTTGTAGTGTATCATTGAGGGGTTTAATTCAAAAGACCCAGCCATCGAGTTGCTTGAGGTCGGCTGAACCCCTTGGCAGCCCTCACCCCTTCGGGAAGCGCCCTGCTTTGAGCAGCCTTCCCTTTCCTCCCCTCCCTCCCACCACGAGAGCCAGAAACCACGGCTGGAGAGGGACTGCAGCCCCTCGAACACCCCTTCTCCATAGATCAGCACTTGCTTCGTTTGCTCTGGGACAGAAGTGCAGTTTCACCGTTTTCTTCTTAATCCCCAGGCAGGTTTCTCCACCACAGGGACGGGCTGCCAGCGGTGGGAGCAGGAGCAGGAGCAGGAGAGGTGCTGCTGGGTGAAGCCCTGGCACCGTCAGGCAGCAGGAGCCCAGCAGCAGGGCCGGTCTGTTGTTTGTGAGGGCTGGGACCTTTCTGCTGTCCCCACTGCCCGTATTTGCCCTGCATGGCCGAGAAACCTCAGCAGCAGTTGGAAGCAGGACCAGAGTTTCTGTTCATGAGTCACTGTGCCCTGGTGGCCGTGTTGTGAACATGGAGTTCTAGGTATAATGACACATAAGGTAGAAACGCAGGCTCCTGCTCTTCTTTTCCTTTTATCCCCTTCTTAATTTTATTTTTCCCCTTCTGTTCCCCATCGGGACAACCCCGGTGTTTGTTCCTGTGTTTATGGGACAGCTCAGCTCAAGCAGCAGAGGATGCCAGGGTGAAAAACCCTGCTGTGTCTTAGCACGATGTGCTTAGCTCTGTTTTGGGGGGAAAAAAGCTGCACCGTCTTAAGGCGTTTCTCATTTCCTTTGGAAATTTACCTTCACCTCCAGCACAGCAGCCTTAATAAGCCATTTAAGTGGGCCCGTGGCTTACCAGCCCGCGTTGTTGCAGCTGTCTCAAGAAAGCGGGTATCGGATTTCTCGCCTGGAAACAAAAGCACAGGCTGGTCCACCTGTTCCTCAGGGGAATGCTCTCCTCATCCAAATGGTATGTGGGGAGAAAAGGCCCTGCTCGTCTAATTGCTCGCAGGCCGAGGCAAATCAGTACAGAGTGGGGTTGTTTTTTTTAGTCCCGGGCGATCGATGGCATACTGAGTTGATGTTCAGAGCGAGAAAAGCGCTCTGAGTGAAAATGCCACCGGGTGTTTCCCTCTGGTAGGAAAAAGACGGCGTGGGCCTGATGGCCGTGCGGTGTGTGAGGGGAGGAAGGCTGCTGCGCCGGGGTCTTCCTCGGATGTGGCGCGGGAGCCGGAGCGAGCCGCGATCCCTCAACCTGATACCTTCCCGTGACCTTTGCTGGTCTCCACTCGGCATGGCTAAAGGTTACGCATTGCCAGCTTGGGTTATATGGACGTGTGGTGGCTTCTTCCTTTTTTTTTTTAAAAGAAACCGAGACGACTAGCAGCAGGAATTCAAAATCTCACCTTGTTTCAAGCCTGCCCAGCATCATCTCTGCGTGTGGCACTGCCTAGGCTTTGGTTTCCTCGTTTGTCCTAGAGCACAGGTTTCTGCAACCGTCCTGCCCTGCCCCAGACCAAGGTCCCCAGCAACTACAGCAGCTCAGCTCCTCTGCTCTTGCCTTTCTCAGCCCATTTCCCATCATTTTCTGTCAGAGCGCAGCACTGGGACGCTGCCACGCTCAAGGAGTCATCCCTCCCTGTTTCTGAATGAATTTTCACAGGTTTTGACGCCCCTACTGGCTGGTAAATCCATCAGAAATAGTGCTGGAAACCCAACGGAGTCGCACAGGGCCTTGAGGGTGAGCCCCCTGAGAGCTGCTGTGGGAACCCAAATCCTCCTCTGACCCCAAAAACCCACGAGCCTGGGTGTGCTGTGCTGCCACACGGTGCCTCCGTCTTGCCCTCCAGAGGCCTGCCAAAGCTGAGTTTATTTTTTAAGTTTTTTTTATAGCCTGGCATGCTGCTACCAACTGGCCAAACTGGACATGTTTGGAAGGGAATATGTGGGACTGGGGGAACCGTGAGGAGCTGCTCTCCTGTCCGTTTCCTCTGGCAGGAGCTGCTGCATCCCTTGCCAGGGTAAGCACTCATTTTGGCCGCTGTTTATGGAAGCAAATGCACCAGAAAAAAAAAAAATAATAAAATAAATCCCAGGGGCATCCTGTACTGCAGTTAAAGTGGTTAAAATAATTCCCAAGAAGTAATTGCTGCAAATAAAGCAGTTCTCAGGATTTGCTTGGGTGAGTTTTGTAAAGTAATGTCAATCAAAGCCCAAACTGCTTTTTATTTATTTTTTTTTTTCCCATAGTGTGTTTGACTGTGCAGCTTCTCACCTTCTTCACAGGGCCCATTACAGCCCGTGGAAATCAGGGCTCAAGCCGTTCCCCGCAGGCAGACCTCTAGTTTTCAGTCAGGGCAGTGACACACCTGAGCTGATGTAAAAGCCCTGTTAAAACTGAAATTCTGCCCTTTCAGATTTTGAGCTTTCTGGAGGCCAAAGTGGATTTCCAAGTTGTGAAAACACTGTGCTTTTTTTTAAGGGCACGGCAAGGCCTTAATGAAAATATCACCAGGCTTCTTAAATTATAAAGCGCAGACGTCTGAGGCACGGGGTGACTCCTCCTGCCTTATTCCTCATACTTAGCCATCCAAAATAATAATTACCAGTGTTTCTTCTTGGCAAGGACTCGCTCGGCATTAACTTTTCCCACTGCTCCGTGGAGTTAACATGAAAGGAGAGGCGCCGAGCGTGCGCTTTCACTGCGTGGGTGGTAAAACAGAGCCCCGAACGCGGTGCCCGTGAGGCGCGACTCCGTGTGTCCGTGCTGTCAGTTCTGCCTGCCTCCGCCCTCTCTTCTGGCTGCTGGTGCTCCCCACCGTGAGCCCTGCTTTGAGGAGGTCACGCTGGCCCCATCCTGATCCTAATGGATCTGCTGGTGGCCGTAGAGGGGCCGTCTCCATCCCGCAGTGCCTGGGAAATGTGGGGCTGGAAGGAGCAAGGCGCCGCGTGCCGGTGCTCGGTCGTCGTGTTCCCAAGCGCCAGGATGAACGAGGAGCTTTGGTCGGTGCCGTGGCTCGGTGAAAGCACGCGGGACGGAGGAACCGAAGAGGATTTGTGATGTTTGGGGTCCCGGCCAGGCTTCACAAAGGTTTGGGGACTGGCAGGTTCCCCAGCTGGTTACAGCACCTGGGGCTGCGAGCCGTGGGGTCGCGCACGTGGCTTCCAGCACAGCGCTGGGGGCCGAGGAAGGAGCCCGATGTCCCGAGGGACACCCACGGCCCTGCCCGCCCAGAAATAGGAGCTGATCACCGAGAGCTTCGTCCCGTCTGAATCACCGCGCCGCCTCCTGCCAGCTCGCCGCATCACTTCATGGAAAGAAAACCCCGCGCGGGCAGGCGGTCCCGCGTGCTCCCTAACAAAAAAGGCGAGCTGCTGAGCAGGGAGAGCCTTATAAAGTTAACCGGGGGTGGCAGCCACTGGGCCTCTCCCGTGCCCCTCGCCATACAAAGGAGGTGCAGGGTCACAAGTCCCGCGGCTCTCCGTGCTTCGCAGGCGGGTGGCAGCCATCCCCGAGGCTCTGCCTGTCCAGGCACCCCGTGAAAATAAAAAGATTTAAGTCAGAGCAAATTAGTGTGCTGCTTTTTTAGTTTTATTTTTTGCTTGCTTCATTTTTTTTTTAATTATATCGTGTCTTGAAAACCAAAGATATGGGAGAAGGTAATGAAGTCAGACTGTACTTCTTGAACTTGGTTTGGGGTTTATTTTGTGTGTTTATTTTTTTTCTATTTGATTTTTAAAAAGGACTTTGAATAATAAAACAGATGCTCACCTAAGATTTTGTTTGCTTTAACCACATTCAGGGTAGAGGCTTTCCGCGACGCGGCGTCTGCTATGGAACAAGAGAAGGAAACCCTGCTGGAAATGATCCACAACATACAGAACAGCCAGGACATGAGGCACATCAGCGAAGGTGAGCAGCTGCTTTGCCATTCTTTTGCCATGAGGTATTTGTCACGGGGGTGTGATAGGCGGCTTTAGACGTAGCCCCTAAATCTTTATCTCTTATCTTAGGTGCCTTAAGCTGTAAATTTGTTGGTTCTGCAAGGGCTTACATGTAAAATCTGTTGTTGTAATTTGTATTTTAGGAATCACAAAATAGAAATGCATTTTTCACTAACCCCTAATTGCACCTGGTAGTCAGGAACCAGTTTCCTCTTTGTGGCCTTTCAGGGTGCCGTGTAAATCTCTCGTGGCTTAGGTCCTTAATTTGCCGGGTTTGTTACTGGATAAAGTTTCCTGATGATATCGCGGGCTTGCCTCAGTGGGACAGGGCAGGCGTTCTAGCAGCAGTGCAAGAGGATTGCTTATATTTGTAGTGAAGCGTTCTGCCTCACCCCAAATCATAAGACATTGTGTTGTTTTGTTGGTTTTTTTTTTAGTTTATTGGCCTAAATCCTGTTTACTTCACAGAATTTAACCTCTGGCTCCTGGTCATCTCACATGTTGTCACTTGTTATTAAAAACACACACTTTTTTGTTGCAAAATTGTAGTGGTTTTATTGTCTCGGTGTAATTTGCCCTGGTAAGCACCAGCCTGTAATGCAGACGGCTTTCTTTTTTTCATGTTAGGTGAGAGAGAAGAGCTGAACTTGACCGCCAATCGCCTGATGGGCCGCACCCTGACGGTGGAGGTGTCCGTGGAAACCATCCGCAACGCCCAGCAGCAGGAATCCCTGCTGCACGCCACCAAGATGATCGACGAAATTGTCAATAAACTTCTGGACGACTTGGAAGACGCCAAAATCCGCCTCATGTCGCTTTACGGCGCGTGCACGTCCGACGTGCCGGCGGGACCCATCGACCAGAAATTTCAGTCCGTCGTGATCGGGTGCGCCATCGAGGACCAGAAGAAGATCAAGCGAAGGCTAGAGACTCTGCTCCGGAACCTGGAGAATTCGGAGAAGTCCATCACGTTGTTAGAGCACCAGAAGTCCTCCGTGCGGCAGTCGTGCAACAACAAGCAGGATTGAGCTGCCCTCGGGGCCGCTTCTGGCAGACCGCAGCGTGGTGGAGGCCCCGCGAAGAGCCCACGGCAGCTGAGACCGACCCGTGGGACGAGTACACGCGCAGCCACACGCCGCCACGCGCACCGACGTATCCTTGGTTGTGAGGTGCAGGCATTTAGGGGGTTTTGGTAGCATTGGCATTTTTAGTTCGGCAATAAAGAACGCGGTCAGGGTTTCCTCTGTAGAGTTGCCGTTGCTCTGTTGCAAGCTGTAACGTGCTTCTGCTGAACTGTCAGAAACCATCGAAGTCTCGCCTTTCCTTCATTCTCCTCTTTTTTTTTAAAAAAAAAAAACTAAATTTGTTTTGTCATATGCTGAGATTTCAACTTTTCTCTGCTGTATACATGGCGCGTGAAATGGACTTTGGGGGAAAAAAGACGAATTATGGGCAATAAACCAAAAAAAAATGAATAAACTGTATATTGTATTTGCATAGACAGTGCAATGTCCTGCTCCTTACTCTGAGGAAGTTGAGAGCAACAAACCTATCTGGAGGTTGCAGGCAGGACTAGGACAAGGCTCCAGCTCTGTCTCTGTGCCACTCGGTGCCTGCCTAGCGAACCATGCTGCCTCCCACCGTGTGTGGCAGTTCGTGCTTTTGTTTTAAAGCTTACAGAAAGGGGACCTGTATTTTATCAGCTGCTGCTCATCATCGTCTGTGGATCAAGAGCCCAGCCTTTCATTTCTCAGCTGCCAGATGTTACTTGTTAAGTGCAGGAAGCTGTAACGCTTGACATAGCCTACTCCTTGAGGAAGTGGGGTTTGTATGTTTGTTTTAGCCTCCCGCTCTCCCACTATTTCACCAAGGGGCACTGTTCCCTTGGGGGATGCGGGGACTCTGCTGCTTGCCCGTGACCCAGGGCTCCTGGGCTGCTGCTCGGAGACCTGGCCTCCGGGAGGATGCTGAGGGGCAGAGCTGTGCCCACGAGTGCAGCTCCCTCGGCGCGTGGAGCTTCTGCTGCTGCACGGGCGGTGTTTCTGCAGCTCATCCGCAGCACTGGCACTCTTCCAGGTGGGTGCTTCCAAAACAACCGCGCTAGTTTCTGAGACTAATTAGTTTTATAATCGTATTTCAGAAATTACTTTTGTTTTCGATGCTTGCTGACTTTACCGAGAGAAGTAAAGCTGTTGTCTTATAACAGCATTAAAGCCCTTAATAATAATACACGTGAAAGGCTCTCAGCAATCACACTGGAATAGTTAAGTTGGAAGTAGAGTTTCAACGCTTAAAATAGTTCTTCAATTATTTTTTTTTTTTAGAGTCCATTACAAGGTTAGGCCAGGAGGGATTTTTTTTTTCTGTTTTACCTGTTTCTGTTTCTCTTCACCATATCAAGAGCTGGAAGTATTTTTATAGCACTCACTAGGACAATTTTTTTATGGTCTCAAGGACAGAGTGAAGTAAGCCATCACCATCTGCAGATCAACGGATGAGGTATTAGTGTAGGCTCATTTTGTCCTGTTAATGTTTAAGTTTTTAAATCATTTGTTTGCCACTTTTCTAAATCCTGCATCATCTGACCCACAGGAGGGCTGCAGTGCATCCGTTGTTACCATCTTCAGTGCTGGGTAAGAAGATGCTGCATCCCTTAGGGATCCCCTAGGTCACAACACTCTAGTAAAAAGACTACAAGACTACTGAGCGTTTTGCTGCAGTTTCATACTGGCTCTTTAAAAACCCCATTGTTAAAATAAAATGGCTAACCATAGTTTAGCATCCCACAGATTATCAAATCAAGAGCAGATTATAAAAAAAAGTGAAAGACTTCCAAGCGCTGTCTGTTGTAAAATAAATAAATAAATAAATCTGAACACAGCAGATGAGGTTTAGCAGGCATAAGGCAGCTGGGACAAGGCACTGAGCTGTAGGTAACCACTTACCTGACCTAAATGTTCTGACCATAAAAATGTGAGTTTGCTCACATTTCAAATTCTCATTTCCCTAAAACATCGCTAATTAATTCTTTGGGTGTTAAGCAACCAAAGTGTTCATCTGTGTGCTAAACTGCATGGACGAGGAAGGAGCAGCGCGTTACTTTCCAGATTCCTGAGACACCTGGGTAAGAGGAAAACCCAGATGCTGTGAGTTCTATTTTACCTTAGAGAAAAATTAGAAAAATAGAAGAGAAATCAGCAGACTGGTTGCCTGTTTCTTTTCAGAAAACGCATCAGGCCCATGCATTTTAGCCACGTTAATTGTGATTATTTTTGATTAAATGACCACAAAGGGTCATTTACCAAACAGTAATCAAAGAAATGCGCTTAAGTCGTGTGATACCAGCTTGTGGGTATTCTACAATACAAGGTAACTTGCAGGAGTTTTACAGGAACACCATACACACAACATTCGTTTTTAAACATTTATTTGTCCACTTGAGGATTTACTGTACGTTATATCGACTTTTTCTAAAAATATAATACATTTACTTGAGTTCATGAAGGTGATAGAAACAGTTATGTGTATATATATATAATCTGTTTTAACCATTCAGAGTCATGGGAACTTGCCAATAAGATTAAGTCACTTCTTAGTAACAACACATCTTTAGCTTTGCAATGACAACGTTTTATATTTTCTCCCGGTCCTTTTTATTATTTTTATTTTTATTTTTATTTTTTTGAGCAACTTTAGTTGGTTCTGCTGAACCACATCTGTGTCAGGAAGAGGAAACAAGATCACTCCCTCCACAAGTTATCAGCATTTTTATCAGCATCCCCCTTCTGCTGCAAACCTGAGAATGAGGCGAGCGCAGCACCAGGACTCACCTGGCTTTCAGGTGACTCGTCCAGAACCTCTCTTTGACATGAGACTGCTTCAAAGTTTCCCTTAGTTTACCATAGCACCTTTCATCTTAAATTTAGTAATTCCTGCATTTTTTCTTTTATGACTTTGATTACCTTTTAGGATGCCATATTTAAGTGAGAAATATTCTGTCAGATACCACTTGAGCATAAAGAAACAAAAAAAAAGATTTGCACAACTGTTGCTTTCTACAGAAGCACAGTGCGGTGCTTTTGATGCAATCACACCTCTCGGGCCATGGTTGCTCTGTCTGATGGACACCTCGTGCTCAGGAACGACAGCTTTAGCCAGAGGTTTATGATTAGATTTAGAAAAACAGGAGCAGCTTCAGTACCGCCGCTGGAATCCAAAGCATGGTTGTCAGTTTGGTGTGCGACTGAGCTCCCCCAAGAGGGTCCAGCAGTGCAAACAACTAATTAGTCCGTTAACTAGTAGCTATACACTTGACTAATGAATTAACAGCATCAACGTGCACGTTCACCAGGTGTGTCCACATACCCAGGCATAACCTCAAAGCAGTACATACATGTCCAGCTGCTCAAGTCCCTCCAGTACAACGTACAGCTACAGAAGTGATGCAAGGAAAAACTACATCAGATGTGCTATAGCCCAACAATGAAAAAGAAAAAAGACAATTTTTACTGAAGTATAAAAAAAATTAACCAGGAAATCAGACTGACAGTATGGGAGTTTGTGCATTTTGACCAACAAAGGTAAGGGTTGCCTTAAGAAACACTGAAAATAAAAAAGCTCCAGAATTGTCTTAAGTGGAATGCCTGTTTTTAATTAACCACAGACACAAGCACACAAATCTCAGTGTGACCAGCCTTACAGCCTTGAGGTCTGTTATTTCCAGTCAGAAACACATCCCTAGCATTACTGCTCTGCACCAAACGATGCCCCACTTGCTGTGAGAGCACCCGTTCACTGAACGGACACGATGCGGGACTGACAGATGCTTGAAAACTTTAGTGTATGCTTACTTCACTAAGGCATTAAGTTACTGAAGTTTTCTACTAACTTTATCAGCTTTATCAGCTGAAAGCAAAGAATTCTGGCAAAATTTAGGTCGTGTATTCAATGAGCTACTCAAGAGACATTAGCAGATGTCAGAGGAGTGCAGCTTGCTCAGTCTCACCGAAGAAATCTTTGCGGTAGGCGCAGAACTGCACCCTCTGCCAGCACACAGTCAGCAGGAGCACGAGAAGGGTGACTGCAACGTGGTATTTTGGTGAGAACACCGAGTGGAGAATGAGGGCGATGTTTATAATAAAAAAAAAAAAAATAGAGAGGACAGTGTGAGTGCTGGAAGTGCAGGCACCTCTCTTCATCCTACAGTCAAAGAGTTACTCCTGCGGAGCAGTGATAGGAATACCTAAGGATTCCTGCAGCACGCAACTCAGCTGGTTCATGTCTAAAACCAGGGGGATAAAATTTACATTTTCAAGCAGAGCCCATGCAGAGCGCTCTCCAGAAAAATCCTCATTTGGACAGTCTCCATCTCAGTCATACTGGAGATTAAGCACTGCAAAGTCACCACAAAGAAATTTACCACCACTTCAGATTTAAGATGGGGATGAAATTAAAACTCACTGTTGCCTGGTCCTGCAAATGTATGTTCACAGATCACAGCACATACACACGACATTTCAGTGTATCCTAAATTTTGCAGGTCTGTCAAGTCTCCACCTACAAAAATTTCTATTGACTTTTCAGTCCTTAACATAGTGGTTTATAGTGACAGACCTCAAAAGCCAACAGCTTCTGTAACAATACAACGTCTGCTGTAAAATATCTAACAGTACAAATGGTCGTTACACATCAGAAAGATTTTTCAGCACTCTGTACAAAGTCAAACAAGGCAAGAAAGATGTTTCAGACACTCTGTGGGCTTTCTGAGAAAAATTAATTAAAAAAACGTTAAACTGGCAGACAAACAATGAAATGTAAAAGTTTCCACGTTAAAAACAGTTGTCAAAACTCTTCACGCATACCCTCTGCCCTACATCCTGATGCTGTCAGATGGCCCCATGGTGTACAATCATAGGTCTCTGTTACCAAATCCTAAGTACCTTACTTCTTAAATCGTTAAGACAGGTGGGACTCGACTCCATTTATACATCCATCCATACATACGTGATTAAATGCACTTGTTAAAAAATAAAGGCATCTATCCAAGGGAGAATACAGGAAACATGGCAGCGGAGAACAGTTTTGCTGCAACAGCAACGGGGACCGAGCGCCTTCTTGCCACCACCAGGCGATGCTGTGACAGCTTGTCAAAGAAACAACGGGACTCAGTAGGAAGTCTAACACAGTAAACATCAAACACAGAGTTCAGAGAGCTACACTGCTTGTGCATAACTTGCCACCCACTTCTCTCCCTGCAGACAGTGGGACAAGAGGACATTTCAGTTTCCATACGCATCGACTTAGAAACAAAGTAAGTCAGGCTTTCTATAGGAATTCACACAGTGAAAAGTCCTTCCTCCAAAAATATACAGGATCAGTCGAGTCGCTTTCACTCTCATACACTGTTTAAAAAACTATTAAAATTCTACATTTTTTTTTCAAGCAGCATATTTTGCATTTGTCACTGGCAGGTTTGTTGTAGAAATCCTAAAAAGTTAAAATTATATCATACCATACAAAAACATGTAAACAAAATGGATATTTTTTAAAAGGCATGCATGCTCTTGAAGAGGATTAAAAAGTGTTTATTTTTGGTAAATTAGATATCTTGCTTAGCAGTTTTTAAAGCACCTTAGTGATTTAGGAGCCTAAACCCAAATAACTGTAGATTTGGGCTCCTAAATGTCTAAATCAGTTCTGTAAAATTATTCATGTTCTTGATTTTTTTTTTGCCATGTCTCTGATCTTGCAGAATTAGATTTTCTGTAACTCTCAGCTAATTTTGAGTACGTGACAACATGAAGGAACACCTCATCAATGTAATGCAGTTCTCAGCTGCGGTTTTTGGATCCTCCATAACCTAGTTTACAGTACCTACGAAAAATTTCTCCAAAGAAGGTAAATATTTTGTGACGCCACTTTGCAAGTTCCTTTTTGATAGATAACACAGGACACAGCAATCAGACTTGGACAGGAACGTGATTACGTTATGTGTTCCATCTGGATATCTATTAGTGTTAAAGACTCACTTGTTCAACCTGTTAAGACTGAGGAAAAACAAACTTACAAGAACACCTGTAGCACAGCATTAGGTAAAAGAGGAACGTTTTTGGCACCATCCGTTTTTTAAATCTAAGCTTTTAGGCCCAAGTATAGCAAGTTAAACATACACAGCAGCAGCTGGGAAAGCCTCATCAGAAATGGAACGTTTTTAAAGGAAAACCTTTTCTGAAGATGCTATTTCATAATCATCAGCTGATCTCCAAGTGACGCATACACTGGAATTTAGCCTAAATGTTCATACCAAATGTTGACATATATACCGTAACAACCATGTATAGAACACAAGTATATTGCACCGACAGAACTGCCAGAATCCACGTGAATACAGTCAGGTATAAAACGCGACATCTTCATTCTGCTCTTCGTTTAATTTCTTAGTGTCCTGGCTAATCAAGTCTAACATTTCCTTTGAAATTTAGTTGCGAGGTTGCTACTGTACCTTGGGCCATAAGGTTCTGGTCTGTACCTTTACCTGTAAGGCATTATCCTTACGTTAAATGTGCTTCACAATGCAGCAAAACCTAGTTCAGAGCTCTGTAAATAATTCCTTCAAAAAGATGCTTATTTTTTTTTTTAAGGAGTGCACAGGGACAGACATGGTTCTGTGTTTTGCCACCAGGTGTCTCACTCTACACACCAAAAACCACTGCATCAGCAATTTTAGACAAACCCATCATCTATCAAGGATCCCATAGGCACAAGATTTGCTAAAGCACTGGTAAAATACCTCTAAAGCTGGCTTTTTATTCTGTATTCAATTGCACAACTTCATCCAATTCACTGTTACTTTTTTTGTCCTCCAGAAGTGGTCTAAGGTATGCTGCAGTTGCTGAAAAGACTTCTGCTCTTCTTGGTCCTCTGTTTGTTTGGTTTAAGGTTGATGACATCTCCCCCGTTGAGAGTGCTAGAATTTTGGTTGGGGTGACTTCCAGCAGCTGTGTTAAAAACACCTACAGAATTTAAAGACAAGAAAAACATTTCTAATTCTTCAATTCCTGCAGTATAATCATTAACACTTAAGATGCAACAGTTACTAATTCACAGTACTGAAAAAACAAACAAAAAACCTTTTATCTACTTTGGGGACAATACTGCAGCTAAATTTGAAGCAGAACCTGCTGGAATTACTAGGCAGGCGGTATTTAAAGCCAGTATACAACATCTATCTAATTGAAGGGTATAAGATTCACTCCTCTGAGTATGTGTGTGCTACTAATTGCACAGTAAGAAAATTATGGTTTGTTGAGTAATGCACTAAAAGAAAAACATGAAAATTTTAAAGTTAGAAGCTTTGCAGAGAGAAAGGTATGGAAGAAGAGTGAACAAAACCTGAGTGTTTTAAGGAAAATACAAAAACCAGACTCAGAATTGCTTTAAAGGACTCCAAAAGTTCAGTGTTCCCTCACAAAAGGCAAAGTTTACGAAGACATTATTGCGTGCCAGATTCTTTCACAGTGAGTCTCTTGTACATCTGTACTAAGATGAGTAACACTAATACTAATTACATTAAAACCACCACCAAGCATCCTTTCTCAAGCCCTTGCACAATGTTTTAAAGAATTTAATAAAAGGGTACTTGGCAAACATTAGCCAGAAACTTCAGTACGTCAATTTGACAATCTTGTAACTTCAGATAGTCACCAAGTTATTTTACAGAAGGAAAGGACACCACATGCCACCACAGCAAGGTAACAATTACACCCCACTCACTATCTATTAACTCCATAAGGAGACAGATGGGACCAGAAGCTTTGATGGCACAAAATACTCTTTTCTGTTTTTATTATTATTATTATTTATTACAGCATACATACCAATCTTGTTACTGCTCGTATGTACTAGCTCTGGTTCTTCAGCTGTTTGTTGCTTGAGCCTTTGAAGGTATTTATCAGCCAAATACTTGAAAACTGGAATGTTAAAAAGAAAAGGAACATCAGGGTATGCTTAAAGATAATATTCAGATCAATAATAAAACCTTCGTATCAAGCTTTGCTTGATGACAAAAGCACGTTTGACGTGATAGATTTAACATGGTCTAGCAAGTGATTCTCCCTTGGCAGGCCTGGCTGTGTACCCGACGAGAATCCAAATTAGTCCCGTGCCAACCAGATCTTACAGGCTGCAGTGCTACTACGGTCTTGCAGGGCATACAAAAACATCTCTATACTCCTGTAAGAAAGCTGGCATATCAATATTGCCAAATGTTCCAGTTCATGCAACTTGAAATTTTTAAAGTTATGTAGAAATTATTATAATATAAATATATTATTTTTTTGCAAGAAGTTTTAGAATAATAACCGTCATGTAGATCAAGGCTATTAATATAACTTGGAAAGAACACTTTTCTAATTAACTAATGCCACCCTCATTTTTATAAGGGTATAAAACGTCTATCTAAGACACTGAAAACCCTACAACTATCGGCAAACGTTCATTTGCAATTAATAACTCATTTCAAGATGATACAGAAAAAAATTACAGTTCTTATGGTACAAATTTTATGTTCCAAGGTGAACGTTTGGAAAGTTGCTAATGGAGGAGAAACAATTAGTATAACTTTAAGTTTGCCTGATTAAACAAACAGAAGTTAGCAGAGTTTGAATAACTCATGTTTATTCAAACTTAGCCCAGAAGAGACTGTGACTGAATTGTATAATGATATTCATATTAAATATATGCATTAAAGGTGCACTTGGGAACTAGTAAGGTATCATCAGCAGACAAAAGGCTACAACAGATGTAATTTTTAATGTACTTTATTTAACTAAACTATGAAATAATTTATACCGATTATTTCTTAACTATTAACAATTATGAATTAATCTGTTCAACGGTTCTTATATTGTAATAATTGAACTTCTACATATACACTTTAAAAGCCCAGTGCTTACGGATGGTCAGTAGGACGAAGAAGTCACCTGTAAATCCTGAAGCTACACACTATTTGTGGAAAAGAAAGGAAAGATGCATGCAAGTAAAAAACAGGCAGAACACACTGATACCGAGCAGTAATAGCTATGTTTAAAGGGTGCTGCTATGAAATATAAGGATTGCCAAGAGAATGCAAAAGCAATGGTATATATATACATATATGATATAAACCAGTGGTATCTATATGTGATATACAGCCACAGTGTGTGTCTATGACATACAGCAGAGGGCAGGGCGCACACCTACTGTGTTGTATCTCGTACCTTCACTTACGTTTAGGTCTTCCTTCACTGATGCTCGGTAGAACCGTAGTTTTAGCTTTTTTGCCAGTGCTTCTGCCTCTTCACTGCACAGTAGAAAAAGACTTTTAAACATTAATTTCTATAATTTGTCCGCACTTATCGATTCTTATAGATAAAACGCTTTGCGGTTAAGTTAAACCTAGCAAGGCGGGCAGACAGTCAAAAACCACCTGATCCTTCATTTCTTTACAGTATCCCTACCATGGCAACAAAGTATTTCACGTGCAGTTTCTTTATGAACAGAAGTAGTTGCTTTTCAATATTTATTGACTTCATTAACTAAAATTTCCCAAGGTTTATAAGACAGGTGTCAGTGAAACCAAAAGGAAGGAGGCTGTAATTAATGGAGCTGTAGAATCAGAACAATTACCACTGTAAAGTCAAAACAACCAAAAAATGTATTTCTTAACTATATTTTAATACAGCAGTAGATGATGAAGTCAGATGAGTTCAAGAATTATTTTCTATTTGGTGAAAGAGAATTTGTCCTAAATGCTAAGGAAAAGCTAAGAAAACACAAGATTTTCACCGAGAGAAATCATGTCCTTAGAAAGATGAAATTACTGAGGCAGATGGAGTATTCAGAGAACAAACCTAAGTGACATACCATAAATAAAGGAGGAGTTCAAATGCAATTTTGCTTTTCCTTTGAAGAATACTCAGTTTTCTTGGCAGAGGGAATACAAACTGATTTATGCCATCAGTGACAGCAAACACAGAACAAAGAAAGCCAGTGTAGGAAACAACAAAAAGAAGAAAACTCAAATCTCCCAGGAAGGTGGTAGAAATGAAGTAGTGGAGAATGATCAAACTAATCGTGCTGTACCTTCCACACTATGGTAAACAGGAGTTAAAATTTGTGAAGCTGATTTAATGGCAGGAATGAAAACGGGCATATACTCAAAGGCAGAATAAACTGACAGTAAAATCTGCAACGTAAAATATAACGAAGAAGGATCAGCAATGTGCAGATACATGTTTCTATAGGGTTACAATGTTTTGATGAGAAGGAGAAATAAAAACTTGAAGAAAAGGGAAGCAAAGAATACGAAGATACTTTTGCAAACAACCTGTTTACTATGTCCTGACCACTCCAGCAAGCCTTTGGTAACTAAACTGGGCAATGCCCAGCAGTTTAACAGTAAGTTAGGTCAGAAACATGAAGATAAAACTCTCACTTCTTTATACAAGAGTCGTCAAGAAGATCGATCTTATTCTGCACCAGAACTGTGGGAATGTCTCCAACTTCAGTCACCACTTTTTCCTTCCAGGTAGGGATTGCTTTGAAGGACTCTCTGTCAGTTGTAGAAAACACAAGAACACAAGCCTGGGCTCCTAAAAATACACAAAACAATTACAAATGCATACAAATCAACCAACAAACCAACATAGTAATAATAATAAAAAGAATAATATTGAATATATTTCAAGTGTGAGGGGGTTTTCCTGGTTTCTTCCATAAAAGCGTGCTTTTACCACCAGCTTGTGACAAACAAATGGGTAGAAAATTCCCCAAATGAAAAGGAATAGACTGCCATATTATTTTGACCATTATACCAATTCCTCCTGATGGCTGAGTCTGGTACTTTTCAAATCATCTCCAGCAAGGTGCATGTTTGCAAAGGAAGGAGTGAGGAAGAGACTGGAAAAAGGCAAGTGGAAGTTTGCTTATTGCTCACTGCTTTTCAGACAGCTTCACTGGAAGCCAAAATGCAACTATTTTTCATGATTCAGTATCTGTAAAGCATAATTCACATTATTCTTTAAACTACAGTAATCAGGATTTTGAAAAGCAGAGAAACAGCCACGACTTTCTCTAAAAAAATAAAGTAAATTGTTTAGTAGCTCTTTAGAGAAAATTAATGCTCATTCGGTCTCAGCACTATGATATCCACACACACACACAGAGTTTTGTAATATTTTTATGGTTTTATGACAGCTTTAGCAAGTAACAGTAAATCCATAGTGAATAGTAAAAACCCAAGGATTCAGAAAGGACTTCAATAGTTAAAATATTAGTGAGTAGTCTTTTGACTGTCCAGTAGCCCTTTGTTATCCTCCAAAACCTACTTATCATTGCACATAAACACATGAAGAAACACTGCTATTTAGATGCCTTTAATATATTTGATGTTTAATAGTAGAATTATGCCTGCTTGTAAAAGACTAGATAGCTGTTTTTGAGAGTCTAGTGGTATCTTGTGGCACATATCCCACACATATAATATGAAAAAACTATTTCATTAGTATGATTTTTCTTTTATCTAGGAGTTTCATCAAGTATCGCCCGTTCCTGTATTGTTTGCCTTTATACTCCTCTGACACAAAGCACACAAGTACTTTTATTAAATTTCCTTTTATTTATCTTTTCAAAGCCAAGTTCAGTCTACCTTTACCAAAGTTTTCCTACGCTCTTTAAACATTCTTTCACCTGCCTTTAAGACTCCTCTGACACAGTTTTATACAGAGTAATAAGAACTGCCTTCAGAACTTCAAATTAAGCTCTACCAATAAAGCAGGAGCAATGCAGCCTTTCAATATCCTCCCTATCTTATTACTTGTGTACTAAAATTGTTTTCCCTAATGTCCACATCATGTTTTAACCTGATGTACTAACAGCCTATGAGGTATGTGTAAATTTAATCTGTCAATGCTGAATTGAACCCATCATCTTGCCACCTAGCTTAATACAGCCTCTCTTAAGTTCTTTGATCTGCTGGAGTTGGAGCGTGTACAAGGCTCCCACCATCTGCAAACATCATCTCGCTCGGTTTTAAGACTAAGGAATTCATTGCAAAATTTCCACTCTAAGGAACTTTCACTTCATCTCTCTTTCCACCCCTTCCTTCTGAATGCGAAAACAGAGATAAGTTGGCAACAGTAAGCGCAGAGGGAAAAGTTCTAGCACGTTAGTAAGTAACAAGAGGGTGGCTTACAGCAGCAGATTTATTTATTCAATTTAGGTGTAGTACTATAACACGGTGGACAGGGACAACAAAAATAATGGCCAGCCTGCCAATACTGCTTTTAAAGGAATTATATAACAGCCTAATCAAAGTGAGATATTTTTGAGGGCCTTCCAGATCCTTATATTTGAAGGTCCTACCAGGAAGTTATTAAAACAAACAACAGTAAATTCCACAGTAAATGGAAGTGTCTTTCATCATCAACAATGTCTATCAATGACAAATTACACACGCTTATGTGACTGCGTACTTCCAAGCTTCTGCTGAAGGTTTTGATCACTAGCTTGTAAGAAATACCTGAGAATACAAAAGGAATATTCTTCTCCAGCTGGATTCAAAACATCAAATGCAGTCTTTCTGAAAGGATGCTTCATCACAGCGCAAAAGTTAATGTGGCATCAGAGTGTGCTACAAGATGCTGCAGGACAGGTATCTTACAAGGCAGGCTATTTTCATCTTCTAAGAACACTGCTAAATACTCAGTATTTTTAGTGATAATATAGACAAGTTTAAGAAACCATAATATCCCTGGAGAAGTTCCAAAAAAGAAAAAAAAAATCAGGATTTAGGCACATAAACACCTCTCTATACGTAGTATTTAGAAGAGTCAGTAGCATCAGTAGCTCACTCACCCACTCCCGATGGAGTCCTACACTGCCTGTCACATAACCGACTGTGTACAACCAGCAGCAAAGGCACAGGGCAGCACCAGACAGGAACACAACAACCAAAACCAACAGGCTCTCTATGAGTGTTTAAAATGAGACGTCCTTTCATAAGGACGCAATGCCTGTATATCAGAAATCAGGTAAAGAAATTCCTTGCCACTGGTTGACTCTCACGGGGCTTTGTACCTGACACCTATTCATTTCCCTCTTCTGTTCTTGTCCTCAGCTTTTTCAGGCTATGACAAAACCACATTCACTATAAAATTGATGGTGGCCTGTTCGACTTTAAACTGAGATCAAAATCTGAGGTCAAAGATAGCATCATCCAGAAGTTCTTGTTTAGTGTTGATGGTCTGCTTGCTGTGGATCCTGGCTACCCTGAGTGCATTTATAACTTGAGAAAAAGGACATCGAGCTCCTGGGTTAGATGAGGAGCCTGAGAATTTGATGCATCAGCAACTGAACAACAGACTAATGAGCAAGAGGCGTCTTTTCCTTCAAAAAACTAACAAGGGTCTACTCAAGACAACAGTGGTAGTGTTTGGAGGGAGATGCAAGCACTAAGACGTGATCAAATCCTGCGTTGCATGACCTATAACATGAACAGAAGGCACGGGGCTGCTAATGAAAGCCACTCGTGTATTTGCTTGGCTTACAAATGCAGTACCTAGCTGCGTAGAGAATGCATGACTTACAGGACAGCAAAGGAGATGCACAATACAACATAAAAAAAAGACACCAATATATAAAAAGCTTCCTTCAATTCCTTGAATTTAGGCTGCTGGACAGTTTGACTCATTGTGTTGTATGATGATGGCTACGCAGCTACACTGGCTGCAAGTATTCACCTGGGCAGAGAAAAACACATGACAAGCCCACTGACAGCTCCAGTTGTGTTTCTCTGCAAGGCTGAATGAATTTGGTCCCCAGACAACGGCTCAGAAACAGTCTCTGAAGCATTCCCTGTGCCACCACGGATGAGACCTGATCCCTGAAGAACTGACAACGCACAGTGTGCCAGGAGAGCACGCAATCCCCGGGGTTATGACAGTGGTCAGCACGACAGTGATCTGCAGGAGGTGCGGGCTTGGAAGACACAGCCCCTCCCTTGGAGGCATCTTTCCCTTAGCAGCAACAATTCACGTTGAAATCCTTACATTTACAAAGTAACCTTGACCTTTTGCTCTATAGAAATGTGCTTGCAGACCTGATGCTAAACCAAAATTGCATTCCAGCCTCCTAAAACTTCCCTCGTCCTTCGAAGTCTAGTGCAGAACAACCACTCGTGCTGTTAGGAGAACCATCGCGCTGTCCACACCGGGCACCCACAGGATGATGCCGTTCTGCTCCACATCCACCCCTTCAGTACAAAGATCTCGAGGGCAGAGCCCTAACTGTGCTACGTGGGGCATGAGTCACGAGCAAGATATCAAGATTCTCATGCTGATCATTTTTTAAACCACCAGGTTTGATGGTAAGTGAGGACATAAAGTGTGCTGCAAAGTTCTGGATGCTCTGTACTTCGGCATAACAGTCCCAGTAATGAGGAGAAAAAGGCTTTGGCTTGAAACACCTAGGGACTGCAAGGCACACAAGAGAACTAAGGGCCAGAAGAGTAAAAAGGAAGCTCAGAGATAATCAAGAGCTACCTTCTGAAATTCATGTGCTCAACTTGTTAGCTGTAAAATAACAGAATGATCTATTTCCACATGAGGATAAGAAGAAATAGGAAAAGAAGTATCTTTTGCCAAAGAAATGGCAACCATCAATTACAAAGGACAACCAGAAATATTATTTAAAAAAATACTAGTTACCAGAACTATCATGAAATATAAAAAGCTCGGAGAACTTAAACAGGTTGAAACATCAAGGCATAACTTATTTTGTCTCTAAATGAGATAATATTTCTAAGATTTTACATCATAGCAATATATTTTTTTCCCAGCCATCAGGTAATTTTGACTAGAAGTGAACAACATAATTTCTTAAGTCATTTGTATCTCTTGTTAAAAATAAAAAAAAGGGAGGGGGAATATTCATAACCACTGTTAGATTATATGGAAAGAAAGCCTAAGCATGCAATTAATAACTGGCTAAATAAATAAGCTGCCTTTACGTGGCTGAATAATACAGTTTCTATTCTAGGAAGTAAATACAGTTTCCTTCTTACTCTATTATGTTAACGTTTTCAAGGCAGTCTGTACTGGCATAAGAATTACTGTGCTTAATAAACTATCTTTCCAGGATAACTGGTGGATTTTTTCTCCCTTGGATTAACTTGTAAGTACCTCAGACATAGTTTTTGGAACATTTACAAAGGCACTTCTTACAGAAGTGCCTCCCTTGCCTTTTAGGGGTAAAACATAACTACAGAAAAGCTACAAATCAAAATTGAGAAACAAATTTCTGAACTCTAATTCCAGTTTTCCCAGACCTTTTCCTTATTTCTATGATTGCAGTATCACGATTAGAGTTCCCACCTGAAACTTTAGAACTGCCTTAAAATATATTAACAGTGTATATTGGATTATAAATACATCACTGACATAGAAAACAAAGTAAGTTTGATTTAGAGTTAGACTGTTTGTACAGCTCCATAAGAGTTTCTGTGCAGATACGTGCCTTATGTTCCATTTTTTCAAAGGGCACTACTGAACATAACGCATAAAGTGGCACTTAATTAAGACAAAGACCTTACACAAAGGGAAAAACTTTCAAGAATTGAAAAAGGCGAGCTATACATGCTTTGCACACACAGGAAATAACTAAGATTCTTAATCGCACGATAGGAAAATATCTTAAAGACGTCCGAAGGCACCCAACCACCAAGTAACAAACATGGTATTTTCACCTCTATAGTAGGCCTTAGTTATGGCATCAAATTCTTCTTGACCTGCAGTGTCCCATAACATTAGCCTGACGTCTTCATCGTTAACCCTGAAATAAACAACACAGTTCTGCGATTAATACAGAACAACCAACACAGAAACATTTCAATCTCTATAACGTAGTAATCCAATTCAAATTTAACTTGATTTAAATATAATGGAACTTAGTATTGATAATGGTTCACCCTCGTACCATACTGCGGCAGTAGAGCCTCAATTATATTAGTGCTCCTTCTTGACAACCTGTATTTTATTTTCCTTTTCTTTTCCTCTTCTTCCTCTATATTTCTCTCCATGAAGAGAAATAACGAGAAATCAAAACAAAACTTAGGTGCCTGAATAATGGGCCTTTTGCCTTTTTAATCAGCTTACAGAATTTACAGATTTTTCTTATTATTAGCATACTATTTCCCATTTTATCAAACATTATTGAGTATTACCAGCTTATACTACATAAAGACTAAACTTATAGTGTTATTTAATTATTTTTCCCAGTTATTGCACCTATGTTAGCTCCTAAACTTGTGCAATTGTTTAACTGTAAGTACTTCTACTTTAAAGAAGAAATCACAAAAAAGTATCAGCAGGTGGTAGAATACATAGGAAGCTTGTCAAAAAAAGCTTAGAATGACAGAGGTCTCAACTTTTAGAATTATAAATCAAAAGGAAAATAAATCTTGATTAGAGAATGGAGTGATATAATTTCTAGCCCTCAGTCCAAAGGAGAAAACAACTCCCTTTACTTAGCTTCAGAGACTGCAGGCCTTGTGTTTCAAGTCTTTGCAAATCTTTAGATTACAACAGAACAAAGAAACAGAAGGAAAGGTAAAAATGGATAGCATGACATCTGTTCAGTACATACTGGATCTGTCTTTCCAGGAAATCGACACCAATGGTTTTCTTGTAGTCTTTTGTAAAAATCCCCTTGCAATATCGCTGAATCATACTGGACTTCCCAACAGCTCCATTTCCCACTACTACCACCTTGATGGCCACCTCCATATCTTCTTCCAACATCTCTGCAGCTCCGGTGACTCTCTAGCTTATTCACAGGTCTACCAAGTCTGTAAATAAAGTAAATAGCTGTGTTCATAAAAACGCTGTGAACAGAAAGCAAGTGAAAGATGATTTCACGTTAGGACTCACAAAAACTGTACCACCTATTCCCAGCTCTTCTACAGACTGCCTAGGTGACCTCGGGCAAGTTATTTCACCAGTCAGCGCTTCAATTTGCCACTTACTAATTGGACATGGACAGAACTGTTCACAACATTGTCCTTTCACTGTATGAACGTATCGTATGTCAGCTAAATGCCTGATGCTCTACTTTTGATGTGCAAAATGCCCAGGTGGTCAGTCCAACACGTACCACGGGTCTGAGGCACCCAAGGTTGCTCCTGGACCTGCCTCAGGTGCCGTCAGTGCCGCCAGCAGTGATGCTGCCTAGCCCGGTGACCACATCCTTGCTCCACTTCTTGAGAATTTGTCTGAATTTGTCCGAAGAAGTGGACAAAAATTCATCATCAAATAAATTTGTGTGTTATTATGACTAATTTAGGTTTTGGCATGTGAAGCAGATCATGCAAGGTACAAAGTACCACCGGGTAATTCAGGAGATGCTGCATTTTTCAAGGGTCTTTTTTAAAAAAAAATAAGAAACCGGATAACCCAACTGCCTTAAAACGTCATTCTTAACGTTTAAACCGTTAAATAGCTTCCTTATAAATGCTTAACGTGCAGGGTAGGCTAGGAAAGCCTGCACCACAGGAGCGAGGTGTGTGAGCGGAGCCTGCCAGGGCTCGGCGGGGGCAGCACCCGCCCTGCTCTCCGTGGCCGTGCCCAGGCGAGACTTTTACGCCCCAAAAATCCGGGGTGGAAAAGAAAAAAAAAAACAAAAACCAAAAACCAAAACCACCCCGCAACCCAGTGTCAGCCGCAGGTTTTTCCCTCCGGCTCTCCGGGCTGCCCGGCCCCGCGGGGCTGCCCGCCAGGAGCTCGCCTCACGGCGCCGCCGCCTCAGGGCGCGGAGACAGCCCCGGGGCAGGCGGGCAGGGCTCGGGGCCGCGCCGAGGAGGGACGAGGGAGGCGGGGGAGCCTTCCCCGGCCGCCCCCCGGTCCCTTTTTCCCCGCTGTCCCCCCCCTTCTCGGTCCCTTCTTCCCCGCCGCCTCCCTCCTCGGGTCGCCCCCGGCTCCCGCTCCCCTCTCACCGACCCCCCGCGGGCGGCGCTCCCTCGGAGGGCACGGCGGCGGCTCCGCCTCAGAGGCAGCGAGGGAGGGAGGGATGGAGGAGGGATGGAGGAGGGCAGGATGGAAGGAGGGAAGGAAAGAGGGAGGGAGGGAGGAAGCCGCTCGTTGGGGCCGACCCAACCCGGACGCACATCCCCGGCTCCCCCGCCCGGAAACGCCGTCAGGGCCGCGGGGGCCGCTCAGGGAGGCGCCCGCCCGCGGCTGCCGCCGCCCCCACAGCCCGGCAGGGGCTGGGGACCCTTGGGCAGGCTGTGGGGTCGGGGTTGGGGACCCCTCACCCGGCTTTGAGAGGGCTGAGGGGGACCTGCGGGGCTCTCCAGCCTCCGGCCCCTCGCTGCTTCGCCTCACTGCCCAGGATGTCCCTGGACAGCATCCCTCAGGCTCTCACAGTTTTGGGTAGCCCTCATGGGAGGCAGCTGGTGGAGGCTCTTGTGGGTGGTGTGCTGAGTATCAGCCATAATTTTGGATAAATCATTAGGAATAGTTTCCTAATTCCAACCACTGCCATGAGCAGGGACACCTCCCACCAGACCAGATTGCCCAAAGCCCCATCCAGCCTGGCCTTGGGCACCTCCAGGGATGGGGCACCCACAGCTTCTCTGGGCAGCCTGTGCCAGGGCCTCACCACCCTCTGAGGGAACATTGTATAAATACATATGATATGCTTTAGCAGAATTATTTACCTGATAATCTTAAGATCTGAAAATGTGCCATTTTAACAGCTAGACTACTGAAGTTCCCTGACCTAAAATCCTTTTTTTTTTTTTTTGTACTGCAAAGCTCATCGTGTTGACTGCAGAGGCTGCTCCCAGTGCCCAGCCAGCACCTCCACTTTTCAAGTATTTCCAAATGACACTCAGGTACTACCAGTTTAAAAGTTCCTTGCACAACTGAGGTCTCTTTATCCCTTCCCGAGGCTACATCTTCATTCTAGAGTGAGCCGATGTTGCGTATGCTCGAGTACATACCTTTTGGGTTAGCACATTTTGCAGCTGCACTTCAGAAGGACAGCTAAGTCATATGCATTGTATTTTTTGTGAAATTTATGCTTTTGTTTTGTTCATGCGGGTCCAGGCTGCTAGTCTCAGAGTCTTGTCTGATGCCAGAGCTTTTGTGTGCCAAAAGGCCTTGAATCAGAAAACCCTCCCGTTAACTCTTAGAGAAATCTGTTGCATGCCTAATATTAAAGTATTATGTGGCACACGGCTATAGGGATATGGTTTAGTGGGGACTGTTAGCGTTAGGTCAGAGGTTGGACTCGATGATCTTGAGGTCTCTTCCAACCTAGAAATTCTGTGATTCTGTGATTAGGAACCAAATTAATACTACTGTACTAGATGTGCAGAGGTAAGACAGCTTCCTACCTCTTACCTTGTATTCCCCTTTATAGACCTCCAAAAAGTCATGTTGCCATACCATTTCACCAAGGTCACCTATTCGGTTTTCTCCATGTCCTCCTGTGATTAGTGATTTCCAAGGCAGTTTGTACATGAGCACATAACCCATAAACATTTTTTCCAGATGTATTATGTTGTAGTTAGCTACAATGAAATTATTTTGTTTGCAAGGCAAATCAGATCAATCTATAACAGAAAAATAATGCCACCCTTTAATAAAGTCATCTGTTTGTTAATAGCAAGCTTTACATGAATATCACTGCCTGGGTTTGCAATAAAAATGTTAAATAATCTTTCACTAAGAATCCTTGGGAGTCCCATTAGAGTCTTTAATTGCTGATATCCCTGTCATCACAACTATGTTTTGAAACCTCTTAGTGAGCCAGTTCAATGCATCTGCTGTGTGCTGTTTTTCCAACAGAATGTATGCACTCCAGCCAATGCAATCCTGAAAAAAAAAACCACTCAGCAACTTGATATAACTTGTTTTCTGTGAAAATGTAATGCAAGCTGTACTTTAAGCGCTGTATTTTTGTTAATGTGATGGGTATATTTCCATTTATCAACAAGATCAGATAAATTTAGATGTGTTGCATTAATTTTTGATGGCATTTTTTGTAATTCTAAACATCCTTTTTTAAAAAACTGCAGGTATTAATGCATTGTTATGTAAATATTAAATATGCCCATCGAAACCAAATGTGATATGTGAGTGGAAGTTAACGAGTGTTGAGATGTCCACAGTGCTGAAAACATTTTTCATCCTGAAGGCAATCGTTTCTATGCTTAGTTACTGGGCTGTAAATAGGTTAAACAAAACAAGTTGCTGAAGGCAGTGCACTCAGAGGTGCGGCTGAATTATCAGCTGCAGGCACCGTGTCATACGATGAGAAAGCAAAATTTATAAATACACTTATTTCTGTTAACATCAAAGCCTGATAAAAAGAAAAATGCTTGATCTGTGCGCTGTATGTGAAGAAGAGAAAAAGTGGAAATAAATGGGGACAACATCAGGATTGAAACACTAAATGTTAGTTAATTTGGTTATTTGCATTGAACAATCATGTAGTTTGAATATTTTCTCTGGCTTACTTCATCTGGAAGTTAATTTGCCTGAAGAAAATGCTGGAAGTGTTTAAAGCTGCATATATCCAGAGTTTTTGATAGATCACTATTAGCAGTTTGTGCTAATGGACTCGCTTCTCTTTTCTGCTCTTGTTCCTGTAAGTATGTATCCAGGGAATGAAATGTAATAGCTCTCTGAGGAAGAGGGATCTGCCACCAAACAAGAAGGAAATGAAGATATCCCTTAATAGGGTAATAATTTGAAAATATTTCCCGGTAGCGTGGAAAATGTTGACAAACAACAGAGATATGAAGGCATAGATAGCAAAGGAGGAAGAGGCTGAGTCAGAATTACAAATAAAGAGCTTGAAATTAAATATTTGTTATGGTATTAACCATATTCCCATGGAAAAGCAGGCTCTGAATACTGCTCTCAATCTTTCATAAATGACAGATCTCCAACTGAAAATGTCAATGTCCAGGTGGCAAAAGGATGCGCACTAAAGGTAGAAATTATATCGGAATGAGAAAACAAACTAAACATTCTTCTGAGTAGTATTTACTGTTGAGACATATTGAAGATTCACAGCTAGCCTGGAAATCAGTGGAGCTGGATTCCAAGTAACCTACAGAACTGCCGTTTGTATACATCCATACACAGAAAATATAGGTACCTTACAGCACGTATGCAAATGCTGACTGAAATATCTTGTGAACATGCATTTTTCAGCTTTTGTGTATTTTGTGAAGAAACACTCTGACAGCATTTCTGGGGAGAATTAAGCAAGTAGAACAGAAATGCGAGGAAGGTGATAATGATCCTGTGAAATTAAATTTAAAAAAAATCCAATTAACTGGTATTTTAACTCTGTGAAATATCTAATAGAAGTCATTTGAAATATTGGCAGCGATCATTTCTGTGGGGAGGTTAGCTTGCTATTCAACAGGATAAAGTCAGAGGGCTAAGAAGGTCAGGGAAAGCAGACGCTTGCACTTCTCTAGTCCTGAGAGCTTGTTATGAAAATAAGTACAGTTAATTAAAAGAAAGCTACACAGAATCGTAAGCTGTAAAGATTTTTTCTTGTTAGTCACTGTCATTTGTGAGTCCAGTTGTGTTGTTCAGACTTTCTGTAGTGCCATATTTCAATCCTCTTGAATTTATAGGAAAATGTTCCTGTGAAGCGTGAGACCCTCCTAGCGACAGACCAACACCACTCAAGGGCTGCAATCACCAGGACATAGCAACTTACGGGTGGGTGAGACAGTTCTCACAGTAAGTAAAGGTTTTACAGAGGTGGTAGGATGCTTTTCTTCATAGAACATTTGTCATTTGTGAACATTTAGTTCCTTTTTTTTTTTTTTTTTTTTTTTTTTTTTGAGTTCTCTTTTGAGTCCCTGAAGGCTGCATAAGAAATCCCTGATTTGAGAAATGGCTTGTGTGACCTTTTCTCTCTTTTATGGCCTGATCTTGGCAATCAGGAAGATGTACTTACCAGTGCAATAGCATTTGAAACTTGCATGGAGAAGGTTAGAAAAAAAAAAAATTACACATGCAGATCCCTGTAGCTAGGCTTGTAATGCTCTTGCCTGGTTGCCAGAGTTTTATTAATGAGAAATTTTTCAAGGACTGGAGTAATTCACAGTTGTCACATTAGCACAAGCAGAAAAATTCAGCTTTGTCTACGAGTCATATGTGTGCAAACTTTTTTGAAATCAACACGCAGATAATCACCATCTGAATAAACCTTTGAAATATTTCACTACTGCTATCCAAAACAACCAAGGATTTTGGGGAAAAGTTTCCATGATCTACCACAGTCCAGAAGAGTGTATGTGGTTACCATATGTTACAAATTTGTCGACATGATATCTCATCTTGTTTATATTGTGGGATACCATCTGTTTGGTACTCAGGATCTATGGAAAAGTGACTGCTGAACTCTAACTGTGAGATTATGGGTAATTTTTTTTTTTTTGTTGGGGGGGGGGGATTTAGTGCAGATCTGAAGGTATTTTATATTATTAGCTTTATAGAGATACAAAGACATCCAATTCCCTTAGCAGAACATATAACAAAACGGAAGTAAAAATTATTAATGTGTTACCCTTTTAGTATTTACAGCTAAAAGACACCTGTAAGATACTCCTGATGCTGTGACCAGCTACGGGTAGGTTTGTGGGCAGCTGATATCTAATCAGGTATTCCATCTGTAGTTACCAATAGTGCTAGTTACTTCATAGTGCTATGAGATAAAGGTGTCCTACCATCCAGTTTTATAGACGGGAATGTTTTCCAATGGGACACTTTTGGCAGAGACAAAAATACTCTATTTACAATCTTACAGAAACGTGGATTTACTTTTTCCCATGGCTAAGCCAAAGAAATTGTCTGCAGTTGTGTAATGGTTTTGGTAATGGGAACTCCAGGAATTTGTTTGCTGAAGTATTTCAGGACTGAGTTTAGATTGGTTTTTAGATACTTCTGTATGTATATTTACAAAAATTTAAAGAATATGTTTAAAAATACTGAACTCCACTTAGAGTCCTTTTCTTTCCATAAACACAAAGGAGACTGTTAAATAAAAAGGAAGATGCTAAAAAGGACACTCTACAGAGTGAAATGGGATATTTTGCATTAGAGCACTCAGAAAACTCTCAGGCAGAATTTCTGGGAAAACTGGTGCAAGGATTATAGACCAACTTGATATGACATTTATATAATTTTACTTTAATTCATATATACTGGCCTAAACTGAATATATCTGATACAAGTGAAATGAAACCTTATATTTGATTAAGTGTACATACAAATGAGTGCCAAGTGTTTTTACTTTAGACCTCCTTGCATCTTTTCAATACCTCAGGGGGGCTCAGAAGAAAGGTGGAGAAACACTTTTTGGCAGACCCTGTAGTGACAAGACAAGGGGTTAGGGCTTTGAATTGAAGGAGGACAAATTTAGATTGGAGATAAGGAAGATATTTTTTATGATAAATGTGGTGAGAAACTAGAACAGGTTGCCCGAAGAAGCTGTAGATGCTCCATCACTGGAAGTATTTAAAAGTTGGGTTGGATGAGGCTTTGAGCAACCTAATCTTGTAAAATATGTCCCCACTCATGGCAGGGGCATTGAACTAGATTATCTTTAAAGGTCCCTTCCAGCCCAAATCATCCTGTGAGTCTGTGATTCTGCAGCAGACTGGATCTATCCACTACTGCAATAGCCACTAATGTAATCACAGCATAATGTAGTCCTTGTTTTTCTGTGGATCCATGCAAAAAGTCATATTTTTTTTTCAGACTCACACAACCAAACAATGTGTGTTTACCAGCAACAGAAATAATATGTTTTTCATCAATGACATGTTAGAAGAAAATACATGACTAGAACAAGTATTATCTTAGTAGGTCCTTTGAACCTCTTTATTTCTACACATTTCTTGAGACATTGCCTATCAGGCAAATCTTTTCTTTCTCATCTCAACCAAAATTTGTTGTGAATACCTAATTACATTCAAATGAAGTAAATGCCAGTGAGGACAGCATTTCAAACTAAATAGAAAATTCCATATTAATCTAAACTTTGTTTCTAGAACGATATTGCAATTTTATTAGAAAGCATGTCTGAAAAATGCAAATGTTGATTTCATCAGAATTATTACCCATGTGCTCTTGCGATTAGGATTTTTATACATATATATTTTTTTTATTAAACTGAATTGCTTGGGACTAGAACTAAAGATTACAAGAACTGAAAAAATACAAAAACATTTAAAGCCATTAATTGTCCTATAAAAATAACATAGCATAACAACTTGTTTTCTGAGATTTTATTTTAGTGTTTTAACCAAGAATGGCTAAGATTTGCCTATTCTCTGGGCAGGAGTGAGATATTAAAACAAAATTATGTTCAAATATCGTAGAAATGGCATGAAATATAAATATGTGGTCTTGAGAGTGGTTATGATCCTTTCCATGCCTACATAATTATTTCTGTTGTTTTAAATGTACTGTATCTGAAATCTTAAAATGCCATAGGCATTTATTTTACTTTGTGAAAAAACAAATATTTTACTTTGTGAAAAAGTTTATTACTACATCCTGGATCCCAGCTGACCTCTCATTTGTGCCCTTTACGTAATATTTTTTTTTCTTGTACATCTGCCATAAAGTAACCGTAGATTTCTTAGGATGTTTTGTGTTTAGGTGGAACTGACTGTTCTTGGGCAACCCTTGTGATTACACAACATGTTGAGCTTGGAGGGAAATTTATGTATATTAAAGTCGGTGGATGTGTTTCATCAAAAATGAATTTTCAGAAATGAATAATTTGTGTGGGAATGCATTAACTGAGAAAAAATGTCATTCGGTCAAACTGTCCCTCTCTGACCAAGTAACTGAACGATGCATGCTGGAGGGACACGCTGGAGGGATAAACGATTTGAGTTCAATCAAGCAGAAGAGGAATGTGAACTAGATTTCAGTTTTCCAAATGATAACACTTAGCACCAGGCAAGGAAGTGAAAAGGACTGCCAGAATGCTGCCTCATGCTTTTTGTGAGGTTGGAAGCTCACCAGATGATGACTCCTAGGGCAAATGGTGCATACTGTTCTTGTTTCGCTGACCTTGGGCGCAGGCTCTTTTGTCTGCTCCTTTCCCAGCCCCTTCTTGCTCGTGGATATTCAAAAGGGGATATTAAAAACT
This sequence comes from Netta rufina, assembly GCF_964035555.1. NCBI lineage: Eukaryota > Metazoa > Chordata > Aves > Anseriformes > Anatidae > Netta > Netta rufina. The sequence continues at coordinate 95,055,302 of NC_140125.1, read as the reverse complement.
CATGTGGATGTAGTTACGAGATTTAGGTGCAGTTGCAATATGGCCCAGGGATTCTCGGGATCTGGATGAGTGCTCAAAGATTAGACCTTTATTTGAAAGACAATCTTTCCCAAAGGAAGCTGTTCTTTTGAAGCAAAGAAAACGCTTTGAAATGGCAATTAGTTTAGGTGTCTGAAACCACCAAAATCGGCCCACAGAGGAGAAAATGTTTAGGCACATTTCTTGGGCATGTGTTATTGCCTGGGTCAGTCATCTCACTGTGCTAATTGCTGTAAATCCTGGCCTGGGTGGGTTACTTTCTGTCTACCTCTCAACCATTTCACATGTAAGATTAGGCAGACACTGAAGTTAGTTTTGTGGTAAATCTACCTGGCTGGTTTCAGGAATAATAATCACAATAATTCATAAAGTAGAATGATGAAAAAGGGTTGTGGTCTGTAAGTAGATTTTGGAAATACCTGTGCAATAAATCACAGTGGAGGAAAAAACAGCCTGAAACCCATGATACCATAAGTCCCTCAGATTGAAGACTGACTTCTCCTGTGTTCTCTTTCACAGACATGCATTGATTATTTATACGGTGTGGCTGGTTACAGCTAAGACTGGGTGAGAGGTCTTACCTCGGTGTTCGTTTCAGGTGTTCATTCGCATTGCCAGTTTACTACAAATTCCAGGTAAACTCTCCAGTATTTTCCCAAAATGCCTGTAGGAGTCAGTTTTATAACTTACATTACTTACATTTCAATGCAAAATATACGTTGATAGCATTTATGTCAACTAAAATGTCACTGAAAATGGAAGAAAATTACTGCCTGGCTTTTTACTGAGAGATGCAGTAACCTGGTACAGCGCTGCGGCTTGTCTTACAGCAGTAGGGTGTCTGTGGCACCTGTCAACAAAGGGATTGACTTTCTTTGCAGCTGGCTTTGTGGAAATGAATACTGCTCATGCTTAGCTTCCCAGAGACACAATGAGCCTCTGAACTTCTGCTAAATGAATAGATCGTACCCTCAGCGGGAGCTGTAAGAGATTAATGTGTGAAAATCCACCGCTGGCTGACACATCAAAATAATTTCACCTGATAAAACTATCCCCCCTGTGGTACCAGTTGGGTTAGAAAAAGTTTGTATTTAGCCAGGCATAACTATGTGGTTATTTTATTTTATTTTATTTTATTTTTTTACAGAATCACAGAATTGTAGGGGTTGGAAGGGACCTCAAGAGATCATCGGGTCCAACCCCCCTGCCAAAGCAGGTTCCTTAGAGCAGGCTGCCCAGGTAGGTGTCCAGACGGGCCTTGAATATCTCCAGAGAAGGAGACTCCACAACCTCCCTGGGCAGCCTGTCCCAGTGCTCTGTCACCCTCACCATGAAGAAGTTCTTTCACATGTTGGTGCGGAACTTCCTGTGCTCCATCTTGTGGCCATTGCCCCTTGTCTTGTCCCCACAAACCCCCTGAAAAGAGGTTGGCCAAATCCCTGTCTCCCACACCTCAGGTATTTGTAAACATTAATAAGATCCCCTCTCAGTCTTCTCTTCTCAAGGCTGAACAGACCCAGGTCTTACTAGACTAATCTTTGTTAGTCTGTAGATGAGATTTCTTTGTCTTGAAAGTGTGAGGTTTTGTAAGCTAGGGTACCACCAGATCCAAATTCCAAATGTAGCTCTTAGCAGCATGGTGCACTTCTCGTGGCGACACATTGCCCTTAACTTTTCCTACAAGCACAGGAACAGAGCACCCAGATCATATTGTGCACTACTGAGAAATTCACCTTGAAAAATAAATTCTTAGAAAATTGCAAGAACCTGTTCTTGGAGCCCCAGTAATATTTTTGAGGCCCCAGTACTATGCTAAAGACCTTTCTTCTGATACAGCGTCCATTACATGAATTAATGTGGATCCAGCGATAAAATAAGGGGTTTGTATTTTTTTCCATCTCTGTTCCACACCCGGATGCTCCTGGAGTGTACCGAGGTTTTGTTTTTATTTCTGGGTTATTTTTAGGCTGCCCTCCCCCTCAAAAGGCTGGTGAAGCTCAGTAAGTGCCAGTGTGGGTCTGGGTAGTCTGAATGGTTGGGACAACTCATTTACTTACAGGTTTGTCTTTCATAAATTTGCTGCAGTACATTTCAGTAATAAAAGGAAAGATATATTAAACTCCTTAAATAAAATCTTTTTAAAAATCAGTAAAATATTCTTGAGGAAAAGACTTAAACAGACAACCCTGACAATGTTATACTGAATATCTCTGCCCCCCTGAAAGAAGAATAAAAGCAGAATGTACTAGCCAAATGGCCATGATAAAGAGCCCAATATGTCTCATTATATGCTTTTTTAAAAGGTGACTGGGAGAGTAGGGAGTGCATTTTTATGGTAGAGTGGCAGCAGAAAATGAAAAAATGGCTCTATTCAATGTTCTCAGTAGCTTAATTAAGAGAGGTATGACGAAGCATTTCGTCTGTCTGGCTTTTACAGCCAATAGTAATAGTAAGTCTTTTAAAAAGAGAATAAAGGAAATATTGCACCTTATATGTTCTGCGGGGAGAGGCTGTGGCATAAAGAGGGTTGATAACACTGGAATTTCAGGTGCAGAAAACTGGAAAGATTATTTTGCTGGCTATTTTAGACTTAGAACTTTGCTGTTTTATTTTCCAATCACATTAATTTTGTGCTGCTTGTTTTCACGCCTAGGTTACTGGTATTTGACAACTTCAGGTAAACATCAAACTTCCTTTCTTGTGTTTGCAGAGTGCCAGCCACAATGGGGCTGTATTTTTGCTCATCACTTGGACACAACTCACTAAACACACTCAGTAACAGTACACTAGAAATAGTTTAAAGAAATTAGGGCAGGCTGTGGCACGTCTGTAAAGAAATAAATCAATAAGTTGCTTTTACATGACAGATTAAAATGAAGGCGTTACTCTGCAAGAAGTGGGATTAGGAAGACAGTAAACTTAATCTGGATGGAAAGGTTCAAGTCAACTGGGAAAGTTTGTTTTCAGTGTCACAAGACAGAAGGAAAATATGGAATGTAATAATAATAATAATAATAATAATAATAATAATAGTAATAATAATATATTTCATTGACTCTTGCTCCTGGCAGTCAAATCCCAATTTAGACAAATTTACCAATTTGATTAAGTTATCCTTAAATTGGTTTTGGTTACTTATGATGCAGGAAGTATATTATCAAAAACTTACACATCGCTGAAAGGTATTAAGAGCTGAAAAGTAGCAAAGAGCGTTATAAACTACCAGTTTAATGCAATAACAATTTATTGAAATGGTTTATTCCTTAAAATGGCTTGTAATGGTTCTCATTTGATGATAAATCACTGTAATTTCTGGGTTGAGATAATCTGATCTGCCTTTTGCAAAGAGTAAGCACTTACACGGCCAGTTTTCAAATGGGAAAGTGTAGAGAGGGAAGTCATATCTGTTGCTTATCATGATTATCTTGTTATTCCTTCTGTGTGGAGATAAAAGTCTGATCCAGCCAGTCACACTGTGCGATCTTGCCTGTAAAACATTTAATATTGTCATTTATATGGATCTGCTGGCTTTGTGGACTGGTCCTTTCCCTTTTTATTTAGATATTAGAAGTCTTGGATCACTCCAAACACTGTGATCATGTATCAACCTGTCAAGATTTTGATTTTAACTATATTTTTTTTATTCCATCTGTTATTTTTGCTTTGAATTTGAGTAATGGTGTTCATATGTGAAAAAATGGATAGCACAGTTAACGTGTGTAAAAGAAGTTTTGACAACACTGAGCATTACACATCAGAAAGGACTGGTACTGGGCACAGCCTTCATTAGTGCTGAATTGCAGCAGGGCTAAAAGCTGGCTAAAGGAATCTGTTCAGGAAGCTCCACCAATGCCACAAGCCAGAAATTTGGGAGCTGAAAGCATTCATTACACACAGTACATAAAGGAGGCACAAATTCGGGTATCGTATGTCTGTGGGAGTGATTTGGGGCTTCCTATGTGAGAGGCTGGAGCAAGTCCCCTTGACTGTTACTACAAAACCTCCATTCCTTGAGGGGATTACGTGAAATGGAAGATGTGCACAAAATGCAGTCTGGTTTCTTTGCAGCTGATCAACTTGACTGCTTCCCATGTAGGGGACAGAGGATCTGCAAAGGAGTTTTCTGGCCTTGGCAGCATCTGCTAGCAGAAGATTTAGAAAAAAGGAGAACAGCTTCTCTTCTGTGGTTTCACTGTAATTGGTTGTGAAAATGAGACAAACCAGAGCTAGGGAAGTTGTGCTGGAGCATCCCGAAGGGCTGAAGGAGTTTTTCAGTTATGCTCACTTTGTTAAAGAAAGGGAGCAGTGAATGTTTAAAGGAAGTGGGAGAATGGTAAATTAAGAGCTAGTAGAGGGGCTGTGGGACTAGGAAAAAACGATAACAGCTCCGTGTAAGGACATGTGTTGTATTTTATCGTGATTTATGGCTAATTTATTTATTGTAGATAAATAAGGAAGAGATAAAGGATGCCCTTCACATTTTTTTCACCAACTTTCTTTATATCTTAACAAAATCATTCCCTAAGCCAGCTCTCTCCTGACAAGTCTTATGGCCAAAAAAAAAAAAAAAGAAAAAGAAAAAAGAAAAATGTACTCATTCATTTTATGCAGGTTGTCTTGCAAATTCTTTAGTTCAGAGAGGGCAGTTAAGTTAAATCCTGTTAATTTACAAATACCACATCCGATTTTAAAAACAGTAAGAATAAGCTAATATGAAACTGCTTGTTTTCTTGAAGTCCCAGAACTCATCCTGGGAACTCCCAGGTCATCCTTTTTCCTTTTTTTCTGCTTGACTTTCTTTGTCTGTGTGGTATGTAACTTCTCTGCTCATAGGTACCTTAAATGTTTAGGTACAATGACATGTGTGATCATCTCCTAGTGATATCTCCTTCCCTGGAAAGTTCAGCATTTGCCTGCCCTCACCTGTGGACTTGTGCTCTGGGTTTTTGGTGATGTTGCCTGCTGAAATTCAGCTCCCTGCCCACCTCCAGATAAGAGGCTGAACTATCTTGAGCTGAGTAGTCACACAAAAGACACGTTGTGCTCACCAAATTCAGTGAAACTTCATCCAATTTTAATCATAGCACTGCAAAAGACAAACACCTGCTCTTTTTATTTGGTTTCGAGTAGGAAATGTTAAGCTTGCGTCCCACATCTCTAAAATACTATGTGATTCACCTTGTGATAATATAAGTTTGAAAAATACTTTGGAGATCTTTTGGTCTCTGAGATGTCTATCTCTCTGCAGTAACCACTGAGGCAGCCAAGTCAAATAGCTTAAATTAGACACAACCTTTAGATGGCTAAATTAGGTGAGTGAAAGCAGTTACCAACAGCATTATGTTTCAGAAATTTTCATTTTTATTACTGCAAAATATGATCTCATGAAATATTATCCATCTGACCGCTTTGTCCAGTGTAACTGAACAAAAATGCTTGTAAAAACAACCTAGACACAGTTGTGGGCTATGTGCTCAATAAACTGCACATACGTGGTGCAGCTAATGGCCTGTGGTGAATCTGCTAAAAACGCCAAGGGTTGAATCACTGCAGCATGAGTACATCTGGTGGTAGGAACTGGCTGATTTTGCAGAGGTTGAAAAATAATATTACAAAAACATCATGTTGAAAAAGGCTTGCTTCAATATGGCATCTGCAGCACAGCCTCAGAAATGTGCAGTCAGTCTCAACTCATACAATGTTTTATACAATATGTAATCCATGGACTGGATTGTTCAAAGAATCATTGAGATTAAGAGTCCAGCAGATTTCAGGAATAAGTGCACATCAACTCTTCAATTCTTAAGGTCCTTAGTTTGATTTTTGTTTTGTTTTTGTTTTATTTCAGCCACGCCTGATGATCTTCCACAAGCAGGATATGCACAACTTACAAGTACCAAGCAAGTGCTCATTGACTCACACGAAAAATTGCTTGTATTTAATGGCCTCTTTGGTTAAGGATTAATAAACTCACTGCTCCAGATACGGCACGCAGTGTCTTTGCTCCCCAGCTGGGCACTGGTCACGAGGGGAAGGGCAGCCTGCCACCAGCCTGCCACCAACACTCACAACACTGGTCACTTGACCCCGTAATTTCTGCCTGGGCTGATGAGCCTCCTTTTCTTTTATTAACTAAAGATTTTACAGCTTTCCATGCTGGTGTTCTTGCTCTTGAGCTCCTTACAGTCCTGTCTCAACAGCTCTAGCTTTGCCTGGCATTTTTATTTTTCTTGCCTCTGTACAGACTCATAGCTGTTTTTCAGCAGCCTGAGCAAGGGTTGTTTTGCGGTGTCTGAGCTGGCCCCTGACCCCTTGGCACACAGCATGCTAAAACCCTGGTGGTGGAGAAAGCTTGCAGAAGGGCTACAGAAAGAAAAAGAGGGGATTCACTAAACAGAATGCATATTATTAAGGGCAGAGTGAATTTGGAAAGGCTGTGAGATGCCATCTTCCAGGGCATATGCAGCTCAACAGCAAAGTTAGGAAGAAACTGTAGTTATATATCAGGTTATATATCCGTGACTGAATCACAGAATCACAGAATCACAGAATTTTCTAGGTTGGAAGAGACCTCAAGATCATCGAGTCCAACCTCTGACCTAACGCTAGCAGTCCCCACTAAACCATATCCCTAAGCTCTACATCTAAACGTCTTTTGAAGACTTCCAGGGATGGTGACTCCACCACTTCCCTGGGCAGCCTGTTCCAGTGCCTCACAACCCTTTCAGTGAAGAAGTTCTTCCTAACATCTAACCTAAAACTCCCCTGGCTCAACTTAAGCCCATTCCCCCTCGTCCTGTCACCAGGCACGTGGGAGAACAGACCAACCCCCACCTCGCTACAGCCTCCCTTGAGGTATCTGTAGAGAGCGATAAGGTCGCCCCTGAGCCTCCTCTTCTCCAGGCTGAACAAGCCCAGCTCCCTCAGCCGCTCCTCGTAGGACTTGTTCTCCAGCCGCTTACCATGCTTACCATGTGGACTGCTTACCATGTGGATTCTGTGGAAATTTCCTCTGCAGCATCTGGTACTGATCACCATCAGAAGCACTGTTGTAAAGAGATGCTTGGGCTGCTCCTGCATATGCAGCTCCTGCATTTTCTATGGACATATTATGTACGCGTGCAAAGCATCCTATGTTCTGTATTGTCCTGATGATAGTGAATAGAAAGAAACATCAGTTGATTGCTTTTGCTTACTTGATAATTCATCAGGCAAAGCATTAGTGCTCGCATATAGCGTGGTAGGTTTGGGGTAGAATATTCCTGAGAGTTGTAGAAAGTGACTGGAAATGACACATCAGTTGTTACTGATCTTTCTCACCAAATAGTTCAGCATTTCATTTGTCAGCATTACAGACGGAAAACAAGCCAGTTTTGCTTCATTTTTAGCCGTGTATCTTTCTGCTCACGTTTTCACATCACGTTTTTGATAACCGATGTCCTTGGTGATGGTTGCTATGAAGGGATATTGTCACTTCAATCCAGCGTCCCTCTTCCAGGGCTAGTGCACAGTGGCCCTCTGGCTTTAGATTTCGATTTTCTGCTTTGAAAGCTTTAGATGGCTTTAAGTACCAAGCCTCTTTGCCTAGGTTATTAGTCACCTTGACATTGGTAGGAGTTAATTGTTATCATTCCCATTTCTTATGTTGACTTTCCCTTTAGAGCTCGTCTCCTGCATTTGAAAAATAGGTGGAAATGATTTTTCTCCTAAATCATCATGCAGCTCAAACTTTTGTTTTTTGAAAGGCATGTCAAGAGGACACGTATTTGTCACTCAGAAAAAGAGCTCATTCATTAAGTGTTTCCCCTGATGTGTGAATTTGTGGGAACTAAAGCTAATGCTGCCTTCAAGGTGGAGTAATTATGGTGATGCAGAAATTATGCCCACGAGAAGACTGCTAAGGGTCACCCTGCGTGAGAGCGATCACCTGATGATCTGTTAACTGAGAGCTGCCCTGTAAGTCTAGCCTGATCCCCTTGAAATTTATGAAGGGACTCTCATGAGAGTTGCACTGTGCTGCTCTTATTAATTCTTTACTGTGCAGAAGGGCTCTGGATGGTAAAGGCTCTTGATTCGGGGTTTTTGTTGATGTGAACTGCTGATCTCACTTTTCCACCACTTCCGTGGTTATGTTGGTTTGGTACCTCTTCATCTTTAAACCACTTAGCCCTTCTCTTTCCTGATGCCTTTCCCCAGTAACTTTGGAAATTGCTGGCCAAATTAAACCAAATCATATAGATGGGTAAACATCTCAAAGGTGGCAATGTTCAACATGTTGTCTGCAAATTGGCAACTCAGTAGAAGAAAGACAGTAGAAGAAAGATAATGATTAGATATTAGGAGCACTTAGATAATTAGATAATAACACTTAGATAATGACACTTAGGTTATTAAGAACACTTAGATAACGATCTCACCAGGGGCAAGACAGCAGAGAGCTCTGTCACATTTGATCACCACTGCACAGTTCATCAGCCTTCAGGCGATGCTCAGCACATGTACTGCTTTTTTTTTCTGGAAGGAAGAAAAGAAAGACCTGGGAAAAAAGAATGGGGAAGGTGTGAGGTTATTGTGTGTGACATGGAGCACTGGGCAGAGGGTTGTAGGTACACAGGGGACAAAAAAGACAATGACCCATATGAAGCCAAGTCGTACGTCCTTCTAATCATAGACCAAGTGATTTATTTCTAATGCCATACAGAGCTCAGGAATTACTCCAGGTCCTACATGCTTTAAGGGAAGGGAAGGGAAGGGAAGGGAAGGGAAGGGAAGGGAAGGGAAGGGAAGGGAAGGGAAGGGAAGGGAAGGGAAGGGAAGGGAAGGGAAGGGAAGGGAAGGGAAGGGAAGGGAAGGGAAGGATCCTTAACCATTTTTTTAAACTTTCATGGATTATTCAAACAGAACGAAATGGAAAAATGTAAATGATTCACAATTTTTTTTTTTCTTTCAGTCCTGACAATAAAATCAGGTAAGATATATCCACTGTATCACTCTAAGGTTCTTGCTGTAATCTGTGAGAAATGTTTCCTTTAGAAGCAACTGTTTCTATCTGTAAGGTGAAAGAGGTTAAAAGATAGATTTGTAAGAACTTAGTTTTATAAAATTTGGTTCAAATTCAGTATTTAATTTGACAACATTTAACGACATTTAAATGTTTTCTTTTTCCTTAACATACTGTGTCGTTCAAAGGTTAGAACTTCCATCGCTGGCATGCCAATGCAGCAAGCCTCGTAATTCAACCTGCTAGTTAAAATAATGCCAGCTGGGAACTGATGCTGTGCTTCTTTAGCTCCTACCACGGTAAACGAGTGCAGTGAGAAATAACACTACTTCCCCTCCCAGGGTCAGGATGTAGGTGTTTCTATACTATTAGCCACAGAACTTACTACATATCCAGCTACCACTGCTGCATTTGAAGATGTTGATGCCACAGCAGCCTTCAGACGTGCTGGTGTGTAGAATGAATTGCTTCTCCCAGAGCATGGCTCCTGCAATCCACTGCAATATTAACAACAATGGGAAGGAAGAAAGACAATGTGCTGCCTTTGAACCAGTGTTCTTAGCCAAAAATGTAGCCAGCATACGTAAAGCCTATCCTTTTTTTTTTTTTTTAAAAAATAGACAGTTTCAGATAGTTGAACAGGTCTGAGTAACAGCTCCAGTCAGGCTTGTGCAGCAAGCACAGCTGGACTCCAGACACTGACTCATTCTCCAATTACCACTACCCAGCTTTTCTTTCCAACACGCTCTCTTCTGCCAATAAATCTTCCAGCTTCCCATAACGTACTGTCAGGCTGAGGTCATGTCAATGTAGGCATAAAAACTAAATATATGTCCACACCCGTAAAGAGGAAAACAAGGCAAGAAACTTGGCACGAATAAAAGAAAAAGAAAACCAAAAACAACTGGAAAACATACCAACAATTTTAGAACTTCTTTGTACAGACCACAGTGAAATATTCTGCAACTTTCTTCAGCAGGCCACCCTCTGCAAGTCTTTTGTATTTCTGTTGCATTTAGCTAAGATACCCTTAGTTAAAAGCAAAAAGACAACAAAATTGGGTTTTGTAAGATGTTAGGGCCAAACTATAAGGGAAAAGGACTAAATTTTGCTGTGTGGTAAATCTAAGAGAATAAACAGTGATCTATGCCAGCCCCAGTTTCACTGTAATGTGTAAATAAATAAACATGGACCTGAAGGACTGTTTGCAAAGTCTTGCTGCAAATTTCAGATAGGCAACATTGTTCCATGTTCTTGTGACCACGGTGTGTGGGCTTTACTAAGTTTTAGCACAACCTGATCTCCTTTTAATTCTATTTTACTCCAGAAGACTTGAATTTCAGTTTAACTGAAATGTTGTAAGATCAACTTTTTTCTAAAAGAGGTATCTTATCCCAACTTTAGCTTAGTTTCGTTCATATAGTGGATGAAATTCTGTGGCCTCTCTTATGCAGGCAGTTTAAATCAGTTTCCTTCTGGCTCTAAAACCTGGTAAAATAAAAGAAAAACAAGGCAGAAAAAGTATATCGTAGAGCATATTTTATTTTTTGTAATTATGGGACCAGTCTATTTTGTAGGCTACCAGCAAGCTCCTTATAGTCAACCCATCATTGATAGACCACAATTAAAAACAGAAAATTGCCACTGATGGAAAATGATCTGTCAGTCATAAAAGCAGTACAGAAATTGTGCTGTTGGATTTCCAAAGCCATCTCATCTGCTGAGGAGTTTTCATACAGGTATGTAGCTAACTGACTTCTTAGTCCTATGCAGCGTGGAAAAGATAAGATCCTGAAGTAAACGTGGTTGCAAAATGGCTAGTGGAGTCCTAACAGCAAAAAGAAATTGATATTAAAATTTGGTTGGTTTCACAGAATCTCTGCCAGGCAGTTTTTCAGTCGTTTTAAAGTTCAAAAATGTCTCACGGAATGACTTTCTGACATTTGCTTTGGCTGCTAACGAAAACTCATGTATATTCAGGCTATTACACTTGAACTTTGAAGTGTCTGTCATAGCAACCTTAAAAAAAAAAAGTGAATGGGACCGACCTTAGCTTACTGCGGGTGACAGAAACCTTCTAACTGAAAGCAGGTGTTTTTCTACCAGACCATGAGGAAAATGTTCAATAAAAATCACCGAATTACTGCTACCTACAAGTGAGGGATGCCCACATATCTGGAGCTGGGGGATCTCGGCGGGTGGTAACACAATGAATGCCTATGGGGGAGGCAGAACAGGGGGAGGGTATAGTAGTGGGACAGGGAAAATGAGCGTCAGCAAGTGGTTCCTTGGACCCAGAAACTGCCCAAGTGGGCTAGAAATGTTGTGTACAATTTGAAGGCTGTTGTAGACATACAAAGCAGAAATGAGAAGTTCCCAGACGTGTAAATAAATTCATGCTCTCGGCTCTGTTCCCTGAGAGCATCACCTGCTCCCTCCTGCAAGGGAGTGAGTTGAGTTCAGCCGAGCTGGGTAAGGAGGCGTACCACGGAGGGTGCTGCCTGCTCAGTGCAAAGGGCTGCTGGAGGCTCTGCCACTACCATGAAACTGCATTTTCTTGCAGAAAATGCTCCGTTCACCTCTCTGCAAAAGGTCCTTAAATGATGATACTGTGAAATTTTAAACCCAAAGCATGATTTACTGTCACAGAAAACCATGTTTAAAATTGCTTGATTTTTCCCATTTTCCCATCTAATCTCATCAACCAACTAGACATTTCAATCAACAACAAATATATTTTTTTCATTTATTACTCTTCTGGTGTATATAATTTGTTCTACTAATACTATTACCCTATATAGTTTTGGTCTATGTAGTTTCTTGTACTAGCCTCACTTCTCTAATGTGTAAACAACTTTGAGTGATTCATCCAATATTATGAATTTGTTCCACGTGCTTGGTTCTTTCTCTCTTACCACAGGGAGAACTGTATGTGAAGTTTTAGCGTTGTTGCTATGTGCTATTGTTTTATTTTTAAAAAAGTATTTCCATTTATATTAAAAATAAATATATTTAAAATACAGGAAGGCAAAAAAAAATCTTGTGCATGAAGGAACGTATGGAAAACTGCCTCCCTAACCCCCTATCTTTCTCTATCTTTTTAGAAAGATGCTTTATTCCTGAGGAGCAGAAATATCAACCTTAAACTTGGAATTTAAGTGATCCTTTGGCCATAGAAGTTTGTTTGTCCTCAAGAGTAAGAGAAAGACTTTGCATTCAAATTGAGACCTTGCACAAGAAACAAAGAGATTTTTTTTTTTAATTAATAAAATATCAAATAAATCTGTTGGAATATAATAAGCACTTCAAACTAGGCACACAAACTAATCCACTTCGAGAGCTCTTTGTACGGTGTGACCCCTCAGCTGTGGAATTTGTAGAAAAAAAGTCCTCTGTTGCTTTGAGACTTCCATCCTTTAGGACTGTTGAAAAAGATCTTTGAAATGGTAGGTGATTGTAGGCTGCGACGGCTGTAACACGTGATTTTTCTGCTATTCTAAAATAGGACTCTCTGAAATGGAAAATTCAGTATTTTTGATGTGCAATTGACCAATTTCCTGCAGCTAAGCTATGCTACTTTTGTTTTATTTCCCTGCTCTCTAGAATCTGCCTATAGATGCCTGTTGCTTGGGAGCTTTCCTTGCAAGATGAAGGCTGCAGTGCGTGCACTCCGTGCTAGGCAGCTGAGAGAGGAAGAGTTTTGCTGTGTGCTTGAGCTTTGCTTTGTGCTGCTTTCAAAGTCTACTTTTGCCTCAGTTTGGACTAGAAGACCTCGGAAGAACACTGGCATGGAGTGTCGGGCAGCATGGAGATCATTGTATTCATCGTAAATTGGTGAGGTGCTCAATACCTGCACAGGTCCTCAACACTCAATATGTAATTACATATCTGCCATCATTTGTGCCCATGTGTAACAGTAGTCATTTATTTCATTGAGAAGCCAAAACTACATGCACCAAAGCAGGTAATACCATTCAGATATCCATGTAAGCAGCAGGCTCATAAATATGTATGAAGAGAACACATTTACTTCTGAAAGTATTTGGGATACCATGTTCTATTTATTTATTTATATATTTTCTTGGGTGATACATCAATACCACCTGAAATATAAGAATAAGGGATACCCACTGGATTCATTTAGATTCACTGTGATGTTTAACTGTTACTGGATTTGTTATAAAAATGTTAGGTCTTCCACATATTCTAATAACTTTGTGGTTTTGAAAGTTCTATGTTGTCAATTGTGCAACTAATATACTTGGTTTCTTCTTTCCAAGTGCAAACACAGTAATCTCCTCTACTTGCTATGGCTCTATTGTGGGCAATTTTACTGTTTATTTAAAAGCTGTTTATCATTATTATTTTTTCTGCAAAAGTACCATGTAGTTTTCCAAACAATAGTAGGTGCATAAGATCTCTACATATTCATGTAGGTGGTCTGAAGTAAGAGTACCAAGATGCTGGTGGCAATAGTTATTCTAGTTCTGCAGTCTGAAAATAAATCAACAGCTTCATCAGCAAGCCTGAATTTTAAGGAGAGCTACACTAGGAACTGATGTCAACAGTGCTGGAAGATGGGCTTTAAGCCTTAAGTGCTGAGGCTATAATTTGCTTCCAGTGAAACCAATGCAGTTTTAGAGAGGACTTAATGGGAAGAGGGGTCTTTATTTGAACTTTTCACTGCTGCTTTTTAATAAACTAGATAGTGTGGCCTCTTTAACACGGTTTCTGCTTCTACTCTCAGCCAAATGTGATGCTATAACAAAATGAAAGTAATAAGAAGACAAAATATTAAGGATTAAGTCAAAGGAACACAAGTATTTAGTTTCTAGTATGTGTATTTAGTTTATGTGGCTAAATAATTAGTTAGTATGTTAATAGGCTTGATTTTGTATGTCTTCCTTAAGCAGCTTCCAATTAATTTGGGGTTTTGCTTGCATAAGGAATGTGGGATTTACGTCTAATTCCTTATGTTGGTGTTTTCATTACAGGGAACAGGACCTGCATTACATACAAGTGACGCTCTTTTCCCATAACTTGCAAAATTGCTGAAGTTTTCACTTCTGTGCACCATCTGCATTTGAAAACAAATCAAAAGAGAAAAACAAACAAACAATATTGAGGTAAACAAATGGAAAATAAAGTAGCCACCCAGGCACCTAAATTTACACAGAGTGGATGTCCTTTTGGAGGCCAGCAGGATACTTACCTCTTTCCAATAATCCCATAGGAAACTATTCCTTTTGAAAGAAGAGCTTAAAAGAGGTGCAGGTTTCGTGACTAGATTGTGCTCACTGGATACTCCTGAGTGCTTGTTTCTGGGTTTCCACTTGTAACAGTGAAAGTGCTCTGGGTAACCCTAACACAGCTGCCAATTACTTTTAGGTTGGAACCTGACAGACTGTTTTACACAACGGCTGGGTATGTGAAAACTCAGTGTGTGTCAGAACTGAATAGGACATTTTTTCATCATCAAGTCATAGGCTTAAAATGGGAAATCTGCCTGACCAAGTCTGTATTATTCAGTATCCCTAAATAAACACCGAAGAGGCTGAAGAAAATCCTTAAACTGCGGTGGGTTTCCTTTAATGCAGACAGAATCGCATTTTTAAAATTTCAGACAATAAGAGATTCTCCTTATAAAAAATATTTTAAATCATCTTTGCCTTACTCTGAATCTGAGAATTAATTCTTTTTGTGGTTCAAAAATAGATAAAAATCATAGATACATAGATTTGACAAGGTTTTATGTGGTTTCATTTTATTTTGCATAGCAACAATTTGGGGGTTAATGAAGATTTTTAATTACCTACAGATCACTTGATAAGAAAGGATCCTATTCTTTAATGCTACACAAGTACGAAATGGATTAATCTCAAAAGAGTATAAGAAATGCAGCAAATATGTTATATGTAACAAATTTTCTTCTTGTAAATTGGTTTAGTGGTAATAATTTCCAAGAAAAGAGAACATCAATATCTATACACGTAGACAGCCTGATAAACTGGTTTAGGTGTTTCTGAAGCTCAAAATTTAAATATGGTAAAGATAAACATTACACTAGGAAAAGGAAGAAGGGTTCCTTCTGCAGCAGAATACACTCAGTCTACAGATTAATTCTACTTTCTAAGCCCTGATGCTCAATTTTTCAAATCTTCCCGTCTCTTTGTTTGGAAACAATCAGGCAGTGGCTGAGCTGAGGCTATGTTTATGCTGATCAGCCAGGATGTTTGTGTTAACTGCTTGGTTGCTGCTGCTCTGCACACAAAACTGGCTGAGTTCTGCTTTTCTTTCCCAGCCTCTCTCTCTCCTCTTTTTTTCCAGGCTCTAATTTCTCAAATTTATGAGAACTTGTTAACAAAGAATTGTAGAATCACAGAATGGTTTGGGTTGGGAGGGACCTTAAAGATCACCCAGTGCCAACCCCCCTGCCATGGGCAGGGACACCTCCCACCAGACCAGGTTGCTCAAAGCCCCATCCAGCCTGGCCTTGAGCACTTACAGAGATGGGACATGCACGGCTTCTCAGTCTAACACTGGTCAAATATTCAAAAATTACCAGTGTTAAAAAAAAAAAAAAGGTCAGAAAACTCCAGAGCCTGAGAATGTCAGGCACAATGTTTTAAAGCACCTGGAACATCTTCTAACATGGTGTACATGTGGCATCCTTTCAGAGAAGTCTAGCACAGGGACAGAGCAGATCCTTCCTTGACATGTAGCCTGAGAAATGATGGATGTTCAGGGACTGAAAATAAGATATACAATGGAAAAAGGAAGTAGCGAGCATGTTCTCTACTGCATCCTAAACTTACTGAAGAAGATGCATGCAGTGAGAGGCAGACCTGTCAAGATAAATTAAAGATGACTGTGAAGATGTATCTCTTGTGTACTAGAGATTTGGACAGGGAGGTTGGGAACTAAATCCAGTATCCAAAAGCACAAGTGGAGCCAGAGTGCCTTAGGATGTCACAAGGGATGTAACCTCGCTATTTAAATAAATTAACATCGAGAGACGGAGAATGTATTCCAAAATAGCCCCCTGAACCTCTCTTCAGTGCATGAGTCATGCTTTACTCACTGTGGAGCCTGAAGGAATGTAAAGGCTAGCACAGAACATTTACCGTGCTATTTATAGTAAATACAGAGGTATCTGTGCATCACAGTCAGAAAAAAGTCTCAGCATAACCCGGCTGGCAAATATTTAATGAGCCAATATGGAGCAGAGAAAGTTTCTGCAAAACAGTCATCCAAAGAGAAGGTGGATGCAGTGACACAAGTGTAAACTAGTCAAGACTTCTGGGAAAAGGCAGGTCAGTAAAGGAACCGAGTTAAGTGATCTAAAAACTGCGTAAATTAAAGTTTTGAAAAATATTCAAGTAGAATTTTTTAAGAAACTGAAACATAAGAAAACAAGTTATGAAAAAATATATAAAGACTACGTTATGTGAGAATTCAATCAGACTGATGATGCAAGCAGTAAATAAGATTATGGATAAATTAAGTAAGAGCTGGGAGCAGAGAAGGGACATTTTGTGCTAATCCCTGCTATCCACCGAGGTCCAAGCATCCTAGACTTGAAGGATGAATGGGGCAGTTGGAAGGAGAGACAAGATGCTGGCATCACCCCCGTTTACTTTCTTTGTAGGAGCCGTAGATGTGCAAGTAGAAAAGAGCTGGGCTCCAAAGGAGTAGCACTGGACACTGCTAGTTGGCATAACAACAGTGGGAGTAGAAAATGTGCAATCATACATATTTAATGCAAAATAAGAAATCTTTTTGTTTGTTTGTTAATTAGGTAGCACAACAGTAGGAGTTTGGGGTATGCTAGATGGGACTGTGCTTGGATGGGGTGATGGGGACAGTTTGACAGCTGGCCATATGGGTATTGTTGCAAAACATTTGTGAGGTGGGTTGTTGGGAACATCAGTGATTCTGTAATAAAATATCTTCTAAACCAGACCCTACTGGTCATGTTGCTGTGGAAATGATGAAAATATAACTGAAAAAAAGTAAGCAAAACACTATTGTGAGAACTATCACCATCTACAGCTTTTGATAAATAGGTCAGTAAGAATGTTTGGGTCATGACACTGAATTGTGGTTTGGGAATTTTTCCCCCAAGATGATATCTTTTCACTTCTTTGTCTGCTTTCTTTTCCCAATAAAAGTATTTTTGTGTGAAAGGGCTGGCAACCCCCTCATAAGGTTTTTATACTGTAAGATTTGAGTCTAGTAACATAGATGTTAATTTTGCTTCTAAATCATATGGCTTTTTTTTTTTTTTTTTTTTTCAGTTATGTCCATGTAAATAGTTAGTTTTAAAAAAGAAACAGATTAGGTCTTCACCTAATTTCAGACGATTTGAATATCAGTACTCAGCATTAGAAGGAAAAAAATGAGTAGTGCAACAAAGATAGAAAATGGCAGGCACTGACATAGCATCTGACTCGTGAAAAATCAGCAGGACGTGGTTCAACAGAAGAAATGGTGATAGCCAGCTAACTGCATACCATGGGTTCTAAATGTGTGGTACCACTGCTTTTGTGCCAAACCCTAAAACATTACTTTAAATTAAAATTAAAAACATTGCTGGTTTCTGCAGAGGGTCCCTCAGCATTGTCAAACTTCTCCCCCTTCTGTCCAGATCATGTACAGCACTCAAAACAAATGTGCTGGCTCACCTTTCTCCTTGACCTGCCCTGGGCCATGTGCTGCTAGTCTGAATAAGATCTCGTGGGTATTTAATGACTCTTGGGAATCAAACATCACGCTGCCAAAAGCAAAACTTCTGCCCCCTCTTTTTTTCTCTTTGTGGGTATAAACTGCACAGTAGTTCCGATTTTCCATCCTTTTATACTCTGGCTTTGTTGCAAGATGATCAACGAACATCTCTGGTTTGGAACTGGTTAGATGGTACCATTGAAAGAGTTGTGATCAATGGTCCAGGTGGAGATCAGTGATGAGTGGTGTTCCTCAGGGGTTGGTACTGGAACCAGAGCTATTTAACGTCTTTGTTAGTGATGTGGACAGTGGGATTGAGTGCATGGTCAGCAAGTTTGATGTTAACACCAAGCTGTGTGGTGCAGTCGACACGCTTGAGGGAAGGGATGCCATCCAGAGGGACCTGGACAGGCTGGAGAGGTGGGCGTGTTTGAATCTCATGAGGTTCAACAAGGCCAAGTGCAAGGTCCTGCATCTGGCCTGGGACAATCCTGGCAATAAAACAAAGAGGCTGGGAATTGTGCTTACTTTCCACTATGAAGAGCATTGACCATTTTAAGTGCACCAGAGGACCCCTTGCGTGGATGCCTTAACTTTTGGAGACGACATCTCAGATACCTGAGAGATGATGGATTTATGCACCATGCTTTTATGGCCAGGTCCCCCTGAATGGATATCCAGTGCTGGCTGTGGTCTGGTACTCCTGAACAGCTGTACCTGTCTCAGTTACTGCTATCTGAAATTACAGGAACTACTCATGATTGCAGTTTGGCTTGGAGGGAATCACCTGATTACACTGATATTCAGCATACAGAACATTGAAAATGTCTCAGGACAGACAAGTTGTGGAAATTACTGCCATGGCATGGCATGACAAAGTCATCCATGAGATTTCCTGAAAATTCATTTTTTTTTTTTTTAAAAAGGAAGAATATTAAAAAAGTGGACGAGTATTTTACATTTTATGGTTTTTATTTTTATGTTTTTCCCTCAGAAAAGTGTGTCGCTCTGGGTGAGGATGGGGCGGAGGGTGCCACCACGGGGCATTCACCTCCTGCCACCATCACCACTAGGGCCAGCTACACAGGGGACGAGGCAAAGCCGTCGTGCAGGACACACGCACGACCAAAAATCCTGTCACGACTGCGAAAAAACCCGAGGCCACCGCAGTTAAACTCGTCAGCAACCCCTGTCGGTGCCAGCCTCCCCGCCACGCCTGCTGAGGCAGTCACCACACAGCTGCCTCAGCGCCTAGAGCGGCTGTAGCCGAGGCCGCCATCTTGAGTGCGGGCAGGGGCGGACGGGGCGGGACGGAAGCGGGCGGGGCGGGCGGTGCGCGGGAAGCCGGAGCGCGGCGGGGCCGGAGCGGGAGCAGGTGGGGGGGGGGCGCGAAATGGCGGCGGGAACGGGACCCGGGGGGGTGGGGGGGCACGGGACGGGACCCAGGACTTTGTCCTCTGTCCCCGTGAGGGCCTGGGGTCCCCTCCCCGGCCCCCATTTCCCCCCCCTGCCCCGTCGCTTGAGCGGCCGTGTGTGTCCCGCAGGCTTGCCGGCCGGCGGGGATGGAGTTCAGCAGCAGGGCTCGGCAGCGGCACACGCGGCTGGCCGGGGACCGGCGGGACCCGTACCCACACAGCCTGCAGTTCTACCAGGAGCCCCCCACCGAGAGCATCTCCCTCGCCGAGTTTGAGAGCTTCGCCGTCGACCGCCTGAGGCGTGAGTAGGGCCCCCGGGCAACGTCTGTCAGCCCCGGGGGTGCCGGCCCAAACCTGCCTCACTTGTTTTTTTTTAAGCGTCTATGTGGGGTTTTGGGTTCTTTTTGGTGTAATTATGTCCTCCTGACAGACCTGATGTACCCTGTCTGGCTGTTACTGACAGAAATTGGCAGCCCGCGCACGCTAAAGTGCACCCCTGTTAATGGGAGACGTGGTGCTGTAGATATTTTGAACTACAGTTGATTTCACAGTGAAAGTTCAGTATGTAACCAGTCAGGTTTTTTTTTGGGTTTGGACTGTAGGGTTGTGTTTTATAAGAATATTTCAGTTTCTGGGTTTCCAGATATCTTTACTGGATGTCTCTCAGTGCAGCGATTGGAGCTGTTGTGAGTAAGGGTTCCCCTGAACTCCCCCAAACAGTTGAAGCCGAGCTTTTTTTAAGTCAGTACTATGAAAACTGATATTCTTAGGCTGATCCATCACTCAGGTGTTTCTGCTTCTGTACTGACTGCGTGGGTCTTGGAGTTGGGTGAGCTGTGCAGGTCTTGTGGGTCACGCTCTGTCCTCCGTACTTTGTAACCTTTTGCTTGCCTTACCACAAAAAGCAATTTATGTGGCCTTACCTTTCTGTTCATTTCTCAAGTTATGATATAGTAAGACTTTATTTCAAGGTGTTGTCTCTAATATTAACTTTTTTTTTTTCTTTCCTTCCAGTGCTTAAAGTAGTCGAAAACCTTGGTGTGAGCCATGTAAGAAGTAGTGATATGTACAAAACGAAGCTGGAGGCCGAGTTCCGCAAACTTAAGTTTCCCTACAGAGTAAGTATAAATGAAAAAGAGGAACTCTTTTTTTGCACTATTTTCTGTATACCATTCGGAAATTCTGAATAAGGATACAGGTGATGAAATACTATTCCTAAAACTTAAATTCTGGTATTCTGTCAGAGTTCTAGTTTGTCTTCAAGGGTATGGGTATTTTTCTTTTGTCCATCCCCTTCTTTGATAGTCTTGTGTTTGTTGTCCTAAATGTGAGTGTAAGTATGTTAAACGGCCGTGATAGATTAATTGTGGATTTTTTAATCTGTAAGAGATCAGTTCTCTGAAATAGTGTTTTTTGTAGGCTTTGGCAGAGGATGATTATGATGCAAGAAGAAAGGACCATATCTCTCATTTCATACTACGCCTTGCTTATTGTCAGTCGTAAGTACTTTTTAGATTGCTCTGCAGTCTTATTAATAACTTTAGTTGGAGATGTTACATTACATTACTTTATCATAGGTTTTATAGATACTACAGAGCTGAGTGGGTACTAAACAGAGAGGTTCAATCATGTTTTTCTTCTAGAAGCACGATTTCAACTGCGATGAAAATGCATATTCAGGGTGAAGATTAATGTCCAGATTTTGAAAGTAATTCTTATTTTTATTTTTTAGTTTTGTAATATATAAACTTCTGGGTTTTACACACTGAGCATTGATTTGAGTCTATTATTTTTGGCATCTCTTTTTGAGAATAAAGTGCAGCAGTTTATCAGTCATTGTTTCAATTATACACAATTTAATTTAACTTAACTGCTGCATATGCTTCAGCTGTTTCTTAGTGATCAAAGAGCTATGTAATAGATTTTCTAATATTGTCAAAAGAGAGCCTTATTTTTGGGAAGCTAAAAATACTGCTTTAGTTTGAGGCTTTCTCCACTGACTGTTCTTTCCTTCTAAAAGAAAGATGCTTTTTTTTGGATGCTCACATACTGTATTTTTTTTTTTTTGGCCACGTGTAATCTGAGGCATGTAGTTGGTCCTGTCAGGTACTTTTGTTTTGTTTCAGCTGCAGCCTTTGGATGATGGAGGTTGTTGGTGCTTCATGTCTATTAGCAGCTTTGTTATGCATCAGTATCATATGCATCAGTATGAACTCCTAACTCCTTGCCATTGCTGTCCTGTTTTATAATTAAAACCAGCAAATCCAAATGTGTTTGGCTTGAATTACTAATTCAATTGCACTTTAATGAAGTCTCATTTGTTTAAATTTGATGAGAGTGGTAGAATGTGTACTGTGTTACTGGGATAGCTGAGGTGACTGAATTGCTGCTGTGGATGCATACAGGCTGTAAGGGAAGACCAGGGCAGGAAAGCGAGGAGGGACTGAGCTCTAGGCAAAGAGATGGAGCTGAAACTGATGGAGATTTGCCTTGGAATAGGTCCTGGGACAGGTGAGAGTTTTGATGTAGAGTGGTGGAGAACAGACCAGAGCAGACCAGGCACCTTGCACATAGTTGGCTACAGCCTGCCTGAGCAGAATGGGATGGAGCAGAGGCCTCAGAAGCCTCCAGATGGAGGAAACCTCACCATGGCCCTTGGTGAGGCCCTTCTCTGGCATAGTTCATAATCCTGAAAGAAGGAAATGACATGAATAACACAGTTACAAGTGAAATTCCTTCTACTGTTCTCTGTTATACACGTATGAGATTCTGAATAACTAGTTGTTCATGTATAGTATTTAAGTTCTTTTTTAATTTTCCCTTCATCTCTTAAAAATTGCTCTAGAATCTCCTGGAATTAACGCCAGATGCAGATATTTGGACTGTTTTCTTTTTCTCTGTGACTTATCTTTTTAAAAGAAGGTCCTCATCTGTTGTATGATAGCTCATTTGGTTGGGGTGTTTCCTTGGGAAATGGGAGACCTGGTTCAAACCCGGTGTTTGGAGGAAGTATCCTAAGAGCTGGGCTTGTAGGGCAGGTCAGAGGTGAGCAGCTTGTTGAGGGTGAAATGTGGTGCAGAGATGAATACGTATTTTGGTGGGCTGCAGAATCAGCAGGACAGAGCTTGGCTTGGTATGCTAGGGGGAAAAACCCCTTGGGAAGGGGAAGGCTTGGCTGGGGTCCAAGGCACTCTTTAAACTATTTGCAAATGTATTTTCATGTTTGTATACAGCTAGCCTTGATACAGTGCTGCAGTAAAGAAGCAGGCTAAAGGGTTTCTGCAGTGCTTACTCAGAAAGTGGAAAATGGTATCATAAGCACTGAGGTGACGCTGCATCCTGTGTATTCTGTCCTGAAAAGCGGGTATTGCAGGAATGAAATATTTCTATGCTCCAAAACTGTCACGTTCTCCAAAAGATAAATTTGGGAGGCGAGTAGAATACCTTACTCTGTAGGATTTTACTGTATTAGGTCAGAAAAAAATGAGCTTGGCACAAATCATTAGATTAGGTGGTGAAAGCTACTCATATAGCAAGTGATGTCTGAAAAGTGTGCTTCAATAGGCATTAAATGCAAACTAGCTTGATTCAATTCCCTGTGGCCTGGCAGAGGGTGTGTTGCCAGGCGTGTGTTTTCTTGCTGCAGCCCCTTTCTAAGTTTCTAGTGGTCCAACAGTGCCACCCAGGGGTACAAGTGTTCATCAGCTTTTCCTGATAGGTGTGCATGTTCCTCCAGCTAGGGGATTCCCCAAAAGTAATATTTAAAAGAAGTAGGCTTTGTAATGCATCCTTAGATTAACTGTGAAGTTAATGGTGCTACCAAAAAATATTGTGCCATGGGGAAGAAGAAAAGCTGTCCTTTAAGGAGAATGTTATCTGTGGGTGGCTATCCTTATCTAGAACAACTAAGAAATGATGAGACTAAAAGAGGTAAGAAATGGTTAATACCATTTAAAAGAGGCTAACAACTTCAATACCTGCAGAGCAGTTTTTTGTATTGAGATTGACTACCTCCATTCTTCCGAAACGTGCACAGTCATGCTTCGTTAGGTATTGTCCCTTCAAAAGTCTTTTCTTATTAAGTGCTCCTTCCTGAAGGCTTCTTGCCTTCTCTTACAAGCTCCTCAGTTTGCGGGGCCCATGACAAAGTCAGCCCTGCATTTAATGTTGTGTTCACTGGGCTTGACATCGGCTTTATGTTGAAAGAGAGAATGCACAATCAGAAAACATGCGCTGGTTTTGGTCATTTCTCTGCAGCGAGGAACTCAGGCGTTGGTTTCTTCAACAAGAAATGGATCTCTTTCGCTACCGCTTCAATGAACTGACCGAAGGTTTAAGGCAGAAATTCCTGGAGCATGTTAACTTACAATTTGAAGCTGTAAGTATGTTACTTTCTGGATTTGTGTTATGTAGTGTGTGCCTGATGTTTTTAAAAATTTTCTTAAAGGTAGTTTCTGTATTTCTGTTTAAAAAATAAGTGTGAACTTGAGGCTTAAAAAAAACCATACGGAACTCCTTCTGAACTTGGAGAATAGTCTTGGCACAGAAATGAGGATTAAGTGGTGTAATTTTGTGCTGCAACCGAAGGAGCTCCGTCTGCTTTATCAAACAACATTTAACTGCAAACTGTGTAATTATGAAAACAAGTTAAACATTTTTTACTAAAGTTTATAGGAGGTATCTTTTGAATCAAGATTGTAGATGGGTTACTGTGTTTTTCAGGTAAGGCATTTGTGTATTTCAGCTGTCTCAATCAGAGCAGCTAACACTCAGGTTGGAATCACCCTGCTTTCTTTTGCGTGTTACTGATGAATTGTGTGAAATGCGCTTCCCTCTTATTAAAGGTTTCAGTGACAATGTGATGGCTGTGTTTTATTCTAACCAGAAGTACGTACTGTGCAATCCATTCTCATCAGTTTACTTAAATTGGGAAATAGCCTTGGTCAGCATATGTCTTCTGTTAATAAACTTTGTTCTAGAACTTCTGCAGTCTATTAATTTTAAGATGTCGGCTTCTTGCTTTAGCAACCAAAACAAATGACACTGATCTGGAGACTTTGTAAACCTTGCCATTTCATGAATACTGAAAACTAAAAATAGATGCTTTCAAGGAATACTTAAGAAAGGTGTTGAGGACATCATTAGAATATTATAATGAAATTAAGAAAATCCTGTATGGATTGCTCAAGAATGCAACTTGCTGCATAAGTGTCCACGTAGGTGAAAAAAACAGGTTTCTGTTGTGCAAGTGGATTTCTAACACATGTTGTGCATGCTGAAATCAGTTTGACTCTGCTTATTTGTTGCTGCAAATTACTGGAATGTAGATGTGTAACCAAAGCTATTGTTTACTTTTTATTTAAGCTCTTAGATGCAGTTGTTGAAGAATTTATATACAGTTTTAAAACAAATGCTATTAATGTACAAATAAATAAGTTTTATACAAACTTTATACCCAGGCATAAATATGAATTATAGGGTATAAACGTACAGATATTTAAAATATTTTAGCAAGTGGGGAACCTTGGAAATCTGACTTGTATATAGTTATTCCTCTTGGTATTAGATACTTCGTAACCTGATATCTTGTTATGGGATGAAATTAATCTTTTGCTGTCTTTCTGTTCTTTTTATTCCTACTCTGAAATGGAAAATGGATATTGCAGTTTCTGGATTAATGATTTCAATAGAATTCTGCATGGCAGCCACAAACTATTTTGTTACAAAGCTCCAGGTTTGCTTGTAGTTCTCAGAATAAATAAAAAAGATGTATCATCGTCGCTACACTGAACAAAAATTCTCTTAAAATACTACTTAATCAAAAAGACAAAAACAACAACACCCTTAAATATTCTAAGATGTAGCTGACTTTATGTGTAATTGTGTTGCTGAGTTGAAAGATGTGGAACTGGTACATATTGATGATGAAAGATGACTTGTGTAGTATTGAGAATGAATTTGTTTAGCTAAAGAGTGGCTCGTGGGCTTTCCTGGGTCTTTCTGAGACTATGATAAATGTCATGGTTCAGCAGACATTTCAGCAAACGCTGTGTTTGTGGAGCTGTATTTCTGCTACTTATTCCCCAGTCTCATATTGTCCTGTCACAGTTTCAGCACTCAGGTTTGTGAGAATAAATTAATGTTTACAGGCTGCTGGAAATAGCTAGGAGTATGGCTTCATTCTGTGCTATTGAATGTGCCTTCAGTTTATTGAAATGATGAAGAAGGTATTCCTTTCTTACGCCTAGCAAGGCAACAAAGCATCATTTCATTGAAAATCCTCTTCTGTCATGTGTGAAAGGTTGCCATACGTATCTGAGAGAGGTCTAACCTCTGGTGGTATGTAGGAGCCATTAAAAATAAAGCCACTGTAAAAAATGTGTTCTCCTTGTGTTGTACTTGTAAAAGGCTTTAGAAGGGAATTAAAGATGAACTGTCCTGTTCATACTTTTCTGTTGGAAGTTACAATGTTTTCATGCCTTGCTGTGCATAGAGCAAGGTAAAGGTTTGTATTCCACCTGTTAGAAATAGGGGTCCTCTCTAGTGAAAGGAAGTTCTGAAATTAATACTCAGTTTCTGTCTTGGTACACAGATGGAAATTCTCCTGTTGGATTTTAATTGCTTAAGATAGCCTGTGAAAGCTAGTTAAACTTTTCCAAAGAGAAGATGGCACGTTGCAACTTCTAGATAATGGCTCTGCACTTCAGAATTGTAGTCTCGGGTAAACCAGAGCTCCTGAGGTTCAGACCTTGATCTAGTCTGGCATAGCAGTGTCTCTAGTTGAACTCCTAAGAACCACTGTAAGAAGCGGTTCCTCAGTATTTAATTGAAGAACCAGTCGTTTTTTATTTTTTTTGTGGTGGAGTGGGAATGATTGGATTGTCCTATACAGTTTGGTCCCAGTTGTCTTCGTTTACAGCACAAAGTGAAGCTAAATATAAAGAACTCAGTAAGTGTCACTTCTCTCCTTTTCGTGTTTGCTTACGTGCATGAGAAAGCAAGACGTGTTCTTACAACTTCCTGCAGAGGTTCTGCAGACTGCTTCCTGAGGTTGTGTGAATTTTGGATCGGGAATTACTGCTTTACAGAATCAAGAAGTCTTCAGTCTCAGTCAGGAATAATATTTAAGCAGCTGTTAAGATCTTCTTTGAAGACAGACACTCTCTAGCTTTCTTTTTTTTTTTGAAAAATGAAGATGTTAATAGCTAGGAGAAAAAATACCAGGCTTTCTGAATTTTTTATGACAGCTGTGAAGAGTTTGAATTGATAGGATTGATTTCACGATTAAAGAGAATTTTAATCAAAGACCAAGAACTTTCTGAAAATAAAAATGGAAATGAAATCCAATGAAAATGAATGTCTTCACTTTAGTAAGGTTTTTGTGCATTTTGATTGACACTTACATCGCTAATGGAGCTAAATAGCTGGGAAAAGGTTTATTTCAGTAAGTAAATATTTGCTCTGTGGAGTTTTACCTGACTATAAAAAAGCCCATTAGTTATAAATGGGAGACAATAAACTGTTCAAAGTATTCAGAGAAATATAATGACATTGGCATAATGAATTTGTATTTGAACATGCATAGGATTATGATCATTCAAAATTTATACCGTATTTGTGTAAAACAAAACAAACCACAAACATTAACAGTCTGTTATGGAAATTTGGAACTTAATATGTTCTTGAGATGTTTTTACAAAGCTGTCACTGGATTGAGTTAGTCCATTCATCCTCACTGATTCCGTGAGAAACCTCTGAAACCTCTGGGCTTTCTCAAAAACTCTAAGCTTGCTTTGAGTGTATCTTTGAGACACTCTTTGTGAGCTACTAGAAGGTAGATTGCATTTTAATCACTTGTTGGTCAAAGCTATTCCCAATGTTTTCTGGCAGGTAAGTGTATGAAATTCCTGGGCTTGCTGCTCAAGCAACTGGAACTGAGCTTTCAGTGCTCAACACTTTAAGCACGTAACATTCTGGAGCACCATATATAATCCTGCCTCCTTATGCCAGCATGGGCGAGAGGTAGTGCGTGTGGTCTTGAATAAAACATCAAGAAAGGAGAAGGGTAAAAGGAAGGCAAGAGTCAAAGTGGATGAGCAGGATTGATAGACCTCGTTACTGTCTTTTTTCTTTTGGTTAGTGGTGAGCTGTTAACTGGAGTTGAACCATCGTGTGAAATGACAGCCTCGTTTGGTTCCTTGTTACAACTTTTGCATGCTATTAATTGCTTACACTTTTATTTTAAACTCTGTAAATGTTTGTAGGCTTTTACTGTGATTGAGATCCTGCTGGAGCCTTGGACAACTAACACGGTTCCAGTTAGCTGTAAATGGTAGAGGGGGAAAGCATTGCCTAGATGGCAGCAGTGGTTTACTTCTGTTTAAGCAAGAGGTTGTTAGGTAAAAAGAGATTGTTAGGACTGTGGTGGCAAGGACTGAGGTTGTGCTCAAGAACAGAGACTGATGAGGAGTATTTGAAACTTTACTATTGTTAGATTTGTGTTTGAAAAACTCAAACTTACAGCCTCTCAGAAGCTGAGACCATTATTCTGTGTCTCTGACAATAACTGGCTTCAGCTTTTAGTTGTTGGCATTAGTTTGGGACAGTAATGAAATTGCTTTCTTGTTCTGTTCTGTCTAAAACTTTCATAGAACCACAGAGTCACTTAGGTTGGAAAAGGCCTCTGAGATCATCAAGCACAACCTGTAACCTAGCACTGCCAAACCCCCTGTTAAACCATGTCACTAAGCTCTACATCTACATGTTTTTTGAATACCTCCGGGGCTGATGACTCAATCACTTCCCTGGGCAGCCTGTTCCAATACTTTACAACCCTTTCAGTGAAGAATTTTTTCCTAATATCCAACCTAAACCTCCCCTGGTGCAACTTGAGGCCATTTCCCTTCACTTGGTGCTGTTTTGTGTAGTGTAACAAGTTTTTGGCTCTTAATCAGAATATAAAACAGCTTATTTGGCAGAAAAAAAGAAAGATTGCTTTAATAAAGTCCTGTTTTGACTGCAAATAGTACAAAAATAATAGAAACTAGTATGCTTTGTAGTATCTTGGAGCAGCTGTCTTAATTGGTTCATTTCCATTATTTATTATCTAATGTAATACCGACAGCTTTTAGAAAATAAATGATTTCAGATTTGTGCTGTTCAGACACATGAGCTTTCATAGCTGTATCTGCATTTTCGATTGCTTTTTAAAAATTAAAACTGATTAAATTTTGAAGAAGATTTCTATCTGAAAATCAATTGCATGCCTTTCATGAATAGCTTCACCCACAAAATTGTCTTGACAGCTATCGACTCAATTCAGAACTTAGCCTGTGTTTTCTCAGGAAGTAAGCTCGAGTTGAACCATGGTGTCAAAAGCAATGTTTACAACATGGCCTTCTTTACAGTGAAGAGAAAGACAAGGAAGAAATCTAGTTTTTGAACTTCAGAAAGTACTTAGAACTTTTGGGGGCAAATATAAATGATTTTATACACATACACTCACTCTGTGATATGTTGTTTGGTAGAAGTTTCATTTTCTTGTGTTCCTGAGAGTGGAAAACACATGAATACGCACTCAGCTTTTGAGTATGTTGAGATGTGAGAGCTTCTTGCTTGTATTTTTGTCTACTGCATTTCTTGCCACTTTAGTAGGGGACATTCAATGAGAGAAGAGGATTCTGCAATGATAGTTTTCTCCCCCAGTGTACAAGAAATACCTGCTAACCAGTTCCATGTTTCTAAAGCTTGCTTATTTTTGGCCTGTACTCTTTAAGTCTATTTTCCCCTGATGTTTTGAATAGTTGCCACAATAGCAGAAGAATCACAGAATGATTCTGGGGGTATTTCAGTGTGTTTTGAGTCTGTTCCGTAGACTCAAAATGTACATATAGTTCATAAATAAAAGAAAGAAAAAAGGTTTTGAAGTGCTGTTACCATTATTTAAATAAATGTAGGAGCTTTTTACCTATAGCAGGTAATTTTCAGCTCTCAAGGCACGTTAGTCTGTGTGTAAAGTCAGTCACATAGGGAGCATGGGAAACCCTTAAGCAGCACTCGGGATCTAAAGGCTGACATTGAAGGTGACAGAGCCCATCAAAGAGTATACACAAACACAGGTGTGCAGTTCAGATTTATATTAATTTAGGAGATTAAACCATTAGAATCTTACTAGAAATGAATAATTACAGCTGTGATGCCTGACAGTTTCAGGCAGCAAAAGCTATTAATACATTTTAAAGATATTTAAAGGGAAGTGTAGTGAATATTTTAAATACTATAGCCATGGAAGGAAGTATTTTAATCTCAAAGTTTTTCAGTATATGAAATAATTATATAAAGTATGTGGTTTTGCAGGTAAATGACGCTTGGTTGTTAACTGGGATTTTTTTATTTCTTGTGACATCTGATGTTTTCCTTTATTTAATTTAGGGGTCCCCAATTGTGTTTCTGTCAGATTATGCTATATGACCACTTTGGAGTCAGTTGATGACGTTATGCCCAGGCCCTGCTTTGTCATGAGCCTTTATCACTGGGGTTTGCTGGCTCTGCTTTTTCACATGCCCTGCTCTCTCTGTGCCCCTCATTCTTCCCCCTGCACCTGCATCAACTTTTTCATATCTTACTTGTAGATGGTTATATGTACCTGTATCAGAAGCCCTTGAGAAATGACTACTCTTAGACTTTTTTTTACTGTAATACTGCTTTTGGACCTTCATAGTGTGAGCTAAATCCTAGTTTATTGATTGGAATTTTTGATTGGCTTTTTGATGTTATGAGAATATTTATGGCAATTGTCATTATACCAAGTTGTTATTGAAGAGCTTTCAGCGTGTCTGTAAGTTTAAGGAAAGCCACAAGGTGGCTGCATCAGTGGTGTTCCTAGAAATTCCTGAATTAAGGTGTTGAGCTTGCTGTTGTTCATGTATTATGGGACCCACAACTGGCAAATTAATTAATCACATTGATGACAACCTGAAGCCATAAAAGTGGAATAAATTCATTTTTTCCTTCACTCTCTGCTGTTGATCTTTTTCTTTCCCTTCAAAGCTGTGTCTGTGCACGTCACGTTACATGGTAACTCCTAGACTTCAGGCTGGGTGTTTGCATGCTTCTGAAATAAAAATAGACCTCTAATATATTCAGCTTCTTTCAGCCATTTAAAGGTGTTTTGTAAGTGATGAGAATACTCTAAAAGAGTATTCTTTGCTCTTTTTATATATGCCAACTTGTCATTTAAAGCATTAAAAGAGAAATTGGGTCAAAAAGTATCTAGCCATACTGGTATTTTGGGTTTGCTCAGTAGTTAGAAGTAGAGTCCCTTGGATTGGTGACTGACATGTCAGTTACTGTGCATTAGTATTCGAGTAATATTGCCTTAGAAGGAAATGTCACTAACAGAAGTCTAAATTGGCTTTCTCTTCAGTCCTTGTCCATTTAATTTATATGATAATTCCTATAATCATTAACACTTCTTTCTTTCCATGCGTTTGACTTTGTCCTCAGCTGTTGCTCGGTCCTTCTGTTTGCTAAAGTGACAACGAGCAGAACCTTCCTCTTTGCAGCCCTCTTCATAGAAGTGTCACTGTAGGGGCTGTCACTGAACTGTCTAATTTGTCTTTAGACAACTGCCATGTTCTGGGGCTTTTAACTTCTAGTTCCTGGAATGGCTCTGCCATGCTCATTTTATCATTCTCTTCTGTTTCTCTTTTTTTCTGTTTCTTTTGTTGTGAAGTAACCCTCTGTAACTGACCCAGCTTGTTTTTTGCATTCATCCTCCCTGTGTACAAATCTCTGTAGCAGCAATGCCTAATTTTGCTCTTAAACTCCGGGAGATTCTCTTGCTCCTGCATGGACTCCACGGGCTGCAGTGTGGAGATCTGCTCCGTGTGGGACCCATGGGCTGCAGGGGGACAGCCTGCTCCACCAGGGGCCTCCACAGGCTGCAGGGGAACTGCTGCTGCATGCCTGGAGCACCTCCTGCCCTCCTGCTGCACTGACCCTGGGGGCTGCAGAGCTGCTTCTCTCTCATTTCTCACTCCTCTCTCCCTGCTACTGTAGCACAGCAGTTTTTTTTTTCCTGTTTCTTAAATCTGCTCTCCCAGATCACAGTATTCCAGCTGAACCACTACTAATGCTAAAATGATACAGAGACAAAATTCATGTATCGTCCTTGTTTTTTTTAAATCCTCAATATTATAATAGAGCAGCTCCCAACCTTGGAGATGGGGAGTTTTCACTCAACGCCTTTTTTCAGAGCACCCAGTCGATCAGCTGTTCCTGTTTGTATGGAGCTGGCTTAGAGACAGAGCCCTGCAACTTCTGTAGTGAAATACAGCCTTCGTTTTTAGAGGAGATTCCCTCTTCTGATCCCGTTCTCTAGAGCTCTTGCAGTATCCCCGGTCTCATGGCAATTAAAGTGTACCCTGTTCCTGTTGTAATGACCAGGTTGGTAACTAAAATATCAAATAGCAAGTACTGGGATGGATGCTTGCAGAATTTGGCTTAATCCACCTTTTTGTTTTTGAGGTCAATTTTTCCATGCATGCTTTTTCCACTTGGTTTTGTGCCCAGGTTGTAGGAGATTCGTTTGATCTGCTTTATTTGCTTGTGAAAAGTGTCAGATGAGAGTGACTTTAAGGGCTCTGGACACAATATAATGTTTGCATTTTTCCCATCCCGGAGGTTCTGCTGCACTCTCATGGAGGCAGCGAGATTGGCTCAGCACAGGTTGGTTTTGACACATCCAGGTGGGCCGATAATTGTCACCTGTGCTATCAGATGCTTTGTTTTATTGATGTATCTTTCCAAGAATTGAACTTGATATACTGGAATGCAGAATAAAATGTAAAGTTTGATCTCAGAATGTATTTTACTGACATTCTGGTGATTGCCTTGATTATTCTGATCTCCTATGACCGTTCTTTCATCTTGTCTTCAGGCTGTTGGCTCCTCGAAACGTAGCTCCTTGTTGTTGCTTCCTCAGGAAAATGAAAATTAAGAATTACAATCATGTCCTTATCTGCTGTATAAGGATGATGTGTAATTGAATTTAGACTCCCTGTAATGTTTCTATTTTGTATTATTTGTTCTGCACAGCGCAGAAAGATAAACTTCAAAGCGTGCTTTCTTCTCTGATATGTTTTTCTCTGTTGCTGTTACCTCTCCATAGAGCATGAAAGATCCTGTTTAAATCATCTGAGAACTCCTTTACCTCTGAAAAGCCTCTTGAAATCTAAAGAAGGATTACATCTTTTTTTTATAACTTCTAGGATAGATGCTTTAATTTTACCACAACTGGCAGTTTCCCAGAAATAACTATTTTTTTTTTATTGCTGTTATGAAATGCACTGTTTTAACAAAATGCTTTGTATCCCAGTAATGGGGAAGGAACAGCATGTGGGAGCAGGCAGCTGGGGGAGCCCATGCTCTGTAGTGCATCGCTGGCATTTGAGAGGAAAGAATAAGAACTGCGAAATAAAAGGAAAGAGCAAAATGCATTAGTGGAGCTAATTTTTTTTTTTTTTTTGCCATTGTGCTTCTTTGATGTTGAAGTTAAAGTGCTTTTTTTAGCAGCTTTAATCGGCAGAAATTAAACTTCTTTAATTTCCATTTTTATGATCACAGCATTCCTGTGAGAGACTTTCTGATTATTACTGTTATGCTTTTTTCAGAAAGCATTTATCTCAGTAGTGGGGCAGATGGATAAATATTTGTGGTGTAGCTTCGTGGAAAGATGTTTAATGGCCGCCTTTTTAGAAGGTAGGGAAGATCCTGAAGTCAGATTTGGATTAATGAGAATGGGACTAGTTTGTGTCCTCAAGTACAGATACAGGTGAAGAAAAATAGTCAATATTGTGTCTGTCCACTGAAAGGTCACGGCTGTAGTTAGTCATTTTGATGCCAGGTGTATAAACCGTGATGTTCTTCTCTTTGGGTTTATAGCTTTGCATTTCAGAGGCTTCAAATAACATTTCTGCCGTTCCTGAACAGAATGGGGAGGAATGCTTAAAAGTAAAAACTGTCTAAAGCCTAAATTTATGGTATGGAAACATGTCAAGCTAAAGCAGTAGCTGTGTTCAAGTAGGCTGCAGTTTGTGCTTGTAAGGGAAATGGCTCAGAATTTTACCTTCGTTTCCTGCTACTTGGATCTTTTTTCCATTTGTGTGAAAGCCAGCAATACTTGTACAGGTGCTAGCAAAGGTCAGAAAAAATGCATGGCTGAGTGGGGAACAGTGTCTTATTGTTGTTGTAAGCTAAAAATATATGTGTTCTGCCATGCTTAAAGTCGTAATAGAAACAAAATTGTACGTGGAAAAGCTTAAGGATGGTTGAAGTGCTGGAGTTTGCTAAGGCAGTGAAACCTACACCATGAGCACTTCAAAAAAATGTGACAAGTTACTTTTCATCCTCAAGTACCTCTTTGCAAAGGAAGTAATTTCTCTGTTTAATCATTTGAGGGTCAGAAGATGGATTCAACTTAAATCAAGTGAAAACAACCGGCTTCGTGGTCACAGACAAAAAAAAAAATGGTTCTTGGCCCTGATAGAGAGAGAAACGTGCTGATCTTTAAGCCTATGGCTACTTGCAGTTGACTGAAGTCATGTTTTAGGGGAAGAAGACCCCCAGGAGACCTCCCTCCCTCCTTCCTCAGCACTGTTAGCAGCAGGGGAATCAGCCAGTTCAGCCAGCAGGTGGTACTCTTGGGCTGCTCTGCTGCAGTCCCAGGTTTGGAAGTCCGACTGGCAGCTCTGTTCACAAAGTAATAGCACAGCAGTGGTTTTTCCAAAGCGGTCTTACTGACCGGCTGTATGCCTTATTCCCAGCTCATCTTAAAATAATTGGCTTGACTGCAAAGCAACTTGACTTTTTAGCGAGTTAATGTTATAAGGTTGGGGAGATGAGGTAAAAACATAGATAAAAAATGGCCATGTTTAGACTTAAAGCTAATTGTAGTATTCTCTTACAGACATTTTTAATAAAGCTTAATTCCCAGGTGAATATAAGCACATCTCGTAAATCTAAGAGGCAGAATTTTTGAATGGGAGGAGGGCAGAACATGCACTTGCCACTGTTTTTGTATTGACAGGATGAGTGAGGAGAGGTCTTTATTTACCCTTTTAATGATCCCTTGAACTATAAGCACGGCTTAGCTTCTCCACGACTAAACAAGCATTTTGCTGCAGTAATTCTAGTTGCATATATTTATTTGCACATATGGTGTTGGTGATGTACTATAAAATGGTGGAATTAAATAAGGAATAAATGTGATTGAGGAATATAGAGCTGCCGGGGACGTCCCTTTTCACCTTCGTAAACATACAAACAACAGTTTACGTAAATTATGCAAAATGCTAATTAAAAGTTTTAATTTGGTAATCATTGAAGTTTGATTGGAAACAGATGCTGATTATCTGCTGAAATCTAAACGGACCCTTGTAAGTTAGCTTTTATTGCTTAAAATTGACTCGTGAAACTAATTAAAGTCAAGCTAAAACACAAACCATACAGCTAAGTCACTTATGCCCCTTCTAGTGGACCGTGATTCTTATTAAACAGCTTCGTGCAGTTCATCATTTCGATTACAGTAGACTCCAAAGGCCTTACTTAAGGTTGAATTCTTCTGTACTGGATACAGTGCACACTCTTTTTGCTTTGCAATATGGATTTTTCCTGCTTTGAAAAAGTTATGTGCTTGGAAATAAAAATTGCAGAAAAGGCTGCTATAAAAATGAGACGATAAATACATTCTTCCACTTAATCTAGCTGAAAACAACTAGACAGTGCTTGGAGTACAGTTGGAATCTGGAGCTGCCTCGTGTTCTGCTGCAAGCCTGGCTTCCCGAAGGGACGTGAAATGGCAGCTGTGCCAGAAATGCAGGGCAGGATGGGCGTCTTCTGCACCATGCTCTTCAGCTTATGGCAGGAGAGGTGGAAGGGGAACGGGCACCAGTTGTGTGCTGATGTGCTCTAACGCTCTGCGGTTGACCAGGTGACACTAGACTGCCATTATCTGATGGCTTGGAAATGAAAAAACAGCGAGTCCTAACCTGATCCTTGGAGATCCTCAGTTCTTAGCAAGTGGCAATTTTGGGTTTTATTGGAAGGAACCTACTGTGGACAAGGAGGAGGATCTCACAAAGTGTCCTCTCTCTTTCTATAAATATTTTGGTCATTCTGTTTGGCCATAAAGGAAAACTGCGCCATCAATAGTGGCTGGTCTCCCCCCGCCCCCTAATGGTATCTGTATGTTACTCCAAAACCTTTACTTTCTTCTTAAGTGTCAAGTTGTCAAGTTTTTTTTGTAGTGGGTAAGAGTGATTCCAAAATGAATGTATTCCTCACGTAGCAGTGAGTGCAGTAAATTTGGAAATGTTTATTTTGTTCTTTGATACAGCTGCGTGAAAGCTGATAGGATAATTTGGGCAGTATGTAATTAAGCTGCAAGTATGACTTACTCACTGGTGTTTTGGATAAAAGCTTCATAAAAGCCTCTGCAAACACGGAAATGCTCTTCCCTGCTAATCCAGTGATTAAATCTAGATAAACATTTGTTAACAAGTTTCTGTAAAATTAGTCTGACGTTAGCTTTCTGATTTGGAAACAGTGGAAAATCTGTTGCCATATTTCTCATAAGTTTTCAACATAAGTTTTTTAACTAAAAGAGGGGAGATTTGCATTAGAGGTTAGAAGGAAATTTTTCACCCAGAGAAGGTTTTTCATAGTTGAGAAGGATCCTTAAAATGTCTTTCCATGCCCACTGTAGTCTTTGAAATAAATACAACTGCGTGAATGTATAAGAGTACATAAGGGCAAGTGCAGCCCTTTATATTTATACAGATGCCAGCAACTGAACTGGTTCGAGTACCATGGGAAATAGAAATTTCTTCTCACTTCATCTATGTCTGGCCAAAATGGACTTTCTCTCCTAATAAGCCTTGTGAGATTGGCCAACAGATTTGGGAGCCTCTGGAATGTTTTATTTCAGGCTTTTCATGCTCTAGGACATTTGGGCATGATGTCCTTCCATAGTCAAGTTATTATTAACTAACTACTTGAATACACTTCAAGTTTAAACTTTAAACAGTATCTAAGCTAGTGTGGTTGTATTCTAGTTGCAGCTTTGTGCAGTGCTGTGTGCTAATGGAAAAGATTGACTAAGAAAGATAGTTTTGTCTCTTTGATACTTAAAATTGTAGTATAATACCGAGAGACTGACACTCACTTTTCGAGAAGGGCATTACACTATTTAAGCACTACCTGCTCAGTAACTAAAAGCAAGCTTTAAAACTTGCACTCTCCATAGACACCAGTGATGTGCCTGTAAATACCTGGGGCTGAGTCCTGGAAAAGGAAGAGAAGTTCTTGTTCTCTCCTGGGAGATGCAGTAACAGCACAGTTAGGAAGCGTGGTGCACAGTAGTATAATGGGTGAATGTGTCTTTATCTCTTCCTTAAAACAGTAGGGATATCACATTTATTTGAAGGTTATTTTTTTTTGTTTTATAACCTCACTGCTAAAGTTTGTCTAAGCAAGTTCTATATCTTGAATAATTCATCTTTCAATCTGAGTTTCTGTGTCTCTGTTTCCAGGATAATTCTGTGATCAAAATCAAAGAATAAACTGTATATAGTAAGCAAGAAAACTGGAAGCAATGCAGCTTGTCCTGGATCATTGTTTCCTTCCTTATTTCCTTCTCATGCTGCTGCCTTTTTTTGTTTTATGTCTTGGTTTTTCTCATTTTTCTAAGTCTCAGAGACTTGCGAGGAATTGCTGAACCGTTTCAAGCTACGGTATGTGACCTGCTGTCACTGAAAAGGGAAAAGCCTTCTCCTGGCGTTATTGTTCTTGCTTTTGCCTTGGGCAGACTCGGTAATGAGCAGTTGCAGTTTAAGAAACTGGCAGTGAGCTCGGCAGGCAAAGCTGGTGAGTTGTTTTCTGTGGGTACACAGGTTGCATCAGGTCCGTGCGGAGGGCGAGCTGGGTGCTGGAGGCAGAGCGAGGAGAGGGCAGAGCTGCGTGGCTATGGGGAGGAGAACAAGCCCTTGGTGCTTTGCTCTTGGGTTGGATTGGGTGCTTTGTGCAACTTAAAATTCAGAATTGCTCAGTAAAATCTGCCCAGTTCTGCTTGCTAATGCCTTTTTTTTTTTTTTTTTGTTTTCCTCCTTTTTGTGCCACCCTCAGAAGACTTCTGTTGATCTTCTTTTATCTCTGGAACATCACAGTATTTTGTCTGTGAACATCTTTGAGTGCTGTCGAAAGTTAAGCAGTCTGTTTATCTTTCTGATCTTGATTAGAGTCTTAAAAGCTGTATTTAAGTGTCTTAATTTTTTAATGATTACTGGAATGTATTAATGCAGGTGGCGTTTTAGATACAGAATTACTGAACGTACAAAGCGTAGTGTTGCTTTAAAAGAAATAAAAGTTTTTCCAGCCTGCACGAACCAAGAAAAAATGGGATATATGTCTCATGATGCTCCATGTATAGATGTGTATGTATCACCTACGTTTTAGATTATAATGTGGTAGTTACTTTCATGGCATTATGCCTGTTAGAAATGGCTCAGTCTTCAAAATAGGATTAAATAAAAAAAATAGGATTTATTAAAAGGATATAAAAGAATAGAGGTAAGCAAACAGTGCTGGGTGCACCGGGAGTCTCCACTCCACCAGGACGCACACCAGTTACATTAAATAGCTGTTTTTTATGCTCCTAGACTAATACATATTCATTACTACTTCTAAAAAAAAAACAGGTTATTATAATTAGCTTCTGGGATCCAGTCCCTCCTACTGGAGCATGCGCATCAGTCTCCGGTGGTCCCTCTGGGGGTCTCTAGGGGTCTTTCATGCTGACGGCTCGTAGTCTTCCTCTCCAAGTTTTTTTTCTTGTCCTTTCCCTTTGTACTCCTTGGCACCGGGTCAAGTTTATACAGCATCCCCTGCAGGTCTTGTCTCCTAGCCGTCCTTCAGCTTCTTTTTTTCTTCTTCTTAATCTCTTGGCCACCTGGCCAGATATCAGAAGCCTGCATAGTATCCCATAACAGTCACTAGTTGTTATCAGTTGTTCTGAAACCCCCAGACATCAAAGACTTCATACAAACACAAACAGCTTTCTTATTGACACTTCACCAGTAATTAAAACATTCTTCACCAGCCATTCACAGGGACAGTCACACCTATAGCAGTGTTAAGTTAATCTCGAAGAAGACAAAAAAAAAGAAAGGCTGTAACTGTTAGAAACAGAAGTCCGGAATAACAAAAGCAAACAGGTTCATAAATTTGAGGAGTATTTTCTGAAGACTTGATAAATTGACTAGAATGAGGGGGAGACTGGGACATACTGCATCTGTGGTTCAAGAATTAAATTGCCAGTGCAGGGCCCAGAGGCAGACAGGACTGTTCTTTATGGACACGAATTGTTGAAACATTCCTAACACGCCTTCAATCAATTTTAAATTATTTTATGTTTTAAAAAATTGCAGTCCTTAATGCCTATGCAAGGTTATTTTTAATGTTCCACTCTTTAGGGAAGCAAGTTTTATTTTTATGTGCTTTAACTGCCATTAATGTGTTCTGGAGTTTTCACCCAGCTTTAGTTAAGGGCGAAGGATATCCCTCTTTCCTCTTCTGCTCTCCATTAGCTGAAGAAAGGAGAGCAAGGGGAATTCGGTCAAAAAGGGAGATGGAGTGTTCGTAGGGCTGCTGTAGAATACTGAAATGGTTTTCCTAACCTACAAGATATTGGAGGCTCTGAGAAGTAAATTATTTAACAGCTTCGTAAGTATTATTTACTATTAAAATAAATACGTTTAATAATAATATTTATTAGTGTTTAAAAAAATATTTTTTATGGTTGTATTTGTGGACAGGGCTGTCAATAAACTTATCCAAGACTTCAGTCCTGACCTATTAACCTCTTTTCTTCTGGAGTTTTCACCAGGATCAGTCTTACCCAACAGTGTTATTTTTTTTTTTTGATGGTGAGATGCAAGAAAAATGTGCAATCATTGGGATTTGCATCTGCACAAATTTTAGACAGTTGATTACAAATAAAGAAGGATCAGGACAACTCATGAGGTTTGGATGGAGTCAGTATAATTGTTTTAGGAGTATATTAAAAATTAAAATTGAAGGTAATATGGAGTAAGATGGCTTTGTGGATTAAAATCAACTAATTGATTGTTTCAAAAAGCAAAAGAAAGCAGTCCTTGTCTTTCCCTGTTTTCAGTCTTGCCCCAGTTTGCAGTCCTGTCTATAAAACAGTCAGTGTTTTAATGGCTTTCTATTTAAACAAACAAACAAAACCAAACCACCACTACCAAAAAAAAAAAACACCCAAAAAACCCAAACCAACCAGCCAAACACAACTTTCTTGGCTTGGCTGCCCCTCCCCTCCCATGAGACTACCCTAGAAGCAGCGATATATTGTCCTGCTTTTTTTCAAGGACTGTTTTACTATGGGGTTGGAATGACATGGACATGGTAGACTGGGCTCTCAAGCTATTTTTATCTTCAAGTGTACCATATATTTAGAAATCACAGAACTGTTAGGTTTGAAAAATGGAAATCGCTATTCTGGAACTTCGGTCTATAATGGGTGAAAGCTTGCAGGCCGATATGGTGACTTAGGCTGACACAAGATAATTAGATTTGCCCAAGAAATACATCGTTTAAAAGTAGTAGAAATGTTTTGGTAGCACTCAGTGATGTTTGTGTAGATTTTCAGAGTGTTGTGCTTTAAAAGCTGTAATTGTTCTTCTCAAAGACTAACAAAAATCAGATCATTAATGAGAGTGTTGGTGTAGACTGTTTTCCTTTATCATTTCTACAAACTCTATCAATTGTTTTGGTACAGCTACTTTGTTAAAGAAAAGTGATTTACTTACGGGCTCTTTTTTTCCTGACTATTAGACTTTCATATGCAGAAATATAATGCTACTCTGTATTTCCTCTGCCTTCCAAGTTACATTCTTCTATTTTGCTGACTACATTATGCATAGATGGAATCATTAAACTGTTCTAATTCAAGTGTGGCTTTTCTCCTGTATTTGGTGCTAT
Source organism: Netta rufina (assembly GCF_964035555.1). Taxonomy (NCBI): domain Eukaryota; kingdom Metazoa; phylum Chordata; class Aves; order Anseriformes; family Anatidae; genus Netta; species Netta rufina. The sequence goes on along the minus strand of NC_140125.1, from coordinate 95,015,063 downwards.
TCAAAACCTATGTTATTAAGTAGTTGAAGAGCATAATGTGTATTTGTATGTGTATGTATTTGCATATTTGTGTTCAATAAATTACTGTTAGGAAATGTAGTATTTTTCATGATTTTTGTTTCAAGTTAGAAATTTTTCTAAGTACTTCAAGATGTTAAATTAGAGTATTGCTGTGTAATTCTCTAAAACTGTGAAAGCACTAACACATGGTGAACAATAAATGTCCCATTGTTCTCATTCTCGAAGAAAAAATCCATATGTCTGTGATCTTTTAAAACTCGGGTTTTAAAAATGAGCTGATACTGGTACTTAAAAAAATCTAAGATAATTGTTTAGGATTGTAAAACAACTTTGTCTTTCCACTTGTCATTCAGTTGCCATGCTTTGTTTTAGTGAATGCAGTAAATCTAGATATATGCAGGGATCACCACAGAGGCTGATTTTGGAGAGGCCCATTTTTGAAAAGCATGCTTTTTTTATACTTGTGTTAATGTATAAAGTATTATTTTTGTGTTATACTTTGAAGTCTGCATTACTACTTTAAAAAGAATGTTATTTCACACTTTTGACCACTAATGCTTTGCTGGTTTATGCCTAATTATTAGAGATCACTTTTTGAATATGTAATTGTTCATTTTCTCTTGCCAACTAAAAAAAATGATATATTTACAGATCAAGTCATCTTTTAGCTCATTTAAAAAAAAAAAAGGTGTATTTGAAGTATTTCAGTGGTTTTAAAAGAAGCTTTTTATTTTAGATTAGTGAAGACCTGAAAAATGAATTGGCAAATGAACTGTCTGCATCAACCCCTGGCTTCACTATGACTAAAGTAAAAGAACAAATGTTCTATAAGGTAAGGAGATATAAATAAGTGCAACAAATTTACGTTCTCTTTAAAACTTGGAGTTACTAATTTTAAGGTTATGCAGTACTATTATGACCAGTAAATCAAAATATCTAAATTATCTGAGACTAATTAGAGTTCTTTTTCACATCAGTATGAGGGTAGAGGGAGAATGAAGGGAGCTTCAGACTACCATTAACATCTTCTGTCATCCCGTCTTTCTTGACAAAGAAGATCTTCTGTTTTAACATGTCCCAGACACATCGCTTGACTTAACTGGCTGACAGACTGTCACGACTGAGACATTCTCAAATATCCATTACTGAAACTAGGTTTAGTCTGGTATTAGTGGGAAATACTTTATGGAAGTGATGAAGAAGAGAAGAAAGAAGTGATGGAAAGTTACATGATCACAGAATTGTTTAGGTTGGAAAAGACTTCTAGGATCGTCAAGTCCAATCGTTAACCTAGCACCGCCAAGTCAACCACTAAATCATGTCCATAAGCACCACATCTACACGTCTACACCCAGCCTGTACTGACATTGGGGTTTTCCCCATCCCAGATGCAGGAACTTGTATTTGCCTTTGCTGAACTTCGTCTCAGGCTGGTCGTTGTAGATACAAATTCTAAGGTAGCTTGTATTGCCTAGTTGTATGACTTTCTGTAAGCAAATAATATTTTTCCATCAGAAATCAACATTTGCTTTCAGAAATCTTTGTGTTTTGCCTAGAGCTTTGTTAAAAGACACAGGATGACCTAAAGCTCTGCTGGTCCATATTGAATCCTAGGGTTGTACTAATTGTTACTGCACTGTTTTTGCTATTCTACAGTTTTTTTTTTTTTCCTCACTTTCCCAGGTTGGACTTTCAGATGCTGTTGATCTGTTCAGAGCCAGAAGAGTGTTTATTAAAGATGGCTTTGCATTTGTGCCTCTTAAGGACATTGATGCTATTGTTTTGAATAACTACAGACAAAAGTTATCTAAAGCACTGGCGGTAAGTCTGATTTTACAAATTTTGTTGCATTGTTTAATGACGGTCTTGAACAGTAGCCATTTGGATTTAAAACATATCAATTCGTTTTTATCAAACTCTATCAAAAGTGCTTACAGATCAAAACAAAACAAAAAAGCCTTTCAGTAATGTACTGAGAGAATAAGCTGAGTTTCTTAATTTTGGAATAAATAAATAAATATGATAAATGGAATTTATCATACCTACAATGTTAGTTGCAGAGGATTTTAAAGTTATTTCCTACATAAGGGTAATGTGATTCTTCACTCAAAATATTACCCCAGTAACAACTGTTTTCTTTTTGTATCAGTGTTTTCCATGAGATTTTGCAACTTTTTTTTCTTGAAACAAAAAATAGGAGATTTTTTTCCCTTCAGGTATTTGTCATCTCATCGATGCCTTTGATTTTTTTTTTTTGTTGATTTGATTTGATTGATGCCTAATGAGATTTTCCAGGCTATTTTATATGGAATTCATGTAATCCAGATCCTAATTTTAATCCAGAGCCAATAGCTGCTTTATAATAAAGAACTACTTCTTTCTTATCCCTCATAGTCATAGTTTAGAAACATTAACATTCTCATGGGTCTTTATCATTATCTTCTATAGAACTGGTATGTTTAAAGTTACTGCATTATTTCAGACTTGCATTATTTTTTTTGTTTTATGATGTAATTTTTTTTTTATTATCATTCCCCATATTTTCAGAATAAGAAATAATAGATTAGTGATTCCTGTCCTATTTCAAAACTGAAGTCATGGGCTTCTGATTGCTAATTGAGTTTGTGAAAGCACATCGAATAAGCTGTTCCAGCAAAATTTAACCTGTACAGTGCACTGGTGAGGGATGTTGGTGATACTATTAAATTTAGTCTTTTGGAAATGAAGGCCAAATATCCAACATGTTCTACAGGTGTCAATCTAATGTTATTCTGTCATATCAAACAACTGAATATACAACTGGAGTATTACATTTGGTGGCTGGATAATTAGTGTAGTTTTCAATGGAACAAAACCATAACAGATCAATTGCACCCACATAAAATTCTAAGTATTTCTGTTTCAGATTTTGGAGCTACACTATTTTCATGTAAGCACACATTTCTCTCTAACTTGTGATTGGAAGTTGTTTTCTGCAATATCATATGCTTTGTGCAATGCTATGGTTTAAAAAAAAACACAAACATTTCAGTGAAAATGTAAGAATATACTGTTAAAGAAAAGATTGTGCATAAAGGGTCTTTTTTACATAAAAGGCGATAGTAGTTGCTGTTCCACAACAAAGGAATTAAGAGGATAACCTGTAGCAAAGCACCTTTCTTGCTCAGCATTACCTGAAGTGAAGAGATGCATTTCTATTGAAATTATAACAGTCACACGCTTTTAGTAGCATTTGTGAAAAGTAGTTGTTGAAGTATTATTTGGGCTGGGCTTAAGTTCTTCCTATATAGCTGGTTTAGCATTGCTTAGCAATGCTTTTGTAGCACATGGGTGTTTGTATGTCTGCTGCTGCAAAGAAAATCAAGAAACGTGCTGAATTCAGGCTCTGTGATTGTGTGGAGCTCTTCATGACTTTGTACAGAAGTTGTACATAAAGGCTAGACTTAGCTAAGAAGCATCACTAAACAGCATCACTGATTTGTCATTTAATCTGTCTGCTAATGAATGGATTTGACAATAGTACTACAGTGAGCGTATGTATGTATGCTTTTGGGAGTCTCTTTTAGTGTTTTTTGCATCATCTGGTTATTTATGCTTTGTTCTCAGAACTTTCTTATAGACAATCCTTTGATTAGAATTTGATAATTAAAGACATTAATGATGTGATAATCCAAATTAGACTCAGATGCTGTTTCTAAAGACGGGATTTGCCGTCACTGCGTAACATTAAAAGATTAGGCTAAATATTCTATCTTCTATGTGGTAGTTCGCCTCCTAGGCTTTTGGACTGTCTGTTACAAGCTTCTAAGGGAGAAAATGCCCTCAACACAGGTAGTGGAAAGATGGTCTTTCTTTCAGGTATGTAGTTCTGAGGAATCTTTCTGTGCTTATGGTTCTCATTAGCCATTCAGTTTTTAAATGCTAAAGAAGCATGATTTCTTAATTTTTGGTCGTTTGAGTGGTGTCACTGATTATATGTACTCTGTATGTTTTGGAACTAGGAGGTTCTCTGGTGCTACCCTCAAGGAGTTACATGCATACATTTTTGGAAGGAGATATATACAGCAATTATTTGATGATGAAGGCCTGCCCTGCCTTCTCTAAGGTGCTCTGAAGCTGTTATACCCTAAGGCCTTGTAGTGTGAACACTACTATTCTCAGCTCACCAAAGCACTGAATGGTTGGAGTGGTGGCCTAGCCTTACTGTGGTGCCTGCTGAGGCCACTGCCCACCTGTGTGTTACGGAGTGGTTCTGGCCAGGCTTCTGAAGGAAGGGGAATAGCATCTGGGTGAACAGAAGGAATAAATTGTTGGTACTGATGTCTGAGAGAATAGTAAATAACTCACAATATGTACTTTTAAAAAGGTTTTATGTTCACACAAATTCATTTTGTTTGGAGTTGTGCTTCAGTTGCTTACTAGTCACCTCCACGAAGCAGTCGTGTTGTTTCAGCCTGTTCAAAATAAGTTTAACATCTTGAGTATGCCTCCGTTCTTTGAGGCTCGTTAATAGGGGGACTTCATACTATTCAAGCCTTTTTGATGGTTGCAAATGCAACTGAAGCTCATTATATGTGCAAAATCAATACTGCAAGGCCCATCTTTCTGTTTTTTCTGACCCATCCGTTGGTAAATGATTGCCTTTGTCCCATTAATGATGATTAAACAGTAGAAAGCCTAAATATTTTCTGTTGTTCCTCTAAGTTGTAATATTAGCTCTACATTTGTTTTATAACTTCAAGCAAACTTTTATTAATTCAAATTGCGTTATGTTTTATTCATGAAGACTTCACTGGGTTTACGCTGACACGCAAATGTTTCTGCAGTAATACTGTGCTGTGTTTTGATTTTAATTTCAGTTATGGTGACGCAGAGAACTTAGGCTCTGAAATTATTAGCAGTGCTGGAGCTTTTTTGAGGATAGCAGCTCTAACTTCTGATTTCTTGAAGCAAACAACTTGGAATTTGACTTCATACTGCTTTAGCAGTTCTCTGGCTTGTTTCTACTGGAGTTGATGTTGGACAAGTTTGCCTCCACAATTGCACTCTCGTGTGATTAACCAAAATGGCTGTACGGATGGACGTGTCTCCCACCTGATGAAAGCGTTGCAGTGTTCAATGTGAGCTCCTTTGTCCTTGTCATGTCTCATCCCCAGGACTGACTTAATCTTTAAAGGTGCATTTAGGTTTTTTGAACTACCTTTTTAATAGTACCACTTAGTGTCAGGTATAGCCTGTCTTCCTGTGTGATTGAACAGGATCCTTTATATAGATTATGGTGTTAGATTGAGCATGTAAAATGCTCTTTTCTTTGAAAAGAACAGGGGTAGTCTTGACTAAAGCTGTGAGTTGGGTGTGCGTGTCAGGGTGCTGCGGGGCGGCCTCTGCGAGGAGAGGCTGGGGCTGCCCCGTGCCAGCCCCAGCCGGTTCCAGCCGGCTCCAATGGCCCCACCGCAGGGCATGGCAGCCAAAATGGTGGTGCCTCTGGGGAATGGTAAAAGGGAACCAAAAGGCACGAGGGAGGGAATGCCAAGGTCAGAGGATGAGTTTTGTGACACTGCAGCAGATGTTCATGGCATCTATGGAGGACCGCGCTCTGGAGCAGGGGGATATTCCCTGAAGGAACTACAGCTGGCAGAGCCCATGCTGTAATAATTACTTCTTAAAAATATTATTCCTGAAGAAACTGGCCAGTGGGAGAAAGCCCATGCCGGAGCAAGATTAAAATGTGACAGGGTGGGAGCAGCGGAGAGGAGCTGGTCTGTACTGACCATAGCCGCCCCTGCTCTGCCTGGGGCAGGAGTCTGGCCTGAAGGAGTGAAGCCCATCTCGAAAGAGAGGGGAGGAAAGGTTTAAGGCCTGTCTTTGTTTTTCTATGTGAGTCATTTTTCATTAGCAGTAAGTTAAAGTAATTTTCCCCAAGTCAAGTCTGTTTGGCCTGTATTGCGATTTCCCTGTCTTTACCCTGACCCACAAGCCTTTTCACAGAATCACAGAGCAGCTGAGGTTGGCAGGGACCTCTGAAGATCACCCAGTCCGACCCCCCTGCCGAGCAGGATCCCCTCGAGCATGTTGAGCAGGATGACATCCAGGCAGGCTTTGAATATCTCCAGAGAAAGAGACCCCACAGCCTCTCTGGGCAACCTGTCCCAGGGCTCTGTCACCCTCACGGTAGAGCAGTGCCCTCTCATCCTGCTGTCTCCCCTGTCCTGGTGAGGGGGTGTGAGGAGTGGCTGGGTGGGCAGCTGGCCTGTAGCTGAGGACAGCTCACCACAACCAAAGGTTTCAGTCCCTGGCCTTGTAGGCCTGCTGAAGTTGGCTACTAGAGAAAAGGAAGCTCGGCACTCTGGTTCCAGCACACACAGCAGTGTTAGTTCAGCTTCCCGGTGTTGTTGACTCCTCTGCTGAAGCAGTTCTTTGATAAATTCCAGAGATGGGGATAATAGATACTGTAAAACCTGATGTTGACTGGGATGCTTGTGCTCATGGCAGATGTTTGCCTGAACTAGAGTGAATCATAATGTAATTTTTATCATAACGAGTGTTACAGCTCAGAGAATGTTTAGTCTTTAAGTTTTAGTGCTTGTTAAATGTTACGTTGTTAAGCTATAAGCAAATGCTTGAAAATGTAAATATTCCTGTTTAACATGAATGATTTCATTGTGGGTTTGAAGAGTTTACTTCACAAAGACTTGTAATTATCTTTGGTAGCAATAACCGAGCTTTACACTCATTGCCTGACAGCAGTTTTTCAGTGGAATGCCATACTCGTGTTTAAACCCAGGCCCTTTTCCCCCATCTCGAGCCTATCAGTTGAAGATATAGCTTGGGTGGTCTTTGTATTATAAGTCTACTGCAATAAGTTGCTTTTGTGAAAATACTTCATCAGAACATCACATAGGATCTAACTTTATGCAAATTAAACTATTGACTAAAAATAAACTGTGAGAATTCAAGATTCCTGTTGTGATATGTATAATCTTGATAGCATGTTTTCCTCCTAACTCGATAAGAGCACGCTTTTTACCTTGCAGTGTGACCTTGTTAATCTGATCAAATGTCTACAAATCAATTTTTGAGGGCTTAGTGCAAACGGAAGGCATCACTGGCTTTTTCCAATTTTTATCTATTTTTTTTTTTTGTTTATTCATTTCGCCGCTTAGGATGTGATCTTCAGAATTGTTAGAAATATTGATCAAGTAAGTTGCTTTTAGTTTTACTAATAATTCTGGTGATTTGTCCTTTAAAATTAAACATCAGTCAAATACACAATTTTGGTTGATGTACGCAGTGTGTTCAAAGAACCCGCTAATCTGGGATTTAGCAGGTTCTTTACACCACCATAACACCACCAGCAAAACATTTTCTTCCTAAAACATGTACGTTTTCAAGCAGTGAAGCAGAAGGCTTTATGTAGTGGCATTAATGCTGAAAAGGTATGATTAATGATGGTCTTGTCACTTGAAATTCATTTCAGGTATTGTGTTCCCAGTGTTAACTTAAAGTAATTCACCGTAACATAAATGGATGATTTTTATAATATGCACATACAAGGTTAGTAAGGTAATAACTTTGGCACCATAGTGTAAAATGTGATTACAGTGACTTTGTCCTCTGAATCTCCCACGTGAAAGTTTTGCTGTGAGAGTTTTGCAGAGAAGAAGCTGGTCTTCGTTTCTTAATATTTTATTGTAAGGTTGTCTAAGGAACAGTTGTACTAAAGAAAACAGTGGCGTTTGGGCTGAGAGAAAGACAATCAAGGGAAGCAACTTTGCTTGTGTGATTCTGTGTCAGAGACCTCATTCCTGTATGCAGAATAGATACCTGCAAGGTAGTGAAAATATTGCACTTTTCCTTGTGGACGGACATTTTACTGCGTCCCCTTAATCGTTCCATTGTTGACTCTTTCTCTGAAATCATTATATGCTATTTTATCCCTTCTACTAATTGAAGGATGTGTTTCTTTTAGCAACGTATTGGTTTCTGGCCTAAAGTTACTATTAAAAACATCAGGAGGCTAAATGAAATTGGCTTCATTCGGTGTTTTGGCTTCCTAATTCTCCTATCTGCTACTTGGGTTTACTACAAAGTATAAGATTTTTGGTAAATACTAAATGTGCCTTTGCTGTCCAAACCATTGCTGTGGTCTCCTTGCATGGGTCTTGTTTGGTTTGATTCAGATGGAACTAATCCCATCCTCAAATGAACTGAAGTATTTTGTGGTAGTAAAATAGCAAATCAAGGTGTACATGAATTGAAATGCGTGGAAGGTTTGCTTAACTTTTAGTTACTCCTTAAATTTCAGAAAAATATTTTTGGAATAGAATACACAAGCAGCAAATACAATTTATGTGTAATAGAGGTGATAACCAGGAAATACCTCAGTTAATATAATGTTTATTTAATGTCACACGACAACAATTATCTAACAATTTATTAACATGCTGAAACAGTAATTTGAGAGTGATGCACTATAGTCAGTAAGAACAAACTGTAGAGGCATATGAGGTCAATAAGTAGACCCAACTGTCTGTTTTTAGTATGATTCTGTGTTAGAAATTGAAGTTTTCTCCTGACTTTTTTTTTCTTATGGCTGCCTGTGACCCATAGAGAATATCTAAGAGATAGCAGAAGTGGTGTTTGTCTGGAGTTGGTTTACACCAGAGTTAATGACAAGTTACCTTGTGAACTGCCTTTTTCTTGGAGAAAACTGCTTAACTTTTCAGAAGGGAGCTGGCAAGTGATCTAGCTGATGTTTGCTTTGGACCACAAATGGAGCAGGACTCCAGTGACCAGGAGAGCCATCTAAACTGCCAGTGAAGATGTACCTCGTGTTTTCCTCAGCATCCTGGTGTTTCACTGTGGGCTGAGACTGATTTGCATATGCAGTTGTTTCCACTGGAAAACAATTTGTATGTCTCAACAATGCTAACTGAATCCCTTCCACTCTAGTTGAGCTTTGAATTGCCCATGAGCCCATACATCAATAGAGATGAGAAATCCCATTATTGAGATCCAAATTTCAACCACTTACCAGTTTTGTATATGATTCAAGAGGCACAATTTAGCTACCATTACCATGTGCAATTAATCATAAAACTCTCTTGGAATGAATATATCAAATCTTTGCATACAACTCTGCAGAATCCTATAAAGGAGCATCAATCTTTGATACTCTCTGTCTGAACCAATTCTTTCAGGTGATGTAGTTGATAGGCTGCTTTTAGAAGAGAGCAGTTACTCACTGGGCTTAAAGAATGGATTCTTAAATTGGTGATTGTTGAGAAGCAATATTGCTACCTCACTGAAACATTTAAACAAACATGGTCAAGTCCTGACAGTTACTTTTTATGACATTTCTGAAGTGTGTGCTGCTTTTGTCCTAAACTTTCAAATTGTTTATGGCTTAAACCTTCCAAGTACTTATGCTAGCTTACTTATTCTTTCCCATTTCAAGAGAATGTACGTAATGCTCTTATTCTTGCTTGCTTCTTTGTCTAGTTGCTCTACCAACTCATCTCATCACTTGCCTATTTCTTAAAGCTGGAGTTCTTCCTCCTGCTTCAGCTCATCATCCATTCTGTTCTGCTAATCTCAGTAGTTCACGAGAATTTGTTTTGTGCTTCTGTTTTTCTTCATTATGTTTTGAAGTGCTCACCTTGTGTTTGCTTTTCAAAGCGATTCTTTTCCTGTTTTGCTTATTTGCTAAAAGCTACTCTGAAAAAAAACTTTCTGAAAGCTTTGCAACGCAATCCTCAAAAAATCTATAATCACGGGAAAAACATAAAGAGTAGATGCACCTGTATTCATTCATTATTCATCGCCTCTATTGTCTAACCTGTGTTTTTCATGTTCCTCGGTTAGATGTTACATTCTGGGTAGCATATCATGCATTTTTATAAGCCTACCAAACAGGTATCCCCAAAGTTGCACCTTATTTATAAACTGTTTTTAATATCCCACCAAATACAGATGCTCATAAGACTGGCTGTTGCAAATAGTCACAGCGAAATGACCAAGTCCTGTAGCTGTAGAAATCAACTTGTTCAGCAGTGCGTGTCAGACTGGGCATTGAAGAAAGAGCTGGAGTCCAGGAAGTTACCAGATTTAATATGCAAATTATTTTGAGACCTAAATTCAGCTGTACTGTCTGCAGTTTTGTTTGCAGTCGTGTTTGTGTGAAGCCAAATTTTCTTGGGTTAAAAGCAAAAAAGGCTGCAATAAATGTAGAATAAATGCAGAAGGACAAGAAAGAGGGCATGTTCTGAAGCATTTAAGTCTATGGATCAGGCAAAGAGAAATATGCTAAACGTCTAAAAATTGTAGTAACTACCTTTCAATTAAATATTTTTTTTGGCATATATTCCTCCCTGTATTATGGAGGCTTCCTTATGTAATGTTTTATGATATCCCTAACCAGTGAATGCACATTGTATTTGAGATGTTAACGTGTCTTTTTTTGCCATTCCTCCTAATGATAAAGATCGTATGGCTGTGGGGGAAGGACTACAGCCTAAACCCTTCCTTTTTAACCTGCAGGAAGAATGGGAAACTAATGTTAGTAGCTCAAAGTTAGATACGAAATTGAGCAGCTGGTTGTTGTATCAGATGACACTTTAATTAACAAAGTATGTAGGCTTTCCAGAGGTTGGAGCACTCCTTTAAGCAGCAAGTGAAAGAAAAAAAAATTAAGAGTCTTATCTCAGAAATGGCTATACCAAGATTTATTGAAAAGAAATTCTGCTGTAGGACTTTTGAAGAAAAACACTTTTTAAGGAAAATACTAATTTTACTGATTGCATGGTTCTAGTGTTTTGAACTTTTAAGAAAAACAATAGCTTTTCAAACTTGTTTTGTATTGTTTTAAACTTCTATATATAGGTGAAATGACTTTTTTTTTTTTTTTAGAAGTGCTGGTCGCTGTCAGTGCTGCTGCACTGGGTGGTCTTGTTGTGTGGCTTTCCATTTTACTGCAGTTCCCCACAGGGAGGTTCATCTGTTAATGGATTTCTTCTGCAAATAATTGCTAATCTGCATAGTTAGGCTTGAGAGGAAATGGACCTTTTTTTGTGGTTCTTGTAAATGAATATTTGTCAGAATAATTTTGGCTGGTAATAGGAAAGTAGAGTGTTTCAAAGGCAGCATAATTAAACAGAAATTTTACAATAAAAAGGAAAAGCTTGCTGCTGCTGCTTCAAAACAAAGCAAACACAGACCTATTGATATACAGCACTTAACCAGAGTTTTTGCCCCAAGAATAGTTTTAAAAATTGAGCATGCTGTGGAAAAACACACCCCGATGCCTTACAGGCAGCCTGTACGGGCTGTTGTGGGGATCATGGTGTGCCATCTTCCTGTATTGGATCCATCTCATCCCTCTGGTGCTGCCTCATTGTTCTGAGGGAAGAGGTAAAAAAAAAAAAAAAAAAAGAATAAAATATTGTAATATACATGTTCTATAGTAAAAATGGATTTTGAAAGGTAATGAAGGATTATTCTGTATCCAGGGTTACAGGAAAGTTTCCGGATAGAAGTGAAAAATGTGCTCTGTAGATTTTGAAAGGACACTGAATTAGCTGCTCGGCATCTTGAGTTATGGAATAGCAGAAAATATGGGGAAATATCAGGGAAATGGATGAATGCAGATGTACGGCTTCAATTTTACATTGTAGCTTGTGAAATATCTTTTTTTATTATAATTTTCTGTATTTATGTAAAAAAAAAATCCATTTTTATGTAAAAAAAAAAAAAAATCCATTGTATTTAAATAGTAGCATTACCCTAAGGATTGATGTTTAATTTAAATGCTCTTTTGTCTTGAACAAATATCAGAATGCAAAGGGTTTTTTTATTATAATCTGTCACGAGTTAAGCGAAATGACACGGTTTGTTATGGACCACAGCCTTTGTTTGTAAAGGTACATGTGAAAGAAAGGGAATAAATGTGGATATAGTGTTTAAAGCTTCTTAAATCATAGGAAAAAAAAAAAAACATGATTTTTTTTTTCTCCTACTGATGCTGCCAAAATGAAGTGAAGGTTGTTTTGTTACCAGCTTTGTTAATCCCAAAGGTTTGGGTTTCTTTTTGCTTAAGTCTTTCAATGTGTGGACAATAAAAATACAATACAAACCAATCTGAATGTTTGATCTGAAGCTATTTTGGGAGGAAGAAAGGGAAACATTGTGGGTTATCTGCTGATGGGCAGTTGCTTAAATTTAGACTTGGGTGTAAGGCACAATTCTTGTCATCCACTTGCTAGTGGAAAACTAGTGGGTAGCACTGCTGTTCATCTACATCTTTTTCTTATTGCAGGCTTTACCAGCATTATGCTATTGTCAGAAGAGCAGAGATGCTTGAAATAATAATTTGAGGGGGAATTAATGATGAGAAATCCTTCTAAGCTGCAGTGCTTGGAGTCAGCACTGGTTACATCAGTGATTTTGGGTAACAACTTACAGCTCAAAGGTGACAGTAATTCTTGGGAAGTATAGTCCACAGCCTACCACCTTTAGTTATGCAGTTTGAGTATTACTTGGAAATGGTACAGTAATTATAATTCTTTGCATGATTGGGCTAAACTGAAAGCTTCTCTAAATTTGCAGGATCCAAAACGCAAAAGGTGGAAACTGCAAGCTACTTATAGGTAATTCTGTCAAATTTTCTGTTAGCTTTACTTTTTTTTTTTTATTAATGTTTTGTCTGCAGTCTTTATTCATTTCTCTGAAGTGAGCTCTGTGAAAGCATCATTTTCTGCGTTAGGCTTGCATTCAAGGAACCTTTCAGAAAAGCAGATGCAAACCCAAAGACCTGAAAGTTAACGCTACATACCAGCTTTCTTTTGAGGTCACTGCAGCTCTGTTCTTATCTCTTGCAGTCTAATCAGATATTTTGCTTGCTGAGTGCGGAGTTTTGAACAACTTCATTGGTTTCATGTTTTACAAACTGACTCAAACTGCAGTAGCAAGATTCTGTCTTGCTGCTGCATCCAGTCTCACAGTCAAACTGCCAACGCGTTCTTCTTACTGTTTTCACCCCTTCCACGATGGTTATTTTGTATGTACGTGTCCAGATAACTGGCCCGAGAGGTTAGAGCTGCACCTTGTGCCTTGGCCATCAGAGGGCACCGTGAGAGTGCTGAACAAGGTTATACAGAAAACATGTGCCTGAATTGTAGCTTTTCTGTGTTGCAACTGCATTGCTACACACAGGGAGGGGGGAAGACATTGGACAAAGTTCCTAATTCTCAAGAAAAATGTGTTGTATTTGGTGTAATGCAGAATGTGTGCAAATGAGGTTGATTTTTATTTTTTTGCATCCACTAAATGCAAATAAACATTCCATGAAATGTCAGTAATTTGTTGTTCTGTGATTCATTTCTATGAATCTGTCAGTGTGAGCTAATAAGTAAAAGGATAAGTAAAAGCTTTTTAAAATCTGAATGTGTTTTAACTGTATCATAATGAATCTGCTTGCCTATGTCATTCACAGTTATCAGACTTCTATGTTTTTGTAATGTGTAGCCATTCTATTTTTAAATCTGCTATATCAGATGTTACCTGGTACATTTGAAGTTTTCCATGTCAGTTAGGTACCACTGATTTTGTCCAGTTAATGTTATGATGACAAAGGTTAATCCTGGAGTCATGAGATTTCTTTTTATGAGGTTTAACATCAACTAAAATCTGACCATAAATGAGCAATTATGTTTTTCTCTTATTGTCTAGGTTGCTTAGCATTTTATGTGGGCAATTCCCCTTCTTGTTTGTTCTCTTAGTGTCTTGCTTAACTTTGTTCCTAGTCTTGTTGCACTCCTGCTAAATCGGCATTTCTTGTTCCTTTTTTAAGCATTTATATGAGAAGTGTTGTATCATCTTTAAGAAATCAGTGATTCTTTCTCTCAGATTTTTTTTTTTTCAAACCAGATAATGATTTTTTCCAAATAGCGTTAATTTCTTTATCCATAAAACAGGAAACTGTGTTACTTAACTAGCAATTCATCTGTTTTGAAAACTCTGGTCTTCTGATTTTCTTGTCTGTTGGACTTTTTAAGGTTATTATGTGGACGTTTTCCTTCAGTGTCCTGGGTTCCTTCAAGGCTTCTACAACCTGAGATATTCTGTGTTGCAGTGTTGTTATTGCTGATGCATCATCATCTGGATGTCAGGCTGTAAGGGACATCCTGTGTTTACAGCTTTGTTCTTGGTCTTGATGTTGTTCTAGTCATCATACCTTATCTTAATCTAACTCATAATCTAGACAATCTTCTGTAACTGGTTAAGGGTTTGTGTGTGTATGTTGTGATGCTCTTGCAAATGTAGCATGTTGTGTCCCTACAGATAGCACTTCACCAGTTGGATATTCAGAGATTTACTACATTTTATACTGCCTGAAGAACTCCAGAGTAGTGCTGATGCTCTGGCATCGTGGTGATTCTGCTCTCAGTGCCAGATCTTTTTATTCTTGTCAGCACAGTTATGAAATTGCCTTTTCTGCAGGAAACATAACATGCAGAAATATTATAGGTTTTAGCTAGAATCACAAGGTTGTGTCTCAGACTTCTCAAGGAGAGGATGTAACATTCATATCCCCAGTTCTGAGCTGTTCTGTGTTTTCACTGACCTGACCTCCACAGGTCCCCTGTCTTCAACCCATGACGGGCGGGGGCCTTGCAAGTAGAGTTTGCAAGAGGCCTTCAATTTCAACTGTGTCATACGGGGTCATACTGGCAACTGGGGAGGTTTATTAGAGTTTGGGATAGTCTTTTTAAAAAGAGTTTAGTATTAAAACCTATCTGTTTGTGTGTTTCAGTGTTCAATATGGATGTGCATACCTGTATGCAACCATATGTTTCCATATGCAGTATGACTGCATACTTGTACAGTCACTGCTCCTTGTTCTGATACCTTCACGCACATGAACGTTAGTAAGTTTGGCACAAGTTCATTTAATTTTCTTGGCTCTTCTATTAACCTTCCCTTATACAATCGCTTCATGTGGCTTCTTCAGCAGTAGACATCTGACGTGCCAGATTATGTGTTTTAGTGGACTTCTCATGCTCAGCTTTGCAAGCCATTGCTGCAAAGTCCTGCATTTATTCCTCCAAATGTTTTATCACCTTCTCTTGATCGGTTAGTGAAACCAGGTCTTTTTTCTTTTGCTAGACCAAGAAAAAGATTTCAGATCAGCTTACCAAGGCAGTTGACAAATAAAGTGTTAATATTAGAATCGTATTTCCCACATGCTCATATCCTGTTTGGAATAGTTCACCAGGTCTGTCCTTGTGTGTTTCTCACCTGGCAACAAATCCAATTCTGTTGTAAGTTTTAAGAATTAAAAAAAAAAAAAAAAAAAAAAGAAGTAGCTACATAGGGAGCTGAAAGTAGTAGAGCCACATCTGTGTTATGTCACGGTCTGGCTGATGACTTTGAATAGTGAAGGGAAGTAGCAGCAGATAGAGTTCCATGCTAACATAACTTTGTCCTTAAGATTTATCTCTAATGGTATCCCTAGTGAGGGCTGTGCTTGTCTAGCATGGATGGAGGCAGCTGTGTTTTAAGCATGATTCCTTATATAATGGCTTTGCTACGTGTAAGCTGAAACATGTGCAAACATAGCTCAGATTTGCCTTCAATTCAGCTCAGGCCCACCGGATTCAAAAGGCAGTGTAAGTGTAGGTTGTTTTACACATCGGGAGTGGGTTGGAAGCCTGTTACTGCCCATGTTCTAGCTGGTAAAGCCAGGAATTGGTAGAAGCTTGAGTAACAAAAATCCATCCGTTTGGAATGTGTTCAGCCGTTTGGGTTTATATATCTTTATCTGATTTTTCAGTTGTCTGCCCTTGTGGCAAGATAAAGCAATGAAATAGACTTGAAAACATATTTGACACATTTGCTGGCATAATTTGTCTGTAAGAAGCACTTCTTATATAGTTCAGTTCTGCAGTTTTCCTCCAGTAATGAAGTTTACTCCTGCAGTTTGCCATGGTCTTTCTCAGAGTAATGGAAGTAATGAGAGAAATAGTACTTCTTCAGGAACAGAATCTGACTTTATAAATCATAACCAGAAGATCTTAGTGTTACAAGTTGGCTTTCCTTTGTTTTTTCAGTTAGTATCTTGTATTTATAAACCATGTTTGTGACCCTTGAGTCATATATTAGCTCTGTTGCCTATACTTGTGTTCTGCATTGAACTGAAATACAGCCAGCCCTGTTATGATTCAGTTAAGCAGCATTAGATTAGAAGGACCCAGGTGGGTTCCAAAAACCGTGGTGTCTGGAGATGCTTCAAGCACTTGAAAAGGCTTTTTTATGACCATTGCTGACTACAGACCCATTAATCTGAAAGCCTTTGTTCTTGAAGAGCGGTGTCAGGTGTGATTACTTAATTGTTATTCAAAAGAGAAATTTCCTTTAGCTGCGGGATGAAGTGAAATGTCCTCTGCATACTGAGTGGCTCTAAACCAACCACACAACTGCACCGCACGAGCTGAAGCCAGCTTGCAAGCAAGTCCTGGTGAAATGCTGTTTCTGCTTACAGAAGGAGTTAATCACCATTCCTGATACACCTTACAGGGCGTTTCAATGCTTGTAATATCAGTTGGAGATGTTTTCAACTTGTATGCTAAGGTTTTTTTTGTTTTAGTATTTAAAACTTCAATCAAAAGGAAATGCTAATTTAGGAAAATGAAATGTCTCTCGGTATAACCACTGAATTTGCTATTAAAGCTGCAGGTATGTCTCACTGCTGGGTCAGGGGACAGTTGATGGGACAGTTTTTGTGCTTTGTGTTTACCTATAGTTTATTTCATTGAAGTTAGTGCTAAAAGATGAGTTGATAAAATCAAACCCCTGCAAAATAGCATAACGATAATACGCCTTTTTGAACACATAGTTAAAAACATTGCAGTATGTTAAATTATTAATACTGCATGCTGACTTTTATTTTCTTCACTGTTTTCTGCAGAGGGTATTTGTTCAAACTAATGTGTACAGAGAAATGTTCAGCTGCAGTAAGCTGTCTCTTATGTACGTGAATTAGAGGCCTCGGGGTCCCTTTGTATGGTTATTAGAGAAATGGGAGGGTGATCTGGGACCCTGGGAGGGTCTCCGTTGATGTTTTGGCTTCTAGGTTGAAGAAACACAAAAATCACCTCCGCGCCCCAAAATAAGTCAATCTCTTCCCACTTTGCAAAGCACTTTTCCCCTTAATTGAGGAAGGACCTTAATTGAGAATTGTATCCTAGGACTGAGGTAGTTGCAAATGCTGAACTGTACCATTCAGTTGCATAAATATTAAATTGTATTTACTATGTGGGAAGCTTATAGCAGGCAAATAATGATTTCTGTTTGCCCTGGGCGTAGGTGGCAAGGTTTTTTAGTGGGGAGCTGCTTTCCTGCCAGAAGGGGCTGGGGCTGTCCCATGCCAGACACCGATGGTTCCAGCTGGCTCCAATGGCCCCGCCGCAGCCAGCACTTGCATGGGAGTTGAACATTAGCTGAGGTCAACCCATCACATTGCTTTCGGATTTCTGTTTTGTGACCTTCTCTTATTATTCTTCTTCTTATTATTATTCTTTGAATAATACAGACTTGTATCAAACAAGGTGGGTTCTCCTCAAGTCAAGCTGTCACTGGCACCATGGGCTCCAAACGGGGCCCTGTAGCTGCTTAAGGCATCCAGGTCTTGGCTGGTGGCCTGGCTTCCGTGCATACTGCTTCCCCCATGGGTTCAGCCATTTGTGGTGTTGGAGCTGATGGTTATCACCTCCAGGGCTGTTCCTTTTTGCTTAATTTGTTGTTTTATGATTTAGACACTTGGTGTAAGTTGTCAGTGGCCTGGCTGGGGTGTTACCTCTGCCCTTCTCCATAGCTAAAGCCCACTTGGTGGTTGTTACCTGAGGTGCTATCAGATGTGTTATAAGAACGTAAAGCTGTGAAGAGTTCATTCATACTCCTTAGTTTTTGTTGTGTGAGCACCTAGACCATTAGAGCAAGGCAATGTAGTCCAGAGTTTATTTTTTCCAAGCATACCCCATTGTAGTCATCTGTGCTCTCCTCGTTTTCCCAGCGTGTACTCGAATCATCTGATAAATTAGAGCTGGGCAGATGTTAGGCAAGGTCTCAGCTTCTCAGTGATGCTTCCAGGCAGGCTCAGGCAATGTACAGCTACTTGCATCTGTCACCCATTAAAGGCATGAGGTGCAGAAGGGTTGAAATAATAATAATAATAATAATAATAATAATAATAATAAATACAGTAGCGTTTTGTTGTGTGCGCCCTTCCATTTTGACTTACCGAGTTGCCCTCTAAGAGCAGAGATAAGCTTTTAGACAAATAATTTCCCATTAATCCTTGCTTCCTTAAACAGTGTCATATATGGACTGTGATTGGCATTTTGTCAGAGCTATTTTCTGTTTTCTCCTAATCTCTTCAATTCTCTCTTGTACAGATTTGAAAACAATTTTATTTTCCCAACCTCAGTAACCTTATTGCTCTTGTCCCAGATGGTTTTTCTCCTGCTTGCATATTCTGTACAGGCTTAGCCTTGAGGAGGTCATAAGTTAGCGTGAAAAGAAGCTACTTTTGTTATGCAGGATGGAGAGTAGGGCTTTTCACACGATTTTCAGTAACTCTTGGAGCAAAGTAGAAAGAGAAATTAAAGTCCAAGAACAGCGCTGATTTGGAGTCCAGATTTTTACGTTCATAGGGATGATGGAACAGAAAACAAAAGTTGGAAGGGATCTATGAAGATCATCAAATCCAATTGCAAGAATGTACTTAGCGCTATAGAAAGTATGTTTAGTAGGACTTGTCACCAGTGTATTTCAGGAAATAAGAAAATATTTGGGTATTTAAAAAAAAAAAAAAAAAACAAAAAAACCCGAAACACATCTGACAGAATTTAGTGAGAAGTTGACCCGAGCCTTTTTGGTGTCTGCTTTTCTAATAACTGCTGTTCTGAAAAGGAAGGTGTTATCAAGTCTTGATGATGTCTCATTGTGGCAGCTGATGTATTTACAGCTTTTTGCTCTTAAAAAACAAAACCAAAGTACTGCTATATAAATCTTAAAGATGTATAATTTAAAAAAATAGTAAGCCAACTTTCATTGACAAGTGATTCTTTGTTACTACGGTGATGATAAACTACAGAGAAAATGACTGACCCATCAGGTCTAGTCACTTCCCAATGAATTGTATGCAGACATTATTTTGGATGCTGTATTTAAAAATGACTTTGAACCATCTATAAATCAGTTTGTTTATTTCAGGTAGCCATCCTCTACCCAGGTTATTTTCACAGAGTCGCAGAATGGCTGAGGTGGGAAGGAACCTCTGGAGGCATCTGCTCCAACCCCTACTCAAGCAGGGACACCCAGAGCAGGGTGCCCAGACCATGTCCAGGCGGCTTCTGAAGATCTCCAAGGATTTTCTGTCACGAGAGCTTGCTATGAGGAGTTGTGAGCAGCTTAGATCCTTTGGGGCTTTGTGATTGCTCAGCTGCCCGTGCCTCAGGGGCAGCGAACTGCTGCAATTCAGGAGGAACCAAACTTCCCCTGTCTGGTGCCATCGAACACTTGGCCAGTTCTCATGGGCTGTTCCCAATGGATCATAAGCTGCGGTTTGATGGGCGCTGGACTAAGAATACAAAAGATACTCGCAGATTTTGGCTCACTATATGCTGACCTTGCTTTTAAAAAGGTGCTGGTGCTGTTCAAAAAGGAATGTTTCGGGAATAGGAACAGAAATACCTCATAACTTTTTTTAATGCCACCTTTATTTGAGGACGTTTCTGTAATGTAGCTTCTGTCGCAAAGCACAGCAATAATAATACCTGGTTAGGCACTACTTTGAGCTGTGCATTCTTTTGCTCCAGTCCCTTATATCTTTTCTATGCACTGTTGGTTTACGGGCTGGATAGTCTTTTTACAGCCCTTGTGCTGCAGTCACGATGCACCTGTATCCTTTTGGGGTCTAATTATTTCATCAGTCATCTTACAGTAAGGCAGATACGCTAAGGATGAGATTTCAGGCTTTCTGCCAGATAGCTGATAGTTGCGAAAAGTACAGGCTGGTGAGGGTCAGGGTCCTACACGTTGTTTGTAGTGCCCTCTGATGCTTTGCTGGGGTCCTGTTCTTGAAGTTCGTCCTTGAAAAGTGCGAGGTGCACCTCAGGTCCTGGTTAGTTATTCTATTTCTGTCTGCTGTTCTTTGCAGTTATGTGCTATCTGGGCAGGAGGCTGTTTCCTGGGATTGTTAAACTCTGAAGTATCAGCACAAAACCGAACTGTCAGCTCTGAAATTCTCGTCTGTTTGACATAGGATGCGTTTTCCTTTCAGAGTCTGCTGCTCTGCACAGTTTGTGTTTGGTTCTGAGACATGCCGGTGTCTCTCACCTAGTATTTTTCCCAAGAAACTTGTCAGGAGTTGGTCTCTTTTGGGTTCTTTTCTCTCTCAAATCTGGTGGGATTGGCTAAAATGGTCAGAAGTTATTAATTCTAACACTCATCTGTGAGTGTAAATAGCAAGAGCACTCTAGCCTCGTTTCTCTGGGAAAAACGTGCAGAATAGTTGTCATGGCATTTACTTCATGATTTTTCTTGACTTGACTTGACTGTTAGCAATGTGTGCTTGTGGCAAAGAGGGCAGAGCATTTTCACTGCCAGCTTCCAGGGCTTTGAGGAGCATCTTTTGGGAAGATCGCAGCCAGCTACAGCAGGCCACGGAGGTCAGCCACCACATGCCGATGGATCAGGCCATTTGTATGGTTTGTATGCACACTGTCTGTGCGTGGTGCCTGCTCTGGGGTCTGTGGTGTTCTTCAGCCTTGCTGCTGCCTGGTCTGGGGTCAGGTGCTGGCAGCAGCCTGGCTCTGGTGGGCTGGGAAGGAGAATTCCCTGGGCTTGGGCTGCACTTGAACATCTTGCTTCTAGGGCGAGGGAGGTGATTGTGCCCCTCTGCTCTGCCCTTGTGAGGCCCCACCTGGAGTGCTGCATCCTGGTCTGGGGCCCCCAGCACAAGAAGGACATGGGGCTGTTGGAGCGGGTGCAGAGGAGGGCCACAAAGATGATCAGAGGGCTGGAGCACCTCTCCTGTGAAGAAAGGCTGAGAGATCTGGGGCTGTTCAGCCTGGAGAAGAGAAGGCTGTGGGGTGACCTTTTTGCAGCTTTTCAGTATTTAAAGGGGGCTTATAAAAAGTTGGAACGAGGTGGTCTGCAAGGTCCCTTCCAACCCAGGCCGTTTTGTGATTCTATGCAGTGCTGGTCCTGCTACCTTACTTATGTTCTCAGGAAATGCTGTTGTGTTCCATAATACCAGTTAATTAGTTTTTATGAAGTCTGTTTTCTGCTTCATGCACTTGAAACCTGGGGGTAGTGTTTCTTACGGCAGCCTGTTTTTATTCAGAAGGAAAATACATGTAGTATTTGTAAACTTGGATGATTAACATTTTAAAAAGGATTTTTTTTTTTAAAAAATACGTGTTTTGTTAGTGATTTCCTGTAATGTGAATGTCCTTCTTTGATTTGGAGAGAAAATATTTATACACTAAGTCTTACTCGTATCTGGGAAATGTCATTGCTGGCAACTGAGAGTTGAGATTAAGTAAAATAGTTAAAAATGCTGGTAAGTAGGCTCAAGTTTATGGTATTTTTTTTAGGAGCATGAGATGGGAGTGCCTGTCATGTTTTCAGCTGCATTTACTATATGTGTAGTAGCTGATACTTGAACATATGGGGAGCTGGAGCTTAAAAACTCTTTGAAGGGTTGGCAACATTTGAAACTACCACAAAAAAAAAGTCAATATTGTAAAATATGCGCAACTAAGCAAAAATGTTCCGAATGCCTTGTTACTTTTAGAAGATGGATGTTTTCTAAATCTTAGCAGTGCAGCAGTTATTTCCAAGCAGTACCCACGTGTGGAGAGAATGAAACAGTGAAATTCAAAACTGCCTTCTTTTGAGGTTTGAAAGTAAGAGGCTGGCATTGCGCAGACAGTAAGAAAAAGTTTGTATTACAAAAGATTACTTTCATTTATCTGAAGTGGTGGAGTAACTTTCTCAAGGAAAAAAAAAAAGTAATTTATGAAGATTTGACCAGCTCATTAAACAGAAAACGATTGGTGGTGGAATCCTTTTTCCTTAGATATTAGGGTCTTCACTGTAATTTAAAGGCAGAATAGGAACATAGCCTCAGGCAGTGTAGACTGAGTAAATAATTCTGGTTCCTAAAACCAAGTATTTTTGTTTTTGTAAACCAATTATTTTTAGTTAATTATTTTTCTCTGAAACCAATCTAAGAGGAAGATGCTCTCTTGTTTCTAACAACTGGTTTCGTTTTGTGTTTATAACTCCTGAGTAAGCATTTACCAGCCTTGCTGCAATTGCTGAACATCGGTACCTGTGAAAATTCCTCTGCGTCACAGGTGAAAAATGCAGACTTCTGGGGATGCTCCGAGAATCTGAGATCTCGTAAGGAAAGCAGGGATGCTGCTAGCAGTTCAGAAATACCTGGTACTGGGCTAATTTATTACAAAGGGGTTTTTTGGCTTAAACAGCTGGGATTCTGTTTGACCATCTTTCATACGCGGGCAGCTGAGATCAGAGGATCAGCAGAACTTGGCTGATCTCCTGTGCTTTGTGTCATCGAAAATACTGGACGCAGCTTTCGGTTCTGAGGCTGTTTCCGAAACGGCACAGCTTTCCTTACAGGCTGTAGCTACAAGAAGTCCACACAGTGTCGTAGAGCAAATCACTGAGAATTCAGGCCAGCTCTGGCATGAGATAACCAGGACCACATTTTGACACGTAAGGAAAACTTTTTTTGAGTGCAGTAATAAGACACAAGGACGGAGTAATTGGTTCCTAGTAGTAAAATCCTATTAAGAAAATGAAATCTCTGAAGATAATAAAACTGTGACTTTTATACAGTGCCTGACCTATTTATTTCCTGCGCTGCCTTCCAAACCACATAGGGCTTTAGTAACAGTTTGGCAAGATTAATGATAAATATGTAATACCTTTTCAACTCAGGTTTTTTTTTTTTTTTTTTTTGGGATGGCTTCCTTTGCAGAGCAGTAGATGAAGCCACGTCGTAGTGCTAATGACTATGGAAAATGAGATCTTAATGGTGTGGATTGGGTGGGGCTGTAGGTGCTAGTTTCTTCTCTTGGTCTTTGCCTTTGGAGAAGCTTTGTTGGCATGGTTTAGGGTTGTTCTCAAAACAGTTTTAGCGCTACTGAGCGTAGAATTAGTGCTAGACTAATGCAGTTTTTGGTTGAAAAACCTGTCGTGATTTCTGATGTGACTTAATGAGGGTGCTTAATGAAGCAATAATGAGTCTTTCGTGCTTTCTGGCTAATTGTTTCCTCTGCGATACTGGTTAGTAATTTTTTTTTTTTTTACTGGGTAATGCAGGAATGTTATTTTTCTTAATTTTCTTCTCTTGAATGATGGGAAGAAGGCTCACAATGATAATGTTAAGACCTTGAGGAAATCACTGCCTTGTGAGAGAAACTACTCTCCTCCCCACTGCCACGAATACTCTCTTGAAGGAGGTTAATTACAGCAGCAATGAACCGAAGAACAGATCCCAGTACTGGGAGCACTGGGATATTCAATCTGTGGAACTGGGATCAAGACAGCAAACAGTCAGAAGCTTCTCCTCAGAAATACTGCTAGAAAAAGAAACAAAATCTGCATGCAGCCAAAGAGCAGTAAGCAATATTTGAAGGCAAGTGAAATGCTTGTATCAAACTGGTGGTGATCTAAAGCAAATGATGTTATTTTCCAGTCTTGCTGTGAAGACCAATGCTTTAGTGCACTCAACTTAGTTTTAAAGCCACTAGATATCTGGAACTAGATAGCAGAAAGACTGAGGGCTAAATTAAAAGTTGAGCAAGCTACTGGTAAAGGCCAAATCAGCGGTGAAACAGTTGCTGAAATTCCCAAAGAATCGTCCTAGTTCTGGCAAGCAGCATTACCAGAAGGTTGGGATTTGCTGACAAGGTAGCTTTCTGAATGGCTACCTCAATCTCCATATAATTAAAGCCTGAAAGACACTGTATTAATTCCATTTTTCCTGCAATATTGTAATCTGTTTTAGGGGAAAAAATATCTAATGAGAATCTCGGTATCTGTCAACTTTAGCTTTACATTAGAATGCAAAAAAATACAAGAGATGAGTTAATTTACATACTTGTGCCCAGACATGCAAGCGAAATGAGTATTTCCACAAGTAATGATGCAAAAACTAGCAACAGTTCACTTACCAATTAAACAAGGTTTAATTATTGAAAAAGCTCTGCTTTAAAGACTAAATATTAATCTTCAACCCAGATGTTATTTATACCACAATGTGAATATGAAAGCTAGACATTTGCAAATGGAAAAAAAAGAAATCAATTTCTTTCAGACGCAAATGCCTCAGGAAAACATTAATTATTATTCTGAACGCATTCGGCAGCCGCTGAGCTGAAATTAGTCGAGTTCGGTCTCTTCAAAGTTCTTCAAGTATTTGGGAAGTATCTAGGACATGCTGGCAATCAAGGTCTTCACGACTGCTGATTTGTTTCTTCTGCCATGGAGCCACCTGTCCTTTGGCAGCTTGAGTTGACTGCCTAAATAAATAGACATTAATTTTATTAGTATATAAACATGAATTTTAGGCTGTATTTTTTATTTACGTAGAGCTTTTCAATTCTTAGGTACAGCATTTCAGCAGTGTTCATGGCAACAGTGTTCTCTCCTCCCTCCCCCTTTCAGAGTAAAATAAAAAAATGCTAAGGCCTAGGACCTGAATTTCTTTTTTTAAAGTAAATCTTGAGCTGAATTTCCTTTTTTTAAAGTAAATCTTGAGTTAGCTGTTGCCTTTGCTTTGCTTTCCTCAAGACATCAAAGCCCACTCTACGTTCTGAGTTGCTTTGGGCTGGTTTGTGCTGCTGTGAAGGGGCGAGACAGAAGTGTTGGGAGATTCATTTAATTAAAAAAAACAAACAAACTTCAGCCTCGTATTGATACCTGTATCAATCACTGGAGATTCATGAGGAAAATCTTTTTCCCGTCCTTTGAAAATGTCACCGAGTTGTTACATTTGTGCTAAGAGCCCAGGAACTCCAATCTATATTATTTATTTCCTTTCTTCCGTGCGTTTGGTGGTGCTATATGAAAATAAATGCGTTACGTGCTAAATCCGATTGGCCCCCTGCAAAAACATTTTCTCATGTCAAAAACGTTTTTGTTAGTTTTGAAAAATGTTATCTCCCTCCATGCAGATTGTGCTACCGCTTCCAATGGGATAAATGTGGTATTAATTGTTTGCTTTGCTTTTTATTGAGCATATTTCAGTGGAAGTGCTGTTGAAATAACTTCTAATAGCTGAAAAAGCCTCGGCAAAATTACTTATTAATTTTGTACAACACTTGAGATTTGCAGCCTGTTGTGAAAGGTTAAACCTGAACTTTTTTTTCCGAAGAAAATTGATCAGTGCTAAAATGTCAACTGTCTAGGTGGAGCGGTATGCCAGCATGCAAACGCCGCTCTCCTGGTCCAGGTTCCCTTGCTGCATAGCATTTGCATTGTGACATTTTGTTACAGCATTAGCAGGATAGTTGATGTTTCAGAATCAATCAGGTCTTGTTGATACGAGGCAGCCTGCAACTTTTGTTGGATGTTACAGGGAAACGCAATGAAATGGAGTCCGTGGGTTTTGGCAACGTAAGAATCTCGTGGTTTTGTGGTGGTGGTGAAATGGTGTGGTTTTAGAAGACCACGTGAAGCTGTCGTTCTGAAATCTCAATTCAAAAGGCAATTCAAAATTTCAAAGCTTCCCCAGAAGTCTGAAGCTTTTCTAGAAATTATATGGTAACTTAAAGCAAGTATTTTGATGTCTGAGGCACTAACATACAGCATATAAGAATATTGGAGCGTTCATAAGCTTGAAAACTACTTGTTAAGGGAATCACTATCTAAAATATAGATTTGTTAAAAGTGAAGATACTTTAATGTTTATGAATTCCTATTCATTAACAATGTTTTTAATGAAAGATTTATTAAGAAGCCTTTTCATGACTATTAGTCATGAAACAGGGGACTGTTTAGGCTGTATTGTGGAATAAAAAAGGCACAACAAATAGTGTTTGTGTCTGAAAGTAGGTTTCAGGGAGAAAGATTTTCATCTGAGAGCTTTGTCTGAAGAAAAATGTCAATATATCATAGTTTCTTCCTTTTTAAACTAAAAGCTATGGTTTTGAATATATGCATTGAGAAACATACGTAGGTAGATTCAGCATAAGGAAAACTGAGATTTAGAGGCCTGGTATTTACTGTAACCGTGCTGGGTATGTATGTCATGCATGTCGATCCTAAATACTATGAAATGCACAGAGTACTTTCATCTATAATGCATCAGTAATAATGCAGTGAATGGTATGACAGTCTCTAAAAACAACTTAGATGTTTCCATAGCATTATTTGGAAGCTATTCTGTATCTTAAGATTGAGGCGATGGAGGAAAGGCTCCCAAAAGTGTCTTGAGCATCTCCTGCATATTGTTTTTTCTCTTGGTCAACCTGAGACTCCAGAGGTAGGTCAGGGGTAAAGAAAAAGTTGCTAAGGTAAGTGACTTTCATGGGAAACATTTCAGTGCCCTCCCTCATTTTTCAGTTATCCCTGGTGAACGGGAAGAGCTGGGTTATGTTCCTACCTCTCTGCTGTACCGTGTTGTCAGTAACAAACTATGTAGTCTGCTTTTTTTTTTTTTTTTTTTTTTTTTTTTTTTAGATAAAAGCTGATATTCTGTAGGAATGATTACATCTGAAAAACAACTCAAATCAAACCATTTCCTGTGTTTTTTCTTTGGAGATGCATCTTTGAATAAAGCTTGTCTCGTATTAATTTAACCGGAACAAGCCATCTCTTTAGTGTGCCATGTAATGTTAAATAGGTATCTCTAAACATAATCTCCCTTTGAAAAATTCAAGAGAAAGATATAAATAAGTAAACTGGTGTTGAATTACCAGCCTGTAACAGAACTGTTTGATTTCTTGAAAGGTAATTTCTAATTCTCTGCAGCAATGTTGCATGTGTTACTGCTGCAGGTACTACTATAGCGTTGTATTTTACTCATCTTTTTTTTTTTTTTTAATCTTCTTTCTCTCTGTCTTCTTCACTTTACTATTCTCCAAGCTTGGACTCATCCGGAACAAATAGGTGTGGGAACAAATAGCTGAGAATCAAAGGTGTAGGAAGGAAGATTTTCTAATAGATGTTCAGGGTAATTAACTGTATTTTTGAGCCTGGCACTTGCAGCGACTTGCTGTCATTTCTTGCTATTGCTAATAGTATATCAACTTTGAGCCTACTTTTTTTAAAAATATAAATTTATGTGGGTGGAGAACAAGACTTAGGGATCTTTGGGTGGTTTTCACCTAGGTTTAGAAGCTGTTATACTAATGGTACAAAACATTCAGTGGATAATACCAACCTGGTCTAGTGGAAGGTGTCCCTGCCCAGGGCAGGGGGATTGGAACTGGCTGGCCTTTAAGGTCCCTTCCAACCTGAGCAGCTTTATGATTCTGGGATTTACCTGGGAGAAAAGTAGGGCAATGATCCAGGGACTGAGCACTTGTTGAGATTCCTAATGCCTACCCTTTAAATAGGAGTCCTGTGCTTTATGGTCTTGCCTGTCTGGGTTTGAAAACATCTAAGGAGGCGAAAGGACGCCAAGCCTGCCTATACAACATTCGTTTCAACATGAAGGAAACAGCACGAACAGCAGCACAGGGAGCTCTCAGGTTAAAGGGGGAAAGTTGGACTTGGCTAATTGTGTACAGGCAGATCACTGGTGGTGGATATGTGTACAAACAGCATGTCTTGAGATACCCCTTCTTGTTCTGGGATTACTTGCTAGCTGCTAAGACAATACTCTGGGTAATAATGTACGCTTCAGGGTCTCTGATGCATCCTCCCAACAGAACTTTATTTTTCTGGCTACTTGTAGAAGGAGCTTGGAGTAATTCAGTAGCTTCAGCTGAAAGTAACCTTTGTCAAAACCCTTCTTGCTGTGCTTTCCTTGTAAGCCTTCCGTGTCATTTTGCAAAATAACATCCAATTTAATGTGATTTTTTAAAAAAATGTATTCATCAAATGGTCTGACAGCATATTAAAATCTTCTTGTGCAATGCAGCTAATTAGGACATCTTGCCTAGAGAGCAAACTCTTTGTGAAAATAAAAATTCTCTTATCTTTTTTGCACAGAAAATCACTTAGAGAGCGAATAGCTCTCACATCATAACCTCAAAATCAAGAAATTCACACTCATAAAAATGGAGACAAGTTAATTGAGTCATGGTAATCTTGTTCTTAATTGCTGTGTATAAAAACGCTTCCTGATAGCATGTGGAGCTGCTACTGAACAGGCTTTGTGTCAGTTTTTTTCTGAACTTTGTACAAAGTTTTCAGTAACTTGCTGGTTCAAGTTTGCACGGGGGCAAGAAGAAACTACAAATTCTTTCTTAGATGTCAGCCTATGAGTTGTCATCCTTTTGCCCTTATTATTGTCTGAAATACCCCAACCAAATCTGAACTAATTCTTAACATTTATATAGTTTTCCAGTCCTTGCCTCCTTCCTACATTCTCAAACCATTCCCTTCTTGGAGCAGTATGGGAATGTCATTTTGTTCATTTGCCATGAACACAGCACTGCGCTCGCTGGAGAGGTGGCTGTTGCACAGAGATCGATAGAAAATAAAAATCAGGTTCTTACTCTTGTGCTTTCACCAGGTCGTATAAAAAGATGACTGAATTTTGTCAAAATTGTAGAAACCTGCCTCTTGGAAATTCAGGTTATTTCAAATGCCTGAAGATTGTGGTTTCTTTCCTCTCCCCTGAAGAGATAGGGGTGAGAATTATGGGAGGGTCCCATGAAGCTGGACCTAGGTTGTCTCAGCCTTCACTTTATTCATTCCTTTCCCTCATTGTTCAGTGTTCTTCCTCCATTCCCCTTTTTAAATGTTGTGACACTGACAACGTGGTGCTTAGTTTGCCTTAATGATCTGCGTCTCTCCTGACAGCTTCCATGATTTTGGGTCAGCTGTGAGATGCCCGCATGTCCGAGGCTTGCTCTGCCTGCTCTTCTCATCACCCTGGTCTCTCAGCTGGGAATATCTGAAGTCTGCAGTCTTTTATGTTCTCTTGAAATTAAACTGCTTCCACATGATTAGAGTGGGAGCTATGTTCCTAACCTGACAACGTCTTGATGTCTTTTATGTATCTCACATTGAATAGCATGTTTTTTCCTCCTCTTTAGATGATCTCTGTGCTCAATGCCTAATGTAGGTGAAGGCAGGGCTGTGCTTCCAAGAATTTGTCAGAATTTGGTTTCAGAGTGATGGAAAAAAAGCTGCAGAATCTGTTGGGATTCTGTCGTTGGGATTATGTTTTTCTTGTAGCAAATGGCTGTTGAAAAGGGACAGTTCTTAGCTGGTTATTTCTTGCTAGGTTAATGGTTGGACTTGATGATCTTGGAGGTCTTTTCCAACCTAAAAGGCTTTGCGATTCTACGAGAATTCTCAGCTGTTCAAAACCACTGGTGTTCATTTGCCACCACCTTTGTAAAACCTAATTGTATTTCCAGTGTGGCTCAGAAAAAAATTGCTTGTGGGGAAAGACCTTACATCTTACAAAATTTTCACCTTTTATATTTATAATCCAGGTAAGTTAACAGAAAACGTGCTGTATCAATAAAAAAAATATTTTAAGAGAAATCAACAAAAAAGAACAAACCAAAAAACTTTAGTGGGTTCTTCTGGCAGCTGCAATATAAAGAAATGTCTGTGCTGCTACGTTGACATGAATTACAGTGCTCTTCAGGGGAAAACAAAACAAAACACACAACACAACTAAACAAAACCACCCAGAACCGAGGATCAGGAAGAAGCCAGGTAACTTGGCCATCTACAAAAGCGTACTGCCATTTTTCAAAGATAGGGTGGAAAGAGCAACCTACACCCTAGCAGGGTGCTCAGATCTTAAGCCTTGGCCAGAAGGAGATGTTTTGCAAGCTAAAATACGTCTTCTGTAGTTTTAAAAGATGCTTTTGTGGTTAAATTAAACTACTGTTTCAAGAAAGGTGATGCTAACAAGATGATTTATTTCTGCAAAGGATGAAACACCTGTAAGCAAACCTGTAAGCGCTCCTTTTCTGACACTCGGTATGTTTTCATACAGGCATTACCGAGTCATCTGCTCAAAGCAGAGGATGGATTGTTCTACATCAATCTCCTCCTTTTTCCTTCACAATATATTACTCCGATGTGTGAGAATGTTTTACTCAACACTTTAATGCTTTCATTTTTTGTTCTTCATTTGTGTGATTGAGTAGCAGTTGGGAAATACCAATAGCAAGGGAAATACCTCGCTGTCCTGGAAGAGATACAGACAGGAGTGATGGCAGTGCTTCAGGCTGGTAATCTCTTTTAAGTTTCAGCTGAACAAATCAGCTTTGCCTGCAATGGTGTCTCATATGAGAGTCCTCTTGTGGTTTTTCATTTCTTTTCTTCTTTTTTTTCCCCCACCTTTTGTCCTTACGCAGGATCCATGTGCATCTTCTTTTATTTACTAGAATAAGGAATAAGAGGAAGGCTTGATATCTTGGGGTCTGTTCTCTTTGTCCATGCAGAATCATCCACAGAAACACCCCTGAGTGGATTTTTTTCCTCCCTTTTTCTTTTGAAGAAGTGTTCCTGATAAGGGTAGTATTTAGCGTATCGTGTTTAGTTGGTCGTCCTGTCCTGAACCAAACGTGGCAAACCAAAACAGGCTCCTGGTGGCTGCAGAACAAGTGACTGTTTTGAGGAGATGCTTTAGATGGAAATGTCGTGAGGATCCCACATCTTCCTGAAAATAAACATTTGAATGAAACTAACAAAGTGTGTGTTGTGATTGTGGAAAGATGGATGATCTCATTTTCACAGGGGCATATTCTACAGAAATCTTTATCCTGATTTTCCAGGCAACGTAAAGGAGGAAATCAGGATTTATTTTGCTGCTAACATTTGGGGATTCCATAATCACAGAGGGAAAAATAGACAAGGAAAAAAGAAGAAAACAGTGTTGACATGGATTTTCTTGTGACTCGAAGGGATTATACTTCACAGTGATAAAGGGATTATGCCCTTTGCAGTGGTTCCTGAAACGGGCTGCACAGGCCACTTCTGTATTCTTTCACTGCAACATCAAAGTAAAACTTGATTAAACCCAGAGATCGCCAGTCCTTGGTTCTACCTCAGTTCCTACAAGGCTCCCAAATGAATTTTAAGACAGCATCTCTCTGTTCATCGATAACATTTATATATGACTTAGTTTATGGTATATATAACTTTGACAATATCAATATTTTTTCAGCTTTTGAATTTCACTGTGCTTTGAAAGGTGTTTGCTTCTTACACTACTGTCCAGTGTGGCTTTCAAAAACATTGTCTGCTGTTTGTATAAACAAGAAAAAAATGTTTTTTTCCTCGTGTAGTATGAAGGATTAGTTGTCTAAACAATGATCTAAGCAAGCCATGCCAGTACATTTGGTGATGTTTCAGATGAAAATTTGTTCTCCTGGTACGGTATAGAGAAAAACACTATGTGCTTGTCTCAGGTAAAAATCTGTGTGTGTGAGTGCGCACACAAATCTTGTTCTGTGTATCAGCTAAGTATTAATAGCAAGAGAAGCAGCTGGTGTTTCAGGCAATTCAGGCTCTGTGCTGTTTTTAGCACAGTGTAATAACTCAACCAGCTTTTAGAGGGCTTCCAAGTTTTATTCAGAAATTTCTGGTTGTCTGGGTGTGTTTAAACCAAAACTAGATTGTTGTGATAGAGGGCATGAATATGGAATAACTAGTATTTCAGTTAGCACTTTATGGGCCTCTAGCACTCAACAGTAAGAAAATTAGGTTTTTATTCAAAATAAACTTCTGAATAAATAACATAAAGCTTAATGAATTCTTAGTGTGCCATATGTATCTCAACTTAGCTTAAGAATAGTAAGGGAATACAGGTAATGCTTAAATTGCCAAGGTACCAGCCTGTTGTAAAGGTGAATGGATTGCTGAGACTCTTGATGACAACAGTTGGACCAGATGGGTGTGCTGGGGTTACCCGAGGCCTAGAGGAGCTGCATTTTGGAGAACTCCTACTTCAGTGCTTTGCTTTGTGTGCTGGAGCCAGCAAACACAAATAGAGCTGCATTGCTGGTGCTACAAGTCTGGGTTTGTTTCTAAGGATTTAAAAGATGTACGGATAACTGTGTGTATGTTACTTTAGGTTACCTGTGAAATACTTAAAAGTTGATGGTGATTCATGTAATGTAAAATAAGTAGACATTTTACATTTGTATGAAGATAATTTTCAAAATATAACCCAACTGGGCAGCAATAGCATCACGAAAGGCATATTAATATTATGTTATGTAGACATCAGCATTATCAGAACTGTTGTCTCGTAGCCTTTACAGGTAAAGGTTGATACGCATGTAATATCAGGCAAATTTAATACATGTATTTTTTAATATGCCAATTAACTGATATTATTAAATACTGCAATGTGTATTTTATCTATATGCTACTAGATATATTTTGTTCAGAAAAAATTAATGTCTTAACTAGTTATTTGAAATATTTGGAAGAAAAAAAAAGCATATTTGGATCTTATTGCAAAATACACGGTTCCCATAAAAAGCAATAACTGTGTGCACAGAGAAGCACATCTATATAAAAGTCGTAAAGTGATAAATGTTAAGTAAATCTTTATACACATATGTAAACTTTATATAACACAGCTTAATGGACTATATTTACACTACATGATTGCTAGAAGTCTGTCTAGGTAAAATATGACTTTTAGTCCAAAAATGGTTGGAAAAAGAATTCAACTTCTAGTGATGTCTTGCTATTTAATTCAAATAACATTGTAGTTTTAGTAAATAAAATAGTAAAACTATTTTTCACTGTTTAACTTTGTTAATCTATAAACATTTCCGCTAATTTCAGATAATGGAAGGCTGTGCCAAATAATTTTTAGTAGGAGAAAGTATGTTTTAGGAATGATGTTTAAAGTGGTGGTTATAGAGGGTGATTTCTTGCATTATTCCTGCTTTGTGCTATACTTTTTAAAGTTCTGCTTTATTAACTGAACTTCTGGTTTCTTCTAGCTGACAGCACGATCACTGCCTTCCATACAGTCTGACGAGAGACTACAACCTCTGCTTAATCATCTCAGGTACCATAAACAGAAAGCACTGAGGCTTATTCTACTCATACAGTACAATAACCTACAGCTTTTTTCAGGTGCTTTATCTGTGTGATTGGTTTTGACTGGGGAAAAAACAAAAACAAAAACAAAAAATAAAGCACAACCAAAACTAAGACAAACAAAAAAAGGAAAGGATAGAAGCATTCTAGTTTCTTTGAATGTGTTTGCAGACGAGTAAGAAAAAATACTTTTTTAGATATTCTTCAGGTTTAGCATAGATCTGTCTTATAAATGTGATTGCTTTTTACCATGTTATGCTGTTTGGGAGAGTTCTCTTACTATGGTAGTATGGAGGAAGACAAAAACCATACAACGAGAGGGAGTTGCGTTGTTTTAGAATCATCGAATTATTTCACTTGGAGTGAACCTCAGGAGATCGTGTTATCAAACCCCTGCTCAGAGCCAATCCAGTTAGATTGGGTTGCTCAGGTATTTCTGCAGTTCAATTTTTATAATCTCTAAGGGTAGAAATTTAAGGTAGAATATTGAACGTCAGTAATGAAAGCTCTGTTTTTAATGTTATACAGCTCTGCATTAAGGTCACTGAAATGATGCTAAATGAATTAGAAATGGAAGCAGCCAGGCTCCATCATGCCAGCACTGTACCTGAATTAGGATGCAGACCTAGTTAGTATGCTGTTCGTTTCCTGTGGTGCTCTGCTGCTTCAGGTATCTGTACCTAAAAAACACAAGCATTTTATTTTGATTCAAATTTTTTCATCGTTTTTATTACTTAAGAACAGCTTCATATTTTATCGCTTTAGTGTAAATGAGAATAGGAAAAATAGCTTATTGACATATAACTGAACTTTGTTCAAGAGCAGCGAGCGAAAAAAGTGCAGTGTAACTGTTACTCTGCTGGTTAGGGACTACTTTTGAATGCTAATAACCTTTCATGGATTTATTACTATACATCTTGCTGGGATTTTCCAAAACAAGCCTCAGTGGCATACCTTTATCCATTTGAACCTGAAGAGCTATTAGGTTAACTTTTGATAAATTATGCTCTCTAGGAGTAATTACTGAGGAATCTGAAGTTTCATAGAACCTGAAATCCCATGTTTATGCAAAAAAGGCATTTTTTGCACATTTTAATGCTAACTTTAATATGAATGTTTCGTACCTGGTGATGTAATCTTATTTTATGTTTATGAAAACAGAGGAGCTATTCCCAGTACATTTTGTCCTCAGTTGAAAAAAAAACCTACACAAATGTGTCCTCATTGTCTTCTGGCAAGTTCCTCTAAAATAAATAAGGTACATCAAGCCTTACAACTTGAAAAATAGGCTTTGGCAGTGAACAAACAGATGACCAAATAGGCATTTTCTGTTACTTATTTCCATGAATCCGTGATTAATTTTTTCTTTATCTTGCTCATAGAAAAGGAGAATATTAGTTAGTTACAGGCTTTTGTTTTCCTTCAGTGTGTGAATTCTTAGAGCAGTATTTTACTTTTGGCATGTGCCAATTGTGCTTTATCAGGGGAGCAAAAGCTGAGATAGAAACATATGAAAAGAGCACACAATTGAAAGTTAGAGAGCATTGTTTGGTTATTAACGCACTGCACATTTGTTGGCAGCTGTTCGTATCTGCTCGTGACTTTTTAAATTAGCTACTCCTCAAAAGAGGTTACCTTACTGTGGATTAAGTCTGCGTAGGCATTTTAATCCATACTGCTTTTT
This sequence comes from Netta rufina, assembly GCF_964035555.1. Taxonomy (NCBI): domain Eukaryota; kingdom Metazoa; phylum Chordata; class Aves; order Anseriformes; family Anatidae; genus Netta; species Netta rufina. The sequence goes on along the minus strand of NC_140125.1, from coordinate 94,980,064 downwards.
TTTTTTTTTTAAATGGGCATAACGTTTTGTGATTGGACTAGTTTAGACTAAATACATATTTAAATACATATTTATCTGCAACCTAGGTGTTGTTTTTGTCATATTCTCTTTCACTGGCGCTCTTTAATACTGATTGTACTAGACTGGGGCGGGTGGGTGGGGAAGAGAACATTGTGGTTAAAACACCTTTTAGTTAAAAAGTTAAATTATTTGATGTTTAGGGATTTCATGTGCTCACAGTAGGCTGTACGAAGAGATTTGAATTGCTAAAACTAGCTATTTTAATAGAAAGGGGAACTTTGACGAAATGCAGAAGAAGAACACTTTTGTAGCTCCTATATTCAAAGGAAGTTCTATGGTAAAATTACAGGGTCATGACGTTACTGTTTAAAACCTTCAGCAGGCATAGTTTCAAAGACAGACAAAAGTTGTGATATGTAATCCCATCAAACTACTGTAGGACTGTGCCTGTACATGAATTAAAAGGAGAGGCTGAATTGGCTTTGTTTAATCTGGTGGGAGGGAGGCTTAGCGATAATCACATAGCAGCCTACAGCTCTAAGGGCAAACAGCACAGTATGGAATTTTTGATGGTGTTATCGGTATAACAAATGTCAGTAGTCACATGAAGCAGCTTGGGGAGTTCAGATCTGGCATCAGGAAGAATCTTTCTACTAGCATTATGATGCAGCACATTGCCCAGAGATGGGGAATCTTACTCTTGGAAATTCTTATGACCTAGCTAGAAAAAGCCAAGGCTGACCTGACTGGTGTTGGCCATAGTCCTGCTTAAAGTTGGATGTGGAACTAAAAGGTCTTCTGACATCCTTTCCAACCAACATTTATATGTTTCTATTAGTTCTGTTCTCAAATAACAGTTTTCAAAGGCAGTGCAGAAACTAATTATTTTGCAAGACTAGTTTTTTTTTTTTTTTTTTTTTTTTTTTTAAAAAAAAAAGAATAGCACAGTATTTATGTCCCCATGTCCACCCTCCTTCTCACTTACGCTCGTCTCATAAGTAGAGAAGGATGCACACTGTAATAGACCGGTGTCATTTCCTATCATTAACATCTGCAGTGTGTCCTTCATATCCTCACTACATCTTGTGGTGTCATAAACACTGTACTTGCCAGAATGGTCCTACAGGTGTTTATTTGAAAGACAGAAATTCCACTATTGGATATGTGGACACAGTGGGAGATTTCTGCTTGGTCAAGAAGATACAAATGTATGTTTGAGCAGTCACTGAGAATTTAACTCCCAGCAAATGGAATGCTTAGGTCATGAAATAAAGCAAGAAGTAAGCAAATGTAGCACTTCTCTTCCTTCACCTGCAGCAGTGTCCTAAACTCCAGCCATTGCCAGCTAAGGGTCTTTGGCTTTCCTTAAGTGTTCCCAGGCACCCTCCGAAATGTTTTCTGTCGTTAGACTCCTCAGGGGGTCTGTTTCATGAACTGCACTTGACTTTGTCACAACAAAACTGGCATTGGGTAGTCTTGCAAGTTTTTTAATGCTCACATATTTTATTTGGCTTAGTGGAACTTTAAATTGTTTGTCGTGCAGTATTACAGGAAATGTAATTCAGTATTACAGGAGAATTTTACCCTACAACGGTAGCATTAGTTATCAGTTTTATTCTTCTCGGCTTACTTATCATAAATACATCTGTAACTATATGAATATTAAGCATTGCCACCTTATCTTTTATGACATTTTGGCTTTGTGTGTCTTACTGTTTTAAACATATTGGATATTAGTCATGAATTATGAATAATTTTGATTTCCCCCCTATTTCTTGAATTCCTGAAGGCAGACAAAAAGAATAATATGGATCACACAGATACGACCAGTTTTGTGTGAATTGCATAAATTAAAAAAATACTTGCAAGCTTTTCTTCCTTTGTATTCTTAAAATTATTTTGCAGATGGTGTTGCATTAATGGCTTAAATGTTTCCTAGCATTGTTTGCCCAAACCAGCATCACTACTATTCTAATAATTCTGCAGGATGTGACCCGCTTCCCAAAGCCATTACAAAACTTAATATTTTTTGTCTCCTAAAATGCTTACAAAATATGTATCTGTAATTGCTTTCCTGTGTAAAATGTATTGAGAATGTATTTAGAGCTGGGTCCTGTGCAAGAACATAAATTTACAATGAAAAAATGTGTAAATGCTAATAGAAGCAGTTTTGTTCCTTGTAACTACTGACTGTTTCTGCTTTTTGACCCCAAATTGCAGTACTTTGTTCCTGTACAGGACTTTGCATTTTCTTTCCTTCTTCTTTTTCAATCTGCCTGAAGGCAGGCTTTGAATCAGTTGTATTATTATCCTTATATTCTATACAAATTTAATAGAAAAGAATGCCTGTTTTTATTCTACATGTCCTGGGAGTACTTTTGAAAGAAAGTCTAAAAATAGATTACATCTAAAAACATCACATATGTTAATTAAAAAGAAAAAAAAAGAACAACAAAACTTCACTGAAGAATTACAAAAAACCTCAAACCATTCAGAATTGGTATTTGAACTTGGTATTGATCTTTAGTTGCAAGGTAAGTTTAGAATTCTTTTGGTTACTAGGTTTTTGGATTTCAGACAGTTTTTGTGTGATTGAATCAGGCAGAATGGAGAGATGCAGGAATTTCTCTATGGAGGAAAAATAAAGCTATTTTAAAGTGAAAGGAGAAGACATTGCCTGCTTATGTTCCAGCAAGCCACAAAAAGAAATTACGAAGAGCTATAAATATTTCTAGGCGAGTAAAATCTGATCAGAAAGTACCCATATAAACTATATGGAATTTAAAAAAAAGTTCAGAACAAGAGCTAAGAAAAGAGCTGGAAGGAAAAAAAAAAAAAGAAGAGAGGGTGATTGGAAGGCTGATTGGTTTGTGTTGCTTTTTCAAACCAGCTGTGGGAGGCTGTTTGGTGATGTTTAGTGGTGTGAAAAAATAATGACCATTATTCATAGGACAAAGGGTATTTTTAATTTTTTTTTTTTTTTTGGAAGGTTGTTGAGGCTTTCAGTAGGATTGTAGAGAAAATAATGGCAATCAATGAAGACAGGAAAACGTTGTTTTCTTGTGATGAAGTCAAGGGACCGACAGAAGTCCTACTGTAGACAATCAGACCTGTTACACAAAGCTGCAAATCAAAAAGCTCTGATATGTTGTGCTTCCTCGAGACAGGTGTTTTTATCATGTAAAAACTTGGTGGTTTTACCATGGCTGGCCTTTGAGTCAGGAAGTTTCAAAGAATATTCACTCTTCAGTATTCTTTCTTCAGCAGTGACTTCTGAAGCCTCTCTTCCCGAGGCTGATCTTTTCTAGCTTGCTAGGAAGCGGTTGTCTTTAGCTGGGTAATTTTTATGCCTCTACTGGTATGATCGTAGTAAGTACTGTAGGGTACAAGCAGATAATCAAAAGGGATAATGGTAGAGCAGTTGAGGTTACCGGCACTCATGTGAGGATGTGAGAAGTGACTGAGTGGTCACTTTCCTAACCGGTTGTAATACAAAATAAAACGAGGTTGCCAAAGCGACAGCAGTTTTCTGTTGTTCCGTGCTTAGATTGTAATATCTTTGGGACCGTCATTTTTGTTGTGTTTGTAGCTTGTCTAAGTAAAGTGATGCAGATGTGGTTCTACAAGGAAATGCAGCTACTGCATCAGTAACATCAGCAATAATAGGCATACACAGCTCAAGTTCTTTTTACATTATTTATCCGCTGTTGTGTAATGAAAAACAACAACTATTAAGGACAATAAGCTTGTCTAGTGCTCCAATTTATACCAAAACGAGATTAAAGAACCAATGAATACACATATAATTAAGCAAGTGATTTGCACTGTGGTAAAATCAACCCTCAGCTGTATGTTTTTCATGCATTACAACGTAGAAGGGTTGCAAAATAATCAGTAACACCTAGGAGCATCATTTAGCTGAATTCCTTTTTTCAGGAGGTAATCTCTTTCTGCCTCCAGAAAGTTTATGAAATGATCTTTGCAAATTATTTACAAAATCAAAGGAATGTGTTCTTACCCAGAGTGTGCACTGTTTTTTTAGTCCAGTATACTGTGTCCAAAGGCATGTTGTGGTTGCTTTATTGCCTGCTGTATTGTCAGCTCAGGGTTCTGCTGTGGCCATCTCTCCTGGCCTATTCTGCAGCACTGCACATCCTCGTTCAAGAAGTCTGTATAGTTAAAAGCAAAAGCTGGGCACCTAATGGTGCTTGTGTTTGATTTGAAATGACTTCAGCGATGGTGTCTATGTGCCTGATGTAATGTAGGGTTACTTGAGCTTAGCTCGGGTATCAGAAGCAGCTTTGCTAGAATATGATTGAAAGATGAGGCAGCTCGTACCATGTCCTGTGCTATCTTGGCCAGTGAGCTGCTATCAGAAGTTAACGTGGTTTTATGTCAGTACTGCAGTAAAAGCCTTCTCAGCTTTTTATTGGTACACTTAAGAAGCAGATGCTTAGTTTTTATTTTTCCATCCCAGGAAATGATCATAGCAATAGATAAGTGTTGTTTAATGCTGCACAAGTAGCAAGGTAGCAGGCAGAAGAATTTCAGAGGAACTTGGACAGGATGGGGAAATGATAGCAATCCCCTCAAGGTCAACGGTTCAACAAAAGGAAATGCCAAGCACTGCATCTGGGGAGGAGTAACTCCGTATAGACCAGTACAGGCTGCTGTGAAACAGGCTTGCAGAAGAGGACTTTGGGGTCATGATAGACATCAAGCTGACTGTAAACCAGCAATGTACCTTGAAGTGAGGAAAACTGTCTCCTGGTGGCATTGGGCAGAGCACTGCCAGCAGGTCAAGGGAGCAGGTCCTTCATTTTTGCTCAGCACTGTTCAGGCCAATTCTGGAGAGTTGAGTCCAATCCTGGGCTTCCCAATGTACATCAGGAAAGGCTGAGAGCGCTGGGATTGTTCAGCATGGATGAGAGAGGGTCCAGGGTGTGTGTGTGTGTCTTGCTGTTACGTATAAATAGATGCTTTTTATGGGGGTGTAAAGAAGACAGAGCCAGATGCTTCTCAGTGGTAGCCACTGATAGGCCAGGAGGCAAGAGGCACAAACTGAAATAAAGGAAATTCCCTTTAAGCATAAGAAAACACTTTACATGAGAGGGTTGTCAAACACTGGAACAGGTTGCCCAAAAGGTTGGGGAGTCTGTCTTTGGAGCTGCACAAAACTCAGCTGGATGAGATGCTGAGCAACCAGCTCTAATTAATTCTGATTTGAGCAGGGGAGTTGCAGTAGATGATCCTCAGAAGTCTCAACTTCAACAACAGTGTGATTCTGTGATCTAAATTCTGAATGACCTCTCACCACTCCCTTCAGATAGAGGAAGGGACTGACTGATCGTACGGACTTTTAATTCTGATTCTGTAAATCCAAACTACTTACATAACTGTCTATTACTTTGTTCCTGTTTTTTGTAGGGGTCCTGTTTTTTACATAAAAAAAAAAAATAAAAAATATTTGTAGCCCTTAATTGGTGAAATAATTTCTTCTTAAATTTGTAAACTTTTTTTTGAACAGTGAAAGCTTTAAATGATGCTATACTGTTTGCTTTTTTTTTTTTTTTTTTTTTTTCCAGCCATTCTTACGTTGGCCCGGATTACAGTGCACAAAAAAACACTGGAAAAATCTCTCTAGAACACATCGATGCTGTAAGTCCTCTGTGCTTATTGAGTTATGTTATAAGTTGAATATGTTTTAAGGTCAAAATCCTTATGTACAGGTAATATAGCTCTTTTTTTTTTTTTTTTTAATTCAGTATTTGTTGTGTAGCTGTTGAGAATGGCTTGAATGAAGTTGAGATAAATTTTAAAAGGGAATAGAGTTACCTGAAAGTGCATCTAATCAAAATTTAGACTGGAGCTATAGTGAATTTGCTTAATTTGCTGCTTAATTGTGTGTACTTTCACAAATGCCTAACATAATCACAGAGTTCAACAAAATTTTCATACTTAACAATATTGCAACTTAAATTTATTCCAAGTCTTTTTTTTTTTTTTTTTTTTATCTGAACTTAGAAATAGTTTGTTTTCAGTATCCATGACAAGGTTTCTTTGGTAAACCCCGGTAAACCTGGATATCGCATTTTTTCATTTCTGAGGTCTTGCTTTATAAGAAATAATATTCTTCAGATAAAAAGTCTGTAGATGAGCTGCAATGGATTTTACTCTTGCTTGTAGTTTCTGAAAGATGTTTAAACAAACAAACACAGCACCAAAACAAACAAATAAAAACTAAACCAACCAAATAAACAAACAAAAAACCAAAAATCTCAAACACAAGTCACCTTGCCATTCCAGAAACTAAAATAAGGAAGAAGCAAGAAGCATTGAAGTAGAACTGTGGATGTATCTTTCCTGACAGCAATTATGCCTTTGTTACACTGGGCAGAAGATATTCTGGTATTACTACCAGTGCTACTGTCTTTTGGATTTTCTTCTCAAGAGGGTTGTTGTATTTGATAGTTTAATGACACTTTTGTGTTATCATTAGTTCCTAGGCACCCTGCACATCCGTATCTTCTCAGCCATTGGCATTTTCAAGTGGAGCTAATGATTCATCACAATAAGCTTATATCCTAAAAATGATCGGTATGTCTTAAACCATTTTTTCTCTTGACAGCTTTCTGTGAAATCGTTCCCACTTTGCATGCGGCAGTTGCACAGAGCCCTGCGTGATAACCACCATCTCCGGCACGGAGGCCGTATGCAGTACGGGCTCTTCCTGAAAGGCATCGGTTTGACTCTGGAGCAGGCACTGGAGTTCTGGAAGAAGGAATTTATCAGGGGGAAAGTAGATGCAGACAAGGTAATTCAACAAATGAAAAACACATACGAGTGTGAGGATGTAGTTATTGTGCATGTCTGCTAGGTATTTGTATAGGTGCTTATTAAAGAAGATAATTTTACAAAAGGTACAGTGTTGTCTTTTAAAATAGTTCTTCCCTTTTTTGTTACGGTTTTATTAAGTTTTTGGTCATTCTCGTGAAGCATGGCAAAAGCAGGCTAGCCACAAAGCCAGAGGCTTTTTTAGATGAGAACTGGAAAATCTTGTTTTTCCACTTAATCACTGGGAAACCAGTGTTGTGTATGAAATACAAGTACTGTGTGACTAAATTGATTCACTTCCCCATGCAGGTGAGTGACCAGAAACAGTACTGTCTGCAAGGAGAGGTTAGCCTCTTTTATTGGTTAATAAAAATAAAATCAGTTGGACAGTTGTGTGAGAGGTAAGATTACATCAGCGAATTTATAGTCTAAAAAGAAACTGTGGGTGAAATAAAGGTATGCTTAAAGAAATAGTGAGAAAACACCATTCAGTGCCATAGGCTGTGTTGCTGAGAAATTAGGGGCCTAACCCTTGCCAATAATTCTGAGATTATCATGAAGGAGGAAAGTGTGACATATGTGTGCTTTGAGAGCATGACAAAAAAATGGTAATTTTTGGAGGTTTGTGACCTGCTCCTTGTTGTACTCAGTCTAGAGTTTACACAGGTAAAAGCAAGCAGGTGTCCTGACTTACCTGTATGCTTGGCCTGTGGCATGTGGCATTCAGGATTTGAGAGTGTGATCTTAGAGCAGATGTTTTACACCTTATGTCAGTCTTGTTTGGACTATGTTACTTTGCATTTAATGTTGTGAGATCGTAGCTTTCCAGAATACTATGACGTATTTGGGAGTGTTTGTCAGATTATTTTTTGTTAGCTTAAGTTCTTGGAACTTGTCTCTTTAAAAAATGTACGGGGCAAACCAGGAGTGCTGGCTATAATGAATTCTGGTTTGCATCTTTTCTTTCAAGTCCTGGAAGATAGGTCAACTGGTCTGCAGAACTTTTCAGAAAGGGGAGGGGATGTGAAGACAGGATTTTAATAAGGACTTAAATCTCCATAAATCTGTCTCCCTTACTGGGACATGATTTAAGAGGAAATAGGTGTATTATTAAAAGAGAAGAAATCCAGGATGTAATCCTGTACAAAGGGTTCAAGAAAAGATTTCAAGATAGGTAATAACTAATTTTGCAGTTGAATGCCAATTAACTACTTGCTGAATTCAGGAAAATGCAGACTTCTCATTTGTAGTTTCCTGTGTTTAAAGGAAATTGATAAAATCAAGGCATCAGCATCAGAAGCAAAAACAGTGGAAATACCTACATTTATTCCGACTTAAATACTGTGTGAACTGTGGAATGTCTGATTCCACCTGCTTGTGCTTTGACACCAGACACGTGCACATGTATGAAGACGTGCATGCATCTTGTGTCCTGTTTTCAGTCAAGTTTTATGACCCTGTGTTTACCTGTGGAAGTTTGAAAGCATGTTATGAATGAAGCAAGGGGTTATAATTACTCAATTTTTCACAAGCAGGTTGCTATTTTATAATTCTGCTCATGTTCTAGGTACCAACTTCAGACTGGGGTGGAAAGAAAAAGCTGACTTTTCACATCCATAACTGAAGTCAGTGGTCTGAAATTTTCGTAGTAAAATGTTATATAATGTTTAATGTCCTAGAAAAAATGAAGATGAATGCCATTCTAATCAGTATTCTCTTCTTTTGACATTTTTATTTCCTGAATCATGGTATATTTCCTTTCCTGTTGAATAGAGGTAATTATACTGTTTTGTCCTACTGGAGCATTTTGAAGACATATGAATGGTATCCTGCTAGAGATTAAGGTCAATTATTCATAACTGGGTGGTGGATTGCAAAGAGGGGAATGTTCGATTCTCTGCAAATGGTTATGATTTCAAAATTGTGTGTTCACATGAATCTTGAAGAGGCAGTAACATGCTGTTTTTCAATCCTGAGTTTCCTTTCTCACAGCTTGTAGAAACCACATTGCTGTACTTCTTGTAGGAATGAGCTGAAACAGGTAGTGATCCGCTGTGTGGGGGAAAGTGGTGGAGTACTAGCATGGTCACAACGGAGACAAATGCAGAGCACAAAATAAAATATGCTTTTGCTTTAGGCACTGTAATTAAAATTATTCTGCAAATTGCTAGGCTAAGAGTGCCTAAATGGTAAATTATTATTGTTCAGATGATCAGATCAGCTGTCAAATGGTGGTAGCTGTGTTACTTCTGACTGAATGGTTATACCATTTGGTTCCAGTCATCTGATTTTCCTGGCTCTTTCATGTTTTTTTCCAGGTGATCTTAGGAGGTCCTTGGATCTGGATTCCAGAATGAGGGCTTTACCTTGACAGCAGGCAGCTGGTGGGGAATGTTACCACCAGAGCCAACCAGAAATGCCATGAAGGGGTTCCTCAGGGTGGATTATGATCTCTGATCCCCTTTAAATTCACTCCTCTTGCCTCTTTAAAAAGCCTGTTAAATACCTTTCATATACTCCTATTGTCAGAGGTTGCAGTCAAAATGAGGACTGTTTGTGGCGTGCAGTCCCTATGCTTGGAAGTTTTGAAGACCCAACTGGACAAAGACTTGAGCAGCCTGGTCTGATTCCTTGGCTACCCTGCTGTGAGCAGGAGCTTGGACTAGAGATCTTCTGAGATCCCTTCCAGGCTGAAGTACCCTGTGATTCTGCACACATACACCTGATCAAAGGGAGACAAAATTTTTTGCGAGGGCCAGCCACTAGAGGGAGACAAGAGCATAAGGAATAAGCAAATAGAACATTCAGATCCAAGGTGTGTATGCTAGGATGCTTTGTAGGTCTGTACATTTTTAATATAAAAACAAAACCATATTTTTGCATGAAAATAGAAGTAGGCATCTGATAATGTGCTGAGTAGTGCTTTTTAAGCATGCACAACTCTTCACAGTGGAATTTGTAATGCACAGAATGACATGGTGGGTCTTTAAAACAACCTCTGCCTTCTTAAATCCCCTGGAATATATTCTTTATCAGTAAGTTGATTGCATTTGATTTTGGTATTTTACTTTCTCATTTGCTTGAGATTTGAGGGTTGATTTGCAGCTAGATTCCTTTTTTTTTTTTTTTTTTTTTTTTTTTTTTTACTTGTCCCTTTTATACTGGGTAATGGAGCCTACTATTTTGGGAACATGTTTTGATTCACAAATCTGAAAAGGATCTCTGTTCTGTCATGTTCAATTATAATTCTCTAATTGGATGTCATTTGCTTTTATTCTTGAGTTATTTAAACTTTACAAATCTGCCAGAGCCCAGTGATATGTTTAACAGCAAGCCACAATATTGGGCATCTAAGAGAAAAACAAAAATCAGATTGAAATTCCTCTATACAGATTAAAATTTGAGCTTTTCTCTTTCCTTGTACGTCAGTAGTACTGATGCAAATAGATGGCTAAGCTTGCATTCCCTGGAGGTGTGTGAAGGCTACCACGGAACTTGAAGAGAATGTTTGCTGTCTTCTTGGATACCAAAAATGTAATAAATGTTGCATATATTACCTGTAAAGTGTTACCCCTGTGAAATCTGTGGAAAATGCACGAGTTTATTGTGGTAACAAAGTATTGATGATATAGCTAAGTGTGGTGCTCTTGCCTGCATTGGCTATTGGAGGAGTAGATGGTCAAGCTCGTTATTGAACTATATTTTTGGGTTAAACTCCCACAAATTTCTACTAGTGACTGCAGAAATGATCTTCGTTATAGCCACTTACTATCTGTATTCCTCTCTCATTATTTAGAAATGATCATTTAATATTCTAGCTGTAGTGAGACAGAGCATACGAGCTTTAAAGATTTTGGGTGAATCACTTTTATTCTGTATTGGCAAAAATGACATTGTAGTCATAACACTATTATATGAACAGCTATGCTTACATGGTATAACTGAGCATAAAGAAAGTCAAAACACTCCTATATGCTTTCAAATGCTTTTTGTGTTCTACAAAGTTAGCTCTTGAAGCTGCTTTAATACTAGGCTAAGTGATTTAATTGCCAGAAGAAACATGAAAATGTATTTTCAGTTAAATGTCTCATTTTGATTCCCAAACTTAGTGTTGAATTCGCACTGTCTTTTCTTTCAAATCAAGTTTAAAGAAAAAAGAAGACGGTAGCATACAACTGTTGGGGGGGTTGAGAAAGCAGATGCTCCAACTGCATCTTGTGCATTTAGGCTTAAAGTTTAATAAATAAATAAATAAACATTCAATTTAAATTTCAACCTCACAGGATGAAGAAAAGCACCTTCAGATTTCTCTATTCCTGAGTTCTTTTGTGTGTTTGTCTTTTTTTTCCCCTTTTCTTTAGTATATCTCTTTGTGGCATTCTTCTGAACAGCCAGATCTACGAGATCAGAACTTTTGCAAAACTGGAGTGAACAAACAGGCCAAGATTCCTGTTTAATGCTGCAAAGGCTGTTCAGCTTCTGATGTACTAAACACCAAGAGAGAGATGTCCATAGTCTGAATTCTCAAGGGCTGTTATTTTGTGGAAAACAGCTTCACGGCAGTGAATCAATCGAGATCTCCTTTCATATAGCTCACTTAATCTTTTCTGCATATTAGTTGAAGCCTGGAGGTTAACAGGTGCGTTGTTCGAATGGGACCATGCTAGCATTGAAGGTGATACTCAGGTGAAAAGAGAGATACAGCTGCTGGGATCGATTAGCTGGTGTGATCTCAGCTGAAGAAGAGAGTGTGGAGTTGGTTTTATAATAAACAATAAACAGGAGAGGTATTGTCTGTGAGTTTGTCTTATAGTCAGAATTTATACAGCTAGACACGAGAATGAAAAGCATGACTTGAAACCACAAATGCAGGGATTGCTGTTGTTGCATCTGAATCAAGGTGAATTAATACAACATCCCTGTTGGCTGTAGTTGGAAGAGGATTTTGTTTTCTTCCCGTTGTCTCTGGTTACTTTCTAATAAGAAGCAGTGAGCAGTTCCACACAAATAATTGAAAATCCTCAAGTCAAACTAAGAATTTCTTGCAAAACCTCTGTTGTGTGGCCATGAAGTTTAGTCCAAAGAATCATAATATCCTCCTTCAGCTGAATGGAAGTGTTTCAGTTGCCATTACTATGTGGTTATTTTTGGCGATAAACATATCAAAATTAATATGTTAAATCTGTGCGGGATTCCTGCTGTTGTATATAATTTTTAGATAAAGTTGTGTTTTATCAGAGGGGATTTTTGCCCTTCCTGTCCTGTGAGCCCTCATTTATGCTGTCTGGCATTCTGCTCCCTTCAAACACTGGAGCAGTGTTTGAAACACTCAGATGAGTGCTGTTTGTGCATTTCTGACAGACCAGTCTACATGGTTTGATTTCTTCAGTTTGTTTTGTATACCTGTTGAAGAAAGTAGTCAGAAAAAGATCTGTTGTGGGCTCTGGAAGTAGGAGGACCAAGGAGGCATGCTCCTGGTGCTTGCTTTTGATTATTTCTCAGAAGCGTGGTCAAATGTGAATGACTTCTTGCAGATCCTGCTAAGTCATAGGAAGGAAAAGATTCCTTACTGACTGTATCAGATGTTGTAAAGCGTATTAGCAGTAGCTATAAACATAAATCACTGGCCTGTGGCTGGAAGGAAGTTACTGTCAGTGTTGTCTTTGTTATTTATTTCTCTTCAGTGTTGTGGACAGCATTGTTCTGCGAAGACTCCAGAATACCAGCTCGTCTAGTTAGGGCCAGAGGTAGCTCTTTGCTTCCCATTTAATTAAACGTTGTGAGATCAAATCAAAATAGTTTCAGGTTGTTTGCTTCGGATGGCAATTTTTATTAAAACTTTAGGAGTTAACAAGTAGAGAATTGCTGTTCTTTAAAGAACGTGCCTGGTTGCATTTATGGACATTACTACATGCTTACTGAATGCACGAGTCATAATTCAGATAATGCAAAGCCATTGATACAGTGTCTGTTTTTCTGACATATAGGAAATACTGACTTTGCTGCAAAGGAATTTAAGAGTAACATCTACATTATTCACAACCCTTGCACAAATATATGCAAGCTTGTAGGTATTGCTGCTCTGACCTTTTTATTAAACTAGTAATACAGATGGGTTCTGTGGCTGTCTCTCTCTTAGTCTTTTACTTTTTTTTTTTTTTTTTTTCCAAATTGAGCAACTAAACGAAGTACATCATAGCTCCGGCTGACATATAAGAAGTCAGTTGATGAGAAATGAGACATGAATATAAAATGAGGTGTCTAAGCCCTGTATAGCTTTTGTGATACATGGTAGGAAAGTCCCACCGCTTATTTCAGCAAAGCAAGATGAAAGTAATCAATCTTTCACTGTTTCTGCCAGTATATAACGTATGTGCTCATCACTGAAGTGGTACTGTTAACCTACAACTAACACTATATATATGAATATATCTATATAATGACTTTTATATACATATATCGATATATATGAATGGTACATGATTCAATTACATTCAGAAGTTTTTTAAAATTCCAGTAAGAATGGCAATACATGGTAAGTGGTGCATGGTGGTGTACTATTAAATTGAACTAGTTAGCCTTGATGTTATTAAATTTGCTGTTGGGATATACACTGGTAATGGGACAGTCCCCCTAGTGAATTAATGGCTCATTTTCATATCAGCTAAAGGAGTTACTGATGTTTCCAAAATTAGCCACCTTCAATTTCCTTTTTCCCACTGGTAGCTGTTGTGTCAATTCCCTGTACTTTTGATGGGGAATAACCTGCAGCCTCACTTGGGGTCGTTTTTTTTCAAGGTGCAGTAAACTTTTGTTTTGCCTACCGTGTGTTTGGACTTGTGAGCACTAAAAGGAATAGATCCAAACAAAAAGCTGACTTCTTTGGTTCTTTTGAACCCTTTTAAGGGTGTATTTTAAACATTATTGTGTGACCTTTTAAACCTAAGGACTTTCCTGGTTTAACAATAAAGTTACGGATACTAAAGGGAAGGTGTCTTTGGGACATAATTATGTAGATTTGAGAGAGAGATGTAGTTTTAATTATGCCCTGTAGCAAACGTAGAAGCATATTAAACTCAATCATGCTTCTGTGTGTTTTCCTCTGAAACTTGCTTTACTCAGGCCTTAAATTACTCATCAGCATATTGGTGTACCCTAAGGTTGTCTAAGCTAACTGAATATTGACAAGAATTTGATTCATTATTTGTCATTTTATATTTAACATGTATTCTTTATGGCAGTATTTTTTTATAGAGACTTTGTTTAAAAAAACAACTTAAAAATAAATAAATTTGTGTAATACATTAAAATTTTTAAGGCAATACTCTCAGGTGAAGTGGAGCTGGTATAAAAATACATTATTTTTCAGCATATTTTTGTTTCACGGATGGTATTCAAAAAGACCATGACTGATGAGGATATACTAGAAAACAAAATACTTTTTGGAGTTGCTACCAGATATCTTAATTAAGTTCTTTTTAAGTTCTTTTTTCTTGCGAGGCCAAAGTTATGGTGACATTTTTCTGTGATTGCTCAATTTAAAGTATTTTTTTTTTTTTTTAAACCAGTTAAAAAATGTATCTACCTTACTTTTGCTTTTCAGTTTTCATCATTTAACTTGCATTATAAGGGAAAACTTCAGATTGTCTTTCAGCCTGTGGCACGTCCTAGGGGCAGAGAAGAATGTAATTTCAGGATGCTAATTATTCTACTGGCACAGTGTTTTTTTTAATTGGTCTTTCTACTGTAAACAGGGATAGGGTTGGTTTTCTTTGTTACCTATTAGGCACTGAAATTATTTGCTAGATTATTTACTAATCTAGCATGTGAACAGGTTAGTGATACAGTTCTTGCACTGACAAGAATGAAAGCAACAAAAATCTTTCCTGTAGTAAAACTAATTTAGAACTGAATCCAGTCTTTTTGACACATTTCCAGGGAATAAACATTTTGGGGCATTTCTGTCCCTTCTACGTTATCTTTTCCGAATTGCGTGAATAGAAATGGATGTTAAAACCAGACTTTTTAATTTTCTGAGATTTTGTAGCCTCAAACCGCTTGTCAGACTTGTGCTTTATTATCACTGTAGAAAGACTGTGTACTTGTTAGAAAAGGATTCCATCTGATTAGCCATTACAGCAGCAGCAAGTTAGTACGTCGGTGACATTTCAAGGAAAGTGATAGATCTGTCTGTCTGGTTGCCATAAGTTCAGTGATTGTGAAATATCTGAGTATCACTAAGTAAGTTCTTTGGCAGGCTGTCTTGAATACCTTCCTAACAGTACAGCTTTATCTTTAGAGCAATCTGCTGAAAAATACCTGCTGCATGTTTCCGTAATGCATTGAGCCTTTCTGGCTGTTTACCCCAATTTCTGAGACAGACGTTCATGTCTTTTGAGATGCAAATCTATTCACCTGTATCTTCTTATTAATGTCCAGGAGGAACTGAGTGACGTGCCAGATCTCTTCCAGTTGTGTTCCTGTGTTTTTTTTGAACAGAAAAATACTGGTTTGGTAGAGTACTTTATTAATCTTGATATAATTGCTTGAAGCTAATTTAAAATCATTTTATTAGATGTTCAGTTTTGCTGTAATTGTATATATTGACTTCCAAAACAAAAGCCAGAGTACTGTGTACTGTCTCGTCTGATAATGTCCACGTCATTGCTGTAACATCACATAACTGTCATATTCCATACATCTGTATTCAACCAGCAAATCGTGGCTGTGTTTCCTATTCAGTCATCTAGAAAAGCAGCATGTTGTACGTATCCGATGTGCAATCTGCTGATATACCACATAAGCTTAGATGTAAATAAGAAGGTATTTTTTACTTTCAGGATTGATTTAACAATTGTGCCTTGTGTCTTCTGAAATGTAATGAAGCTCATGAATAAAGACAAGACAGTTCCTTTAAATGTGACTTGTGCCGTGCACTATTTATGTTTCAGAAATTTTCTATATCAGTCTGAGAAAGGTAAATTACTAGGATCAGGATATTTCAAGATGAGAGAGGTTACTACTTCTTGAAAGTAAGACACTGATTTGATATTGTAATGTACAGTGCTGTTTAGCTGAAAAGCAAAATTCTGCATAATGCTCTGGCTTTTCCTGTTGTGCCCCTTCAGGGAAAACACAGTGTTTCTCTCGAATACATGTACTTTTTACCCCCCTGTACATAGGGGAACAGAAGCTAGTGGTCTTTCTATAGTCCATATTCCTTTGGATTTGGTGTAAATTTGGATTTAAATTCCTATTTTTTTCTGATGGATTTTATTGGAGTTAGTCTTGAGGCTTGAGAACTGGGCCAATAACAGTGAGGAAACAGTTTTGTTTAAAAAGAAAGGCTGTTTTTTTAAGCTGTATTACAGTAATTAGGCTGTCTTTCCTGTACTTTAGTTATTTCCCAGAAATTGTATTCTCCTGTTTGTAGGACCATGAAGCAGGCACTAAGGAATCAGATGTATGTTGCTTCTGAAACACTTCAGAGCAGTCTGTCAGTAGAGTTTCTTTACCTTCCCGTTTGCATTTTTCTCTGTAGTCAAGTCATCTTTTTAATGAATGATGAATTAACAAAATAAAAGGATGGAAAAATAGTCGTGAGTGGTTTAAAACAAGCTTTCTTCTGTCAGTCAATGCAGCAAATTGTCCCACAAAGTCTAGAGTTCAGCTCTTGGTTCCAATGCTCTGCACATCAGATAGAAGAGAGGTTTGTATATGTAAGCAGTTGTGCTGCTTATGACAGTAAGGACTAACATCGGTGGTTTTGAACACTTCAGTCTCCTTTGATCACCATCTTATATGTGATTTTTGTCTTTTGGTGTCCTGCTAATAAAGGAATCTGTTTTCACAGGGAGAATGCCCGCATTGTTGAGCCAAACCGTGCTGTTCGGAGGGCTCTGATGGCTGCTTTACTCTGCTCAAAAGGGCTGGCAAATAACGAATCTCTAAGCCCCTTGTTTTTCTCAGTCTTTTATATCTCTATAAAAAAAAAAAAGGTAAGCCTACATGTTGCAAGGGTAGACATAAGGCTTACATATCTATCTGAGGAAACACAATCGTTAGTTAGCTTCCTCATAGTTTTAAGAACTATTTGATTTTTTCCCCCATTTTTGTAATGTGTGCTTATACTAGGGATTTGCTGGTGTCTTGGGATGTTATGTGTTTGAGCATATGATGCCCTTCTGTTCTGACGCTATCATCCTTGTCTAAGAGGTATAACAGTAACTGCAAAGATGTGGGTTGTGTTTTTTTGTTTATTTTTTTGCCACAGCTGTAGCACATTTTGATAACTTTGTTACTTGGGTTGACAGAAAGGATATTCTCCATCCCAAGGCACTGGATCTCCTTGCTGCTGCCTCTTTGGCAGATCTGAGGCTTACAGTAAAATTCAGTCTCCTAGGTTTTCTTGCATATCACTTGATTGGGTCACTCATAGATTTCTAATGAATGAGCACTGCTTTGCTGGCAGGCTTGTTTTTACTCGATGGTAGCAGCAACGTACCACTCAATCTCATGATCAATGAAGAGAGCACACTTTAATTTTGCATTGCTTCTTGTGTGTCTTTGTCAGCCAGTTCGGAAGTTGTCTTCTGATATCTTTCCAATCTGAGTATACATATGTAAAGGATTCCTAAAACATAAGACATAAAGAGCGTAGATATATAAAAGATATTTCCTGTACTGCAAGGATGCTTGCAAGGAAATCCGGTAATAATTTAATGAAGTAATTCAGTAATATCTTATCCTGTCAATTTTGATTGACTGGAGTGGCTGAGCCAGCTTTTCCTCAGCTTCTCTCATTTGTGAGTTGTTTTTTGTTATCCTCAAACTCTGGGAGTCGTCATAACCTCGTAAAGTTCCAGTTTGTGGTCTGGCTGCTTGGGAGACTTTGCTTTCTGGTAGGCTCTTTCTCCTTCCTGAAATTATTATTAGAACAAAGGAGCTTGCCACACATTTTGAGTTAAATGCTAACTTTTTGTTTAGTATCCATGTTGGACTATTCTCTGTGAAGCAGAAGGAGACTCCAGGTATATTGGGTGCCGGCTGGAGCCGAGAGTAGTGGCTCTCCTCTGAATCTCTCCTGAAGTCTGCTTGGCTGTCGTGCTGGCATAGTGCAGTCTGCTCTGCCGAACGCCTTCTCATCCCCAGCTTTAAAATGTTCTGACAGGCTACTGGGAATATTCCCTCTGTCAGAGTGCAGTCTGAACCTCCTGTCCCAGTCCTGCATTTTACTTCTGGCCTGTCTTATAACCCGTTCAGAAAGAGAATCCATTTGGACACCTTTCAGGATTCCTCACAGAATGACAATGTGACTCTGTGCTGACAGATCTACAAAAAAAAAAAAAAAAAAAAAATCTGTTCTCTTCACCATTTCTTCCCTAAATGTTCAAGTTTTTATTGTATGTGCTCATCCGGGTCACAGTATATGTTATAAGAAATCATGAGCTATATGAGACTAAATGCTTTACATGTTTACTGTGCTTAAGTAAAACATAAATAATAATAAAAAAAAAAAAAAAGCACCTGTTGATTATAGAGTACTGGTAGAGCTTGGATGAGCAGTAGGAATTTAGTTTTTAGACTTTGCGAGGGGCCCTGGCCTGTCTTCATCCATCTTCTTCTAAAACCTGTAATAGGTGCTACAGCAGTATACATGTAAGTATGGATTTCTCCTAGTTGTGATAGAAACTTGCTGAATTTATTTTTTCCTTGGTATAGGTATTCTTTACACTAGGATCCTAAGCTGCCGTTATGATCAATAGGGATCTAGCCAATACGGTCAGTGGTGTCTAGAGATGATTCATTTAATGAGCCTCTGGGTGCGTAGGGTAGGGCGAATCGAATTGCTCCCCAGGCTCCTGATTGCATCGACCTCCATCGACAGCAGTGGGAGATGTCTGGATTTAGATGTCTGGAGCTGGATCTTATTCCTATAGATGCACACCAAGTCAGCTACTATTCTACTTCGCTTTAACTTGCTTCGTCCTTTTTACATGCCACACTTCTGTCCGCTTTGCAGTCTCTCAAGGCTTACATTTCTTCCAGTGATAATGCTTTCTGTGTTCTCTGCCATGAAGTGTTTTGGGGAAGATTATTCTCTGATGACCACTTTTGATAAAATTAACAATGCACTTGGTTTACTGCTTACCTTTTGCTGAAAGAAACACTTAAAATTCCGTCAGCTGACATCCCTGAACATCGAAATGCAAGAAGCACTGATTGAAAGAACATGAGAAAAATCAGTGAATGGCATTGCTGTGCTTGGAAATCATGGAGTACTGGAAAAGTGTTTTTTTTTTTTTTTTTCCTTTAACTGAATGGATTCCCTTGATTTAGAAGCTTATATTTGTATAAAAGATGAAACACAAATTTTCTTCTTCAGCTGCTCCCTTTTACCACCTTCACCCTCACAAAGCATCCCTAATTACTCTGGCCTCCATTTAGCTACCAAAATGTGAAATTTCTGGTGGAACTACAGAGATGATCTCAGCCTCACGTGGTACGATGGATGTGGCTATGTGGGTGCTGCTGGCTTTGAGACATTCTGCTCCCCAGAAGGTCCCCAATACTTCAGTCAACTGTGAAGTTTGGCTATTATATAGCTCTGCTTTAACTACCAGTGATGTCACTTTAAGATTTGTTACCTTCTCATTTTTTTTCTGATATTCAGGAAGTATTTATATTTATCTATATGTTTATAAACACGTAATTATGTTCATATATTTCTCACGTCGTGACCAGTGGTTTCTCACATCCTTTCAGACAGCTCAGCCCTGCAGCTTGTACAGGACCTAGGAAAGAGAGACCTGTCATTGCTCTTTGTAGGTTGGAAAACCTTTGTGTTTTGAGACATGGTTAATATATAGCCACATAAAACATAAGTGTACACACAAAATGCTGTGGTAAATTCTGTCTGACAGAAAGATAAAATCCTTTCATAAAAAGAAGGGATTATTTTTCATCCCATTTTAAGCTTTCTTAAATAAGCCTTTTGTGGAGTAAATATTTGGTAACTGATTCAAGATTGTCCTCTAATATTAAAAGGACTTGAGAGTCCCTTTTAAAACACAGGGAATGGCCTACAGAAATCTGCTGATTTAAAAAATAATAATAATGAGGTTTATTGAGTGTTCATTTGTTTGAATGTATTGGTACTATACATTGTAGTGATGCATTTTTTATAGATGCTTAAGAAAAGCATGTTATTTGTGGTGGTGCTGTCAGATACTGCCATTTTAATACAGCAGATTCATTCATGTTTAAAATAAGATTTATTTAATGTTTTCTATTTAAAAACAAAGCAACAAAACTTACCACTACCAAGTGGTAGTGGTAAACTTACTACTACTACTACCAAAACTTAGTACTTACCAAATGGTAATTATAAAATTACCATTTTATAATTTGATTTTTTGTTTTCTTATTTTGATTTTTCTGTTTTCTTAATTTTAATTCACAAAATACATTATTTCTTAATGTGGTTGTTTAATTTACATTAGCAAAGAGCTTACACCTCTATGTTCAGTAGCATATGTTTAGCTAAGTTGTTAAAGCAAACTTAGATTACTGCTAAAAAGACTGCATGGATGTATTTTTGCCTGAGTAGCCTGGGGTAGCCCAAAAACTAGTTCATGAGTCGTGCAGCTTACACTCGTAGGCACTACACAAGGAATTTAATTGATCGTAAACTTCTTGATTTCCTTCTAGCAGATGAAGGCACCTCCAGGGCAGAGCATTTCTTGCCTCATCAGATATGGAAAACCTGAAATGGGAGGGGAAGAGGGGTCTCGTACTTGATGTGAATCAATCTGTAATGACTGCCTCACAGCATATTCAAAATTTCCAGCTCAATTTTAGCTGAGGTTTCTGATCTGTACCTTAAAGCATAGAAATTGCGCTACAGGTTGAGAATTTAGCATAAATGGAACCTTTCTGTAGTTGGCAGATGGCGAAATACCTATTTATGTTCCTAAATGAAAGCCATGGCTGGGAAAAGATAACCTCAAATTGAGGTTATTTTAAGAATGAGCTTAAAGAAAAAAAAAAAAAAAAGGACAAAGATGTGCCAGCTAAGCAGCGTCAACAGTAATGATTTGAGTGACTGCCTAGGGAATGGATGAAAAGTGAATCAATTATTTCACAAGATACACAAGTTTGTGCGATAAATTTATGAATTTGAAGCTGTTATCCATACGGGCTCAACAATTTTAGACAAGAAGTTACCCAACGGCTGCTTAACAAAATGGTTTAACAGCATTACTACTTCGAATTTTGCAGAGCTGGAACTAATCTGGTGGTCAGCCAAGAAGCCAGACAAAATTGCTGCGGTCATTTTGCTTAGTTGTGAGATTTTTTTAAATAAATAAATATTCAGGACTTTAAGGAATAAACTCATAAAGACTCACATGAGTATATAGAAGTAGTTAAACTGAAGCATGAAAGTTTTGCTGAAGTGTGAACATGAGCATGCAGTGCTCGGAACACCTGTCAGCAAATTATTTCCCGTGTTAATATGCATGCTGAATACCTGAATTGGTAACCTAGTTTGCAAATGACAACATTTATGGAGGACTTTATGCTATTTCTGGATATTCTTAATGCAAATATGACAGGTGACATAAGCCAAGTAACTCGCGGTTATGACATGATACTTACTCTGCAGTGGCTGAAATGCTTTGCAAGTGTTGTATGTAATTGTTCTGTTCTTTTGAAGTTGTCTTCAGTTGTATCTAATTGATAACTAAGGCACACACGAGCCATGCTTCTCTGCTTTGTTTTAACAAAGCTTTTCTTCAAAGGAAAGCGTGTACCTGCCATATGGTCTGTATGATGGACATTGCCATTCCATACCCTGGTATCTTCATGTTTATGTGATCAAACCTAATGAAAATCACATTTCCATAAATTCTTACCTAGAACATAGGAATCTGATATTAGGCTTTACCAGTTGCAAACTTATAGTTTGTGTGCATATATATATATATATATATCAGGTTTTTATCATCTTACATACACCTTACTTATACCTTAACTTAAAACATACACATCTTCTAGTGAAGGAAATCTAATACAGCATGGATGCCTTAACTAACAGTTTTAAGGCAAATTCATCTGCCTTAGTCTGATGCCTCTGTAAATATACTACATAAAAGCAAAATGTGAGTTTCTTACTGTATTACACACATACTCCCAGTGAAATGTCCTCCAGCCTCCTGGATTCTGGCTTGTGGACCACTGGTTTAGCCTTGCCCATCAGTGCTAAGAGCTAACTTTCCTGTAGGAAGAAGTCTAAGAATGTTTCAGCGTCACTTGTGTTAGGATGCCTGGGATGATCATTAGTACATTCAGCACCATGCACTGGACACCACAGCTCATCACAACAAATGCTGATGCATGAAAACATGCACTGCAGAACATAGGTGGGCAGCTTTATCTCAGACCAGACATCACACGCATCCTACAGCTATGTCTAGAGAGAAGAGCTGTCCCCAGGAATTTTTATATTTTAGGGAACAAATTAAGCATCAGGCAACTGATTTGCACTCTTCTGAAATTAAAAATAAATAAATAAATAAAATGCTTGCAGCTGTTAATCCAGAGGTTTGTGCATGCCAGCACCAAAGTGACAAATGTGATAGAAGGTTGTCTTGTTTTCGTCTTCTTGGCTTTAGGTTGAAGCAGTTTGCTATTTAAATGAGGCATACTTCTCGATTGCTTCCTCTGCCACTAAAACCATGACCCATCGACCCAGCACTTGGAAATAAATTACAAATGCCTTGCACATTTTGGAAAGCTCAGGGCTAAGTAAACTAAATAGAGGAAAAAATAGTTTAGGTAGTTGAATTGTGGGCCATACTGTAAAAAGTTGCAGAGAATCCCCATTCTAAAGTAATACCCAACAGTAGGTGGTCTAGTATATGTAGTTACTTGATAATATAACGGTGTTACTTCAGTGTTACTGCTCTGTTGTTTCTTTTGTCTCGGTGGAAACTGTCACACAGTAGGAGGTGATGTACCCACTTGTGCAGCGTCATTATTGTCGAGCAACTTCATCTCAGGCTTCAATAAAAACCTTGAGCGTTTTTATAGGGCCATCACTAAAAAAGTGTTTTTTTAAATCACTTTGAGTTTTCACCTTTCATAGTTTTCTGTCATAATGACCTTCTGGTAGATTGCGTAGTTGGTCTGTACCGTAATAGTAGCTTTACAATTTTGGCATGTTTATTTCTGAAATAGTTTAAAAATGAGTTATCTATAAGCAATTAGAATGACCCAGCAAACACTGACATGCATGGTGTGTTCTGCAAACACCCTGTTTTGTTGAAGGAACTGGGAGAATCGTACAGCATCTGTTTGGGGGTTTGGAATAAATAAGAAGGGACGATTCCTTTGCCTTCTCATTTCTTTCCTTCCCTGTGCTGCTGCAAAGGCTCTGAGGACAGGTGACAGTTATGAATGTGCATAAGCAAGTGCACAGTTGGGCGAGTGTTTGTCACTATCAATTGTCTTCTCTTACAGACAAGAAGTAGATTTGCAAGCCATTGCTATGGGACAGATTCCTTCTCCTTCAGAGAAACAACTGGTTTGCACGTGAAGGCTCTGTAGTGTGGGGGATGGATTTTGAAAGGGGCTGTTCAGGAGCACTGGGGTGCTTGTGGTTAATTCCAGAAGTGTCACGTAGTAAAGGTGGATCAAGAAGTACAATATTGGTGTTGGACAGCTTTACGTCTGCCAAGTAGCCACAAAAATACTTTGTGTTCTCTGAAATTAAAAAATAGTTTTAGAATAATACTTATTTTAAGCAGTTTGTAATGAATTCAAGAGATTGAGCATTGCCAGCAGTTGCCCGTTACCATTACAGCATCAATTTCAGAAGAATGGCCGCTACTGAAAAAAAAGCAAGCAAAAATGTCTTTGCGCAATTTCTTTCTCTCTTTCTTATCACTAGTGTTTCCATTAAAAAAGTGGCACGATTACAATGGCAAAATAAAATGAGGTTTATAAAGTTGCCTTTTTTTAAAAGCATTTTATGACTCTGTTCAGCACCGAGAGGATTCTCACCTGCATAAGTAAATGACTCAGTCTGCTGAGATCTTAAACGTCACATGCTATGTGTATTTCTATACATTTTAATTTTCCAATTACTATTCTACTATAATATTACTAAAAAATAAAAGTAATCCTGGCCCAAAGCACATATAGGTGTAATGGAACTGATATCAAATGGCCTCAAAAGATCCGAACAGGGTTACAAGAAAGCAATGAGAAAATCCCCAACCTGTCCCAAGGCCATGTTGTGTTATTATGTAGTTGTTGTTTCTATTTACCGCAAAAGCCTCTTCTCAGCATAAAATAATGAGTTAGGTAGTAAAAGTAGTTTCTGTGGGCATCAAGACAAGTGATGTGAAAAGTATAGCTCGAGATTTTAGTATACAGCGCTGTTAGAGGGTTGTTAATTTTCTGGCAAACTAAGCAATACATCCGGAAGCAGGCAAGATTTGCTTTTGCCTTACAAAAACCTATCTGCTTTGCTTACTCAAATACCCTGTGTTAAGCAAATGAAACATGCATTCATCCAATCCTTTCCAAGAAAGCGGAAAGGTTCCAGAGTTTCTGGATGGAAGAATATATGTGGCTGTGTGATCACAAACTTGACATTTAGCTTAACAGATTCTCTCAGAGGTTGGGAATTAAAACGTGCACATCTTTGTGTCTGATATTTGCTGCTTTTCCGGAGTTTTGAAAGAGTAAGTATACCAATTCCCAGCTCCCAATGAAGTTTCGTGCACTGATACATATGTACTAGCATGTGTGTCTTTATATCTAAGTGTATATGCACATATGTAAGTGCTAACATCACATTTTCTCCATCATATCGCTGTCTTTTGCTGTATTAGGCTTTCCTGAAGCTGCCAGCTGCAAAGGCTGTATTTTGCTTTTGCAGCTCCTGCAGGAGCAGCAGCACTCAGCCAGCAGCTGCTGCTTGCGCTGCTAAGGTGAGGGAGTCCTCCTGCACCTGCCCTTCCTGAGGGCATGCACATGCCTACAGCACATCCTCCTGCAGCCTTCCTCTTCTGCCTAAATAATTACTGTTGGTAAACCCAGCGCTTCACCGTAAGCAAAAATAGTGCTTGTTCAACCAAACGTTTGTTTTCTCCTCTGGATAGAAGGGTTGACTCGACAGGATATCCCTACGTGCTGCAGCCTGCCTTGGCTGTGCTGGAAAACACAACGTTATGGATTTGATATATCGGTGGTTTTTGGTGCTCTTTTAAAATAAAGTCACTTTTTCAAATGTATAGTGAGGATTAATTAGTCACTGTTTGCTCAGTGGTTTGGGTGCCTTAAGCCTGATTTGGAGTGAGTGCTGTATATTGTTATACTAACTCAACTACAGCAATGTCTAGGTAAGGAAGTTCCTTTTTTTACCCACCCAAAATCAAGTGCAACTTAGGTTTTTATCCTCAAAGCTTGTGTATATGTTTCAACATATTTATCATATATTTCCGTATTACGTTATAGGTTTTCCATCATATATAGTTAGATTTTTTCAAAACCATTCAAATATTATATTAAGAAAAGCATACCTCTTCTTTTCTATTTTTATGAGTTTTAGCAGGTCAAGAGAATTTCACAGATGTCTGAATATTCTGAATTACCACTGGAAATCCACAGACCAAGCAGGGAATTGCTCTTATCTGTTAAATAATCAGAGTTAACCAGTTACGTGCTTGAATAATTTTTGTCTGTATTGACCTATGTTGGTAAAATATTGGAGTTAAAATGGTTTTTAAGTTGTTTTTGACAAGAAAACAAGTTGTTAAGGGAATTGTTTTTGTGAAATTCTCTGTCTGAATTAAATGTAAAGTTAATGCTGGAGCATTAAAGAGCACAGTTGTTCTTTTATGTATTGTAGCTTTTTTGAGGAGGCAGAAGGAGGCTTTTTTGAGAGACAGAAGTGAATTCTGCACACAGAGCTTCATTATTTCATCCTATTTATTTTTTAAGAACTATTTTGTGATACTTTGGGCAAAATCCTGTAAAAAAAAAAAAAAGTTGCTAATGAGAAGTCTCTAACTTGTACTTCAGTTCCTCTAGGAGCGTGTATTTGAACAGATGTTCCTTGATGGCTCACAGTAGCTAATAAAGCTTCATGGAAACCGTGTGTGAAATTATTCTGATTCTACTACAGATCTTACGTCAGCTACGGCCATATGTAAAATAGCATGAGCTTGTGTTATTCAGTCTTCACAGGACCTACCTAAAATGATATACTGAGAGCAAAGTACTTGGCTGGCGAGATAAATGTTTGTTTACCCCTATATTTCTTTAGAACTTTTAATTTTATTGCAGGAGTTGGTATGAGTTGGGAGTTGATTTTGGGACAAAAGAGATATGCTAAAAATTTGGTTTTTCTCAAGCAAAGCACTCTTAATTTTAGACTCTAACAAACTGAACTTGAGTGCTGGAACGAAGTATAGGTGAAGCATTAAGCTTTGGGGGAACAGGAATGCAAACCTGAGTAAGGAAATCTGAATTTCTATTACTTCTCCATGATAAAACAATTATTTTATGGACGTTTATGAAAGGTTTTTAATTGCCACATCTTCACCATTTACTAACATCTTGGGGTTCACAATTTTGATCTTTGATCTGTTTAATCTTTAATGATTACTGCGTCAGCTTGAAAGATCTTAATTCTTATCTCTCTTCTGATGAGTATGTAAGATATGTATATGTGCATATACAACTTCATGTAATATAAAAATCAAAGCTAGCAGCAAACAAATCTGTTTTAATTTTTCCTGATTTGAGTAGGTTTGGAGGATTGGCTTCATAATCCAGCATTTCTGTTAGCAGAGTGAAGAACCTGGCACAGGATATAAGTATATATACTTTTTTTTTTTTTTTTTTTTAGTTTGACAAAGGATATGCTTACAGCATTCGCCACAGCTATGGGAAAGAAGGAAAGAGAACAGATTATACCCCATACAGCTGCATGAAGATTATCATGTCCAATCCTCCGAGTCAAGGCGATTATCATGGTGAGTTCTCAAAACAAAGAGAAAAGGAAATCTTTAGCCTTTTCTCTGGCTAAAGAAGAGAGTCAAATGGATTTCATTTTTTTCCAGCGGTAGTGAGTTTGGACTACTAACCAAGATAGTCACTGCTGTTCTCTGTTACTCTTGTGATTAGTCTTACTTGCTTAATAGTATCAGTCAACAGAAGTTCTGTTTTGTACTCTAGTTCTTTTTCCTTCACTACCCTTCTTCCCGCTTTGTGTGTCAGAAAACAAAGGTAAATTCCTTTAAAACTTTGATTTCAACCTGGCAACTTTGTTCTACTTATATTAATTCATTTGGTTTTCGGAAGTTTAGGACATTCAGGGCTCTTCTGGATTTGTCATTTCTAGTTGTAGGATAGTGTAAATTTATAAATGACCCGGTATTGATATTTGTAACTCTTAAGGACTGTCAGCATTGAAGTTATCACTGTAGAAGTGATGGCTTTTACACACATCCCAGGCAACATTAGATACTGCAAAGGGAAGCCTAACAAGGACTAAATTCACAATGTTTTCCAACATTTTGAAGAAATTAATACTTAAGCAATTTGTTTTGCTATCATTTGTAACGCTAAACTGCATTGCTTATCCTTTTACAAACAGAGGTCATAGTAGTGATTGTATAGGGTACGTAGTATTAGGCTCAAATATCATTTATACAGAAGTAATTTGAAAAATCACTTTTGTAAAACTTGTGTCCTTACTCAAACAGAATTTACAGTTGGAATTTGCTTCTTGAAACTCTTGCTTCAGAGTAAGATCATGTTTTCCATAAACATTATAGTTTTCCATTGACAAATTATCTGGCAAAGTATCTGACAAATTTGAGCATTGTGTCTGTCATGTTACTCCTGTAACC
Source organism: Netta rufina (assembly GCF_964035555.1). NCBI lineage: Eukaryota > Metazoa > Chordata > Aves > Anseriformes > Anatidae > Netta > Netta rufina. The sequence goes on along the minus strand of NC_140125.1, from coordinate 94,952,282 downwards.
TCTTAAATTACGTATTTGTTTTCAAGATCAAGGTCTTCAAGTGTTCTCTTTAGATTGCATTTGATAGCTTTTGGCTCTATATGTATTGTGTTGCACAGTGCAAGGAGACTTTAAATATATAGATGTTATAAAAGGAAAGCAATTGGAGGGGTTCTGAGATATGAATTAAAGTGAACAGAAATTCCTAAGCTTGTTGGGGTACTTTAAAACTTCCTATATTGGTGTGAGTAAAGAAGGAAAAGCTGCAGCAGTGTTATTTCAGTTATTCTAGTGTTATTATTCTAGTTATTTCTTCAGTTGTCACTCAGAACTAATTCTGGGACAAAACAAACAAACTATTATTCAAGGTGGTGGTACTTTCTAAAGTAATATTTTAGAAGGAACTGTGCTTTAAAGACAAGTTAACTATCGTTGTCTTTTCTGTTTTTTTTTTTTTTTTTTTTTTTCACAGCTCTTAAATGTACCAGTGCTATTGTTGTCAGTAAAGAACTAAAAATCTCTTTTCCTGTCACAGAATGAGAACTGTGGCCTGTTTATGTTAAGATATTTTGTGTCACTTTTGAGAGTCTGGTGCCCTACTAAGTATGCAGTGGACTAATTAATTACAAAAATAAATAAAAAAAAAAAAAGGAAGGAAAAAGTAAGCAATTGCACATATGGGCAATTAACTTTTTTATTAATAAGCTGTTAGACAATTAGAAACAGTTTAGTTGGTCTCTTGAGTGTGTTACTCTGCTAACTCTTGGGTAAACAACCTTGTTTGTGAGCTTCCTTGTTTTTACTGTCAGGGTGCCCATTCCGCCACAGTGAGCCGGAGCTACTGAAGCAGAAGCTGCAGTCATACAAGATCCCTCCCAGTGGAATAGCTCAGGTAAGGCATTTTTTGTTTGGAACTTCCTTTAATGAGGCCCTGTTTTTCATTTGTACTTTATATCGGTGTAGAAACCCTGCATGCAATTTGTCAGTATGTTTGTAAAATATCTCTTCTTAAAGAAGGCTTAAGCCAGAATCTTGTCTTTCTTGCTTCAGTGCTCCCATTGATGTGTTGACTGTTGTCATCACCTTTTTCTTTTGCTTAATATGAGTTGGTTTATTACTATAGTGGATGTTAGTCACAGTTTCCTATAATAAACATTAAAAAAAAAACAACCCATGCATCCATTGTGCTGACTTCCCCTAGACAACAACAGCTTGTGAGATGCCTAGTGAAATTTAACACATTTTAGCAGCTTTTTAAAAGGTAACAGTAAACTGATAACCTGCCATGTATACAAAGGGCAATGCAGAAAGTGGAACTTTTCGTGTGCGTACTGAAGGACCTTGACCTCCCATTCATTTTTTCTTGCAGGAGGTTTAAGGATATAATAGAATGCTGTCGTCTTCACTGGAGGGAGACATACAGGTTAGAGCTCAGCTGAGACAGTTCAGGAAAAAGTCATGTATATTAACTGCCTGAAATCTACATTAAGTCTGTAGAAAAATATCTTCTGTTCATGTGGAGTATCACCATTGCTGGTCAGGCACCAACAGTGTTGAAATAGTTAGAAAAAAATGTGCAATTTCATTTAAAGTAATTTCCCTTGGAAGAAGTAATCAGGATATAGATTAAAAGAGAATACTTTAAAAGATTGTATTCTTCATGGGAAGTCATTCTTCAAATTCTAGAAATCCCCAGACTTTTTTTCTTGGATTTTTTTTCCTTTCTTTCTCTCCTGGACCGTATTAACTGTCATTCATATATCTGACAGGCGCTAGAGATACCTTTTGGCTTTTTCTCTCTTTTATATGCATCAAAAATCATGCTGCTCTGAGATTTTTATCCTGCTAATCATTGGAAAGATTGGTATGGATTTCCTGTTTTTGCTATGCATGGGTAGGATTCAGTTGAGGCTATTTCTTCAGTGCATTTGCACAATGAGGTGTAGGATCTTTATATTTAACATGATTCCTTAGCTCATTTGTGAATTTTTTGTTTGTTTGTAAAGTATTATTGGGACTCATTACGAATCTTAAATTTTCTTATCAAAACTGTGTAAGAGAAACCATCTCTGTCAGTGGCTGGAAAAGGACACAGTGCTGTCTAGGAACTCTGTGGGGTGAGTTTAAGTGCATTGAGAGTACAGGGCTCTGCAGTGGCCACTCTTAGTAATAAAAACAAAACAAAATCCACTAATAAAGCTGGCTCTGCCTGGGTTTTTAGAAATTGATATTTTACATCAGTCAGTTTGAGATATTCAGGAGGAGGATGAGGATTGCTTCACATCTGTCTCCAAGAGCTTTTACCTATCTTAAAATTGCTACCCCCCATTGCATGTGACCAATAACTCAAAGTCCTTCAGTCCAGACTGCAACTTCATAGAGTCTTCTCCACTGCTGGTGGTCATTGCTGACCTTCCAGTGGAGTCAGAAATGATTTTTTCCTTTAGTGCAGTGAATGGTTAGGAGGGGTGAATGGTTTGTCGATCCTCTGAAACCTCTGATATAGTTGCTTTTCCAGTGTCTCAGCCTCAAATTTGACATTCACTCAAACTGTATGTACTCGTTGAGTCTGTTAGACATTCTGCTCGCTCCAGATCAGTCAGATCTTTCTTAAAACTCAACAGATTTATGTTTTTAATGAATGATTCAGAGCTTGACCTTTCAGCTACATATTTTAATAAACAGTGTCTTTCCTGCGGCTCATCTCTTCTTACACTTGTTCCTTGCTTTGTTTCAGAATTTTTGGCTGTCTTTAAATGTCTTCATTCATTTTTTTCTGCTGCTTTGTGTGTTCTAGACAAGCAGGTTGTCACAATTTGAAAAATTCCCTTCAGTGATGTCAAAACCAGATCAATGCACGTATTGCGGTGCTCTTTCAGTTCTCTCTGCATGGTTTATGGTAGTACTCAATGCCTTATTCTGGGCTGAGAGGATACTAAAGTGGCCTCACACAGAGGACAGCAAACTCGAGAGGAGTCAGAGTTGTACATCAGTGTTCCAGGACTCAGGTGCCTGCAGTGTACGAAGTCTCTCGCATCCATTTAATGACAGCGTGCACAGGAGTAGAGTCATCAGCTGATGTGTGTGCTGGTGCCACAGGTGAGACACGGTAAATAACCTGTAGTGGATCTGGAAACCTTTCAGAGTCAAGGAGATCAGAATTATACCCGTGCTTGATTATCTCGTGTGAGCCCTCTTTTGCTCCCCACTCTGGTGTTGTGTTTAGTCAGGTCAGGGAAATCACTGCTGGTCTGGGAGGATCAGGCAGAAAGCCACGTCAATACCGGTTTTGTAGCTGCTTGCATTTAAGAGTCTCAGGCACTACAAGCTGTGATCCCAGGGAATTATTTGGCATTTATCACCATGCATCTTTGATCTCTAGAATAATCCCCAATTTCCCAGGGTCTTCACCCTCTTCTTTCTGCATTCCCAAGTCCCTATTTTTCTTCATCATAATAGTCTGCCTGCAAAATATGCAATCAGCTTCCTAACTGGTGGTTCTGTGTCATGTCTCTTTATTAACTGGAAAATTGGAACATGTCACTTCTGTTTAGTTCAAATGTTACCAAAATTCACAACCGGCTCATACCAGTTGCAGCTAGCTAGGTTTGTGCTTGACAGTTTGGAAGTTCAGTTTTGGAGGTTTACCTCCCACCCCCTTATCCCTGCCCCTGCACATGCACACCATTGTCTGCCACCCCTCAGTTTTCACGGTTTCAGCTATTTTTTTTGCCTCCACACGTGGAAGGACATGATACCTGTTTTTGTTAGAAAACGACTGCACTTCATACAAGTCTGTTGCTCTTTTTATGTGGATGTGGCACCCATCTGTCAGCAATTCATTATTAGGTCTCTCGTTATTTAGCAGACAAATTAATGCAGTTGTCTTTCTCAGCCACTGATGGGTGATCCAATCCAGTGACCTCCTGGAGAGTTTTTGGGAATGGGATTATCCCATAACAGATTTTTTTTTTTTTTTTTTAATCTAACCCAGATCAATAGGATGTGTTAACAAAATTGTTTGAGGGCAAGTCAGCATGTCAATGAGAATTCATCCCCAAAGGCCTCATTGCTTGGTTGAAGTGAGTAATGCAAATATGATATCCACCCGCTCCATTACCAAGGTCCTGCAGATCCCCACTTCCCCAGATAAGTCTAGTATTAAAATTTTCTCCCTTTCCCAAAACACCTACCTGTACTTCGTGTTCTCAATGTCAGAAGTAGCTCTTTCTTTTTATATTCAGAGTTTTACTGGTTCAACTAATAAGTAACCTTCCTACCATTTCTAGAAGGGGTTAGCAATGCAGTGGCTTAGCAGATCCCTGTGGAGGTCAAGGAATCGTTCTCCGCTGTGCTGTGTGTGAGGAGAATTAATTGGATTATCACAAGAGCTAGTAGGATCTACAGCTATGAGCTCCTTACCCTATGCGAAAGAGAAGGTTTTCTGTTTGCAGCCTCCTCTGAGGAGTAGAGGGAAGGATGCATCACTACAAACCTGAAAAACAAGGTAGTAACTATCACCGCTGCAGCAAGTGATACTCCCTCAGCATCACCATCAAGATGTAAGCTGGGAGAACACTTGAGTAAATAAGAGTTGGTTCAAGCTAACGTGAGATTAACCTTTTTTTTTTTTTCAGTTAATACATTTTTCACCTAAACAAAATGTTTCCAGAGCTAGATTCCTTACATGCTATCAGCATAAGATGTGCTTCTTTTCAAGAATGTGTCTGCTTATACCCAGGAGACCTCTTGGGTGGATGGTTTGTGCTGTAAAATGTTTCCTGTGTTTATCTGACAATGTGTGAATCTGTTATGCAGCCATTGTCATGGAAACAGATGAGATTTTCAAAAGGCATCTCCATGCTTGGTCTCAGGCAGCATCTCTGTGTACAGGGGCACGAGGTCTGCCGAGCTTGCCACCTAGAGTTCTTCTCACATGCTCACCAAGCATTTTGTGACATACTGTCCTGTATTTCTTCTTGAACTTGACGCTCCGGGGCACTCCCTCTCCTGGGTAAATGGTGTTTGTGAGAGGAGTATGTCTCGGTAGGAGATGTTTCTCTCCTGAACGCAGAAGCTTGCTTTAAGGGGTTGACAGTTCGAGAGTTTCTGTTCCCTACTGAGATTAACTTCTCATTGTGAAACTAAGGTTGGTTGGAAACTCATCAGGCCTGCCATAAGTATGAGCTTCCCTCATCAGGTGGTGCTGGAGAAGCTGTGGCAGCCCAGGCCATGCACAAAGAATTTTCCATCGGTGGCTACTTTGTACCCAAAATGAAATAGAGCTGCTGTCTTAGCTTTACTTTGTTCAAGTATGAATACAGATGTTAAAGCTTGAATTTGATGGAGACCTAGCTGACATCTTTTGCGTGGAGGCTTGCAGTTCTTAGTTGGGGGACTCTTACTTTTTCATAGCTGTCTGCTGAACCCTTATTATCTCCAGTTCATGCAAAGTGATCTGGATCAGAACTGTTGTTGTTTGGTGTGATTCCTTCCCATTTGTTCAAACATTTGTTAATGTTCATCGAGCTCCTGGTGACAAGCTAATCTTCAGGACATTTTTTGCTGATTAGGGTCCCAGGGGTTGTTACATCCAATGCTCTTTTGATGTTTGAAGTGTTTCTCTTCGATAATCTTTGTGCCATCTGTCAACACAAAGAACTATGATTTATTCCTGAATATGCTGGGTTCAACAAGGGGATGTAGGCTCCTGGATGGTGGTGGTTTATCTTCCACAAAGTGAGTTAACAGTGCTTTAGACCATCAGATGTGGATTTGTAGTACACCAACAGCCACATCAGTGAGTTTTTTCCCCAGTTCTCCTGCAACTTTCACAGCTTATGTGAAGAGGTCCTTGAATCATGAAATGAACACCAGGCTGCTGTCTTAGTTGATCCCAAGTTGCTCAGAGATGGCTGCAGGTGGGTGTTGTTTTTTCAGAAATAAATGCAAGCAGCAACCGTTTGGATGCATTTCCCATCCTGTATCTGGTTTATGCCTTCTGTTTTATAGGTTCTTTCCAAATCACCTGTGCTCCAACTTGAGTTTAGTTCTGGGATTTTAATCTGCTGTTTCAGAGTGTTCATCTGTTTTAACTTCAAGCCCATGAATTACTATCCATGTCTTTGTTTAAGAAGCTTGTTCCTTATGGCTATTGTATGAGCCAGAAGGTAAGCTGTTGTCATGCTTGTATGGCTGAGATTTTACTCAGAAGGTTGGTTTTCCTGTGCTGTTCTCAATCTTCTCTTTCTAGGGCTGTCTTTCATACTCTTGCGATAAGAAGTACTCTTTTTCCTAAAAGGTTCATAAGACCAGGAAATTCCTGAGGTTTTTCATATGAATAAAGCAATCAGCTGGTCTGTGGTGGGAACAAAAGCCATTCTCACAGTGCTTTCCTGAAGGGCTCACCGTGCATGGACAAGGTGTGAAACAGGAAAGCTGGACTTTGGGACTGTGGTGCAGAGTAAATACTGCCAGACCTGACATGAGTCAGTGATCAGTCTGAGCATTGCTTCCATTGCAGTCCTTTTGTAGCAGAGCTGATAGTGATGGAGACATTTGAACGTGTAAATCTGCTTGATGCGAGGTACCTTGGTCCAGCCAGCCATCTCAGGTTGGATTTTCTGAGGCTGTCTTCAGCAGAGACAATCTCAGAAAAAAATGATCTTTCTGAAGTAATACAGGAAGTGACTCCCAGGTCTTGCCTACTTATTATATACCCTGAAGCAGAAAGAATTAATCCTGATGTTTATTCCAAGAACCAAATTATTTGACTTGTATTTAGTTCACATTTTCCTTAGGATAAACTATTTCTGTATTTGTGAAATTAGATTTTTTGTTTGTTTAAAAATTGCTTCTTGGAGGAGTAATATGGTTAGCTGACAATCTAATGTGTGATTGCATAGTATTTGCATTATATTTTGGACCACATTTCATTTCTGTCTTTTGGTATACTGCTAATCAGGTAAAATCTTTATAAAACCGCTTCTGAGAAAAACTAATCAATTTGAAGAATATGAAGATTAAAGCATATGCAAGATAAACGCATCTGTTTTGGTGCTATGTTAAATGCACTATAATACGTTGCTGACATATCTCAAATGGAAAAATAGTGGTGATAGGCTTTGATTTAGACTTGTTTTAAAAATATATATTCTTGAAGAAATTGCTCAGGTCTTTTTCCCAATTCACTGCTATCACAATAGCAAAAGGTGATAAAAACTTGTGGTTCTGCAGTAAGGAGAAACAGGAGACCTACACTCATTTTTGCTTTTGCTCCAATTACTACTTTTTTTTTTTTTTTTTTTTTTTTTTTTTTAGGAAAAAATGCTGATGTAAATGAACAGAAGATAGATAACTTTAAGAAGAAAGAATGTTCTTTCTAGTAGAATTATTCTCTTAATTTAAAAAGCTGCTTTTTTCCATAATTGGATTAAATTAAAGATTCTAAATGAGTCATTGAACTTTGGCCAATGTTTTCTGACAAGTTTGATGTTTTGGGGGATTGGGGAGTGTTAAAAGGGAGAGAAATAAATTAGTTAAGCCATGGCTGGGCAAATCACACTCCCCCTTCTGACAATTTAATATTAGAAAAGTTTCAGATCATTCCTAGCTGTAAAAATGTTTTCCCTTGCAGCTGAAGAATTTTGCCCTAACCACAGTTAGTGCTGGCAGTGTTTCTGTGAGTTTTGAGGATATCATTCAAGTAAGAATTACTAATAGTTATTAACCTATTATTTATTGTGGAGATTTATAAAAACAGGAACAAAACCACAAGAACCATTGATACTCTTGACACAGACTAATCTCATGTGAGACTGGTTTTGCTATCACTGGAGTTTGGTGCATTAAAGCTCCTCAAAAATTCTCTTAGCAATTGCAATATTAAGTCTGTTTTGACTTGTGGCTATAATAAATATTTAATTAATGATGATATCATATGGGACTTTATTAATTTAACTCTTTTCAAATATTCACATTTTTACTTAGAGCACAGACATTGTGAGATTTTTTTTTTGTGGCAGGATTCTTCCCCAGTAAATTAACCAGTTAAAATTCAAGTCCTAAAATAGGGTATCCTTACATACTGGTTGCCAAGAAATTTTTAAAAAGCATTACACCTTTGATCTAGAAGTTGTACATCATTCACATCTCTCAAAAGATGAGTTAAGGCTGCTTGTTTGCTTTCCAGAATTGCTCACATGGTTATTGTCTTTACTATATCAAAATCTGCAAATATTTTGAAACAATTAAATCTTTCCAGGTGGGCAGTTTAAGAGTCTGAGAATAAGATTATGTCAAGGAAACCTCGTTAGTGAAAATAAATCTTTGTGGCAATCTGGTGTAGATTTGTGTAAATACGAATGATGAAAGTTTCCATATATTTTCCATATACGGCGACCAGTTATTGATAGGAGACAGCATTCAGCCTTTCCATTATTTTGAAAATAAGAGCTTTATGTTAGGAGTATGTCTCCCGCATTTCATCTGAGATTATACTCTCTCTGATTTACTCTATAGTCATGGTATTTTGAAACTGTACTTTGCTTGTGGTTCCTCAGCTAAACTATGTGCCTTGTCTTTATTTAGTTTGCAAGCATGAGCATGCTTATTGATTTCACTAGGACTACTTTGGCGTATAAGCTGAACAGATACAAATACAAATCTATCTAGGCAATACTACCTAAGTTTTGTTTTCCAATATTAAAACTCTCTTCTATTCTTATCATTCAGGTAAAATGTGTCTTGATCAACTTCCTTGGCTTTTCTTGTCTATGTTTGTTGGTGTTGTGGTGTTAGTATTACTGACACCATCAATGGAGAGTATTAGCATGACATAACCTAATGTCTTAAGTGTTTCATGACATGGGTTAAAGCTATTCTAAACATTTCAGTTGACAGCATTTCAGACTTAGTTTTCCCAATCTTCATTTTTTTTTCTGCTAAGTTGAAACAAATGTTAGGAATGAGAAGGTACATATGGCTATTGGCAGGTGAGGGTGAGATTTTTGTTGTTAAAAAGGGTGTATGTAATGAAATAAGAGTGGGTTGTTCTAAAATCTGGTTGAAGGACTGGTAACTGACAGTAACTGTCGAACTGATGGACTGATGAACTGGCTTGTGTGAGTGAAACAGCATAGAAAGAGAAAACTTAAGAGAATGCAAGAAAGGTACAGAAACACAGTGAGGAGCATAGCTAATCTGTTTGATATCAAAAAGCTTTAAGAATACAGCGTAGTCAGTATATGCATGGATTTCATTATATGTAGAACATGGTTTTAAGTACTTAAGACCGATGTTTTATTATATTGGAAACCAGTAAAGGTTGGATTAGAAAATACACTTTTTAAAACTTGGATTTGATGTTCCAACCACCAGAATAATGTAATAAAAACTCATGGTCAGTAGGTATGAGAGTGTCTATGACTGAATCACAGAATGGTTGAGGTTGGCTGGGACCTCTGGAGGCATCTGGTTGTACTGGGTCTGGCTGGAATGTTAACTTTCCCGGCAGCAGCCCATTCAGTGCCGTACTCTGTACTTGTAGCTGGAACAGCAGTGTTATCACACCAGTGTTGTGTCTACTGCTGAGCAGCAGTGGCACAGCATTGGGCCTCTCTCTAACCCTCCTAGGGGGTGGGCAAAAAGTGAGGAGAGAAACATCACTAGGGCAGCTGACCTAAACCAATCAAAGGGATATTCCATACCATGTGGTGTCACACTCAGCAATAAAAGGTGGAAACAGGAAGAAGAGGGGAGGGGTGGGCTCTCGTTGAGAAGACGTCGGTCCTCCTCTCGAACACCGGCTGCGTGCGTTGAGGCCTTGCTTCAAGGACGTGGTCAATCATCGCTCATTTGTGGGAAGCAGAGAGCAATTTCTTTCCTCTGCACTTCCATATCGCTTTCATTTATTTTGTTTGTTTGTTTTCCTCCCTTTTTCCCTTTTTCCCTTTTACTTCCCCTTAGTTAAATTGTTTAGTTCATGGTAGTCTTTATTTAATTATTATAATTATTTCCCTTTAATTAAATTATCCTTATCTCAACCCGTGAGTTGTTCTTTGCTTTACTTCTCCCCCTCCTCATCTAAAGGAGGGGGAGTGAGAGAGCGGTTGTGGGGTTTAGCTGCCCAGCACGGTAAAACCACCACACTGGTCCAACCCCTGCTCAAGCAGGGTGCCCGGTCCCATGTCCAGGTGGCTTCTGAAGATCTCCGGGAAGACTCCACAGCCTCTCTGGGCAACCTCCGCTAGCACACAATCAAATTTGTCTTTTAGAATAATAGAATTACGTGCTGGTTAGGGCGAATAATAATAAAATTAGAGTAAAAAGCACACTTTCTCCCACTGTTGGAGAAGAATGTCATTAGTTTCAGCAAGTTCAATTTAAAGTATTTAAATTCACTAGTCAAATCTTAGACTTCAGAACCACGTGCTTATTAGCCTAAATTAGTCCTGCTGCTATGGAAGGCAGTTTTACCCTCTGTTTGTCTGTGCTTCTTGAGTTTCCATTCCTTCCCTCATGCCGGCCTTATGACTACATGGTAAAATAGATGAAAAAATTATCCACCTGTAAATTATCCAACCTGGGCAAAAAATTATCCAACCTGGGCAAAGGGAAGAGGACTGAAATTCACTTTCAGCCTGTCATTAAAATGGAGATGGCAGGAATGAGGGGGCAGAATTAGGATCTGTCTTTACACTTCAGCAGCTTCAATTTATGGAGTATTAAACTGCTCATGACATTTTTATTTAGAACAGAAAGGAGGAACAAGGAATTGCACAGAAGATATCAAAGGTTTAAATGCACTGTTCAGGATGAGAATACAGGTAGACATGAAAACACAACAATACGTATGAAGCAAGTTGTCTTAGGTCATTGTTCTTGAAACTGCTGCTTTGCAAGCTTAGAATGCACATGAAGTAAAAATTTTATTTTGTAAAGTGTTTTGATTTTGAAGTATTTCAGATGCTTGCTTTCACACTAGATAACAGTCCAGGCTTTGACCGAGCATTTCCTTGCTATGCAGGAACATGGGTTATCTATCAAGTCTGAAAACAGGCAGCACTGGCTTTTAAAATAAGTGGCTGTGAACTCATACAGGATTTGTCAAGTTGAATGAAAATGTGTCACAGAAACATAGTCCCAAATTTCTGATTAAAAGTGTACATTATACAACGTGCTATTTCAAAACTTTTTGAAATCGGAGAAATGAAATACTCAAATGCAGAAGGGTTAATGCACCTGATGTTCACACCGTTATCTTTCAGCAGGAGGCTGTGTAAAACTTTGAGAAAGTAAGCAAGCAAACAAACACAACTGGCATTAGAGCTGTTTCCTTTTAAGATGATTAACTCGGTTTAAATTAATGTCTGTCTTCATTAAAGAAGCTGCCCAGGGATTGCTGCAACAAATATAGTCACATATTGATGTTTTCTTCTCATTCAGACATTCATTTATTCTTAAGTGTTTAATGAGTTCCCCACTGTCATACATAAAACAAGAACTTAAGACTGGAAAGCCTGTACATTAAAAATGGAGGGGGGAAAAGTACAGGTATTTTTTGAGATGTTAATAAAATACCTCCATCAAGGTCATGACTGCCTTCTATTTTTACCTTTGCAAAACATACTGGATTAGGTTTTGTTGCTTCATGGTTGGGATGCAAGTGGCAGGGGAGAAGCTGAGCTGTTGTGTGATGCTGAGTGCCATGAGATTAGGTATTTTGACTGCAAAAGGACAAGTGACAGAGTGTAAGAGGAACAGGAGCTCTGGCAAGGATGTAGCAATGGTCTTCCAGCCTGCGAGGGAGTCCTAGAGGGAAAACAGAACTTAAATGTGAGAAAATTTATGCTACATTACACAAACAAAACCTTCAAAAATTGCTGGCAGTCGGTTTAAAATATAAAAGAAGTATTAAAAAATGGAGAAGAGATTTTTCTGTGAAGTGCAGTGTGGAGTCTTGGGGCAGGACTGATGCTCAGGTGGTCACAAACTGACCTGAAACAGAAGAAAAAGTGAATGTGTTCAGATATGTTCCAGCAGTTGCCCCCCGTCATATCTTCAGTCACCTTGGAAATAAAATGAAGGTTAGAAATGAGTCACGCTTAACTGAATCTACAGCAGAAGGACTTCGGTTTTGGAAAATATAAGGTAATTCAGCCGTTTTCAGATAAAATAAACTAACTTTGAGTAAGTGAAATTAACAATGGATAATTGCAGAGCTCAAACTACCCAGCTCTGCAGCATCTTAGCTGTAAAAGCTGAAGGTCCATAAAGCAGGTGGCTGCATGCAGCTGCCAAACATCATCTTAACCTCATTAGTAGTCAGTAAAGCACCATCACAAAAGCAAGTTGCAGATGGCGGGGAAAGAAAAGGCACATAAGAACTAACAAAAGGAGTCCTTGAGTATGTACCGTTACTTGCAAAATAAAGCAATTTAGTGTAAATGTCTGAATATATGTGGAGGCAAAAGATTGCTGCTGGTAATTAAGGTAGTTTTGAGTGGAGGTCTGTTTCTGGGTAGCACCAGCGAAAAGCAGCTGCAAGTTTGCTTTCATTACGAGCACAATCGTAGTAGGAACGATAATATTTATTATGAATGATAATTCTGTTTTATTTAAATAGAGCATTGCTTGTTCCTCTCCCACAGAGCACTCTTTCCTAGCTGGTTCTGCTGCTGCCATTATTAACTCTTTATTTCGTCTCAGAATACCCAGTTGATCTACTAAAGCTGTTCTTCTTCGGGTATGTTGATTGTAATCTTTACTTCTCAACCCCATCATATACAGAAAAAAAAAGTTAATCTGTTTTCATGTGATGTGACTGATGTAAAGCTATGTGCCAATTATCAGATTTATGCTTTGGCTGCCTTCTGTGTGCCTCTCAGAAGGGATGGGAGCTGAATTACAACTGCTGTTCCCTGACTGAGTCACAAATGTTTGTCTGGCTTTTCCACCCAGCCACAGTTTTTAATCACCACGTAGGAATTGTCTAGCTTTGTCATCTCTACCTGTCAAATTTGGCTGAAATTTGGCTAAACAGCCAAAGATGAGGAGGTGATGTGATGGAGGGTGGAAAGGAGTAGGAATAATGCAAGGTGAGTGCACCTACTGGTGCAACCAGGTACATTGATTTGAGAGATTGGATGGAAGTCCCTGCTCTCTTCTGGCCTGCATGCTGATCTGTGGAGCACTGGCAGTGGTGAGAAGAGCTACGAAGGCCTAATTGCCAACTTCAACAGAGAGGTGAAGGTAGGGGTTCCCCTAACAGCTGTACTCTAAGCTGCGTGTGTCTTTGTATTAGTGCAGCAAAAAAAAAAAAAAATGTGTGTGGTGACAGAATAGCAGCCTCTGGGAGGTTTGAGGAGGAGACTGGAGGGAGTGGGGACAGTAGGTCCTTGGTGAAAGTGCAGTGAAGGTGGGAAGTGATGATTGAAATTACAAAATCGTTCCTTAAGAGTTTTAGGTTCCTCAAGGCCAACTCTGGTAACGCTACGTGTCAGCAGTATCGATTCGACGGAGTACTCTTCTTCACTCTAAAGATGGGTCAAGATTTTCCCGAGGATGGGTCAGGGCTTAAATGGGCCTGGTTTCAGAATAGTTTGTTCTGGATAATCTCTCCTGCAAAAGTGGAATTTATTTATAAGTGCCGCTTCATTCTCTCGTCATCCGTACTGTGTCAGTGATCCCTCTTCTGAGATCTGTCACTTGAAGTTACCATTTTTGCACTGAACCGTCGGAGACAACAACAGCAGCTTGATCTCACATCCTGTGAATCACCGAGTTAGTGAATCAAAAGCCAGCTTTGATAATTCTTGCCTTTTCTGCTTTTCAGGAGAGTTGGATAATGGTAGCATCGATGCAAAAAGCAGCTGTAGCTGTGGTCTGGAATTGAAAAGTTAAGCTGCAGTGTGACTACTAGCCTTGTAACCAATCAACTTTTCTTAAAAGTTCTTTTAAATTAGAAGATAACCTCGCTATCTTTAAACTTGGAGGTTTTATACTCAGAAGTTGCTGATACTTCAGACAGCTTCTGTTGGCTCACTCGGTTCTAAGTCTCAAAATGCATTTCCACCTGAGGTTTTGAACTGTTTACTTATATTGAGGTGTAATCTTGGGTAAATGAATAATTCTTAGGAGACCTTAAGGGCTCATGAGCTAGATTGAATTAGTTGACTTATTCCAGCTGGAAGGTTTAGTTGAGAAAAATCTGAATGCTTGGAAATAACTCGGGGCAAATGTTTCTTTCAGCTAGCCAGTGGACCCGTAGGTCTTACGATCGTGACTCTGAATCAGGAGGAAAATACAGTGGGGCACAATGGCTTTTTGGTGTAATGAAAACTGCTCTAACCATTCTGTCCTGTTGGAGTACACATAAATGTAAAAATCTGGGATTTTTACTTAAAAACCTTTTTTTTTCTTTTTTAAATACATGCATACATACGATGTCGTGAGCATTTACTTGAAGATAGAGGGAGCTCTTTTGCACAGTAGTGATTTCATTGTAAGGAACAGGCAGAGGAAGATGTAAGGCAAAATGGAATTGAAGGGTTTCGAATAGACAAATTTTCTTCAGCCCTTTGCTTAATGTGACACTAATTTTTTCAGTCCTTTTTAAAGGGAGGGATATATATATGTGTGTATATCTGTATGTGTATATGTGTGTGTGTATTAAGAGTGCCAAATTTCAGACTTCAGTGCCTGGCTGGCCTTGGTCTTGATCTTTTACAGAAGATTTAACAGGAAGTGGCAAGAGGCATAGAAATGTAATCAGTTGAACTATAACAGAGAAACAATGCGGTTAAGTACTTTCTTGGCAGTGTGTTGCCATTTTTATCCATTCAGCAAATGTAATTTATTTATATATCTGTCAATAAATACAAGGCGGCATCCAATAATGAGTGCAGCAGGGATTTAAGCCGGAGTGTATTGCTGTGTTTGACACAAAGGTCAAACCTGGGAAAGGGCCTTGAAATTAACATTTCTTGAAAACTATTTTTCCTTCCAGTGAGGTTATCTCTTAATTCCAGCAATCTTCTCTGTTTGATAAGCAGAGCGCCCATACGTTTGGGTTCTATGAAGGAGGGAGGAGGTGATGAAACTTAAATAAATAAATAAAAATTCGGGCGGCATTGCGTGCTGCTGATAAGAATGGAACTTTATACAGCACAGAAGAGATTACATGCGGTAGAATTGGGAAGCAAATTGTATTTACAAAAGATGGCATGATTTTCCTAATAGGTGTTGAAAACAGGCTATTCACTCATGTATTCTGCTGAGCCTGGCTAGAAATAACTACATTTCAAAAAGGACAAATCTGATTGAAGGTAGAAGCATTCCCCTCTCACAGACACTTGTCTAAAGGGTTTGCATTAAATTTTCTTGATGGGAGCACAGTTGCGTTTCATTCTGCATCTGTACAAGCTGGTAATGTGGAAAATAAAAATACAAATAGTGTGCTCTTGATTGCTTCATGCTTCAACCACTTGAATTACTAGATTTATGTCTGCAATTATGGAAGAGATGTTGCAATATGATAGTTCGGCAATAACTGTCACAATTGTATTACCAAAATATATATACAACTCATTTTTGAAGTTAAGGGTATTAAAATTAAGTTTTAGGGACCAGACGTATCTTCCTGGGGTTTTATCTTGTTTTTAATGTGGCTGGGGTGTTTTTAAAGAACTATACAGCGTGTCTAAGTGCTGTCACTTATTAATAGAATACACGAGTCAAAGATGTCATGTGCTGCAGCATCCTGCGAGGTATTATACATGTCTGCTGAGAAGAGTGATATTTACCTTGTCATGGTAACATCAACGAGATGCAGAATTCTTTGGTTCTATGTCTGTGCTACCTCTGAAGCTTTAAATTTTTTTTCTTCCTCTGTTTAGATCCTGGATTTGGTGAAGGGCATGCATTACCAGTTGGCCTGTCAGAAGTACTTTGAATTGACACACGATGTAAGTAGCTACTAATTTTTGTTATGCTACAATCACCATTTTTGTCTCAAGGAAGGCCATGGAAATCGTGCATGAAATCCAGAGGCTTTTTGCAGCTTTCACATCCATCAGCTGTCTTGCCTAGTTGGCTTTCATTTCAATAATTTCTCATATTCTTGTGTAATTTCCTACATTCACATATTGATGTTATTTGCTATCCTGAATGTTACGAAATACAGTAAAAGGTTATGATTTCTTCCTAAAAATGTCAAAAATGTTAAATTTTGTCTATTTTAAGCCCTTCAACTTTTTCAATACCCTGTTTTTCAACAAACTGTTCTTTTTAACCCATAATGCGTGTTTGGTATTTTGAGATACACCTTAAAAAATAAACAGAATCGATCTAACAAATGTAACTGAAACTCTAATCTTCCACCACTTACAGAGTTAATATTGTTTATTTTCGTTTGATATTTTATCATGTCTTTGGTCACATGCGATGATTTTTTAAAGCAAACTGAACATTCACAGACCTTTCCCACTTGCTTAATCATAAGCTTCTATAAAATATTAAAGCAAGATCCACAAAACTGTAAGACAGAGAATGGCAGTAACATACCTCCTGCATGATTTCTTGATTCAAAAAATAGTTTTCTCATTGGTTTGAGGTTCTTTGTTGTCAAGACAAAACAACAGAGAGCAGTCTTTCTTATAAATTTGTCCTCTCCACAGCTTAAAAACATCCCTTTCAAATATCAGAATGTGGAATAGTCTTGTTCAAAATCTGGTTGAGGATTAGATGACCTACCCAGAGGCATTCGCTGTTGACTTCTTTTGTTCTTATTGGTTTTCACATTTGATTTAGATGGAACTGCTTGTTTCCTCAAATTCCCAGCAATCATTAGGATGAATATGTAGCATAAGTGTACTTTGAAGCCATATGCAGTATTGGCAGTTTGGCAGCTGTAATTTGAGAGGAACACTTTATCTTACCGTCAAAGATGATAAAATGGCTGTAATGATCTGAAAGGAAATTCAAAATTATGTATTATTTGAAATTTAGATAATATGTACCCTGTGTATGGCTAAGGCGGTAGAAATAATATTCCCAAGATGACTGTGAACCCAAGGTCGGTATTCACCGAAGAATAAATCAACACGGTGCTGAATATGTGTTGTGTTTTAGTAAAGCTGTCTTTCTGTTGTCCTATGGTAAATTCCCACAAAGCTTTATTTTTTTCAGTACTGGGTAATATGAATGTGTGTCTTCGCTGCTTGCGCTAAGGAAATCATCATTCTGCTTTGCTGTTGTTTCATACTTTAGCTGGAGATTCATCTTATTTGTTCTGTTTTCATTCATTTCATGTAGAAATGAAACTGTCATCTAACAACAGCTCCGTCCTGAAGGCTATCAAAATCTTCCCAAGAAACAATAGGAAGCATTATGATTGTTCTTTTTCATGCATTGAACTTTCCTGAGAATTTCTGCATAGGTTGGATGTAAATGTAGCCTCCAGGGAATAAGTATATTTTATGGACAGGTTTCAAGCCATAAGCACAATTTCTTTTAATATGTTTTTTTTTTTTTTTTTTTTTTTTTTTTTTTTTTTTTACCGAGAACTGTAGTTTTTTTGTCATGTTTTGTTTTTGGGGAAGAAGGAACTAGAATCTCTAAACGATGAGCTTTCTAAAAGTCCTGCCATCCCAAAGCCTGCATGCCATCATTTTCAGCCCAGGTGATCAACCTAGTGAAAAAGATTTTGTCCAGTTCTTTGTCCAGCTGGGTGCCCTAGTAACCCTTATTCATTTCTACAAAATCATGTTTAATAGACATGGAATAACTTACTGCTTTCTAAATCCCCCTGTGAAGATCCTCTGACATGTAAAAGCTTATAAATGGAGATATTGGGAATGCTGTCCACATAAGTAAATGGAACAATTCAATGTGGAACAATATGGTGTGTTAGGTCCCCTTCTATTGTTTACTTCTTAAGGTGGCTTGAATGGGTTTGAGGTGATAGGTCTTTGAATTTTTAATCCTGCTATTTTTTCTATAGTCCACTAAGTAATTTTACTGAACTTGGGTAATTTTCTTGAAGTTCACTTAAGAGAATGCAGTGAAAGCAGTGGCTTCAAAACTGGTAGAGGCAGAACATGGACAGATGCTGTTGGGGTTCCTGCTGTTAGTTCCTGTCATTGTTGTTCTAGCACCAAAAGCCGAATGCACAGAAAGTCACTTTCAGCAGTTTGAATGTCACATGCTTATGTGGGCATATCTATCTATCTATTTATTTATTTATTTGGAAAATTTAACTGCTAAATTCATTAACAATATGCTGAGAATGATTTTTCTGTCCTGTAACTACATGTTTTAGTAACTTTATTTTCATGGGGAGGATTAAAAAAAAAAAAAAGTGTCTCTGTAATCAATGATAGCTAATGAAGTAATATAACCTTTGCTTCCCTGTATATGAAGAGCAGAGCTTTTCAGTGGAAGAAACTTCTGAAGAATCAAGGGTATAAGGTTGATTGTTATCGTTTTGTCAAATAGGTGAACAGTCTTGAGTAAAACTTTTCCAGAAATAATGGACTGGTTTAGCTGGAGAATTCTCAGCTTCAATTTTGTAATCTGTTGAGAATTTTATAAAGGAAGTTTTTGATGTATTTTAGGCAAAGCTGTTGTGTTACCTATGATTTTTGAAAGAGTTTATAGATCTTACATAGATTAAACTTATACCATAAATGGCTTTGTATTAGAGACTTGCATAATTAAGGTGATGTTTTTCTAAGTTCACAGAATCACAGAATCACAGAATTTCTAGGTTGGAAGAGACCTCAAGGTCATCGAGTCCAACCTCCAACCTAACGCTAACAGCCCTCCACTAAACCATATCCCTAAGCTCTACATCTAAACGTCTTTTGAAGACTTCCAGGGATGGTGACTCCACCACTTCCCTGGGCAGCCTGTTCCAATGTCTAACAACCCTTTCAGTGAAGAAATTCTTCCTAACATCTAACCTAAAACTCCCCTGGCTCAACTTAAGCCCATTCCCCCTCGTCCTGTCACCAGGCACGTGGGAGAACAGGCCAACCCCCACCTCGCTACAGCCTCCCTTGAGGTACCTAAAAAGAGCGATAGAAGTTCACAGAGTCAGTCACACACTGTCTACTTAAGAGCTCTCTGCATTTCTTCTCCATCATCAAATGAGGATCAGGCTTATATTGCACTTTATTCTCATGCTGGCAGCAGTTTTGCTGTTGGCTGCAGTAGTGTAGTGCCTGACACTAAGTCAGTCCTAATAAGTCCAGCTGAACTAGAATGGGAATGTTTACAACTAATTGGAGAGGATGGGGGAGATGCTTTGCACCTCAACATTTGGTTATGGCATACCTAAATAAATGCTGCTTTTTTTACCCAAAGTAAATAGTCACAGTAATGAGGAGTGCCTTTCACAGTTACAATAGCAGATAGATTTTATTTTAATTTAGTTGATAGAGTTGAATAACAATTCAAAATAGAGAAAAATATTTCCACAATGAACAATTTTGATCTGGACTACATACATATACTCAAGTAAGAGACTGAGGATATGAATCAGCTGTGAACTACTAGTGGGTTAAATTAATGTTCTTGTGTCAGCTTGCCTGTAGAAATAATTAGTGCTTTGAAATTTGATTGTAAATAACTCACAGTTGTACTGATCTGAGACTGACTATTATGAAAAAGAAAACGTGCCTGGCTAGTGTCTGCGTTACTAAGTTGGATTCCAAATGAACTACTGTTAAGCTCATTTGCATGAGCATTGCTGTGCTAGTTACTTGCTGTACAGCTGATTATTTATATGTTAACATTCATCTTTCAACATTTTATTCCTGAGTACTGATGTTTTGCAGTCTTGCTGTATTTTTAAAGAGCAAATGAAATCTGGCACACTTAGCAACCTTTCTGGTGCCAAGGAATCACTTCTGAATAGTTTATTAAAAAAAAAAAAAAAGGAAAAAATTGAAGTCAAAGACCATTTTTCTTAGTTTGTCATCAAATCACAAGAACATTGGACTTTTTTTTTTTTTTTAAAAGAAAGGATTTGGTTGATTGATATCACTTACAGTAACACCATGATTGCTCCACGTTTTCTCTGTAATGTCAGCTATCGTTTTAAAAGTTCTTGGTTAAAAAAACAAAGATACCATAGCTACAAAACGATTGCTTCAATTTCTTTCGAAACAACACTTGCTATAGCAGAACTGTAAAACTGGAATTTGGATGAAGGTCAGTATGTGCGAAATGTGTTGAATCCAAGAACAGTCTTGTGATAGCATCAGCTCCTGGATGGAATAAAGAGTTCTGTCTGAAGTGACAGGTCTTTTCACTTGGATCGATAGACTCTGCGAGCTTAAATTTCTGACTGCCCAGAAAATACATTTTTCTTTGGGCATAGTGGCTTCCAGATGGATTTACAGGTGTGAATGGATAAACTGATAGAGAAATCTAGTTTCTCTGCTTCTGGTAGCTGTAAGTTACCAGAAATTTACTAAGTTAGTGATGAAGGTTTTCAACTTGCTGTATTTTTTTTTAGTGTATGTTACCTAAAACACTAAAACCTGCATGAGCAAATCTAATGTAAAAAATCAAGAAAATTTCTGTATGCTTCACCTCCATTTTTGTGGTCAAGATTTATTGTGTACTTCAGTCAGAGCAGGATATTTTTGTTTGGAGACGTATTCACTGCAACCTGCTGGAAATTACACAAAATTATTTTACACTATCATAAAGGATAATGATGATTACGAACAAAGCTTTCTCTTTTCCATCTCAAGAAAAAAAAAGGTGTCGGGCAGAATCCTTTTAATTAAAATAGCGTTGTCTAAACTTCATCCACTAGAGCTTTATTTTAGCAGCAATTAGATTCAGAAAGGAGAAATGGTACGTGGGATCATACGACAATTTTAACTAACAGCCAGTAAGTAGCTTATAGACAAATGCCATCAGTCACCTCTGGAAACGTGGCTGTGGGTTTTATTTGTACAACGAGCTGCTTCTACAGCTCCTTCTAATTTGTTGGGGAAAGTGCCACGGAACAGAATTAGAGCTACAAAATGAGCCTTAAATTGGTCTGAAGAAAACTGGAATTTTAAGGAAAAAAAGATAATTAAGAGCTTTTCCTAAGAAAACCAGCTTTTCACTGTATTGCGTATTTTTAAGCCTTTTTGGTGCAAAGACGTAATTTAGTTCCCAGATAATGGAAATTGGGACGTGGATGAAAGCTGGCTGGATGAAACTCATCCAGATAAGATTGAAATGAAATCCAGTATTGGTCTGAGGTTTCTTTTTTGCTATGTGCCTTTTATTTTGAGTTCCAAATGGGTGTGCTAGGCCCGTCACTTATTTTTAGGGTTTTTCAACCAAGGTCACTTACTACAGTTGCTAATATCTTTTTTTTTCATGCCTGAATTAGATTTTGTTGTACGTGCAGCCATTTTCTGATGGTGCTAAGATAGGCTGCAGTAATACGTTTAATCAGGAGCCCATTTAGGACGCACATTGATTCTCTGCTTTATGATTTTTCACAAGTGGCTGAAATTTAGGCTGATGGTTTTGCATATTAAATCAGCCACCGCACGTATCCTCATGCGGTGTGTGCGTGTGCACGTGCAAAGTTGCTCGTTAACTTGCAATCGACTCCACCTTTCTGGGAAAATGGGAAGATTGTGGCAGCAGAAAATCCCTGGTCTCTGGCTTGTTGTGTCCCGTGATTGGGAATTTTTACAGATTTCCTCAGTCCTTGTCACTGGAAGGACTGTGGTGGTTTAACACTGGTAACTACTGTGGTGGGAGCTCAGCACTGCCACACCACCCTCTCACTCCCACTCTGCAACAGAGCTGGGGGGGAGAAAACAGAATGAAAATCTCATGGATTGAGGTAAGGACAGGGAGATCACTCGCTAATTATCATCACAGGTAAAACAGACTCATTGTAGAGAGATTAATGTAATTTATTACCTATTAGTAAAGGACTAGAGCAGTGAGAAAATAAAAGCAAACCAAAAATATCTTACCCCCATATCCCCTCTCTTCCATCTCCTTCATGATCACTCTCTGCCCCTGCTCCCTGTGGGGTCCCTCCCATGGGATGCCGTCCTTCCCAAACTGAGCCTGCGGGGGCTGCCCACAGGCAGCAGCTCTTCAAGAACTGCTCCCACATGGCTCCGTACCATGGGGTCCATCCCCCAGGAGCAAACTGCTCCAGCACGGGTCCCCCACATGTGGGTGGCAGCTGCCCCCAGACCCCCTGTTCCTGCATGGGCTCCTCTCCAACAACTGCTCCAACACACAGGAACAGTCTTAATCTGCTGCCTTGTAAATATTGCTTTTGTGGCTGCCGAGGGAAAAAAGGGGAAGAGACAAAGCTACTGGTTTCTACTGAGAGTTTCACATTGATGCTCAAGCTCGACATTTCTGTTGTTCAGTAGTAACAACTTCCATTTATATTCTCTACTGCTGTTTGCATTCTAGACTTCCTGTAGTCCATTTCTTAGCATAGGAAGATAAAGATTTAGGTATAGGTTTGGATGTCCTAAATTTGTAAAGGTATACTATTTTACCTGTATTGTTTTATGGGTTTGTTTGTTTTTAGTACAGGAAAGACTGTCTAAAATACTGTCTGATTATGTCAAAGCAGTAATTTTATCCCCGGTGTGAAGGAAGAAATTTTGTGATGACAATAAATCTGTGGTATCCTAATATTTCTTGGACTAGTATTGACAAACGGATGCATTTTTCTTCAACAATATAGAAACTTATTAAGTTTCTATATTTAGTTTATTAATAATGAAACTTATTACTAAGTTGCTAATTAAATTATTCTTGAATATGAAAAAAAACTTTTTTTCAGAAATATAATAACTTTTCCTTTCCTTTTGTGCAGCTCGACGACATTGGATTTTCTTTGAATCATCCTAATCAGTATTTTGCAGAGAGTCAAAAGCTATTAACTGGTGGTAGAGAGCTGAAGAAGGAACCAAGTCATTTAGGCAACTCTCAACAAAAAAGCAATAGTCAGGAAAGCATGACTTCAACTTCTACTCCCAGCTCTTCAAATACAACAGCTGATGCAGAACTGGAGGGACTGGAGGCATACTTCACTGAAGATTAAGCAGCTATGTTTTTTTTGTCTTCCTTTCTGTCTTTCTTCTTTAGCTGAATGTGTCCTTATACTAAGGAATATGCACTTCACTACCTAGAAAACGCAGGCATTTAGTGCTTTGAATGGGCTGATGAAAAGAAACTTACCGAGGCTGTAATCATATCCAGTGCTTACAGTTGCTGGTTTAGGATACTGGTGTATAGAGTGTGTCGAAGGATGGGAAATGAAAATTCATTCCTGATTCTTAAAGTGGTTTTTGCCTGACTTGCGTTTTTTGAGTTTGTTCAAAATGTTTAATTATTATATCCCATTTTCTGGTCACTTTTATATGATTCTTATTAATAAATAAATTGTAAAATACAAGGTTGTGGTATTTCCTTTTTAGCTGTCTGCGTATGGTAGTTAAGTAGGAGTTCTTGTGATTCAAGCTGTCCTCTGAAGGGGGTGAGCCAGTCTCTGTTTTCTACATGAGGAACCTGAGGGAAATCAACTCCCTTATTTGTGTACCTCATCATCAAATCTCGAGGGCCTTTTTGGTGCTTGAAATAGAACCAAGCAGAGTTTAGACAACCGTATGAAGAAGGTAATCCAGAAAAAGTGACACCACCAGCTGACTAATCTTGAAGAAGCCAAAGACTTTCTCCCTTTTATGGAGAGTGACCTAGCTGCTGGTAAGGCCCTGTAAGCAAATACAATGTTGTTGCTAGTGACAGGCCACAGGCTTTGTAGAAACTCCGCAAACCCTCAGTACCAAGATTTTCTGGGCTTGTTTTCTTTAGACTTGTCTTGGCCTACCTGGAGCTTTGTTTTAGCTCTAACAGCAACTGCCTAATAGCAGCTTTGCTTTGTACAATTGTCTGCTGTACTGCCTCCGTTTGTAACAGTTTGGGTGTGTTTCTGTAGCTAATGGCTAGTAATAAGCAGCTATTGCTCGCAGAATGATTGGATCTATGACCTGAGGTGCTGGATAGGAACAACTCACCAGTGGCCAGGTGCTGATACGTGAAGAAATACAACCTAAAGACTGGTGCAAAACAGGTTTTAGAGATAAGAGAATAAAATAGAAGAATCCAACATGAGTAAACCACACTACATAGAATGTATTTGGGTGCAATTTGCTAGAATTGCTAGACCAATGAAGAAGTCTGCAGAGCGTTTTGGGAAATGTGTAACGTTACCCCCAAGTGAAGGCTGAAGAGGAGAAGGACCAACCCCCACCATCAGCATCCTGCGATTGCTGATGAACAGCTTGGGACCCTGACCATTTGCTGCATGCAGGAGGATGCTGCTGACCTTAGGACCCCAAGGGACAATGGCAAGGTGTATGTACCACTGAAAACAGGGAGAGATGCAAAGAAATACGTATGTAACCGATACAGTTGTCTTATGCTAGAGGTTTTATTTTCTCTGCAATGTTTGACTATTAATGGTGTGGCTGGACTAATGATTATTTGTTTTAATTTTGGACTAGCTGTCAATCTTTTTGCATCTTTTGCTGTTAGAAGACCATTCACAACCAGGATTCACTTTCTTGAATTACTCCTTTATTTAGTGTCTGCTTTGTGTAAACTACCAAAAAACCTTACTCCTTTTAATACGTAGTATCCAAAGGAGTTACAGAAGTCCATCCTGAGAAAAGGCTCTGCTTGCTGGGTCCTGAAGGGCAGTTCTTGCTCTGGGCCCAAGCAGCAGGGAGGTACAGACACCTGTGGATGTTGATCTCCAGTTAATCTCTGTATGGAAGTGTTGGGCTCCACTGGTTGCATTAGATGGTTAAGAAACTGGACCTTAGGGATTTAAGTGTGCTCATGAGTGCTAACTATCCTCTGAATTACTGAATATCGCAGTTGGAAGTGCCTTAATGAACATTGTGGATCCTTTTAATGGAACTGAAACCGTTTCAGCCCTCCAATGTGACTTGTGCTCCTCATGCTCCTGGTGGAACAGCTGATCGAGCAGGTCAAGGTGTACTGGATGCAGGCAGCGTGTCCCAGCCACGGCCCCCAAATTTTAATTTACAATTGAGTAGAACCATCTCTGTTCTGCCCTAACCCTGCTAATGATGACATCTGTCACCCGCTCTATGAGTAAAACTCTTAGTGCTTCGTTTGTGAGCTCCCTCTGTGCTTTGAAATCTGTTATGGTGGGAGTGGGCTTCTTGCTCACCTATCTACATTGATTGTAACATTAGCAGCATAACACTATTTTTAGGAACACAAACACAGAACTTAAAAGCAATTTTCTTGTTACAGGGAGGAGAGTATAATCTCACAAATCCTCTGCTGAATGAAAAATCTTCATCTGAATTGCAGCAAACAGCAATGATTTGACAAAGCCTTTGTCCTCCACTGGTTTACATCATTATTGCCAGTTTGCCTCTCTGGAGGTACTAGAAATTGCTTTGAACTGTATTTTCTTCCCTTTTATTACCTGTCAGGGGGATTGTAATAAAAATATATAATAGAAAACATACAAATCAGTGCATACAGTTACAAGTAACTAGCAAAAGTTTGTAATTTGTTGTTTTTTTTTTTTTTTTTTTTTCTCTTTGAAAGCAGCTGAAGGTGATTTATTTTCATATTTCACACATTTTGACCATCTTGACTTTGAAAGCAGAATATTTTGAGTTTGATCCTTTGTAAAAACCCAAAATGAGAATCTTCCTTCGTAGCAGCTGGACACTGAAGAATTATTTGTCTCCCAGAGCTTTAAACTCTTACGGCCTTGTAATTTGAATAAGAATCACTTGTTCCTTGATTACAGAGCTCTTTGAGACTGGAAAGGCAAAATCAGTAAGAATATGCAAATCAATCATTTGGAAAACTCATCCTGCATTGTCGGAACGCTATTTAAAAATTGCAGTTAGCCAGAAGATAAGGATTCTGAAAGCCATTGACTGATACGATTATGCAGTAGTCAAAAACAAAATAAAACAAACACCACCAACCAGAATACAAAAGAAACAAACCCTGCTCTTTTACAAATTGGAAATAATTTATTTCTAAAGTATTTCAGATGGATCTATTTATGAGCATCAGCTGTCTTAGCTCTCCTTCCGCGTGGCTCTTTCAACTTCCATTGTATTTTGTAGCTTTAAGGGAAGGGGAGACACACCTCTGCATTTGGAAAATGTTCTGGACAAGAACACCTTTTTTACAAAATGTCATCCTAAATGTATAGCAATTACATTTAGAGGAGGGTGCTTCAAAAGGAACATAGTTTGTCCTTTAGTGCACTCATTTGCTGGGATTTGTTTGAATCTCTTAAATGCTGGAGGACCTGGGGCATTTGAATTGGACAAGGGTTACGAATGGTGGGTGCAAAAGGAACCTGAAGCATCTATGGAGGTAAATCGGTTGGAAAACTGGTTAAAAAAAAAAAAAAAAGCTGGCATAATGTGAAGTGAATTATAGCTGGGAAACGAACAGGAATAGATACCTAAGCTGTAACTTGATAACAGAGAGGAAGCACTAGAAATCTTTAGAAGTGTTTTTGGATAGATGAAAAGTAGGTCAATAGCTGGAGCTAGGAAGGTGCTGCTGAGAGCTCTGTCACCTGTCAGGGGAGAGCAGGACTTGGTGATTGGGCTGCAACCAGCAGAAAGACAAATGATCTCTTGACATCTCTTGAAGCAGAAGTGGATGCCACAATGAGAGCATCGCAAGATGCTGTTCCTAGCTGACACAAAAGGACTCGGATGAACTGAAGCTGTTCTGTCATATAATTATACACCTTAATTAAGATGAAAATTTGATAACGACAAGGACATGAATACAGCGGAGTCAGATATGGCGTAACCTTACTATTTATTTATGTTTCAGGAGAGCATTACATTCTGCTCAGCGTCAGAACTGTGCTGTGGGAGGTGTTACACAAAGGGAAGACAAGTCTGTGCCATGCTGAATGGCAGCACTTTAAATGTGAACCAGTAAAAATCAAGTAAGGTCAATTCAGAAGAAATATCTTTGCTCAACCTTCGAGTCAACCTGATACTTGCACTAATGGATGAAATGCACTGGTCTGTCTTGTACTCTTCAAAGGGGACGATCCAAGTGGTCCTTTTGGCCTTTGAAGTCCATGACACTCGGTTTTATTTTTAATGTTTAATAAGAATTGAATCCTAGCAGCTGCAGAGCACCCTTGGTTCAGAGGCAGTGTGTTTGGGTAGAGTACAGAGGAAACCTAAATAGAAAGAAAAAGCTTCATGCAGCCACTCGGTCTTTGGGTCTTCAGGGTTTCAGTGCTTTGCCCAACTACAGTTTTCGGAGAAATGTTTGGCTGGGGAAAAATACCACAAAACCTGCTTAATGGCCTGAGTTCTGCTTTGATCTCTGCCACTAGAACATAAATAGAAACACTTAAAGAGCTCTTCGTGTCCCGTAGGTAAGGGACGGTTGTAGGTGCTGTAGGGTTTTGAAGGGAAGAGGAGCCATGTCACTGTGACTTGGAACGGGGGTTAGGGGATGCTTACACTCTTGCTGTTCTGTCAGGAGGCACTGTTGGGTAGAATAGTTTCACCTACAGCTGATTACATTTTTCTTTTTAGTTGATTGTGATGTCCCAAGCGGTAATTACATGACTGTGTTTTTCAGGATCTGGTATTAACAGAAGTACAGTTTCTGACAGTCGAGGGAACTTCTCGTTTCAATTTACGTAGCTGTAACCTTGCTTCTTAAAATTTCATCATTATGATAACAAATCAAGAAGAACAAGTATAAGTACCTGAATCAACATACAAATAGGAAAAGGAAATTGTATTAAGTCCGTTTCAAATCAGTTGTAGGATTTGTAATATGAGTTTAATAACAATATAATATAGTAATACGGTTGAATGTGTTGGTATTGCACATATATATTCATTTGTTGAATGTAAGCATCTATGAGGATGTGCAGTACTCCTCTCTCTGCTTGTTTCTACCCATGTTTAGAAGCAATCCTTGAAAAAATATTTCTCACCTTTTTAACATTCAGGTGAAGAAAATTAGACTTCTGTACTGTAAATATTTCAAATGTGTTATTCATTGGAAAATACATTTAAATGTCCTTTTAAACTAAATCACTTATTTTTGTGGACTTTCTATGCATTTCCATACTACTGCTTAAACTGAATTTTATGACAAATATAAGGTGCCCTCCCCCTTGAAACCTTACGGTTTTGTGACCATGGATTAAAAAATGCCAGTTCATTTATTTGATCCCTAAGCACCAGTTAGAAAAAACCCTCACACAATAAAAATTTAAGGACCTCCAAAATTGTTCACAGACCATATGAAATTAACTCCTCTCTTTGCCTATCTAACATCCTCCCCCAAGTGAAATGATGAGTGCATGCACATTAAAAAAGCATCGGAGTAAAATTTGATCTATTTTCTGCAGAAGTCTCCACCCAGGCAGCCCATGACAATGAGCTTATGCCAGTTCTAGACACAGGGTTCTGCTTTCGATCTCCAAATTGTTTCTGAGTATATGAAGATAAAATTTTGGAGCAAAAAACAAACAAACCAAACTTGCTGTCCTTATCAGACATGCAGGTAGTACAATGCTCAGCTGCTTTAATTGCTTCCAAACTGAAGGCCAAATTTAACCCAAAGCAGGGCCATGGAGCTGGTGTATCCAAACTGGTTATCAGGGAGACTCGATGGGACATTTACTCTTCTCTACGGTCCTCCCCGGGCAAGTGTGAAGCCAGCTTGCTGAGCAGAGAAGAGCCACTCGCTTCCTGCAGGTAGCTGATTTTTCTTCTAAAGCAGTTCACCTGCGTGACGCTTACAAGATCTAAACAGAGCTCCAAGAGGGCAAAATCATCCCTCTCTATAACATATAGATGTATGCCAGCTATAACTGGGTCTGATAACGTGCTTTTGATAAACAGTTTTCATGACTGAAAAAACAATAGTGGTGGTGGTAATGGGCCTTCGATATTTTTGCAGGCAATGTACTTGCCATGTGATTGTCTTATTCCACGCTAGGTTCAATACTTATTAAATTGCCTGTTGTGCAGAATTTAAAACATGCTAAATCTGTTCCTCAAGGATTGCTGCTCAAATCTTTGCAGTAAACCCGGCAGCCAGAACTCTTGGTTCACATCCAGGTTATCAAAGGGCTGGTAGTTGCTCTCATCTTTGAATGTGTAGTGAACTCCAGAGATGCTTTATTCCCTTACTAGAATTTAGTGCTGGTTCAAAAATTTTATTTATACCCTTTAGCTGTAGCGATCCAGTATTTCTAGGTAATGCTTTAAGATTAAAAAAAAAAAAAAAAAGGAAAAAAAAAAAAGCTTTGTGAAAGTGAAAGTGCCTTTAAGCACATATAAGTTACTTTAATGAACGCTGCATTTCTTAGTGACAGTTTCGTAGAATTTCTTAAAGCCATTTGGAGCCTGTTGCCAATGATGAAGGTTGTTCCCAAGAAGCTAATTATTTTCCCCTGGTGTTAGTAATCCTGCACCTGTCCAAGTCGCAATTTTCTTCATTGATAATGGCTCCAAGATTCCTTTTCTATACCAAAAATTAACCTGAGGGATATTTCTGTAGCCTGCAAGAACAGTAACTTAAAAAAAAAAAAAGAAAAGGAAAGAAGTAGTACTCCTGTATCTAATGTTACTCGTTCAGCTGTCACCTTCAGCCATTGTAACTAGAGGCTAATTGCTAAGACCTGAAGTAGTCCATAAACCTGGAAGAAATGTCTAAATGCATTCTAGGTTTTAGTAAAGATGGGTTTTAACAAAAGTTATTAAGCTGATGTTATGAAGGAGTAGGTGGGCTCTTTCTACTTTGCCGAGCCTGAGCAGCCGACTGAAGAGCTTGTTCATCATCCTTCACTGAGCCCTGTGCAGCCAGGTCAGGCAGGTGGGCCTGCCTTGACCGACCGCTTATGAAACTCAGAGATACTACAGGAAGCCACATGCTCAATATATAGCTACACCAGGAGCCTTCTTTGGGACTTATGTTAATATTTGTGTGAAGTAAAAGTAAGTGGTAGGAATACACCAGGAATATTTTACCACGTCTTCCTACCAGTAAGTTGAAAAATGATGTCATTTCTTCCAATTCCAGATGTCTATGTATTTTCATTAAAAACATCAGCACTGCACGGTATTCCTGAGTTTTTTCAGAGCCTTGTATCTGTAGTTTTAATTTTCAGCTGTCGCTGATGGATTGCTTCATGAGTGAGGCGTTGGCTCTTTGCTCCCCGAATGAGTAAATACTTTCAGCAAATCTTTTCCACGTATCGTGGTGTTAACGTCTTCATGGTTTGCTGTGGTGAGAATCTTGCATGCAAACGTGGGGACGATACTTAACCTAAATCTCCTCTCTGGAAATGGTTTTTAGCTTGTGAGCATCCATCGCCGTGCTTCGCTGGGCAGAACCTGCGGCATATATGAGCTGCACGGCAGGATGGTGTCTGCGGAGGAAAAACGACTAAAGCCAGGGGTTACCCTGTACCTGTCTGCTCTGCCAGGTGGAGGACTAATGCCTAATACATGTTGTGTTGTGCTCTCTTGGACATCTGTGACTGGTAAAGCCTTAACTTCCCGGGGGGGAAGAGAGAGAGGTGTGTAGGGTTTCTGTTGGTAATCGCTTCAGCTCTTTCTTATGATTTGGGGTACGTGGTAGCACTGAAAGGTGCCCGGCCTGGCCTTTGGGGTCATGGGACGGCTTTGGAATAGGGCAGGGAAGGATAGAAGCATCAATGTATTAATTGTATGTGTGGAAGAACTGGTTGTGGGGTAGTGAGCTAAGAGGGTTGGATGTTGGCTGGTAGTTGCATGCATCAAAAACCTGTCGCAGCCCTAGGAAAACAGCAGTCCTCCTGGATGACTTCTTAGGGGTGTTTATAACTTGCTAGCATACAGATATCTCAAAATAAATACATTTCCTGTGCAGGCTTTCATTTCTATGAACTCACAGAGTCACGCTATCAAAAGGATCGTGACGTTCAACCTGGTTGTTTAGTCTTCAAAACCCCAAATGATTACAGGCTGCTGTTACTACTCACAGCTACTAATGGATGTGCCGTGCGGCCCCGAGAGCTTTTTTCCTTTGGCAGGCAGCAAGCCTTTCCATTTGTGCATGCTCTCTGAGAGGGGTTTTGGTCGGAAAAGGTCCCCAGATGGGTTTTTGATGTCAGGTTTGCTCTTCAGAATAGGTCTGGCTTAATGGAAGCACTCCTACTTCATGCTGTCCCTGTCCAGTTTTGTGCATTTTGCGTTCAGGGAATCTGGGAGAGGGAAAATGCGCCCCAGGAACGTGTGGAGGCCCATCTGCTTCCTTCATCAGTCTGTGGGAAGTCAAAGGCTGCTTAAACGATGACTGCTTAACAGAGTTGCAGTGTTTTGGTCAACAGATACTGCCTGAAAGTCTCGTTATTCCCCAAGAGCAGCACTTCCATTGCCAATCTGCAGCGCCATACTGAGGTGCCGAGGGCTGGGAATTGCTTCGCTGTGGCTTCAGAGCACTGACAGTCTGGAGCGTGACAAAACCAAAGGATCTTTCTGGATCAAAAGGATCAAAACCATCTGGATTCATTTAATCTGCTGCTGCTACACCACGCTTTTCTCTATAGAAAAGTGCATGCAGTAAGGAGCGCGCGGTGCAAAGAGGTGCAGTGCTGGCATTTGGAAGTCGGCATTTGGACACGAATCAAAGCAGCTGCCATCACTGCTTAAAAAAAATAAGGAAAAAATATACTTGGAAATGATAAGGAAATGGTTGGAAGAATACAGCATTATTACCATGTATATTAATTTCTGGAGGCGCAGTTGTGACGGTGTCTCATTGGTCATGGTCTCATTGCAGAATATAGAGAGGCCTTTTTTTTTTTCCCTCAAAGCTTACAGTTTTAAATTATGCAATGTTGTGATGAGTGAATGTAACAGATACGAGGGGAAGAAGAGGAAAACAAACAAAGGACTGTGACTAGAAGATGTTTTTACATAGATGCATTGTATAAACTGAAGGTTTGAGGTGAATTGCTAAAATGGCCACGTTAATTATGTCCACAGTCTCAGCTGGCCACTTGCCTACCCAATAAAAGCTGGCAATTTACCATAGCTATTGTGGCAGAAATGGGTACTGAGGAAGGATTGCAAATCAATGAATACAAAGGAGGAAAACAGACGAAATCATATTAAATGCTAAATAACCCTGAGCTGACGTCTGCGCCTCCCGTACTGGAGGCAGTTCTCTTGCTGCCCACAGACTTTGCAGCATCTTTGACAACGCAGAAGCTCTTGTTTGAACGTGGGCCCTCGTGTTCCAGCTCTTCATTTGTTGTCACTGCAACATTGCATCAATAAGGCAAAAAACAGAAAGACACCGATTGCAGCCTGTTCCTTGAAACCAGAACCAGCCGGGCCTTCCTGAATTTTAGGCAGCTGTACGGGCTGTGCTGCAAACTGTTTGCACCTTTCCAGCTGGTGATAACCTTAAGAACAGTCATTTTAAGGTGTCACTGGTGCATGGAAATGAAAATTCATCCACCATCTTGGGTCCGGCGTGCGCTGTATTGCTTCGCAGACTTGATTTCAACTAGCAATGGCTGGAGAAGAATAATTGATTGTTGTCTCTGCTGCTGCTCTGTCATACATTATGTTGAAAGCAGATGCCCGTGAGTTATAGCAAATCAAAAATCACTGCCTGGAAAGCTGAATGAAATCTTAGGCATCTGAGAAAACAATGCAGATGTGGTGAGATCTGCCAGGGGAAAGGAGGAGTTTAAGATGATTAACTGAGAAGGGGGCTTAGCCAGCAAAGGGCTGATTGCAGGTGGACCAAAAGGTAGAAAGAGACGAAAGGCTTCTTTTTTTTTTATTTTTATTCGTTTCCCCCAAGGATCATCTACCTCCTGAGCCTGCATGCGTATGTGAAAAGGATACGTTGGTGTCTGACAAGACCTTCATTCGCGATCTTGCCCTTTTTGGAATTAGTCTTTATATTTTGGTTTCTGAAGACACACTTCTGCCAGGTGAGCCTTGTGACAAACAACCACCCCGCTCCTATGTCCAACATTAATCACACAGGCAGATGATTTATGGATCGCTCCCTAATAAATGCTTTAGAGTCAGGTTTCTGTTTGCAGAGCTCTCAGCTGTACCTTGTCCAAGGAAAAATCCACAGTAGCTGGCAATTCTAATTTGATGTGGGTAAAAATACATTGGCTTTGAGTGACACTAGGCAAACGTGCGTAGAGAGATGACATTTCTAATTTGTCATCTCAGCTACGTCAGCTCTCAGGTTTTCAGTTCCTAATTATTTGTCAAGATTGTTTTAATGCGTCGGGTTTTGGTGTGCTTGGAGTTGCATTTATGACCAAGCAAGAGCATCTAGAGCCTGGATTTCTCTGGTGGTTTCAATCCAAGTAAAAATATGTAAATTTTATGCACACCAAATAGTCGTGACTCCTTCTGTTTTGAAAGACTTGCCTGAAAGAGGCTCTGTGTTTCATGTGAGCAATACTGGAGGTGCATGCAACCACTCAATCCCAGCTCTAAGTCTCATAGCATAAAAAGGTAACAACAAGCTTGATGTGTACTTACTGCCTGTTCAGAATACTTTTTTATTTTGATGGACAAATCTTAAATTTTCACTGTGATTGCTTTGAACTTCCTGAGCGTTTTGAACTGAGATGAGTGCTTTCCACCTGATAAAGCTAAGCTTTGCCATTGTGTGTGAGCCCTATAACATCTCATCCCTGGCCGCTGCCCCTGGCTGGGTGCTTAGGAAAAGGAAGAGGGCAGCGATCCTGCTCCGGGCAGTCCCACCTGCCTCCTAGTGATCATTCCTGGGCTAAACCCTGGGATCCAGATTCATAGGGTGTAGTAGATGCCATAGATAGCCCTAGATTGCTATTCCTGGACCTGTCTTCCATTAATTGCTGCAACAGTTTTCAAAGTCGTTCATATTTTTGACCTTCAGACACTTCCGTAATAATAGTTTCCGAGATGTGATTAGGTATTATGTGAGAAAACAAAACAAAACACCTTCTTTTTTGTTATTTTAAGCTTTGTGCCTGATTATATCATTATGTTATGTGACGAGAAGCAGCAGCTAATTGTTCTTTTCACCTTCACAACGTCACACGCCCCAGCTGTATCCTTCCTCAGTTATTGCTTTTCTAAACCAAAGCGTCGTCCTGCATTTCTGCATGTGGTTGTTATTCCATGCCTCTGATATTCCTTCTTCCTGGGCCTTTTTTTAGGAGGTTCCTCTCTACTCCAGGTGGTGTCCTGGTGCTCCTGAGGCTCATCCAGTCTCTGTTGCAACGTGGCCAATGAGTCTCATTGCGTATCCAGAGGCAGGGTTTCACATCTCACACTGGACCTGCATGAAAGCTGCTCCCAATTAGCTCACCTGTAATTGGGAACCCCGTAATTTCAATGGGGGGCATCCAAAGGTGTCTAGACATGATGTGGAGAAACGACTCTTGTGTTTTGTTGGCTCCAGAAACTGAGATGCCTCAAACACCTTTGCCTGGTAAGGGTCTGTATTTGTGACTGACCTGGCTGAATATTGATCAGGGTGTATAGATCAGTGAGTTATTGAGGCGATGCAGCAGAAACAAGTAATTCTCTAACTAAGAGTTCACAACAGCACACATTTTTTCTAATTTAATCTCTCATGTTGTTCTAATATTTACCAATAAAGAAAACAAACATGCCTTGTAACTAGAAAACACATGCAGGAGATAGTAAATTAAACAGATGTAATGGGAAGGATTTTTCATAATACCTTTTTTCATAACAAATCTGAGGCATTTTAAACTTTGTCATACTTCATGATGAATGCTGAGATTAATATAACTTCATTTGTATGAAGTATAATCGAGGCCACTCCATGGAGCCCAGAGTGCTCTGCTTCAAACATCATCTGCCTCGGCTGAAGCTTCAGCTGCAGTGAGAAATCTACTGCTAAAAAAAAGTCTGGTCTATTAAAAAAGATGCTTATAAAAAAAAAAGGTGGTGGTGGGAAGGTGGATTCTGTCTTCACATCTAGCAAAAGATAAATATAGAGCATCCAAGGGTCTGTAAATTGTTACATCTTTTGTTTTCAGAAAATTGGTTGTAGGTGTGACAAACACGATTTATTGTCCCTTTGGCCTGCATACAGATACTTGATTGATTTCAGTGTTGCAAGAGCTCAAGTAAGCCCCGTGTTTTATCATCATAGTCCTCCACGAGAGATCTTGAAGATGAGATGAAATGCCCCAAATATAAACTGTTCTTATAATTACTGATCGACCAAGGAATTGGATTGTGTATACTTTGTACCAGCCTTCTCTTGTTCCGAGCATCACACATCTCGTATTCTCTAAAAACAGGTATTTAGGCTTCATAAACGTGTTTGAATTTGGAAGGCTGCATTTTGTATTCCAGTCTTGTGAGTATACAGCCAGGGAAACTCCAGCTTCAGCAAATTTCATGCACTGGCTTATGTGCTGCAGCAAATGATTTTGAACTGATGCCATCAAACTGGCCTGTTTCATATTTTAATTATTATTTTATAATCATAAGTAACTGTTTACATTTTTGATATGCAAATTATTGTACGATCAAACAAAGCAACAAAAATATCTTTTGCTTGGCAGATTTGGTTGGAATAGGAAAACTTCCCCTGTTAGCTTATCAGTTTATAATGCAACCTGATTGTTTATGACAAGTAATCTTTGGCTACTTGGATATCCAACAGGGACAATGGGATACTTGATTCCTTTTTGACATAATGGCTGAACTATTCATTATCTTCCTTCCTCTAGATATGGTCCTCCTAATAGGTTAAGGTTAAAGACATGCATGGAGCAAAGAGAAGCGTGTGCTGTCTCCTGTTAATAAAATTAAGTTATTATTTTACAAAGCTGTGGGTTGAATATGTTCAATATATTTCATAAGCACTGAAAAATGGTTCAAAGCTGTACTCCAGTTACTTTATTAATTTCTTTCTGCCATTCTAGGATTTCTGTAAAGGAGAAATGTATTTTTTTAATGGTATTTTCAGGAACAGGAGCTTGTCAGAGTAATGGAGTCACAGAAGGAAGTTTATGATCCTTTGAGCGGGCTCCCAGTTGTATGACTTTTACCTCGTGTTTCTGATTTGCGGTGAGTGATTGAAATACTGCTTTGTGTTTCTCCACAGGTAGTTCGATAAGCAAACGCTTTTCTTCCTGACAAAAGGCTGGAGGAAAACAAAAATTCCGAGTTTCCTGTAGCTGCTTTTTGAGCATTCAGTTCCAAGGACACGATATCAAAGAGCCGAAAAAGATACCAAACAAGGAACTAAGAGACAAAGTCTTTTTTTGACCTTCCTCCCTTCAGTAACACCTGAAGCCTACGCTGGAGGGAAGGCACTTTTCATTGTCCATAAACCCAGCCTTTGAGAGAGTTTTCTTTGCCTGCTGAAGAGCATCCAGGCTCGGGAGCTTCCTTGCCTTTCACTGGGGCTGCTCCTGCATGCAGAGCAACGCGCTCTCTGTTCCTTTCCAGAGTACGACTATATTCTTGCAATCTCTGCTGATTTGGAAGAAGTCAATTTTCCATTTTCCAGAATGCGTTTTATTTGCTCTCTGCAGCTGATTAACATATAAAATATGTTGACATCTCTGTCTTTTGCCCTCTCCCTCGAATTTTAGCTGTTAGGAGAGGTGCACGCTTGGGAGCTATCCCAGCCTTTTGCTTTTTTTTTCTTAAACAATGGGATGAGAAGCAGTATTGATGGGGATTGCTCAGGAGGTCACACCACCAGTGGCAGCTTTCAGGTAGCGTGGTGAGCCCCAGGTGATGTCTGAACAGAAATTCAGAAAGAAATGCTTTGTCACAACTGGCTGACTTCTACCTTCTGACATGCATATTTCTCATTGATGTGCCACAAAATGGCTTCTCGTAGGCATAAATATACATAAAAGCAGTCACTAAACATGATTCTTAGGTGATTTACTCGATATTTAAGCAGTTGGGAGTCTGCAGGGGGAAGACAGTTTCGCCTACCTCATTACAGAGAGATACATCACGGATGGCAAGGAGAATAAAGAAGATCAGCAGAGCTGCACCTTCAGGCCATGGAAGAAGGTGCATAATACAGAAATAATACAGTAAATGGGAACCGGGGAGGTAATCCTGCCGAGTTAAGGAAGGTTCACATCCCGTCAGAGGCCCCAGAATGGGGTTTCCCTTGGTGATCTGGGAGATGATGTAGCAAAACCATTGAAGTATGACGGGAAAAATGTCATCTTGCCTGTTTGCCAGAAGCTGCCAGAGGCCAGATAAGGTCAAGTTTTGGTGGTGCTGGGCCTGTATTTAGAACTCCCTGGCCACATCTCTCAAATGGCGTGCTCTCCCCAGAAAGTTTATAGGGAAGGATGCAAATGCACCTTTTGCTGCCCAAAACTCCGTAATGCTGCAGTAACAGCTTTTGCTTTTGATGCTGGCTTTTCCTGCTTCATTAATCTCTTCATTGCTCCCTGATATTTGGAGAAAATGTGCAGCACTCCTCTCGATGAGCGTGACCTGGGAGCCAGGCCAGGCTGCCCGAGGGGTGCTGTGTGTGGGCAGCACTCAGCTTCCAGCATAAGCCACAGCCTTCCACTCTTCTTCCCTCCCAAACTTGAATTACTTGGTATTTTTTCTGCATAAGTAAGTGAACAATGAAGGCCTTGGCTTGCTGGAGCCCAAGGTAAGGATGAAAAGCTCGAGGCTTTGGTTGTGCTTGGAGAGTTGCTAATTTTGTAACATTTTTTTGCATATACCTGCTTTTAAATCTGAAGTGCAAAATTTTAAGAAGAGCTTGAAATCAGTACCCATAAGGAGAATTGATTGCAGGGCTGTTCAAAGGGAAAGGAGAACACGTTCCTGTGAGATGAGGGAATGGGATCTGAGCTGCAGAGCTGCAAGCATCCAAGTGCCAGCAGCGGGCAGAGAACCCTCTGCGTGGGGACATGCTGGAAATTTGGGACAAGAGTGAGTGAAATGTGTTCGTTTTCCTTCTTGAGAAGTGCAGCAGGCTCCTGCTCGTGCAGCAGGCACAGCCTGGTTGCTGCTGTTGGCCCTGTCCCCTATACTCTAGGTGTCCTGCTCTAGCACCTTGACGCTACAAGCTCTGGGTGTTTGGGGCAATCCCAGCTGCAGGTTCTGCAATGTTTTGGAGTTCAGGCTGCTCTGGGGCTTGCTGGGTTTCCACCTGCCATTTGGTGTTACTTTCACTCCCCCCGTGCTGCCAATGCAGCCTGCTCTGGCCTCGCGTTCACTCTTCTGCTGTGCTGTGTGCTCTAATCACTGGTTCAGATGCCACGGTGAAAAACCTGCCACCACCAGCTCCATCCCACCCCTCCAGAGTGCGAAACTCCCTATTTAAGTTATTTGCAGTGCTGTGGGTATCTAATTATTCCGACTGCTCTGTTTATCCGTGCTTGCAGCCTGTGCCTGTCTGGAGCCTGGGGAGGAGGAGCCCAGCTGGGTGGCTGTGTACAGCTCAGTTGCGTTTGCTTCTGCTTCCAACACAAAGGCTCTGGGTGCCGGTTAAATGCTTTATGAATTTGTTTCCTAAGACACTGCAGGTCAAAACAAGGGCTAGGACGCTGGCCCTTCATAAGGCATTTTGTTAGATGTGTGCAAGATTCAATTACTTACGCTACGCCCGGTTTAACTAACGAATTACCCTAACCTACCAGCTAGGTTGGAGGGGATTTGCCAGGCAGAAATGGAGACTTGTCTTTTTATGGGCTGGGAAAAATAATAGTGAGGAAATGGCCACAGAAGGAAAAGTGCAATAATCAAAATGGGACAAAACTGCCTCCAAGGAGGAAAAGAAGAATGATAGATCATAGCAGATTTGAGTGGCATCGGCTGTGCAAGGGGGAAGGGGGACTGGAGCTGACCCTGGAGATGTACGGGGCCAAAACTGCAGCGGTGTGGAGGTCACGTTTGTAACAGAGAATGGAGGGGGGGAAGACAGAGGATGAATTAAAGTCTTGATTTTATTTGCAGTAAGCTTGGGATGTCAGGGAAGCTCTCAGAGGGAGCTGCTAGCAAGGCAGCATGACCTGAAAATGCGAAATGAATTCAGTTTTTTAATGGTTGGAAAATTTCTGAGTCTTAATGAGATGGCAGCAAGGTTGTTATTTATGATGTCTCTGGTGCATAGTTGAAAAGAAACTGGAACACAACTATGAATTCACTGCACTTAGAAGGAAAGAAGAGGAAAAAAGAAAAGAAAGAAAAGCTCAGAAAAGGAGAAAGCCATACTGCTGCTTATGATGATGCCCTGGGGCCTTTTGGCAGACCTCATAACTTGTTGTCTTCCATTTTGCCTATCTTGTTAGGAAATGTTGAGATCCAAACGTGATGTACCCAAACTCAGCTTTGGACAGTTTTGCTCTCTTCTACCCAGCAAGCACTCGGTACGTTTCAGAGGCAAAGGTTTAATTGGGTTTGCATTTCTCATCGGTGGCTCCTGAGCACTGTAGATGCAGCATCGATTTGTCCTTTTCCTTCCAGCCCTGCTTGGCATCTGTTCTGCTGAGTGGGACAACAGGAGGATTAAAATGGTTTAAAATTGGGAAAATAGCCAGAGTGCCAATAATAAATACAAGAATATAACTTTCAGGTATAACTCATGAAAGGGTTGGGTGGAAAGGAGGGAAAAGCAGCTGTATTTTTGGATGGAAATCCTGACAGGTCTATCAGTCAAGATGAAATCTCACATTATGTAGTGTTTTTAGGCTAGAAATTCCCCTAACTGCTTTGCAGAAATCCTTACTAGCTGATTTGCAGATTGCATTGAAATCGTTCCTCTTGCTACCGAAATGTCATTTCCACTAATAATGGACATTTTGAAATGGGAAATGAATAATGTACAATCCGTTTGAAATGTTACGGGTAGTTCGTGGAGGCAGAATGTAATCTGCCAAGAAGAAGCGAGATCGTTACCCGCACTCTTCCAATAAATGTCACAGGGTGTTTAGCAACTGTGGGAGGGTGAACTCAGCCCCGTGCCTCCGAATTGATTTTGCAGTGTTTGAACTGGTGTTTTTCATATCACCGCCTGAAAATCACTGCCCTGAAGTCGACGGGAAGGCTTTCCTCACCCCTGCCAGGGCCTACCAACAACAGGCTAATTGCTTTCACAGGCTGATTGCTGAAATAAGGAGAAAGAATATTTATTTTTTTAATTTTTTTTTTTTTTTTTTTTTTTTTTACCAGGTGTACAGGGGCTGGAGAGACCTGCTTCTTTCTAGCCTCAGTCAAGAGCTCTTTGGAGCAGTCCTGTAGTAAGGATACATGGCCAGTCATGATTTTAAAAGGCTCAAACACCCAAATCTTTTTATCCAGCATGCATACTAAGCTATCAGCACCTACTGATATTTACTACCCCGTGAAATGCATTTCAGAAGACCGCACTTTTTTTCCAAGATTTCCAGTAAAAAATTATGAAACTATTTAAACCATGTAACTAGGCCACAGAGTGATTCAACTTTAATGAAAAGGAGGTGTAAAAGCCTCTAATATTGCTTACATTAAGGAGATGGGCTCTTGAGCTTTTCTATAACATCAGCATCAACACAGGGCTCAAAATATAAATAATTAGTGGAATTTGCAGACACTTGGCTGAATTACAAGTTTAATATAATTTCATTGATTTTCCCCATAGCTAGTACCCATTTATATTTATTTGAGCAGAGAAGGGGGAGGGAGCAGAGCTGGGAAGCCCTTACCTTAAAGTAAATCAGATTGATTTTTACTTAACTTTCCCAAGGAATGCTGAATAGTTTAACAGGAATTGTACCCCAGTGATTATGATGAGAAAATAATAGCACTATTAAAAATAATCACTGCCTGGGATTTATATCTGAGCATTTGCCTTACATGCGCATATAAAATGGCCTGAAGAATAGAAACCAATGTGTAATTATAGGTATTTAAGTGTTGTTAAAGCAAAACAATTGCTTAGATTTGAAATCAGACTTGAGAGTGTTTAAGAATAAAATGAATTTATTCTCACATGACCATCCTGTTCAGTTGTAGTCTCTCACTACACTGAGGCTTTCTTCAATTTTCCAGCTGAGTTATTAATTCTAAGCTTAAAAAGAAACTGAGGATGGAAGTGCTTGCTGAAAACTGTACACAGGTGTTTATTACAGGTAATGGGAGAGGTTTTGGGGTTTGGGAAATGTGCGTGTGTTGAAATTAAAAGGTTTGGGGAAATATTTCAGGAAGCTATCTGCTACAAAAACTCCTCAGGTTCTGGGTCTGTGCGTGTGGCAAAGAGATTGAGAGAGCCCTTGAGGGCAGCAGTGCTTGTGGTGGTTTTATGAGACCGCAGGTCAGCCCTTGGGATTTTGGTGGTTACCGCTCTCCTTAGCCTGTTTAAAACCTCATCTAGAAAATGTCAACGTCTAGCAATTCCGGATAATTAAACAAACAAAGAATCCTTTACCCAACCAAATGTAGAATATGAGAACTTGCTCTTGTGATCTTGTATGACTTAAAATCACTCCATGGACTCCTTAAGGGTCTAAAGGGTGAAAATGAGAAGCCAGTCATTTCATTTATAGGTGCAGGGTGCAGTACAGACTCTGTAGTGGCTGGGGACCTGCTGGATATTTGGGTATCTCAAGGAATGGTGGCTTAACACTGCATGTCCACAGTAATTTTCT
Source organism: Netta rufina (assembly GCF_964035555.1). Classification (NCBI taxonomy): domain Eukaryota; kingdom Metazoa; phylum Chordata; class Aves; order Anseriformes; family Anatidae; genus Netta; species Netta rufina. The sequence goes on along the minus strand of NC_140125.1, from coordinate 94,910,572 downwards.
TACCATTGTGTTGTTTTTTTTCTGATCCCCTCCCTAATCCATGACCAGTTGTTTCACCTCATCCTTACAAAAGGAAAAATTCAGTGGTGAAGTATGAACAATTTTGTTAAGCAGATTTTTTTTTTTCCATTCTCATAAAAAATGGAAGACGGTGCCCATGATGTACCCAGTAACAGGTACATAAGAACAGGCAATTGCTCATAAACCAATGTGTTTATTTTTGTGGCATTGCAGCTGGGCGATTAACATGGCTTGTTTTCTGGATGGCAGCAAGGTCACGCTTCTAGCTCAAGGCACATTATTACTTACTTGCTGATAATATTTTACTGAAAAGGATTGCAACATGAGCCCTAAATGACAGATGAAATTGTTGTTTATATATAAATTGGCCGCATTAGTGTCTGGAAATTAGCATAATAGATACGAAACTCCTGCTTGAATTTCAAAAGGCAGCTTCCTTTTTGAGCCCCCCATGGATCTCATTTGGGGTCATTAAGTCATTAGCAGGCGGCAGGGAAATTGTAATTTTGCTTTTCTTCAACCTAACTATTCCACTGTGCAGCCCCTTTCCCACTCTCATTACCACTTTTACTCGAGCTGATTGCTACCGTGGTCTCTGAATAAACCTTTGCTGGGTATACAAGAAAAGGTGAGAATCTGAGTAAAGCAGTTAAATCGGTGTTTATAAAATTATCTCCTTGGACTTAATTATCACGAGCCTGCTGGTTGCTCTGATTCTGCGCTTGCTTATCCCTTGACTTCCTTCCCTTGTTTGATAATACAACCTCTCATAATCCACGTAAGCCTTGCAATATATTTTACTCTCTTGCTGACATTTCACTCGGCTGTTGGTATTCATCACTAGGTATCCCAAAAACGCCTGTCAATTAATCAGTCATCAGTCTGCAGAGTGTTATTAGAGTCAGGGACTAAACACCTGGATTTCAAATGAGGCAGCATTTGTCAATTCATGTGACTCATGCTATGAAAAAAAGAGAAATTGCACTATGTTGCTGCCAGCAGCATTCAGGACGGACGGTGAGAATGCAAGACAAACTCTGGACCAAATCCTGCTGGAGCTTTTAGAGTTATTTTTCAACCTCAGGTTTTGGCTCCTTCTCACCTTATCTGTTGTGGTGCGCAGATTATTCTGTCTCATGATTAAAAAAAAAAAATGTTCTGAACCTAGCGTGGCCTTTAAATGCTGTTTTGGAAATTGTAATTTCAAGGAAATTTAAGAGTACATTCGAAGAGAGAATGTGAGCAGGCTGGAGCAACTGAAAAAAAAAATAAATATATATATATATAGGTTATCTTTACTTCAGACTTTGGAAGACATTAATAAATGAAAAAAACACTTCTTAGTAATTCCCTCCTCTGCTTTTCCAATTCCTAAGGGTTCATGTTTTTGTTCTTTCCATGAGTTGTAAGCGTAGTGCACGCATTTCAGGAGGTGGCATTTGGTGGGAGCAGCGATGCCAGTGGAGGGGGGCCAAGCCCTACCCCCAGTGCAACGCCTGGGGCAGGGGGCTTCTTCTGCAGGTTCCTCCCCCTGGACTCTGCTGTGCTGAAGGAGAGGCTGAGGAAGAATTTCTCTCTTCTGAAGAAATATTAGTGCATTCTGCTGAGGAGAAAACAGCTTCTCAGACAGCGAGCTACTTTCCAGCCTTGCTCTCCACTCTGGCCATTTGTTACCGAAGTCCTCAGCTCCGGAGCACTTGAAAAATGAGTTGCTACAGCAGTGATGAACAAGGGTGTCCAGGTGGAGTAAAGAGGTTTTCGTTAGTCAGCTAAATGTTGGGAGTTCTCTGTCCATGTTCACGAGCAATGCCACACTTTATTTACAAATCAGACTTAGTATCTCTGAGGGAATGGGTTTTGAAGGGAATTTCCTGGTCTGAAAGAGGCAGGGGGGATTCCTATCTCCTTCTTCATTTCGCTTACACGTTCTGATTGGTATAGCAATCATTTTGGAGAAATACCTGGCCTCACGTTCCTTTTTTTGATTATTATTATTTTTGAGACAGGAAAGCCATCCCATGCAGACTTATTTGGCTGTTCCACAGTGTCGAAGGCCTTTAAGTGAAGTAATCTTTCATGGGGCATTGTTCAGCACTTGCTTTTGACAACCCAGAACAGTTACTCTCTGCGGTATTTGATGAATAATGGCATTTGATTAGTACGTGAGCGCTGGTTGCTGTAGAAATGGAAGCTTAGCGCAGAAATCAGACAACAAAGATTCCAGTCTTGGAGTTGTCAGGGTGAAGGCAAACTAGATGTGTAACGAGCAGAGATGTAATGCAGATGCCTGCCAAATCTTCCGTGTTAAGTGTTGACGTTTTGCGTGCATAATAACCTTTTTTTATTCCTTTTCTACCTCACGGATCTGAGCTTAGACAGGGCCAAAGTACAAAGGGAGGTGGCAGTGGGGTGACTGTGAGCACCGTGAGGAGCTGCTGGGGGCTGCGTCTGCCCTCAAAGCAGCTGAAGGCCGTGGCATGTATATGTACGTATACATGTGTGTGCACATGTACATGCAGCTCGTGTCAGGACTGGCTCACCCTGGTAGCAGCTCTCCTGCAGGAGCTGTGCTAGCACTGCTGGTGTCTGCTGAGCCCTGCAGGAAAGATGCAGATATCATGCTGCTTTTGTTACAGTTTCCTCAAGCAGCCTAACTAAGCTGATAAAAGCATATCTGTATCTACTCTAGGGGTTTTCCAGGCAGAGCTAAGCAGGCTTTGAGATGGGGTATATATATTTTAAACATTCATAACCAACGTAGCTGTTCCAGCAAAGCTTTATGGGGTGCACTTAGCCTTGATAAAAACGACCCCTGTGCTGCTAACCTTTGTGTACTGCCATATTTTAGGCAGGGCTCTCTCTGTTTTTTAATGGCATGTCCAATGTAACGCAGTACTGCAATCTGTCCGTCAATAAAAATGCTATTTCCTCCATGTGCTCACCTGCTATGATGATATTGAAGGGATGCCAACTGCATCGTGTTTGTAAACAGTGCCAGATTGGGACTGCATGCTCCATTCTGTAGGATCATGTCTGCAGAGGAACGTGGGCATCACTCCATTAAGCAGCTCCCTTTGCTTTCCCTGCCTTTCTCCTTGGCACTCACTCCTGGGGAGGCAGATCCTGCCGGCAGCTTTATTTGTGGCTGAGGAAAAAGACACAGCATAAGATGCTCGCGCCGTATTTATCATCATCTTGCCCGCCTCGAGGAGGAAGCTGCGGGCGCTGTGATGGATGGAGGACGACTCGACCAATTTTGCTGCGGTTTCTGCGAGTGGCGTCCTCCATCTCTGGGCAGAAACACGGTGTCATTTCTTGTAGCTGCTGCACAGCAGAGCTCTGATCTCTTGCTCCTTACTCTCTGCAGATGACCACGGTCTTTAAAGGAGTTTTGCCTGATCAGGTACTGAAATTGCTGTCCCAGGGTGTTTGGTAGTGGTACAGGAGAAAGTCTGCTCCTCCTACCTCCTCTTCTCCAGGGGTATGAGTACTGCAGCATCAGGTCAGGGTCACATACAGCATAAACCGCCAAATAATTTAGTTGCAAATTAGATACACATCCTGGGAAGAGGATACTAATGCATTCATGCTAATAGAGGGCTTTGTCATTTAAACTGAGCTCCCGTAACAGCTACCCCTTATTTATATTAATATGATTTTGAATTGTTTACCGTGTATTATCACTGAAGGGACACATTGTTAGATAAGATTATTAACTTGCTCCCTGAAGAGCAGAGTTCAGTATTGCCTTCTAGTTTGTTATCCCTGTTCACTTCTCGCTGCAGATTTATTCCTTCCCCATCTGCTTCGTGTTTCTTTCAAACAAAGGCCCAGATAAAAGACTGCAGACACGCATCATTTTCCTCTTGGCTTGCAGGTGGTGACATTTCTGTGGTGGTGATGGCGAGGAGGTCTTTGTCAGCATCTTGCTGCCTCCTGGCTCTTCTGGATGCTGCCCAATTGGTGGTGGTGGCACCACCGAGGCTTGGGGTCCTGCTGGTAGGGTGGTTACAGCCCTGGTGGTTCCCACTGTGGTAATTTGGTTAATTCCCTGATGAGTGCATGGCACTTGGAAGTGGCTTCTTCTCCCTAATCAGATTAATGAATGCAAAATGTGACTGTTCCCTACTGGCTAAGTTGTATTAAGTGCGAGAAAACACCCAGAGATTAAATAACAGCTCTGGAAATCAATCTCATTAGCTACTTACTGTTCTTTTTTTTTTTTTTTTTCCTTTTTTTTTTTTCTTTTTTCTTTTTCCTTCTTATATGAAGATATAAAAGCCTGAAAGTGCAGTAAAAAAACCAGAAGATAAATAGTCTGCTTTCAGACATTGAATTTCATTGCTTTCTTTAGAGGAAGGAGGAAATTTACGTGTGTAATTTAGTGAATTGTGTATTAGAAAATGACAATGAAGTAACTTTGGCAGCAGAAAAATAACCAGTGTGTGTTCTATTTGTTCTCTACTGCTCCTGGTTAGGGAATGAATCTTCTCTTTGCGCCATGAGGCTGAGCCATAGGTTATGACAAAAAAAAAAAATTGGGATCAGTTCAGCAACAGACGTGTCTGCTTGCAGAAGAGAAATCTCTCTTAATCAAGAGAGAGAACCAGGGAGGAAATCCTGATCTTCCTCAGCTAGCAGCTGTAGAAAAGTTGCCTTTCAAGATGTCTGATAAAACAGGTAAGTCTACAGAATAGCACAGCTCTCTGCTGCCTGTGCCCAGTGTGCTACACACACCAGCTCTGCACCCTTTCAGGGACATCCCCGGTACTTGCACCGTTCCCTAGAATTAAGATGCCATAGATCTTAATTTTGCTCTCACCTTCACTCCCTTTTTGCATATCTTTTCTCTGTTCCCATATTATGACCCTTTGAATCCTTAAATATCCTTATTTCTCTCTTGTTTTTCTAGCAATGGTGGATCCCACTTCAGAAATTCTGTCTTTCCATGGAGCAGAGACGTATTTCTGCCCGTGGATGAGCTCATCCTTTTCCCAGTGTGACTTGCTGGCAACGGTGTTTCATGGGCAGGGAGGGTAAATGTGACTGGGTGCTTGGTCCATAGCTTGCAGAGCAGACCCCATGGAGGAAGTCTTAGAAATGAATAAGGAGCAAACACCTTGCATGCTGGCAGCCTCCTCCTCCTCCTCCCCTTTTTCCCTGCATACTAGGAGGAAAAAAAAAGGGGGGGAGGGGGGCTCTCAAATGACAGAGGCATTGCCTAAAGATTATAGATTTTGGAGAAAATCAAAGCCAAGCTGTCTCCCCTTTCTGGTTAAACTTCTGAAAGGTTACCCATCCCAACTCTAAACGTGTTGCCAGATGTGACTGGTGGGTGTTAGGAGTTATTCTTACTTCCCACCTCACAAAAAAAGTCAATGACGACAACAACAAAAACAGGCCTATCTGAAGAAAAGCAGAAAAAAAATGCCAGTCCTTTTGCACAGCGAGTAATGTTGTGGAGATAGGCTGCTTGGTCGATTTGCCACACTGTGTACAGTAAGGCTTGTGGCTAAGTACAGAAGCTGGATTCATCCAGGCGGATATCCATTAGGTTCATTTGTTTCATGTTGACATAAACTCAAGTGCTCTCAACAGGGGCTTGTTGTGCTGAGACTGTCACCTTGAGTAATGGCTGCTCATGTGATAACTCAATGTACCTATTGGATAGCGAATGACTTACCGAGGCTTTTTGTTGAACCAATGTACAGCACAAATTCCAGTTTTTATAAATGAGGGCTGGTGCCTGTTACAATAAATCAGAGCATTTCTTGTTCCCTGCACTTCCAGCATATTTAATTTAAGCCCACAATCGGACAAGTCAGTTGTGATTGCAGGCTTATTTCTGCTGGTAAAGGTGGTGGTGGCGAAATTCACCTCTAACAGTGTTTCTTTCAACACTCTCCAAAATTTACCCCAGCTCTCCCAGGAGACACTAGGTGGCACTGGCTCAGCCCTGCTGACCTCAATAACAATTTGCCTATGAGTATAGCAGGACCACCAAATTGTGGCTGTAGTTAAGGAAGGGATCTTGCGTTGATTGCATGGAGAGCATGGCTTGTGGAGCAGGCCCTTGGCAACCATTTTGTGAACAGCAGGCTGGGCAGCCTGGTGTGCAGGGCTGCCATAAACTGTGGGATCACATCTTTGCCCCATGTGCTTGCTGTGCCCACACAGCAATCATCCTGTGTGCTGGCAACACAGAAGGGTGAGGCAGAAGAGGGGACGAACGTTTGGTCTTTCTAATTATTCTAAATTTGACACTGTGGTGGTTTTACTCAGCTGCCACAACTGCTCTCTAATTCCTCCTCCACAGATGGAAGGGGGGAGAAAATAAAAAGAAAAGGGCTCAAGGGCTGAGATAAGGACAGGGAGATCACTCAACGATTATCATCATGGGCAAAACAGATTCAGCACTGCAAGATTAATGTAATTTGTTACTTATTGCAGTGAGAAACTAAAAGCAAACTAAAAATACCTTACCCCCCCCCATCAACTCTCTTCCACTTCCTCCCCCTGAGCAGCGCAGGGGAACGGGGAATGGGGACCACGGTCAGTCCCTAACACTTCTCTGCTGCTCCTTCACGGTCACTCTCTGCCCCTGCTCCACGTGGATTCCCTCCCACGGGATGCCATCCTTCCCAAACTGAGCCTGCGGGGGCTGCCCACAGGCAGCAGCTCTTCAAGCACTGCTCCCACATGGCTCCATACCACGGGGTCCATCCCCCAGGAGCAAACTGCTCCAGCACGGGTCCCCCACGGGTGGCAGCTCTCCCCAGACCCCCTGCTCCTGCGTGGGCTCCTCTCCATGGGCTGCAGCTCCGGCCCGGGGCCTGCTCCTGCGGGAGCTCTCCACAGGATGTTTTTTTCTTTTTTTCCCTTTCTTCAGTCTGCTCTCCCAGAGGCCCACTCAGTGTCTCTCCCTGGCTCGGCTCTGGCCAGCAGTGGGTCCCTTTTGGAGCTGTCTGGAGCTGGCTCTGATCTGACATGGGGCAGCTTCTGGGCCCTGCTCACAGAGGCCACCCCTGCAGCTACCCTGCTACCAAAACCCTGCTGCATAAACCCAATACAAACATTAATGGCTTCTGAAGAGCACTTGCTCCCTCCAGATCTCTTCCCTTGCTTAACCTCTATTGTGATGAGGGAAAAAGACAAATTTTCTTTTTCTTTCCCAATTTAAGTGTCACTTTTCTCATCCCATATGATAGTATTTGGCAGAGGAACACTTACCTCAGCATCTGGATCCCTCCTGCACAGTTCACAGACCCAGTGTCCAACAATTTCAGTAGCTTTAGATAAAACACATTTTTCTTATACCCACACAGCCTTTCAGCAGAGAGCTTCGCCCATTTTGCTCCAGTGCAGATACCAGTCGTTGTTTTTCTGCAGGTGTAAAGCACAGATGCTCTTCAGTTCTACCTTGGAGGATTCATGTGGAGAAGAGCTTTAGGGATGCCATATAAAGCACATAAAATTCATGGAGAGTTTGAGATGTATTGGTGACTGCCTGATTACCAGTAATTTGTTTGACGCAGGTAGCGTGGAGTGAGCACAAACGACAGCAAACCAGCTTCCATATTTTAATCTGGATTTTTTTTTTTCTTTAACAAGGAGAGTGAGATTATTTTCTGGCATTCCTCCACAGCTCTGCACAGTCTCAAATTAAATTGCTAGAATGCTGCCCTGAGAGATTTTAATTTACATTTCAATAGTCCAAAGCAGCAGTTAGTAAATCTCCTTCTTGGAGTAAGCTTCAGTTTCTGGTTAATCACTAAAGTTTCTGAAATTGGTGAGAAACAGGTGTTTAATCTCTTTAAGGGCTAAGGTATAATTTCCTTTGTTGTGGAAAGCTGTGAGCCCAGGAACTCTGCCCCTTTGATAGCAGGGTTTAAAAGTATCAACCCACAGCTTTTAATTACTGTCCCCTCAGCTGCGAAGTGATGCAGGAGAAGAGAGTGGTGTAGATCGATGCTGCTTATGACTGTGACCTTGCCATGACCACGTATGCTGTTTTTGACAGTTTGGACAGCCTTGAACAGCGTACTTTATTCTGAGGTTAGTATGTGAGAAGATGTAGCAGTCAGCAGGACATACTGAGACCTGTTATCAGCATGGGTGGCTCAAGGCGTCCTGGCCTGCCCGGGGAGCAGTGAGAGGTGATACTGCTGCTTGGGCCATGCTGAGAAAATGGGTCTGTCAAACAGAGCAAATGAACAAATGTGCTGCAGTGGGGTAGGAAGTCTGCTCCTGGCTTACTAGTGGTTAAAAGAAGCCAGGCTGCTGGTTTCAGCAGATCTCCTTTCATGAGAATGGCTTTTCTAGCCCCTGCTTTCAGCCTCTGTGCCAAGGGAGGAGGAGATATATAGGTGGGCCCCATGACAGCACCCCAGGCTGTAGGGCAATGCCCTTGTGTATAGCAATGCTGCACCTTTTATCTTTAAAACTCTCCTTCATGTAATGTGGTGTGTCTGGGACTTGTTCCTGTTGGACAGTGGGTGCAATGGATGACTATTGCAATACCTATGCCTAGAGGTGGACTAAAAAATAGATTAAAAAGAAGGGGGAGAACATCCCAGTACAGAATCTGTTTAATAAGAACATTTATCTGAAGAATCCTATTTCCCAAACCTCTGGTGGAGCTACTTTCTTCCTACTTTCATAACACCTTGCAATTGCAAAAAAACAAAAACAAACAAAACCCCCATGCCACAAATGGTCCCCCCCAACAAACAAACAAACACAGCACAACACCTCCAACAAAACAATGGTAAGCAACTCTGATCTGGCATCAAAATGACTTTTCATACACACAGTTGAAACGCTAAAAGTTATATTTCCATAAACTGGAAGTGCATGTTGGGTGGGAGAATATTCATCTGAGTATTAGCACAGTGCTTTCTTGATCAGAAACAAAAAATCAAACTTCAAGCTGCTGTCTCATCAGAAGCTAAAAGAAATTAAACTGATTTTACCACTGAGCATGCTGTGGAATGCACTTTCTGAGAGTTTCCCTCTGCCCTCCACCTTACCTGCCTTTAGTCTTTCTCTGTTGTCCTTCTTTAAGAAGTATTCCGCGACTCTTCCTGGAAAATAAAAGTCTCACGCTCCTTTCCCAGACCCCATGTGCACCACTTGCTCTGACTCCTATGAGGTATTTTGATGTCTGTTAGAAAAAAGTCTGGGCTGACATACAACAGCGCTATGTTTACACTAAAACTAAAACCCAAAGCTCCAAGACCCAGGAAGCTGCTCCCTCAGCAGAACTATTACTCCTTGACGGTCACCTCCCCACCTTCCAAATTACTCTGTGGGCAGCTAGAGATGTTGGCAGTGTAGTAAGTGCTATATGACATTACAAGAAATGGAGCCAGGTATCACGCACAGGTTATTGTAAAGAAGTACCTCGGATGCCTAGAAAAATAATTTCATAGGAAATGAATGTATGAGGCAGTCTGTGACCTCTGATAGTGTGCATCTGACTCACTTAACACTTGACAAATGGTTTAAACTCAGTGGCTGCCTTTGGAGGAATGGAGCATACTCTTAGCCCAACCGTAAGCATTTTTCCAGAATAACACAGAAGTTAATGTGCTACAGTAAAAGCAGCTGCTTTATTTAATGACCCATTTCATCATGTATTTCCTGTCTTCAGCTATGAAATGCCAGCAGTTTTCAAGAAGTCTGGGAGTGTCCTGGCAATGAAGTGCTTGTTATTTATGGGGGAAGGAAAGAAGCAAGTGAGAGTTGTGAATGATTTCCATCAGTGCTGGAGGCATCCTCTTCTGACTGGGCCTGGCATGGTGGCCCTTGGGTAATTTCTCTCTCATGACAGGTAGAAAACTCTTCCTTGCGCCTTTCCCTGCTTGCTACTGCTCAAAAACATTGTGCGTTTACGGGTAAAATGCCAAAAACGCTTTAGAAGAGTTTTGGTGTTGGACTGCAAAATCTTCAGGGCTGTGATGCAGACAGGGTCACTCAGCAATGCTGCTGTAATGCTCACTCCTTTTCTTCATCCTCTACCACCAAGGAAGGAAATTATGTAGTTCTGCTCTTAGTGTCCTAGTGTCTTAGTGTAACTAATCTTGGTAAATAAATTGTGATCATAAATTACGCTTTTTTATGGAATACAGTGGACCACAAGTGGTTGCTTTCCTGTAATCACTATACCACATAAGCTCTTTATTTCTTCAGGAAAAAATACATTAAGAGAATAAGATACAATACAATGTAATTATTCTGCAAGTGTTACTAACTGGAAGATAATACAATGCAGTTGTCTTTTTTATTTAAGAATGAAAATAGTTAGTTCTGCTTGTTCTCATTCAAAATCATCAAATGAATTAAGCTTCTAGTGTTGCAGAGCAAACATACTTCCAGGAATGTTTCTAATTTGCACATAAAACTATTTTTTTTTTTTTTTTTTACTCTTGGAGTGATCAGCACTTCATATACTTCTCTAGCTTGTTCTTCACAGCTGATTCCTACAGACACTGCTATATGGTCCTCCTTGGTATGGGCTTGATAGGGAAGGGAAAGATGTTTTTAACAGATATTTGGAAGCAAAGCTTATGGCCCATCAGACAGCTTCTTCTGGGAGGGTTGTTTCATTCAGGATCTTGTCTGTAGTCCATGTCCTAGTGCAATGCCACGAGCTGCTGAGCTGAACAGCTGCTGAACTCGGCAGGAGCAATAGGGCAGCAGTGGAGGAGAGAAGGGATGGCCTTCACCTTACAGTGTCACCAGGGGTGTCGTGCTGAGTGACCCAGGCACCCGAGGCTCTTCAACTGGTGGACAACCCTGGGATCCATTTGGCAGTGGGAAATGATGTGCAATTGAGTAATTTCAGGTGGTCATGTCTATCCTTTTCCCAGGTGTGTCTGTTCATAAAGCTGTGTGTTAATATGTGAGATGAAAGCAAATATTTTTTTCTTTGTATGCTTTTCTTCCATCTAATGTCCTCTTCCTTCTTTGTCTTGCAGCGTGCTGCAGGTCCTGTGAAAGTCCTTTACGACCATTGAACTGGATCAAAATTCAGGGTCAGTTGCTTTCCAACGAAGACACTCTTTGGCTTCTTGTTCATATACTCGCCTGTCTACATTCAGACGATAAGACCTCCTTTTCTTAGGTTATTGTTTCTACTTTCCAGTTTACCAGAGCATGGTAATAAAACTGTATCGGGCTATTCTTCTTTTGTAAGTAGCAGCATGCCATTTTCTGTGGTGACTAGAGGTGGAATAGCCTCAGGATATAGGAAAACAGAATTGCAAAATATCCCTATTATGCAGGCATGACCTTGAAAGGGATCCCCTTTATACCAAGCTCCCTCTGCCTCTTGTGTATTGGTAAGTCTGCTAGGGACTGTAGAGGCAGTTTGTTATTTTCTGAGTTTTTCTCTTAGTGCCCAAGGTGAGTAGCTGGAATTTCATTCTCTTGTTGCTTACCTGCAATTTCCAGAATTCACATTTAAAGGGCATTTTTATCTCTGGAGAGCTAATATATAAAAGTAGCACATTCTTATGAAGCTATTTCATTTCCTGTGTGTATTCAGATTTGGATTTAGTTTTGCCCATTGCTGATGAATTTTCTACATTTTTTCTGCTTATTTTTCCTCTTGGTCTTAGCCCTGCAAATACATCTGGAAAGGACTGAAATGGATTTTCTTCTGATTTTCCCAGCAGTTTCAGTGAGCTGTTAAATAAGATCTGGTTGGTGGTGCCAGGTTGAACCCCCACTTACCTCTGTGTGAGGGCAGTAAGGGAACAGAGAAAAAGTTTGTGAAAACTTCAGTGATGGAAGTCAGGAGTAACACAGAAGGAGTTTCAGGTTATCTGGAGTAAGAAATACCCATCCCCTTATTTGTGAAATGAAAAACTGCTGCATGTGGAGCAACAAAGAAGGTGAAGGGTCTAGAGGGCAAGACGTATGAGGAGCAGCTGAGGTCCCTTGGTTTGCTCAGCACAGTGCAGAGCAGGCTGAGGGGAGGCCTCATGGCGGCCTGCAGCTCCCTCACGAGGAAGCTGCTCTCTAGTGACCAGTGATAGGGCAGGCTCTCCAGATCTTGTCACTGAGACGTGAAAAACCCTTTGATGCTATTTGTACTGAATTGTTCTGCAAAGCTGTGTTGTTTTAGAACCAACATTTTGTTGTTTCTACCACTACCACCTTGAAGATGAATAAAACTTGCAAGCATGTGAAAGACACTACTTTGTATATGCTTGTCATTTATGGAAATTTGCAGCAGCAATTCATTTACGACCATTTCCTCTGCAGCACACAGGAGTAGTTCATTGTAGAGGCTGACGCCAGTCTTAAATGTTTACTTTTTATTTATTTTTTTTATTTAAACAAACAAACTATTTTATGAATAGCGTCCATCAGTAAGGAGGTCTCCTCTTACTTTGGTCGTATTTTTGGTCCTCTGGTCTCCCCATATGCAGGGAGACCAAAGAGAGGAAGCCATGCAGATCATATGAGGGGGCAGCATGTGTTCCCCTGAGACCAGCTCTCATGGTCACAGGTCCATAGCTTCTGGGTAAGAGGTGTGAGGCTGGACAGTGAGTGTTGCAGTGTTGCTAGTGCTGTAGCAGGAATATTGTTGTTAGGAGTTAGTGAGATTTTAAGAAAGGCCTAAACCTCTCTTAGCTCCTCCTGGTAAATCCTTTCCAAAAATTATATTCTATGATATGATCTAACAGACTATTATGTCTCCTCCCAGTATTGTGTATTTATAAGACCAAGAGATCAATGGTTGTAACTGAACATGTCTAATGGGTATTTTCCTGAACTTGAAAGAGTTTAGCACTCATTACAAATTAGAGCTGAGTGGATGAGGAAGTTTGGCAGGTTTAGCTGCTGGTCATATCTGGTGTAGGCCTGCTTGTGCAATTTGTCATAGCTTGCTTTAGTGGTGACAGATATTAGACAGAGATCATGGAAATGAGGTTAGAGAAGTAGCTGAACTTGTAGACTTTCATCTGAGCTGTGCCTGAATATTTGTCTGCTCCTTCTTTATCTAATTGGAAAACAGGAATTGTTTGAACATGGCCAAGAGAGCTCGTGTCCACTACAGGAGGGCAGCTCCATCCAAGTCACAGGAAAGGTGTTGCTCACTGAGGTTAGACACTTTGTGAAATGGCTGTCTGGGATATTATGCCTAGAATTTCTATTGGGTTGTTTCTCCATATATATATCACATACTTTTTCTGTTACTGATAAGGTTTAAGATCACCCATATCAATATGCCATTACTTCATTGGGCAAAGATGAGCCTCCATTGCTCTAGTTTCACACTTACAGGGAACAAAGTGGTAAAACAGCACTTTTGCATTAAAGTAGAGTTTTGGTCTTCACACAAAGTTTGGTGATGGGCAGGGATCGCTATAGTAAAGTAAGGCAACTCCTTTAAAAATATGAGGTGTTAAATTGTTGACCTGGAAAGTCCCACACATATTTGACAAGGTTAGTGAGAAAGGAAGCTAAATCTGCATAAGCCTCTGGAGTTTTGGTTTATGTAGGGTTTTTGAACAGCACAGACTTACTAGGATGTTCTGTGAGTGAATAATTCCCTCAGCAAGCAACTAGTTTGTGCCACAGCACCAGAAATCAGAAATGCAAAGTACCAACAAAGGTGGATTTTGTTAGCCAGGAGTGTGTATGCTCAGGCATTTTTAAGGCTCCCTTAAAAAATAAAAAAGATGTTGTTTAAGCTCCCCTACAAAATTTAATCCAAAAGCAGATATTGGAACAGAAAAATGGGAATTTGTGACCTCTCCAGGCTTACCTGCAAGCTCTCTAAGCATACACGAAACTAGCAAAACTCCTGTGTTTTTGATGGAGAAAGTTATGAAACTTACTTATGAAAAAATTTATATTAGAAAACTGAAACACTTGTAACAGGCTCCCAAGCCTGTGGGAAAAGCCAGCTTCTCAGGGCCCTGGATTATTCTAGCAGCAAACCTTTTCCACCCAGCAAGGCCAGGCTTATTAATTCTGATGGGCACAAGGGAGGCTCAGCTGCAGCTTTGCTCAGTTGCTAGCTGTGGTCCAGCAAAGCCATCATTCCCTGGTCCCACTCTAATCTGCCCCTGTCAGGCTTCAGAGCAGGGATAGAAAGGTATGGAGACACTGGAGGATGAACTTACAGCAAAAATGAACCTTTAAGAACAGAAAGGGTAGTGGAAACAAGCGAAGAGGGAGGGAGAGGGCTCTGTGCAACCCCTTTCCATCAGGCTGTGCCTCAGGAGATTTGGGGTTGCCTTGGGGGCATCTGAAATTACAGATATTACACATAGTTAATGATATCCAACACTTTGTTGCTTCAAAAGCAAAGAGAGAAGCTAAAATCTCAAATTTCTGTGGTCTGTTTCCAAGTGATTCAAACGGCAAGTACAAAAATGCCCTCACGCTGTGAACAGTGCTTCAAGCAATTAACAGCAGTTTTGCTTAAGAGTTTATTGTATCTTCTGAAAATGTTGGTTAGTTATACAGGCACAATAATGCAGGATATGACAGATGAAAACCAAGAAATTGAATGTATCTATTACTCAGACCAAACAGCCCTGCTGGAGGACAATTCTGTGTTTGGGTGTCTGCTCCACCTGTTATTGCAAGGTGTGTGTGTATGCATAGGCTTGCTGCCAAGCACCAACTTATACAGGGGTTTGGGACCATTAGCTAAAGAATAGAGGACAAAAGTAATGTAATTTTGTAGTTAAAGCATGTTATTTGCTTGCTGAAGCTGCTGATCATGATTTAAGGTGATTCACTCAATGGTGAAAGATGGAGCTGTGTGCTGAGATTGTCCTGTAGCTGCACTATATTTAGGAGGTAATATGTGTTTGATAGAGTACAGGTGGGTGCATATGTTTATATATTCATGATGACTTGTATAGAGGTATTATTATTATTTTAACCAAGAAGTTTACTCATCCTTGCTTTTTTTTTTTTTTTTTTTTTTTTTTTTAGCAGAATATCTATCAAAGAGCCCTTCCCTGCCCAAAGAGAAACCCATCCTCTGCAGCTAACCAGAGTTCAAACAGCAGAGGCATTTCAACACATCACAGAGCTCTGCATACTGGCTGGCTGCTTCTCAAGTTAAAGATTTATAATATATTTAATATGGATGAAAACTAGAACCACGGGTTGTAAACTATTAATGGAAGAGCAGTAGACTCCTGCAATCAGGTAAGGTCACTTGCTATGCACCATCGGAAAAGAATAGAGTTGATATCATTCAGATCAATGCGCTTCAGTACGTTCTCTTAAAACATCCCAGTTTCCAGGCAGCCTATAAACTCTAGCCATTTCCTGAAGCAATTAACGAAGCACAATGCAAAAGCAAAGCAGAGATGAAAACAAAAATGAAATATCAAATGAAAAATGTGGAAAAAAACCACTCATGCCACTTCTCACTAAGTCATAGCTAAGTGTTGTTAATCATCTACTCTTTGTAGTATTGTCAGGTGAACATCTGAGATTTTAACTGATTTATATGCCTGTAGTTCACTTTGCAATGCAAATGACTGGAAGTGCATGTGGTCTGTTGCCAAGTGTTGGCTGGGAAGAGGTAACCTGAAGCTTTTTGCCTCAGGAGTATCTTGAGCTCCTCATGAGTCGTTCCCACAGGACATATAACCTTTACCTAATTTGATCATAAACATCTGGTAGTGTGAGTACTGCTGCACTGTCAGAATATCTTTCCAAATGCTGTAGCATAACTCTTCCTACTGTAAATATTTGCAAGAAGAGGTGACCAAATTCTGTGATCATGCATCTGGTAGTATTGCTACTGGTACTAACAACTGTGTGCTGAACATAAACAGTTTCTACAGTTAAATTAAAACACATTACTTTGGGGGGAATAAGTATAAAAGAAGAATAAGAAGTAGATCATGACTTTTGTATGGACAGACAGGGTAATAGAGAATGCTCTTGTAAAGAAAACGACAGACCCAGTACAGCCAAATGATTCTCTCTGTGACTCTTCCAAGAACAGCCACTACCCTAAAGGTTGTTTCTCTGTTTCAGAATTATCTATAGGAAAGCTAAAAGCAATGCGCAGATGGAAATGTAGATATTTTATATATATTTATAAGCTGTAGATTACACATATTATACACATTATACATAAATTTGGACTCCATACTAGTCATTGGAATTTGGCTTTCATCCTGCCACTGGGGAAGGAAACCCTTGAAGCTGCTGGGCTCAGGCCTCATACTGCAATCACCTGGTGCCACAGAAATGACTTTTTTTTTTTTTTTTTTTCTTCAAGAAGTTAAAAACCCATGTGACATTTAAAAAAATAAGGTGAAAGCTTTAAGTTGTTGTTATTCCTCAGGTGTCTTCACTTGCAGTTGCATTTATGTCCTAGGTAGAGAAATGTCTCTCCTCCTCCAGCTCCATGCTGAAGTTGTGTAAACCCCCAGTCCTCCCAGAATCTTTAATAGTGACTCAGTTATTTCTGAGTACCTAAGGAGGAAATTGTGGACCACAACAATGCCAATAGATATCTACATGTTATGCACCAACTTTTTGTAGCATTACTTTCTCTTTAAGCTTAGAATAATAGCACACAGGTGAGTGACAGCAATTCATGCAAACTTTTTATTTTCAGAAGGAGAATCTGTATGTGGCTCTGTTCTTTAGTTCAGTTTGACGCTTTGCTATATATTGTCTTTTAAGACAATATGGTTACTTAAGACAAAATGGTTGCTTTAACGGGGAAAGCTGAGCCACTGTCAGATGCTGTTGAGTGTTTTCTGTTCTCTCAGGGTAACGTCATCTTGCTGTTACTGCTTATGTTTTGGTTTGCAGTGAGTTATTTGTTAAAGGCACTGAGCTATTTGTTTGGCTGGGATGGGTAGTTGACTAAGTGGCTTTTGGCACAAAACAGATCTGACACTATGACTAAATCCATTGCTGTCTGGAGCCCAGAAGATGAGATATGCTCTAAATATCACCTTTTCACAGTTAAAATAGAAAAGATCTTATTTTGGAAAATGCATAATCAGATCCTATAATGCATCCCACAAATTTCCATGCTTTTATGAAGATTCCTGACAAATTTCATCTTACTTTTCTCCATTTTCAATTTTATAAGCAACCACCATGTATACACCGTCATCCTCTGGCAGTAAGGGTGGCAATGACCTGAGAAATGTAATTACCTGGATTCCTGCAGAAGTCTGTATCACTTTTCACCTTTTTCCTTTCACGAAGATTTGTTGAAATGCCCAAACCTTTTTTGTTAATCTGTAGTCATTTTTCTGTGTTCTTTAATGTTTTATAAGCCTATTTAATCAGTCCATTATACAGCAGTATAAAAGTCACTTGAATGATATGTTCTCCAATAGTCATAACTTGGCTCAACACCAACAGGATAAACAGCTCCATAGATCTTTCTACATCAGCACCTATTTCTTCTTTCCCCAGACTTGACTTATAGGATAGAATTTATTTATTTCTATATATCTAAGCAGTGATGCCATGTACCTCTACTCAGTTAACAAGTCTTCGCAGCTGTAGAGCTCTTCAGTCATGCTTTGATTATGTTTGTCTTCAAGATTTCCACTTGACATTATCTTAAAGGTGGATCTAGAGGCCATTGAGGCAACTCTGAGGCTTTGGACTGACTTTACTGAGGCCTATTTCTGTCCCCAAGGGAACACCCAAATTTTATATGAAAAAGATACATTGGTGATAACACTGTCCATTATCTGTCAAGCAAATTCATAATTAACATTTATTATTTAAAGCAAAAGCATGTCATCCTGACATTTAGTGAATACTATGTCCTAGCACCAGAACCTTTTCTTAAGCTGCCTCTTGCCATTCAGAAAGACCATTCTAAGCTTTTAAATTGTTTCTAATTCTTGATGTGGCTTCCTGAATTGTAGTAATATATTTGATAGAAGTCTGTTTGCCTCACCGTTGACTGCTGGGATTCAATGAGGTAACATTAACCTGTCATTACACATTTCAAAACCTGACAAATCCCTGTACCATTTGAAAGGAGACTTTTCCCATTTCGTGTATATAGAAGGAGTTCATATTTATTCTGCAAGTCATTTCTCACTTCTGAAATTCATTCCTTGCAATGTGCAAAGGTTGTGTTAAGTTTCTGCATGTGGTTTCAGATTTACGGCTGCAGTGGTATTGCTAATCATGGAAGGCAAGTCTGAGAGGAAAAAGGAGTTAGGAATAGTTGACAGTTCCCTGAGAAGCTGTATTAAATGTGTGGGTATGAATCATTTCAATGAGGAGGAAGAATAGGAAGTGCTATAAGAAAAAAAAAAGCTAGCTAAAAGCAAATTCGAAGTCTAAAAAGAGCAGATGTGGAGATCTGGTGAAGTTATTGAAGATGAATTGTAAAGAATAAAACTAGAATAAGAGAAAAAAAATCAGAAAGACCAAGACTTACAAAGATAGGCAACAAGAAACATTCATTATAAAAAGATCTCATTATATAGGTGCGACAGGAAGAAGAAAACTTTCCAGTCAGTGAAGAGAGAAAGTTATGGACAGATGAAACCTAAAATATAGAAATATCTAAAGCTTTCTTTGCTTCATTTCTCACTAAAAGACCATCATTTGGCCAACCATTATTTAGACTAGCAACAAATGGATGAAAGCTTGGGTTAGACCCATGAAAGATAGGTGGGAAAACACTTAAAGCAATTTAATACATTGTTTGGATCATGAACTCTGTCCCAGGATATTGGAAGAACTGGTTGATAGTCATTAATATCTTTGGGAACTTGTGGAGGGTAAGTGAAATTCTGCAGGAATGAAAACTTGGTTCCCATCTTCATGTTCTTAGGGAGAGAAGGATTTTATTCTTTATTCTGAATAAGAGAAAAACTGTCCTTCTGAATGTAAAATTTTTGTTCTCCCTGGATAGGACAAAAAGAAACAGGCTTTCAGTGCAGCAAGGCAAGACAGTAAAACATCAATCAATCAGTAAATCAATCAATCAAAGAAACAAAAAACCACCCCAGACCCTGATGCTAAAGGGGTGCTTATTTGTGGAAACAGGTTGCCTAGAGAGGTTTTGGGAGCTCCATTCTGGTACATTGTTAAGATTAGGTTAGACAAACATCTGCCAGGAATACTGTAAGTATTTTTGATCCTACTTAAAGGTAAGAAATATATTATATTACCTCTTGAGGTTCCTTTCAAGTTAGATTGTTATTATTTTATAATATCATTAATGAAAATCACATCTTCTGTTATTTAGCAAAATAGAGAAATTTGTACAGCTGAACTCTGTTTTATTTTCACATCTGATATTAACTATTTGAAAAACAGACCTTTTAAAAGACTTTTTTTTCTTTTTCTTTCTTTTTATTTTTTTCCCCTGTATTATATGAAAAATGAAACAAAACAAAACAACAAAACAAACCACTGTAGCAATTCCTCCTCTGGGTGTTTAATAATAAGTAACATTTTTAAAAAATAAAGTCAGTGAAGAACTACTCAAAACATACAGGGAAAAAACCATGGAAATCTTTTGCAGTAGGGTTTTATAAAATGGACAGAAATGAAACTAATCAGTACTGAAAGCAAGCCCACAATTAAATGCATGTTTCCCATAAATATGTAGTTAGCACTTCTACTTTGTTTATTCTCACTTGAGTCTGTGAAATGAACACAGCATGAGTGCCCAGTGTGAAGGGGAAAGATGAGTTGGAATACACCTTCATCTCCCCTACTCCATGGTTTTCTAAGGCTGCATTTCTTAAAACAAGAGAAAGTCACCCCAGAGCAACATGTTGCACAATCATTTCTTCTCAATCCACTTTCTCAAGCACCTGTTACACCCTAAGAGGTAGCTGAAGCACCAGCCCTGCCAAGGAAAATATCCTTCGTCTACATTCAATTAGATGAAGAATATAATGTCTCCAAGTATAGGTGTGCAGCGAAAATATAGAAATTACACAAATTATGAAGACCAGAGGCAGTTCTTAACCCTGTTTGTTGTCACCTTTAGGGACACACCTCTGCCACCAGCAGAGAGGCAGTGGGAGAAGGCAGCATCCCGGCGTGAGGTGCCTGGAGGTCGTGGGCCCTCCTCTGTGCCTGAGCTTTCTAACAAAGGACAGACCATACACTGCCCATGAAGGCACAGTCTCTCTTTCTCCTCTGCTGATTATTGCAAAATGATAAAAGACCAGTAGCCTAGACCTTTTTTTCAAAGCATTAATGCTTCAGCGCTTCCCAGGAGAGCTACGGATTCCTGCAGAGTCTATTTACTAGCCTATTCATAACAGAATCCTGGCTTTAGTTACTTTTTGTGGACCTAGAGGTATGAATTGACTGAGAGTCTGTAGGCCAATAAGAGGAAAATCACTGCATTAACTGTGCAGGGTAAACGATGAGTGCAGAGTCCTGTACAATTTCTACAGCTAATAAAGGTCCTTTTGTTGTGGTAGACCAACAACAGAAATCATCGTTCCATTCTGCTAACTACAGAATTACCAAATCTCATGTCAGAGATGGTCTCTGTTTTTCTGAATGGTTTATAATCTGTGTTTTGAGCCAGTGGAAGGCCTTGACAAGCAGGTCGTGGGCACTGTAACCCAGATGATTATGTGCAATTAACCTGAAGTGACAGACACTGAACATCTGCCCTCTCAGCTTCTGCTTAACCTTCACCTGTGGCTACTTTAACAATGGGCCTCATTTTTTTTTTTTTAATTATTATTATTCTCTTAGGCTTTCCCTTTTCTTCAGAAGCATCTTTGTAGCCTTTAATTTTCTTTCTGGACATTTCCATTTCTTACTAAATTTTCATAGCTTCCCATGGTCTTTTTACTATTTCCCTCTGATTTTCATATTCTTTTTGGTTTGGGCTTGCTAAAAATACCTAACATTTCAAACAGTTGTTACAGGAAATAATCACTGTTATCCTTTCATTGTACTCTCTCTCAATTTTAGATATAACATCCTTGTTTTCCTTGGCTGCCTGTTATCTTTTAGCTTATGTATCTTTTGGTACATGTTGGTGGTTTTTTTTTTTTCTTCTTCTTCTTTCTTTTTTTTTTTTTCTTTTCCTTTTTTCTTTTTCCCCAGCAACTACTAATATAGGATTGAAATGTGTTGGGAGCTAGATGCCTGTTATAGGCAAATAAAATTAAAATATTAAATTAAAATTAAAATATTAAAACAATATTTGTCAAATAATATTAAAAATAGGGTCACTGGGAAGTTCTTGATTTTGGATACACAAAAATCAAACCGAAAACTTACTGTCAAAGAACTGGGGGGATTCTTGAGTGGCAGGCTATGAAAGAAATATTCTAATTTTGCTTGATGTTGGATAGAAATGCAGAAAGCTTTCCTTGTTATTATAAACCATTGTGAATTTCACTATGCAAACTGAACTTGATCAATAACTTTAGCTTCATTTACAATATAAATGTCCTAAGAATGGCCAGAGTGCATTCCAAGCTGAATTGCATTGAAACACTAGGACTGGTCTGAAACTTTTCTGAATGTTGGATTTGACTCACCTTGAGAGAGTCTTACACAAGTAAGGCTTAAAGGATTCACGTCATGAAGTTCAGGCAATATATTTTGGATAAACGTATATGTGTGAAAGAACAGATACGCAACAGGTTCTTTTTCTCCTTTGGTCTAACTTCTATCTCAGCAACACCTAACTAAAACCGAAAAATATGTCTTAGAAACATTCTCAGATACCTGGAAACACTGCTGCAGTTCTTTTCTTATTATCACCCAAAAGATCAAACCTTTCAGTACAGGAAACAATCAGTAAGTGGCCTCTGTACAGGATGGTTGTGGCACCCTGTTTTTTTACTTAGAGAAAGAATCCTGTCTGTCTGCCTATCTTTCCTATAGTTAAGAAACTCACAGTTAAATTATTTTATTACTCACATATTTCTCACCGAGGGCATTTTAAATATAACACAGGGATGATAAAAGCAGCTGAAGTTTAGATTTGCCTTTCCTTGCCAATAATTTACAACAAAGCAGATGTGTATGCAAATCACATCTATTTTAATTCCAGAGATCACTAGCTCAGTCAATTACTTTAAAATAACTTACATCTTTAAAACACAAAATGTGATAAAGAAGCTTTAATCTTGGATAAGGAAGGTGTCAGTAACTACCCAACCAAAGGCAAGACTGAAACATATGGTCACATTTTCCAGACTTTCATTGACCTCATGGGAGCTCTCAGTAACAAGTCAATGACGGAGTCTTCTATGTATAGGAGTAGGAATTGTGTGCATGTGTGTTGGAGTTAGTAGGACACGTGTCTTATGCTATCAATGATTTGATTTTGGGGCGGATACATTCTGAAGATCATGAAAAACTGCATTTTCTCTACCTGAAAAAAAGCAGTGACATTGTAACTCAAAATGCATCAAAAGAAAAAAAAGTATACTTCTAGAGAGAAGCACAGAGACAGAAGCATCATTTGTACAATTGATTTCTCCCCTTTTCTGTGCTCACTTATGCCAATTTTATTGCAGCACTGTCTGTGTAGAAGCCCCTTGTATTCTTGTACTTCCACTTCTACCTTCTTCAAAAGTTAGTGCAACCTCCATTACTCTCGAGAGACAGCCTCTCCTAAAGAGACCTGTCAGAAAAGGCACTCAGCAGTTCTGACAAAAAGCTATCAAGACTTTGATTTCACAGAGTGGAATAATTTGTAGTCTTAGCCTTTCATTCTACAAGTCCTGTTGTCTTAGCCCTTCTGTCCACAGCTGTCAAGCACATATATTTAACCTGTGATTCCTCATCTGACAGACGGTGTGATTAAAACCAGGCCAAGCATCAGCTACATTCAGAGCTCCCATAAATGCTTCTAGTCTTATAATATCTTTTTCACCCTCTCTTTTAGGGACAGAAAAGTTTTCCTGCAATTAGCACCATTGACTGAGAAGCGATAATAGACTACCCCAGTGAAACAAACCTTGTCACACAGTGGGCAGGAAGAATTCAGTAACAGCAGGACAATTTTACTGTAGGAACAACTCCGTTCTTGTGAGAGCAAACATCCTGGCATGGGCTGACATGTCAATTATTCAGGTTATCAGTCCAATGTAAGTACATCAAGAGCCCAAAAGAGTTTCATCCACTTTTTTTTTTTCCAATTATTTTTTAGTCCCTGAAATACGTCCTCACCTGTCTTCACCTTTCCTTTGTTCTCATAATCACAGATGGTTCAACATCAAAATTTTAATATCTTTCTTTTCTGCTGGACATTGAAACTATTGATTTTAACTCATGTCTTATGTGCATTTCTTTTCTTGTTCCAGGGTTTATTGGAAGGCAGATTGGTGGTTAAGATCTATATTTTTTTTTCCTCTGTATGTGAGACCTGATAGGATACAACAGCAACAGCTGCTGCCCCATTTCTACTAAAATAGAAAAGATCTTCCCAACTCATATCCAGTTATATGTCTGCCACTGAGGACAATAACCTTCCTCAAGCATTTCTAATTGTTGGCAAGATGCTGTGGGTACGAAGCACTATTTTCCCCCTCATTTCTTTGTATCTTCTCTTTTCATTTCCTGGGTTTTATTTGCAAGCAGTTTGAAGATACTCTCAAGACCTGGAATACTGTTGTTATAGTGCTGCTTTTAAAAAAATGCCAGGTTATGATGAAGAAGGGATATATTTAGAAAGCCTGGTCTGGCGTCCACGATAGAGCTTTCCACTGACGTGCCATCAGTCACTAGTTCAACAGTAGACAAAAGATTTCCAAATAGGAAAAATCCTTGATATGTGTCTAATAGAAGCCACTTCTGAATGCTAAAAATACAGCGTCTGGTTACTGATATATGGTGTACCCCCCACCCCCGAAGAGCATATGAACAGAATTATTCCTCTCTAGAGTTAAGCAAACCAGTAAAAGGAACAGTTTCAGTTCATTACAGTGTATACTTCTTCTAGTATATCTGTACCTCTCATGTTTATCTTTTTTTTTTTTCTTATTTTATTGTTCTCTAGTGAATTTATACATGTACTCATGCATTACCATAATTGCTTTGGCTTGCCCACTCTGTTTTGTTCTCACATCTTGTATGTTTGAAATGAGTTAAATATAACAGGAGAAAGAGAAAAACCTCTGTAGTAGAATTTCTGTCACATTATCTCAAAAGAGAGTAGTTCATTTCTATGCTAATGGGGAGCACGTGGCTCAGGGTAATTGTTAGAAAATATTCCTTGCAGATATCTATCGTCTTTTATTGTTGAATACTAAATATTCTGCTTACAGTAAGGATGTAATTCACTCTGGGCAATAAGACACCAAGCTTCATGCTACTCTAATTGCAACAAACCTCTGCAGCGTTTAGTCATGGTGGTGGACGGAAAAAGTCCACTCTCAATAAACCACCCTGCAGCAGTGTGAGTCTGGCAATAAAATGTACACAGCTGAGGAAGGTCAACTGTGAAATGAATTTATAAGAGAGATTGACATGTCACCAAAAGCTCTGATTTGATTCTAATAGGACTGATTTACTAAGCCTGTGTGTATGGCATCTGTTTATAGTGTATAAAGTCTGTAGTAAGTGTATGAAAATAATACTACTCTACAGATGTGGAAAATTTCCATTTTTCACCCACAAATGATAGTCTTGTATTGTCCATGAGGTCAGACTTGAAGATCATAGTCATTCCTCATGCCCTTAAAATTTACGAGCAAAAGCAGAGTGGTCCACAAAACCTACTAATGCCTTAGCTGGGCAGACCTTTTATTTCTTGCAAAAATTTAGCTGAAGCAGTAATGGTTGCTATGAAAAAAAAAAAAAAAAGAAAAGAAAGAAAGAAAGAAAAAAAAAGGACTTCTTGAAGCTCCTTTGTAAAATGAAGAGACAATAATCATTCTGAACTACCCAAGGGTGTTTTGTGGCTTATTTAGTGCTTGCAGTGCACGTTCAAGATTCTCCTATAAAAGGCACAGCTATACGCAAGTGCTGAGCATTGCTATTATTAATAAAGGACCATAATGGTTCTAAATTTAGAGTTATGGTTCAATACAGAGTTTAAGCTCTTTGCCTGGGTTACAGCCATGAGGGTCTGCAAGTAAGCAGTCCCTGTCAATTACCGACAATGACATATGTAAGATAGTGCCTGCTTGTGTCTCATTATTTTGATTTGAAGACACCGTAGCAGGAACATTCAGAATGCTAAAACCCCAAGAGAAGATGAACATGCTGATAACAAGAGCATAAAGCTGTCAAAGGCAGAAAACCTTGAGTATGTCTCCAAGCAGGGCTTTTGCCAAACCACAAGCTGAACATACCCTTTGAATGCTGTAATGTATATTCTACTCTCCATCTTAAACATACTTGAGGAAGCAAAAATAAGCCTATAAAATGCTAAAAATAACACCTTCCACCATGTTTTTTTGTATGCTGTATGCTTAGCGTAGCCTTTAAAAGAATGTGAAGACTTGAATGCAGATTTTTTTTTTTTTTTCTGCAGTCAAATCTGTTTAGAATCATAGGGGCAGCATTAGGATTTTTTGTTAATTTGCAATGGGCTGTTAAATATTTATTAGGCCACATGTGAGCATTGCTTTTTTTGTCTTCCCTCCAAAGTATGCAGGCACTGGTCTTGGAGCATGAAATTCCCCTGTGGTGTGGAGATGTGAGGAGGCCCCTGTGAAGCATGGCCACCAGTGTCCAAGGGGAACAAGATCAGTAGGAAGATGACCCAAGCCCCCCTACCCTCATGTCCTGTGTGATGGCCCCACTGCTTTCCTCAGTAAGGAGCAGGGATGCCTTCAGGTGGGTGTAATTCTGTATAGCAAGTCCTGCCCCAGGGGGGAAGAGCCAAAAGGCTCATTTAGCACAAGCTGAGGGACATCGCAGGTTATCTTCCAGTTGTATTTTCTGCAGATTTACTCTGGAGTAGCTCATTCAGGCTTGAAAGGTTAATTAGAGAAATCCTGAAAATGTGCTTAGTGCTGACTGGTTGTCACCAGCATTCCTCCACTGAGTACTTTCAAGTCAATCTACTTACAGGGGATTAAAATGACCCTTCCGTATGTTTATGAGGAGTATTTTGACAGGAGTTAACATAAACCAGGTGTGAAACATACTGCAAGCACAGCTTCTCTTGGGAAAGCACTCAATGAATCCACGTTTAGTGGTTGATTATTTATGTTGCATTAAGCTTTTGCACAAGAAGTGATACCTGCTTTTTCACCTGAATAGCAGAGGTACCCTTCCTTAGTAAAGGTTAGATGTGTTGTTGACGCACTCATGTCCTCAAAAATAAATACATTCATTTAACCACTATTCTTCCCCACAAAAGAGACATTTCTGTCTTTATCTTTGGAAATCAAACTTGGATTTATTCAAGAAAAATATAAATAGGCACTAGTGTAGCTCACACTCACAACAAGAACAAAATGCTGTCACCAAAGTGATCTACCACCCAGGAGCCTACTGTTACCATTTCTTTACTCTGCAGGCTCATGCCACTTGAAAAAAACCTCTGCAATCAGAAAATAAGATGCTTGAATTATTTAACATACAAGAGACCAAAGTGATATAAATGCAAAAGGCCAGCAAGCAAGATCAATTACTGTGTTGAGGATTGTCAAGAGTTTCTAGTCTCCAGAGACATTTGTAAATCTGTATCCACAAAAGTGATATACTGTTTATCTAGGCCAGCCTGCCAAATGAAATACATATTTATCTCTTCCATTCCAGACTAAGCTTCATGTCAAAAATGCCACAAGGAAATATGAACAAGCACATGGTGATAGAAACCATTAGCTTTGTGGTTACATTAAATTTTCTTCTTAATGCATCTCATTTTCCATAACTAAGTACGTCCATTTGCATACCTTGTTTTTAGGCGTATGTTGCTGGCTCTGCTGAGGTGTGCAGCTGAACGCATATTTAGTCTGGAGTTTTACTAAAAGACTTTTTTTTTGAACTAGGCAACTCATTTTCTTGATGCTTCCTGCATTCTTCTGATTTCTTTGTAATCAGATATCATGAACACCAACCTTTGCAAGGGCTCCTGCCTGCAGGACAGCAGAGGGCAGGGTGTTTCAGGAAGGAATGTCAGGATGATAATGGAAAGAAATGCATATTACATTTAAATGAGTATCTGTAAAGGTCAAAAAAGATTGCTTTTTTTGGTCTAGGATCAGGCCAAGGACAGAAAAAGACAGTTCTGCCCAGAGGTAGGCTACGAATGAACCCTATTCCTTAAGGAAACTAAGCAGGTGATTTACTGCAGATCTTGACCCCTCTCTTGATAGTCTCGTCTGTCTCCATATTTTCTCAGGCTGCAATATGATCAGCTCTTCAGCCTGCTTTTTTCTCTGTTGGGATGAAGACAGTAAACACCTTTGAAAATTGCTCTAAAACCTTTGCCATCTGTGCAGAGCAAATAAGCTTTGTCTGTTTGCTGACCCTCTGGAAGTCATCTACAGTAGTCCTAAAGCAATCAGGAATGCCTTTGCATGCGATACCCTTGATATAGCCTTCATTTTCCAGTCTTATACCTTTGCTATGCACATGCACAGCTTACATCCTAAGGGTCACTTGGTTGCAAAATTGCCTGCAAATAGAAAATGCTCAAACTGAAGCTGAGAGAACTGTAAATTAGGGAAAGGACAGTTTCTTATCTGAGGGAATACTATGGCCCTCGGAGAGGGTCTTCCCTCAGCTCTGCCACAAAACTCCCAGTTGTTGCCTGTCCACTGACCTTTCTCAAATGGCCACTGGATATAAAGATCTCAGTTTTTAGAACCTGACTGGGTATATCCATGTCCAGTTCTCAAGAGAAATCTCAAGAGGACTCAACAACTACCACTGAAGGGATTAAAAGCCATGCATAAGGAGTCTGGAAAAATATCAGGCTGTAAATTTGTCCTACTGGGTATTGATGTTGGCTTTTGATGATGAGAAGCATGCGCTTACAGAACATGATTTATCTTATCCTAAATGAGGCTTTTCAACTTTGTCTCAAGAATTGCTTCCTATAACTGCCTGTTTCCTCTTCTTTGTTTTAAAGTGAATGTAGATGGCCAGCTCAGGAATGGATGCCTGCACTGAAGACATTGAAGCTTAGATGCATCCCAACTGCTTGGTTGTAAACAATATTGTGGCATTCAAGGTCTGGGGCATCACACTGAACAATGACAACAAAATCTGTTCATTTAGTTGAGCACTGTCTATTTTATTCACTAAATTATATGGGAGGTCCTTTAAAAAGCATAATTACATGTTTCTGTAGTTATTAACTGTGTCATGGTGAATTTGCAGAAAGTGATGCTGTCTGTAAAACCTTAATTGTACTTTTTTTTTAAAAAAAAAAAACCCCTCCTGAATCTTTGATGAAATGCCAATCGATTCCTGGGAATTTTTAGAAGCAAAGCTGAAAAAAAACTAAAGTTTCCATTTTTGTGAGGGACTGTCCATTGATGGAGCTGGAACTTTCTATTGCACAGACCTTTGGCACTTAGTGTTAGAATAACTGATAGCTGCTTCAGATTGTAATTGTCTATGTTTTCCAGCAGTAAAGGAGAATTAAAAGTGCCCTTTCCAAGGTGCTTTTTAGGTTATGGCTGATATCAGGGGTGTGGTGAGACTGAGGATTTTCTGAATTTTGGAGGGGAAGTTTCACTGGTGATTAGAGACCCTTCTTGACCCATCCATCATGGTCTCTTCCTCAGTCCTCTCAAGTCCTCCCAGGAAAAGCTCTTTCTCAGCTTTCTCAGGTAACCTCAGTGTTAGCTTCTCCTGGCTTCCTAGCCATTTCTTGCCCTCACCTAGTCCTTCCATTGTTTCTTCCTTGTCCCCTGTATTTGCATCAGGTAGCTGTTTTCTTCTTGCCACCTGGGTGCCAAAACTGGGAGTTTTTGACTACAGAAGGCTGTGTCTTGTGTTTTTGTTCTTCTGTTTTGAGGCAGCATGGAGGAACAATGTCAAGGGAAGGTGCAAGTTTGGAAAGGATCCTGCTGACCTACTGTATAAAAACGGAAGAGCTGCAGGCACGTTACCTGTAGGCATTGTGTGTCATGATCCCAGAAGTGGGAACAAGTCCAGCCTTCAGGAAAACTCTTCTGCCAAACTCAAAAATCTCCTTTAAAACACATGCCACAATTTATTGATGAAACAGGTGGATTGTTTTACATGAGAGGACTCATTAATTCTTAAGCACGTTGCAGGAGACACTAATACTGTTCTCTCTACTGTTGTAATGTTCTGAAAGTGGTGTGTAAGGGTCAGGGAAATGCAGGGGAATTGCCACCAGATGGTTTGAGATCAGTCCTGTCAACAGACTGAGGAAATGTAAAAGCCTGGGCTAGTCTGGAGAGGGCTGGGCTGTTGCTTAAGGGTGGTTTCTGTGCTGCATGTGTGTGTCTTTAAGGTGATCAGAATATCAGTGGCACAATAAGAGGCGAGGCAGAGCTCGCCAGATGATGGCTGGAAAATTTAAACTTATTTTTATTTAACACAGCAGTTGCAGGAAAAACAATTCCTTTAGAGGTACAGTATTTCCCCAGGAGGCTTCAGCATTTCCCTAACTAGAGACAAGTGCAATCCTCCTCTAAGCAGTTAATTTCCCTTGACTTTCCAAGTGCACGGTACCAAAGCAAGCCAGCTGTGTTTAGGTGCCCTCACACAGAATTAGGTACCCTGCTTGCAGCACACTGATTTGAAACTGAATGGCTTAGCAGCTGGACTAGAATTATTATTAGAGCCATAATGTACTTAACAGGAAAAAAAATCAGTAAGGTTTTATAAGAAAAGCAAGACACTCTGCTAGCTTTGCATAAGCCTTGCAGCTTGTTAATGCTACCATGGAAGCAGTCTTTGCCCCTTTCCATCAAGCTGTCTTTGTGTGGTCTCTGTAAGATGAAGCATCTGGCATAGCAGCCAAAATCTGTGAGAAAACATAATATATTTGGGGGCCTATGTCTTAAACGTGTTTAAATGACAAACTCTTCAAATCAGCTAAGAAATAGAGTTGATTAGCCCTGCCGCTGGCTTCCCTGAGCATCCTAATCCCCTGCAGCACAGTGGGAGGAAGGTGAATGCAGAGAGGGGAGTGCTCACAGCCTTGTTTCAAACTCAGGCACCGCAAACCTCAGATGATGCTAGACCACCCCAAAGGAGCAATTTCCGAAAGCTTTGCCTTAAAAGTCCTGCATTGTGCTGCAAACAGCAGCTGCCAACCCATTGGCAGGCTTGGTGTTCAGCAGTGAACTTAAGCTGGAAAGGGGCAGATCATTTAACAGTGACACCACATAATTTGTTGTTACTGAAGTCCATATTTATCCTATTAATAAAGAGCGTGGCATTAACATTTTGTGTAAATGAGGATAATTTATTAAGTGAAAGAAAAAGAGACCAAGGAAAACAGATTGCTCCAGAGAACAAAGAAATATATCACTGCAAACATACATAATGAATGCAATTTATAAAGCTCTTTTAATTAAAAGTTTCTAACTTGAATTATTTCATTTTGTTGCAAAATGTGAGCTTGTTTTAGTAAGCCAAACTTCTCAGCTGATCTTTAGGCCCCTTTTAAGAGAAAATGACTCGTATGCTTATATCTGTCTATTTGTCATTAAGAAATTGTTTATTTATAGTTTATGAAAGTGGTGTAAGCGCAGGGTTTATGGGCTGTGTTTCTGTTTATCAGTGTTTCTCCTGAATTAATTTCCAGCTACCTAGACTTTTTAATAATCATAATTTTTCTCCTTTATAGGAAAGATAAATAATACCAATGCTCACTTTCTACTTTCTATAACAGACTTGAATAACCATCTATCCTCTAGCTTGGGAATGTGAATTCCTACTGTCCCACTTGTCAAACATATGCTGCACATCATCATATATTTGAATGCACTTATAGAAAGAATGCATCTCTTGTAACGAGGTATCTGGTGACCAAAGGTGGGTATTTGCTTTGAACAACAGTAAAGAAGCTTTGCTCAACTCTGTCCTGTAAAACCTTCAGTTTTGCACAAGGTGTTGCTGCACCGACCAAAGCAAAGCTGCATTCACAGTGTTTGAAAACATTGATCAATCGGAGTGGACATTGGGTAAATGGTAAATGGTAAAGAAAAATGTTTTCTGCCTCAGAATCTTGATTGCCACCATCACAACATAGCCACCTGAGATGGAGCCATGCCTTGCTCAGGAAACAATCATTCCTTTCTCCTGAATTTTAAGGTTCAGTATCGACATCTCAGAAAAGTCTGGGACTAGAAATAGATGTTGGATATCCATCCAGAAACTGATTTGATATTGCTTTGAGATATTAAGCTTTAATAGAAGGTGAAAATATTGTACTTAAGCAGAGGTTGACCTACTTTTTTTTTTTTTTTTTTTTTTTTTTTTTTTTCCATGTATGTGTGCTGCCTGGCCTCCTTCTGTGGTAACTTCCTGGCCAGTAAAACAGACCCTTTCATCTGATTTTTGGGTAAGGATGCTATATCATGTTTTTAGTATGCTCGGGGAGCTGTAGGTAAGAAACAAGCTTGTGACACATTTCACGTTAATATTTCCTTCTCCTGATTCAAAGCAGATTTAGACATTGTTTTATTCCCTGATCAGCTTAATTTTTAAAGCAAAATCTGTAAGATTCAGTCAGTTCTGAATCAGAGAAGAAAAACCCTTCTCTCCTTGGGTTTACTGGAACTTAAAGTGCTAAAAGCACCAGAGTGAAATTTGCCTGGGTGACTCTTCCTCAGAAGACTGAAGAGCAGAGGGAATGAATCTGTCCTTGGAGCATCATTCTGTATGCCCACAGAAGCCAAATTCACTCATGATTTTTTTTCAGTGAATGAGCAATTTAGAAAAGCTATCCTTAAATCACCTTTAAAATGACTAATAAATTAAATCATAAAAATAAAGGCCTTGCATCTGTGTCAGGAAAAAGGTGCTAACCCTTGCTAATACTTGCAAATAGCTCTTCTATTGATGTATATTAGAAAGTGTATTTGGCCACAAGAAAGTGAAGAGAGCTATATATGCCAGAAAAAGAAGAGGACTCTTGAGAACCTTTTCACTGAAGTTTGGGAGTGAGAAAATGAGTTTTCTAACCCTTCAATTAGAAGCCCTCAGCGCAGATCCTGAGAGTTCATTATTCAGCTTTCATGAAATGCTGAAGTTTGCAGCTTCCTTCTGAGACACTGAAGTTAGGATTTCTTCCAACAATTTTTTTTTTTTTTTTTAGTTTTAGTTAAAAATGATAAGGTTTATTTTACCTGTTTGAGGACCTCAGTCCTTCCCCCAGACATAAACTAAACTCAGTCTGTCAGTTGGCCCTCCTCCTGGTTACCAGTGCTTCTGTTTGAGTAATCTCACTACTTCAAAAACTGGCATAAGTATAATATAATTTCATTTGGTATTGAAAGAGTTCCTGTCCTCTTTTTTTTTTTTTTTTTTTTTTTCTCCATGCAAGTTTCAGGAGTCAGGGAGTCTTTTGTGCTTTAGCAATTTCCCTCCTACATCATCATTTTGCATTGTCAAGTGTGCAAAGAAACAGCTAGGAAGCTGTCTTAGTCCTCTTCACAGTGCTGATTATCAACCTGCTGCCCTTTGCAAGGCTGTCATGTTCAAGTACAGGATCCAACACTTTCTGAAGGAAACTGCCAGCACTTATCTCTGGATTGCTTTTTCTCTTTGCTCCCGACAAATGTTGACATTACTTTTCTGGCTTTTTTTAAGTTGACCACGGTCCTGGCTACAAAATGGGCTGTGATGGGCTGAGGAGTAAGTAGGCTCCTCCAAGTAAAGCAGGCATGTACTCAGACTCTCTTACTGCAAAGAGTTTATGTACATTTCAAAAAACTCTTTCAGGCCTGTGTACTAAAATTTTGGAGTGCTTTGATTGTCAGATGGCAGCATGTGCTCTTGGGAGAGTTGTGGGTCTTGCTTCACCTTAGTCTTCATGTTTCAAGTGCATTCATGTCTCATCCTGCCCTGCATAGTGTCCTGAATTCATTTAAAGCATCACCTACCTTTAAGATCATCACTCCCACATATCAGGGATGCATCTTGGTGCCCTGGGATTAAAAGGCTATTACTTGAATTGAAAACGTTACCATTAGTGCATGGATAGCATGATTTTGCTGTTTTCCCACACAGACATCAGATTTTTCCTCTCCTGCTGTTCTTTGTTCCATAAATCTATGGAAATAGGCAGCTGCCTGGAGGTGGTGCTGATGTACTCTTCTTGATCACAAGCTGTGCAATGCCTCTGAATACACCGGAGTGAGCGACAGTTTGATTTTGGCTGGCATGCACAAGCTAGCAGTATTCAGTTACATCTTCATGTCCCTTACATTTTATGTTGCTGAAACTACTTGCAAATATCATGCGGCTGTATTGACTCTTCTGTGAGGGAGCGCTGGACTTCAGCCTGTCTTCTGCTTCTCAGACACACTGCATAGCCTTCCAGACTCTGGGATACTGCAGGAAGGCAATATGGTTATCTAGAAACTACCTGAGAAAAGCATCAGAAATTAAATAACTAGTAAAAATATGAACTGCAAGTGTGAGTTCCTCATTTTGTAAATGCAAACAGCTTGCGAGAGAGGTTCAGTGATGTATGTCAGTTTGAATCACAGTGCCTGGGAAAGGCTGTGACGTGTCCTTTGCCTGTCCCTGTGCTGTTGTGATCTACAGGACCGGGAAGCTCTGTGGAGGCCATTTCATGTGGTGGAGCAGACAGACAGTGCTTTAACTTGGTGCTTCACATTGATGTAATCAGGACCAGCATGATCTTGCAGTAGTCAGTATGGTAGTCCAAACACATCCTTGTCACAGGTTTGCCTTGGGGGAGCTGCTTTCAGCTGCAGGAGTTGAAGTCCCTTTCTTCCACCACCATCTCGCAACTCCTTGGCCTGGGCTGGGTCCAGTGTAGAGGCCTGTTGATGTGCTGGGCCTAGCCAGCCTGCTTCAACCCCTTAGATTGCTGCTCTGGCTTCAGACAGCATCTGCCTGACCTCAGGCCTCTGGGTGATGGTCAGGCTTTTGAAGCCCTTCTTCTTCATGTTTTGTATTGTTCAGCATGGCCCAGAGGACCAGGCTACTGCCCATGAGGTTCCCACAAACTTCCTGGCAGCCCAGTTACTCTCAACACCTGTCCTCTTTTCTGCCTTTTTCTTTTTTTTGGTAACTAACACTGTATACAAGTAAACCCAGCTGCGTGAAGGTTTATTCTACAAAAATCTGGCCAGTAACATAGAGTCACACTGACAGCTCAGAGCCAGTGATTGCCTGGTGTATTAGCTTTTTGGGTTGTCTCTAGATGATCTTCATGTAGTTCCAGCTTGTATTTGTTGGTGTACAGTTAAATCATTGCTGTTTCTCCTTGTGGCTTTTCTTCTGCCTGTGATTAAATGTCCGACATACAATGATTCTTCATCTATGTGTGTTTTCTCATGCATCTTTTCCTATAGGCAGAACTCATTTCTGGTTGAAGGTCTGCTTCACTGTCATGCTCCGAGGCTTGTTTTCTGTCTTCAGAATGGCATAATCTGTAACAAATGTACCGTGTAAGTAAGTTAAAAATACATTGATCTTTATTCCTACTCTGGCTGTGAATGCTTGATAGGCAAAGAAGTATTCAGAAAACCAGCTTCAGAAACTGTAGTGAGCATGAAAGCTAAAACCTTACTGTTATGCCTGTAGTGTAAAATATCTGACCCCATAAGGACAGCTGAATCTGAGTATCACATAAATTCCCCATATGGACATTAATACTCAGATTCACTGCTTCCAAGTACTTTAACATTTCACATATGTATTTTTCTCCTTTCTTGTGAGGGCCTTTCTCAGTGTGGTGTCACGGCATTTACTCCTTCCTTCTGTTGTACGTGTATACTAAGGTTAACTGTAATTCAGTCTTGCTAACTAGGTTTAACTTGCAAAAGCATACATATCCTTCACAGAAGTTTATGGTGTTTTCTGAGGTTTAGTTCTCTTTCAAATAGCCACATTTAAAATACTGAGCTGTAAGGCAGTCTCGAACAGTGAAACTCATAACCTTTCATGCTTCTGCACGGATGGAAAGAAGCTGATGCTATGATTAGTTTCCTACACAAGTCTCAGGAGAGATAAATACAGCAAGGGAAATAGCAAAGACCTTGCTGTACAATAATCTGTTTCAGTAAAGTCTGCTCTATAAGAAGGATTAAAGAACTGTGACCAGGATCAAGTAAAATATGAGCATATGATCGGTAGATACAAGAGGGGCAAAGTCACTGTGACTGGTAGCCTCCCGAAACCTAGAAGAATTCACAATATCCTCTGTGCTTCTCTTGCAATTACAAAACAAATCCTATTTTTTTTTTTCTTTTCCCATATTAACTAGCTTGCATTGGTGTTTAACACCCCCATCCGAGGTCTCTTTCTCCAGCAGCATTAAAGCTCTTTTTCATGAAGGTCATTTTCAATAAGATTTGGTTGAATAAGTGCAAATAGCTTCATCCCTTTTGGGTCTGACTCATTGATGAACTCAAATATCACTTAATAGTTATGTCAGGAAATATTTCAATTCAAGCAGACTTACTTTCATTTGTCACAGATCATCACCAAAACAAGTTTTCCAGGCCATCTTCTCAGGCTGTCTCTGACTTTACTATTTAGGGTTGTTACTCTGAGTCTCACGGCATCACTGAAAAAGAGGTGTTTCCGAGCCTCTTACTCATTAAGAAATGGCAAAGCTTTCTATCTTTGCCTTCTTGCTTGATTATGTTTATGACAGTCTTATTTGAGAAGTATAAGTCTCAAAACACTTAGGGTTATGCTTTAGCTTGGAGTATGACAGGAGCAAGGAACAGGATCTCTCCGGAACTCATAATTTATGCTGTGGTTTACCTTCTGCAGAAAGACCAGAATAAATTAGTCTAATTTGCATCAGGAGAAGATTTAGCTGAAATATTAGGAAAAGCTTTCTCTCTATAGTTGATGCAACACATGCAATTACAGACTGTCTTGGACTAAGTTCAGGTGAGAAAGCCAAACAAGGAATTCAGCCTGGTGTCTGTCTCTGGCTTGCCCAAAAGGCAGTTCAGCAGGGTGCTAGGGTGAGACACTTGTGCAGCAGTGATCTGCTCTGGGCCAAAGCCTTCCTCAGCTCACCGTTCCCACACAGGTCCAGGGCTGCTTTGTGGGAGCAGAAGGAATGTGCTGGATAGGTGCAGCACATCCTGTACTGTGACAGATGGGGCATCTGCAGCCTCGCTCGCCAAACACCAGGGGAGGTGCAGCAGGATGCCAAACTCCCCGTCCTTGGAGGATGTTAAAAGTCTCACTGAGGGCTGTCCTACATGACCCCTTGAGCACCTTCTGCTTCTGCATTTCAATGATTCCATTACACAGTAAGCCAGGAAAAAATAAAACTCCATAAATACATCACCTATGACCCTGGAAATGGTAGTTTTGCAGAACTGCTTTCCTGTGTTTTTCATTCATGGTGTATTGTGCTGTTCATTACAGTATGTCAGTGTGACAGTAGCATTATTCTCTTATTTACAGTTCTTCCTTTCTCTTCAGCAGTGAAAATGAAAAGGAAATCAATGCCATTAAAGAGAATAATGATAAACTCACCTCCTGCAAGGTCTGTTCTCATATATTTAGATATTTTTTTTTTTTTTCCTGAATTCTTCTCATCTCTGAATGTGCTTGTATGGAATTGATGGAAATATGGAGGACAATTCTAGGGAAGCACTACCACAAAGGTGAGAAATACCATGGTAAGCCACTGCATTTGCAAAAAGTTGAGAACCATCTGGTGTTCTGCACCCTACAAAAATCTGTCGTATGATTAGAAATGTCAGGGAAGAAGCTCAAGAAAAATCAAATTAAATGACACTGGAGACACAGGGAGCTAGTGCAATTCTGTACCAGTGAAACAACATGCAAACCTCAGTGGCATCACTGTGTCTTGCAGTCAATCCGTGTATCACACTGTGAAGCATCAGATCAAAGAGCTGTTAGAAATCCACAGAGGAAGTCCTCCATCAGGCAAAAGGCCATGGTCTCTTGCAATTTCTTAAGTCAGAGCAGCACCTAACACTGAACTGTGACAGCAAAACAATATTTTCTTGCCCTTTCTGCAAAATTCTAAAGTAAAACCCTTTTATGAATTTCCAGAGTGCAAGCAGAGTGTACAAGGAAAGGTACAGCATTTGGAAACCACTCGGGCTTTCAAAAGTGAAAAAGCTGCAGTGTGACACTACATGTACTCTCTGCAAGAGCCTCGTTCCTCTGTGCTGTGTCTCTCAGTGAATGAGATTTACCGTGCAGTTCTTCCTGAGCGTGAATTTTACTGAGGATAACAACAGGGATAGAGGGCAGCTTATATATCCAGCATGATGCCTTTGCTCTAATGAGTGGGGCAGCCATTCAGCATTTTGAGTTGCTGACTCCGAAGGATGAAACAAATCCCATTTGCATACTACTCACAGGGAGGATTTTTCATTAGTGGAATTCACCCTCTTTGTATCGTACAAGTCACTACCTCTGAATCAGCCCCGCTGGGCTGATGGGAAGCAATTTAGATGGGCTCAAAAACACTTTAGGAAGATGAAAATTTTCAGTGGATAATTACCAGGCCAATACTGCACATGTCTGACTGCTTGCTAATTAACACACCTTGACTAGATCTGCCTGCAGTCAGAGTAGAGCCCATTAAGGACTGAGATACCAAATTATGTAGTAAATATCTGGGATAACTTTGTCCAAAGACAGGCTGCCTTTGTGTGTTATGGCTTGGGGGTGGTTTTATTTCTGGCTAAATGAATAGAAAGCTAAGCCAAGCTAAAACAGAGAAAGGGGAGTTGAACACCTATCATGGGGGAGAAGAACTTTGTTTTTTAGAGGAACAGTATCAAGGCAGACAGAGTGATAAGTAGGGGCTGTAACCTGAGGTCAAACATGGGAGAAGAGCCTATAGAGCAAACGGCAGTACCAACACAGGAGCAGAAGGTGATAGGTGTTAACTTGGTTCACAACCATCACAGCGATGAAGCTGTACAGCTGGCTTCTTGCCAGCTGCACACACTTGCAGATTCAGGACGTCTGCGTTCCCAAAAGAAAAGAGCAGCATATAAGGGGCTGTTGTCTGCAAAGTGTGTGTGTGTGTGTGTGTGCCTGACAGAGAGTGAGAGGGAGAAAAGGCTTTGTTACTCTCATGCTGAGAAGGGAATTCGCTGTTGGCCTCCCCATCTGAAGAACTGAGTCTGCTGTTGTCAGTGCAATAATTTCATTATGGCGTGTTTGAGTACCTGGTGGCGATGCTCCTGATGTGCACCTTGCAGGGAAATTTGTTGAGGTTTTCCTAGTAAGCACTGCGTCCTGTGTCCTCAGCACATTTTGTACATCATGGCTGGTTTCCCCTGGGACAAAATATTTCTGTTTCAGCTGTATTACCCAAGAAATACACCTGCTCCTTTATGCAATCAGCACCATCTCTACAGAGGAGTAAATAGCTACACATTTACCTGACACGGCAGATGTTAAACATGCTTGTAAAATGGCAAGTAACGACCGAGAATTAGCTTGGCAAAACCCTCCATAAATGTTATAAATAAATAAAATAGGTAAAAGACACAGCCTTGTGCTCTTTTCTGCATTCACTTGCATTTGATTTGCTTGTGAATAGCAATCAGTCCTAATCTGTGCATATGTAGAACTGTGTATGTTTTTACATGCTTTTAACCATTTGTCTTTAACTCCCATAAAGCCCCTCTATGTTGAGCATGTATGTACATGTGTTAAAGAAATATATTGATAAATATAAGGGGAGATAATCTGCATGTGTGTTTGTTTGTGTGTATGGTTGTCAAAGGAGGAAGAGAAGGAGTAGAATCACTGCTGCTTTTGAAATGTTTAATTGCTGTCTTCAAAATGCTGCCTTCTTCATTTTGGTGGAAGAATGTGCTGAGAAGAAAGATTGGAGTCATCAGTGTCTTGGCAGTGCTTCAGCTCTGTGAGAGAGACTGCTCCTCAGCAGTCACTAGGAGCCTGAGAAAAATGTATGTCCTCCTAGATATCGTTGCAAACTTCTGTCTTGCATGCAAGTGTGAGGTCTCAGCATACTGTCATTACCCCGCTACCTCAAACACTTTCCATATGAGCAGGGGAGTGATGTGCTTAAAGACCCTAGCTATAATTTCCCTGGAAACATGCTGTTATATTCTCTTCTCAAATAATAACATATTCATGTTACAGAGAATGTATATATGTATATTGCCTGTGATTTTATATGTGCAGTATACATACTCATGTGATGTTGTAAATATGCACCAAGAGTCATATTTGTGTGTATACCTGCAATATTTTCTAAAGTCTAGGCACCTATAATTATAAAATGAAAAACTATAAATATTTTATGTTTAAGTACTACAAAACCCAATTCTGTTCTCCAGTATATAATATTGATATAATGTTCCACAGGACTTTACAGGTGTCTGTGTTGTGAGGTAAACATGCCTACCATGCAAAAGGGATGATTGCATTTCTGTATGTGTGCCTGACATAATTCAGTAATGAAAGAATATATATACACATTTACATACACTTTTAGGCTAATACCACCAGAAGACACGATAAGTGCTTTCAGGATGTGGATGCCAGCTTGAAAGCTCAGGCACCACATGTGCTGTTTATGCAACCTGGCTGCTGCAGGAGAGAGAGCTGATGTTTAAAATCTGTGAAAAGGTGCTTTGGCAGCTGTGCTAGCATCCAGCAAGTGTGGTGTTCCCTTGCTGCTTCCTTTGGCCAGAGAATACCGTAATTCAATAGTACGTGAATCCTTTGCTGCCTGATGCAGCCAGGCGGCAGGCCCAGAGGTCCTTTCAAATCAGGGGTTTTACAGTCCTTCCTAAGCCACAGGAGATGGTGATGCTCTTCTCCTTTACAAAGAAAAACAGAGCGGCAGCGAGACAAAATTCTGAAAGGAAGAGTAAGCTCAGGAAGAAACCCAGCCTAGCAGAGAAATGGGAAAAAAACCTGCCTGTTATATTACTATATAGTAACAAAAGCAATGTGACATTCACGGAGACTTCAAGCCTCTTACATCTTCTTCACCGTAGGTACTATTGACCATCCTCAGATATGATCCTGCTTCATCCCTTCCAGGAAGGAAAAGGATTAATACCCTTACCTCACAGAAACTCATTTCCACCCCCAGCCTGCTCATTTGCACAAAGTAGCCTCTGTTAAGGGTGGCTGTGCTGCAGCTGCCCATAGCTGCTTGCTGCAACCCCTTCCAGGCTGAAGAGTAGAAGGTTTCCCTTTCCTTCCTGTGCCTGCTATTCTCCACTGGAAAATAATAAAACCTTTCTAATCACTGCCAGGAACCTCGAAGCAAGGTGCCTCTCGGAGAGCTGTGATCATGTGTTCAGGTGGGTTTGTTTGAAATTATTTTGTCCCTGCTTCCCCCCTGCCTGTGATTCCTACTATAGATTAAATTCCCATTACTAACAAAATGAGCTTTCCTGCCAGCTAGGCTGAACTTTCAGTTTGTGCTCTGTTTGCTCAAAGAGGTTCAAATGGCTACCTAGGAGAAAATACTGTATTTTCCTTTGTCTTGTGTGCTAAGTGGTTATTCAGGACCCAGCCCAGCAAAGCAGAAGCTCTTGCTTCCCTGTTGGGTGGTAAAAGTGGCATTACACTGCTTGTGTGCTGAAGGTAAAATGTGCTCCTAAGTGATCTGCTGGATAGATGCCTCACTCATGCCAATGGAAAGTGGATGAAAACCACAGCTTTCATTTGGCTGTGTTATGTTCTCATTTTGAATGAAAATAAATGATTACTGGATACAAAGCCATGTTGAGTCAGTCATTCTACTCTGTTTTTCATAATCCCTTCTGTATTTGGATTGTGGTCTATAGTGCTCTAGCTGGAGCATAAAATCTGCAAATAGTATGGTCTTGTGAGTCATATTTGCGTTCGAGCATGATTAATATCTCTCCCCTACCAACAGGCTGAATAACTGGTGCCATCCATTAGCTAAACTTGAGTATGGGATGATCAATAAAACATGAAGTTCTGGGAGTACCGTGTGCTCAGAGCATGTAAGGACATGACAGAGGAAGTGCCTCTGAAAATAGGCCGTGCTCCCATTTTCAGGCCCCGCTTCTTTCATTCTCCTTCTACGAGCTGGTGACTGCTGTATTATACAGGACTGTAAGCCTTTATGGATGCCTTTTTTTAATTTTTTTTTTTTTTCCACTGAAATAGTCAATTCTGGTCTCCCCACCTAGGTACTATTATGAATGAGAGGGAGCGCTGAGCTGGTCTGAGGGCAGAGACATCCATCCACCATCCACCTGCACAGTATGAAGCAGCCCAAAAGGTCTTCCTTCTGCAGTGCTTAGGGGCTTAGCCACAAACAAATAATAATAAATCAGGCCCAAACTGAAATATATTTTCTAGATTCTCTCATGCTCTGCCCCATGGTCATCCCAATGCTGGTAGAAAAATCTATGCTTTCCTGTTTTCCAGGGAGTTTTTTTTTTTTGTTGTTGTTTGTTTGTTTGTTTGTTTGGTATGACTCTGTTGTAACTCTGTCCTGTAGATAATAGGTTTAGATGTGCAATAAGGCTCTCATTGCTGTAATGTCCTCTAATTATATATTTTACAGGGAGGTTTTTAAAGAGGCACCTCAACTCATTTACTCCACTGGATGATCATAGCCTTAATGTGAAAAAGATTTCCAAATGTTGCTGCTGTGCTCTGTTAGATATTGTCTGAATAGATATTGCTGCCTTCTTCTCTGTGGTAGGATTTCTTTGTTCCTTTAGAATTTGGGCTGAGTACTGCTTTACTCCCCAAACACTTCTGAAGATCTCTGGTTCCATACTGACTTTGTAGACCATTTCTCAGACTCACAGAGGTGTCAGCATATGCCAGGAATTTGCTTCGATAGTTTGTGGCTTCTCTGAATAGACAACAAACAGCTTTTCATTATAAAGGGACAGGTCTCTGTCGTGCCACTGTCTGGGAGAAATCCTGCCCCTCCACTCTTCTCCTGACCTTACCTTTGCAGCATGAAACTGTGAAAGGAAATGCCAGGTCCTGCGTGTGCTACATAAACATTGGCACTGCCTGCTGTCTTGTGGCAGTGCTGAGAGGTACCTGGTGATAAAATTACTAATTCCTATGGACCATAGAAGCAAAAATAAGACAAACACACTTCTCTTCAGCTCTCACCAGAGCACACAAGCCTTAACACTGTTTACTAGCTAGTTGATATTTCCAGCTTCTCTGAGCTGGCTGGAGAACTGGTGTTCAGAAACTTGATTGAGTGTTAGTAGCAGGGTATCAGGTCCTTAGCCCTGCTCCAGATGAGGAAGAGTTCCTTTAGTTTTTAGGCAAGCCTTCCATTTCAATTAAAGGCCCAACAAGCTATTGCTATGTCATTTCTTCAAAAGTCAAGCTCAGCCATGTTTCCAGCTTCTGCTGGAATCCAAACACTTCCTCTATTTTCCAGAGGAAATGGAAGCAAATTCATCTTTTCTTATGATTAAACAAACCTAAAAAATGAAGGCGGCCTTGAAAAACATTAATTCACCTCTTTCACTTTGTGTTTGGGATATTGCATGCTCCCGTCGGTAAACAATTGCTCCCTGATTTCAATTTCTGTTTTATTCAGCTGCGTATGTTTTCTGAAGGTTGCACAGAGCTATGTGTACAACAAGATGTCGCCACGATAGAAATATGAAGAATTGGAAAGATTGATGAAATGGTAAGGTACAGTAAGGTGCCAAAAATAACAGTTCCTTGAATATACATTTAACAGATGAACCGCTCATTCTCCCCATTGCCTGTATGAGGCTATTTGTGCATAAATCACTTAGTTCAGCCTGACTTCTGCATTGATGGGACATAATTGATCTTTAAAAGTTTTATGAAAGAATCACAGACTGTGAAATTAAAGGTGGTTCTGTTGTTTAACTTTGCATTTCTATCAACTGCCAGGAATATCATAACAGCAGAAAAATACCTGTTTTCTCCTCAGGAAGAGCATTTTATAGGTGGTTTTAAATCTGTAATTATATTAATTTATTACCACAAATTATGTAGTACCATGATATTTTTCACTTTATATCTGGAATTTCTGGAATAAAAGCCAACAACATTGTGATAAATTGATCCACTTTCAGGAGGAATGATGGTAATATTTTATCAACATCCTACCTGAGTTGCAAGTCTCTTCCTTCAGAACAGCATTAGACAGCTCAGGCATCAGAGATCTGGATTTGTGCCTATGGGCTACCTGCCTTGCAGACTTCATATGTTGTTATTTGGGAAAATGTGTCTGG
The DNA here is from genome assembly GCF_964035555.1 of Netta rufina. NCBI lineage: Eukaryota > Metazoa > Chordata > Aves > Anseriformes > Anatidae > Netta > Netta rufina. The sequence continues at coordinate 94,867,256 of NC_140125.1, read as the reverse complement.
CTAGACAGGGATAATCAGGAAAACATTTTGCTTTTTTTCCTATCCTTTGGGAACAAGTGGGCAAGGGAAGAGGAATGGGCAGAATTACATTGCTTTTCCAATACTTTCTGACTAACATGGGTATGATACTTTGGCACAAATACACTCCAGCAGTAAACCCCTTTCCTCTGGGAGCTAGGAAGGAAAAACCATCTTGTGAACCACAGCACCCATCCTATGGTATTCATGGTAGTACAACAGCACCTTGCTATTGACTGTGTCCTTGTGGCAAAATGAAGCCATTAGTCACTGCTGTACTAAAGATCATGATTTAGGTGCTGACAATAGCCTGCTGCTACCTGCACAGTTTTAATGAATGCGCTGGTTTCCTCACCTCCTTCTGCATCTTAGTTTTAAAGTAATTGCCCATCAACTTAATCTTCTTTGTTTTCAAGGCATTTTGTAGGAGGGACTGTAATGGGTAGCCCCTGTGCATCCACGCCTTTATTGCTCCAGCTGTTTATTTTTGAATGTGTTTCAAATACTTCTTTGGCACATTTCTCCAAGATGGTTAATGCTTAGAAACTGGAAAAACAGGCAGAGAGCTATAAGCCAGGCTAGCAACGGCATTAGCCATGTGTTAGTACTTTAATGTGTATCAGGGCTGCACAGAAGCAGAGGGGGAGATGGGAATTATTCCCAAAGCCCAAGTACTTTCATGGACAGGAAAAATAAATTGCTTAACCTTTTAGAAGATCCTCATGTACTGCAGTGCCTGTCCTCAAACCCCAGCTGCAGATGAAGAAGCTTTTCCTGCAGTTTGAGCCTGCTGGGTTGTACTGGGTTTACACAGCCAGGTTTTGGAAGTTTTGGTAGCAGGGTAGGGGTGGCCTCTGTGAGCAGAGCCCAGAAGCTGCCCCATGTCAGATCAGAGGCAGCTCCAGACAGCTCCAAAAGAGACCTGCTGCTGGCCAGAGCTGAGCCAGGGAGTGATGTTCGGTGGGCCTCTGGGAGAGCAGATTAGCAGATTGAAGAAAGGGAAAAAAAAAAGCTGCTATGCAACAACAGCAGGTGAGTGAGGAGTGAGAAGCAGCCCAGCAGACCCCAGGGTCAGTGCAGAAGGAGGGCAGGAGGTGCTCCAGGCACGCAGCAGCAGTTCCCCTGCGGCCTGTGGAGAGGCCCCTGGTGGAGCAGGCTGTCCCCCTGCAGCCCACAGGTCCCACATGGAGCAGATCTCCACGCTGCAGCCCGTGGAGGAGCCCCTGGTGGAGCAGGTGGATGTGGCCTGGAGGAGGCTGCAGCCCATGGAGAGCCCCCACAGGAGCAGGCCCTGGGCTGGAGCTGCAGCCTGTGTAGAAGAGCCCACGCAGGAGCAGGGGGTCAGGGTGATCTGCTGCTCCATCCTTAGCCCTCAGTGTGGGAATTGGGAAGCAGTGTTGTGGATTCAAACGGAGGATTTGCTGTGAAACTGCAAGGACACATTGCAGGGCTCTACGAGCTGCAAGTGGATCTTGGAGGCACTGCATGCAATTGTGATGAATTATTGACACAGAATAGGAAAAACTACACTCTATGCATCAAATAGAATGGAAGGAAAATAGCTGTCTCCTTCTCTCACCCTTTCTCTCATATTCCTGTCACAAGCTAACATGGAGATCCCACTGCAGGGAAGATTACAGGAGAAGGACTATTTAACCTAGGCTGGGGTTTGTGTTTGCAGACACTGCAGTGGATGATGCTGTGTCATCCATTCTAACACAGATAGCACCATCTATGATTAAACTTCTGTGCTGTCAGATTGCAATTCCCTGCTTTGCACGGTAATTGTCTCCTAATGTCTCTAGGTGAGTGCAGTGCCCAGGCCTGTATCTGTGGGGCTGTGGACACTTACTATGCAATTCTCTACTATAAGAAAGCAATTTTAATGTGGTAGGATTCCTGCGAAGGCTTGTTCTGTGCAGTGTTATAGCCAGGAATTTGAGGTGCATGCCCCCCACCTTGCTCTGCCAATGGATCCATCTAGGGTGAAAAGAGAGTCAGAGGGTTTTGCATAGATCTCCAGAGAAGGTCACAGCAGCCCTCATCTCAAAACTCATCCAGCAGGTACAGAATAGATGTCAGCAAGAGAGTTCAAAGAAACACAAAGTTTCGTCACTCTATGGGGAGTGGTGACTCAGCTATGCAGAAAAAAAGCTGATGACTATGTAAATAAAAGGGATGACATACTGAAGGCAGGAACATGGGCTTGTAGAGGCACTGGCAGATTAATGGCTGTAATTAACATAAATCTGTGGGAATCAGTTGAGTAATGACAATATGTGTCAGGCAAGTGCAGAAGATCATTCTTAAGCCATTGACAGGGATCCAGGCTGCCTGTAAAGAGGTACCCGAGAAGGAGGAAAATGGATCAGATCAAATATAACTTTCATGACTCCCTATAAAGTGGACAGTTATGTGCAAAACATTTGTCTGAAAATCTTTCCTTCACTGATTAAATCCTGTGTCTGTGTAAATGGTGGACAAGCTGTTGGGAATAATTCACAACAATGCATTTCAGCCTTTCCTCCAATAACCAGCATAAAAATAAGTGCCCTGATAGTTTTTAGTTCTATAAGATCACATCATTAATGTCCAGGGAATGGCCAAAATACGTGTCAATGCTCAGGCTGCTCATCTTGCTCTTACATCCATGAAGCTTGCAGCTAGCTTCCCAATAAGAACCGAGTTTGACACTTTGATGTTGCTTCAGAGCAATTTCTCAACAGGGACAGGTGGTGTTTAAGGAAGCTAATGAGAGGATTGACTTGGCAGAGGATGGCAGAGTCAGAAGACATATCACAGCTGTCCTGTCGCACAGGGATGGAGAATGGGACAAACATTTTCAATTACGGCCCGCTCTTGGGGCTGTAGGTAAACCTTCCCAGCAGCAGTCATGCACAGCCTTCATCTGTTCTGGTGGGTGCTTTAGCATGGAGGAGGCTGAGCTTTATCTTGTAAATGCATCTTCCCCCCATTGCTGGCATTGGCACATGTTGTTGTTTGCCGTGGTTGAGCCTCAATTAATATATGACAGCCTTTGATAGAGTGCCTGAATTGTTGGTGTTTTTCTTCTCGATAATACCCCTTGCATTTTGCACTACTCTATACAAATGAAGGCTGCTTGGTGATAGTAAGAGCCAGTCAGAAGAGAAACATGTCATACACAGAAAATTAATATTGTCTGTGGGTATGATAATGTTGGCTCTAATACGTGCATAAAAAGTTTCTTTTAGATTTCAGAATCACAGTCACAACAAATGGCTTTTAGATTCAACCTCAGGTAAATTTTCCACCTCATGGACTTTGCCAAAACTTCTAAAAGGAGTTAGAAAAAGCAGAAATTATGAGTTGCCAGAGGAGGCTCAGTGATTCCCAAAGGAGCTGGTGCCTCTTTGAATGCAATGTCTTTTCAGCCTCTGTTTTCCAGGCTCTGCTTTCTGCTCTCTAATTTGGTAATTTCCTCCACACACTTCTGTTTTTGCTCCACTGAGCCTGCACCATGGGAATGAACTGGCTTTGTTTTCTGTGTGGGCAGCCTAAAGTTCCCTTGGCAGAAGCGGCTGTGAGGCACTGGCATCACTGCAGCCCTCAGTCGCAGCTTCCCTGCGAAGCGTGCGCTACTGTTCTCACTTTACGGATGGGGAAATGAAAGCAGAGGAGCGCAGGGATTTGCCTAAGGCCACATAATGAATCAATTGCTGTGTCGGATTAGTTACAGCTCAGGATTTCCTGCTCGCTCCACCACACTTTCCAGTGCCACGAGGAGGCACAGCATTGTTTTTGCCCTACTGGTTTAGAGGACAAGCAGGTGGCCTTGTGCACACTTGAGACCAAAAATATTCCTGCTGCCAGCTGTTCTAAGAGACTTCGCTCTCCTAACACAAGGTGGCAGCTGTGGAGAAAGATGGTTTACACTTGCATGGTTCTTGACACCGTGAACTTTATGTCATTGCACAGGTGTTTTAAGATGGTAATGATATTTTTCAGATCGTGTGGAATGGGTTGACAGAAATGTGCTAGGTTCTCATGGATATCTGATTTTTCTCCACATTTTTTATTCAAAGACAAGAAGTAGAAATATGCATATGTGTCTTGATACAACCCAAAAGTTAAGATTAATTTAGAGCTGCCCATCATACAACCTGCAATTTTGTTAATCATATCATGTAACTAATAAAAAGCACTGACACAGCGCAGGGAATCATCCTACACATGCTTCCTCCTGGGCATGTGTCCCCTGCCTGACCTTGTGGGCTCACAAAGAGTAAGAAACATAACAGCCAGCAGCACATGTTTGAAGCACCATATCCCCAAGCTCCTCAGTCCCCACCAGGAGAGCTGCGAGTGCTCTAGCAGCCGGGCAGGGTTGCAGGAAAGGATATAGAGAGAGGCACTTGAACATGGGAGCACTGCTGTGCTTAGACAAAAGCTACAGAAAATGTGAAGTGTACGTGTTTTGACAAGAAAACTGATAGCTAGAGTGAGAGTGGGGTTGCCTACAATGTGCACTGGAACATGTATCTAAATAGAGCGGTCATGCTGTCAGGAATAAGGACGTAACAAGGAGAAGGCATGGAGGCAGCAGAGACTGAAAGGAAGAGACACATGGCAAGAAAAGGAAGGAAAAGCTTTGCAAGGTGCTGAGCACCCTTCGTGCCTGGTTGGTCCAGAGGGAGAAAGAAAAATCCTGCAGCAATGTCTGTCAAGTTTGAAGTCAACTCCTGGCCAAGTTTGAAGTGTTCTTGGATTTTCCTTCTTACACTTGCTGCCATTTCAGTGCAAGCAAACAAATGTGAGCAAAGGCAATGTATTTTTTTTTTTCATCTGCTCGTTGCAATGCTAAAGTCATATATTTCTGACCACGAGTTCTGACAAAGCTCATCCAGGAATCTACAGCAAAAAAAGGTGACTTTTGCTGTTGTCATTTTTATTGTTTCAGTGAATAATATGAGAGAAAATTTTCCATCCTTGTAATGGTTTCTAGCCAGCCCACGTAATAATGTCAGCTCTATGTTTTGCTCCCGAGGGTGACGTTATTAAAATATTCAACAGCTTAAAGTAGGATCCCCTCCCAGTCAGGATGCTCTGATAAAATGCCTGCCTTTAAAAGTGCTCATCTTCAGGTCCATACAAATGTTTCTTCTTGTTTGTACACATTAAAAACACAGCTACCCAGACTGCAAGACAATTTTAATACAGACTGCCAAGGATGCAAAACACCCAGCTGTGCCCATGGGGAGTGAAGCCAGCTTCCCTTTAGGCTCATTCTCCCCTGCATTTTGGTCAGTGCAACGTGAGCAGGGCAGGTGGGCAGCAGCACTGCCACAAGCAGAAATTTCATTGACGTTGTTCCCAGCTGGAATGACGTGTGCTCCTCCTCGGTTGCTGCCCGGAAATTGCCTTGCTATCCGGGTGTGTTTTTCACAGCAGTCAGATAAATCAGAGCTCTGCATGAAGAGTGGCACTCCATCACACCTGTACGGACTCATGACACTATCGGGATGGCTTCTGTTTGTCAAGCAGTCAGTGCATTGCACGGAGGTACAGATATGTCATTTCTGGCAGATGCAATCTTGCTCTGCAGCCCTGTTCTGTGCAGAAACAAAAATGTCTTCATTTCCAGGTGTGTTACAAAACATCTGAAAAAAAGCACAAACGTACAATACAGATGAAAACTTCACGTGCACAGTGTTTAAAAACTTAAACTCCGCAGATGCTTTCCTTTTGCAGGGCTGGAGTGATGATTCGCTGCATAAAAATCTAAGGTATTTACTCAAATCAGGATTGAAGGGCCATTTCTTCTAGTCCTCCTTGATGTGCACAGACATCTGATTTTGCATAGCTGGATGGCAACATGTTGTTGGATGCCATTACTGCAAATTGTTTGCCAGAGACACTTTCATGGGACAGGTTCCCAGTTTGTAATCTGGAGAACAGACTTCTTCAGCAGATCTTTTACCACCAAATATATGAGATCATCTGACACAGCTCTTTCTGACTAAAATGTTTTCTCTTGCGTAAACTTGCAGCACATCATACATAAGCGTAAGTTATATATATACGAATAAATGTGTATGCAGCTGTGAAATGCAGTTGTTGGAAATAGTCTAATAATTATACTGCTGTGTTAAAAATTGTGCCTTCCTTAGAACTTTATTGTAAAAAAGTCATGATGACTTCTATATTAAGTTAATTAGATACTATTTCCATTATATTTTATTGTATTACATATAAGAAGCGTTTACTAAATGAGGCTGGTGTGTTGTGGGCCATTTCAGTTTACACAGGAAGCATTATTTTAGCACAATGCCTGCTTCACATAGTGATAGTTGTTCTTAGGTGGGAAGCTGAGCAGGGTGCTGGTCTCTAGGGATCCCACTGTATGTGTTTAGGCATTTTTTATTAAAATTTCACTACAATTCCTTTTTAAAATATTTTTGTAAAGGTCTGAAATCAGAAATGTGGGCATAGGCTACCTCCTAGCCCCACAGTGACCTTAGCTGTCTAAAACACTATGTGAACCACTCCCATTGCCAAACCTCAGCATGAAATTCATATTGAGGGTTGAATGCAGGCAATCCCCTGGCTATGCATGGAGCCACTGACATATTTAGATAAAATTCTTTTCTCTTCTTCATGGATGGCGGATGGTCCTTCACTTCCAACAAATGCTGTTTTGCCAGGGTAGCTCACTGCTGGGTTTCTGTTTCAGGATGACAAAGCAGAGAGAATGGAAATGCACCTGCACAAATGAGCTTGTCTGGGAGCCTGGGGAAGCATTTTCTCCCGTGGGAGCATCACACACCTCCCCATTATTACTGTTATTAGCAGCACCAGCTCCACAGAAATCTGAGGTATCCACCAATGCACTCAATGCTGAATTTTTAGAGGCCTTAATACTATATATATATATTTTTTGTCAGAAGCTCTTCTATCAATGTAATTGAAATAACAAACTAAAGGAAAAAAGGAATAATTTTCACTGGTGCAATGAAATCAATTACTTCTCTGTGGCAAAGAAGTTTTTTTTTTTTTTTCCTTCTAAGAAGCCAAGGTCTGAAATGAGCAATATGTGAGAAGGAAGTAATACCCACTAATGTGAGTTTCAATTTTATGGCAGGACTGTTGCTAATATTTGGAAGAGAAAGTTAGGGATTAGGAAGGAGGAAATCTCTGGCATCTCAAGGTAGTGTTTAGGGCGTATCAGGTGGCTTGATAGTCCAGGAGACTGAGTTTGAGTGCAGGAATTGAGGATGTCTCCTGGAGTGGGGATCTGGAGCAAGCCAGAAAAATGTAGTCATCCGTGGTCTAATTTTTATTTCTAGCATTCATATGGTTACTGTAGAAGACTGTTTCCTATTTTGCTCACAATTTCTGTGTTAGGTTGATTGCTGTAAGCACATAACGAGACCTGTAAGCATAACTGTTTCCTATCAGCAATCTCCTATTTGCCAATGTGTTTGGTCTTCTGTGGAAAGAATTGCTTGGAAGTGTTTTAATAGGAACTTCTGTCTTACTCAGTACTAAAGTAATTATGATTATTGCTGGAAACTTCCTAACAATCAATTTATTTAAAAGTAATGCATTGCCCTCGATGAGGTTTTACAGAGGCTCTGAGAGCCATAAATGAACCTTGAGAGTAGCGAGAGAAAAACTGATTCTGCATTTCTGCAGTTTCCAGCTACTCATAGCGGGTTGTTTGCAATAATGCAATAAGCATATGAGATTCACAGGACAGAGTTCTCTATTATTATATTAGTCCTTGGGTACAAATTCGATCCAACCTACATGCCAAATAGGTATTTTAGGCATCTTCTTCTGAAGAAATAGCCATTCTTGAACTCTCATCCCTATTCCACACGTGCAGTGCAACCCGGAATCCTAGAAGCTTTCTCTTGTAGATGACATTATAGAGAATTATTACAGAAATATTAAGACTGGGAATATCTTGGCATGGAGACACTGAGGGAAAGTCAGGAGAAGGGCTGTGAGAATGGCATGAGTTGATGCTCAGCAAGATCCTTGCACACGTCTGTCTGCAGCTTCCCACCAAGACTGGGAAACAAAGGGCAAAGAGCAAATTCTCTTTACTCAGGGAGGTGGAGATCGGGATGAAGAAACCACCAGTTCCTAATGTGCACAAAAAGGTATATCTAAAGCCAGCATCTGGTCACCAGCATAAATGAAGCCCAGATGTGAGAAGGATTCAACCTTTGTCTGTCCCTCATCCCCACTTCACTGCAAGGACTCCTAGACACAGCACCTGCACGTGCATGGTCTCTTGCCTGCATGCTGGACAGATGGCTTGGGCTCACACATTTTGGAGTTGGGAGTATGCGGATGTGAGAAGTTGAGTATGAAGGACTAAAATTGGTTTTGTTTAAAAATAGAATCCCCTCCCCCTCTTGAAAGGTGCTGCATTGCGACTTCCTACACAGTTTCTACAACACTGTGACATTATTTCCTACAGTGTTGCCTGCTGCTCTGTAGTATTAATGTATTCTATAGTCAAGAAGAACATCAGGCTTTATATTTAAAACAATGTGCTTATAATGTCTCTTCTTGCAAATTACATATTGCTGTAAATGTGCAGTATACTTTTTTTTTTTTCTTTTCTTTTTTTTTTTTTTTTCCCCCTTTGGATTGTATTTATGGAGAACTCTAGGGGTTGAACTGTGTACATTTGGTTGTGAGAGATGGTGGCAATATTCTTCACTGCAAAGATATAAAGGGCAGACAGCAACCTGAAGAACTAGAGGGCTAAGAAGAAGGTGTGGGGACAATCATGGCTGTCTGCCAGAGATAGACACGGATTGTGGCCGGCCTGACAATGGGGAATAACATACAGAGGAGCTGCTTGTCTGAGGAACCCTAAGAATATATCACTCTTATGAGAGAGGTAGTATTTCACTACATAGGGAAGGGACAGGAAGATACATGGCAGGAATGATTGAAGTGGATAAAGTGGACTTATCTTGATGGGAAACCATGGGTTGGAGAAAGGAGGACATCAGACATTTTCAATTCTGCGAAATAAAACCTAACAGTAGGAGGCTGTAGGAGTGAAAAGGACGCATACGTAAACAGAAAGAGCCATGGTCAGTTTTCTGGTCTCCCAAAAAAACATCTGGAAGAATTAAAGAGCACTGAAAAAAAGTATAATTTCTTTGGAGAAAATATGAATGGAGGGGGAAAGCCACCTTTTAATGTAGAATGTAGATATAGAATTGAGTATAATATGAAATTATGAGTATAATATGAGTATAATATGAAATTATGGTGCCCTACACCAATTGCGTTATAGAAATACCAGCTTCTCATTCATAAAGCTGAAATGATGCACAGCTTAAAGGCAACCCAAATGCCTCCTTCCCAGCTCTGCTGAGTAAATCCTGCAGCTCTACCATCCTGTGGAGAATTCCCATAGGCAATGACTTCCGTGTTGGTTTCTGGTTGCCCAGAGAAGCTGTGGATGACCCATCGCTGGAAGTGCTCAAGGCCAGGTTGGATGGGGCTTTGAGCAACCTGATCTGGTAGGAGGCGTCCCTCCTATCTCAATCTGTATTACATTACTCAATCAATCTGTATTACACCACATGAACATTTCATGCTTTTGGTCATTCAAAAGTGTTGTGAAGCAGTGAATGGATTGGGTCCATCCTGATCCCAGCTGACTTACAGCTGCTGTTTTGGCTGTTGAAATTTTCCTAAATAATTTTCTTTTATGGTAAAATGGGAAGGTGACACACTTTGGTTTCCATTTGATCATTGATTTGCAACCTAAAACCTGATGATGAGTTGCCTGTGTCTAAAAGAATCTGGAAAATGCATGAAAAACAAGCCAGAATAGGGTTAGATTTGCTCTACAAGGTTCTTCAAATTTCTCTGAAAAGTTTTTAGGGCTCTACAGATTGAAAATATCTGACTGAAAATGATGTTGGAGAAACCAGTTGAAGTGTATAATTCTCCCTTGACATTTATAAAAGGAGTCTGAATCAGGTCTGTAAATCTGCAAACTCATTTTGTGATGACAAGATTTTATTTTTCAGTGGTGTGCCAAGAAGGATGGAAATAGAATCAATGTAAAAAGACTTGCAAAGCTTCCAACATTCGTTGTTTTGCATTGTCTGTGTACATTACTGTAGAAGTAATGTATTTTGGATTTCTGTAATTTTCAGTTATTTCTCTGTTATGCCTAAAACATAGGGAAAGTCCAAATAATTAGTGAAAAATATTAAAATGCTGTTTTTTCAAATTTTATAATAGATAGACATAGGAAAAGCAGCTGAGGGAACTGGGTTTGTTTAGGCTGAGGGCAGACCTCCCCACTCTCTACCACTACGTGAATGGGGATTGCAGGGAAGAAGGTGTTGATCTCTTTTCTCAGGTGACAAGTGATAGGATGTGAGGAAACAATCTCAAGTTGCTCTTGGGGTGGTTTAGGTCGGATATCAGGAAAGATTTCTTCACAGAAAGGGTGGTTAGGATTGGAACAGGCTGCCCAGGGAAGAGGTGGAGCCGCTGTCCCTGGAGGTATCTAAGAGATGTGTGGACATGGCGCTTGGGGACATAGTTTAGTGGTGGACTTGGTAGAGTCAGGCTGGTGGTTGGACTTGGCAATCTTAAGGGTATTTTCCAACCTAAATAATTCTCTGATTCTGTGGTATGATCAAGCTCTATGCGAATTTGCATGCCCTTAACTTTACCCAAGGCAATCAGCTAATATTCACCTTTGTTTCTCTTTTAAGTACTTTACCCACTTTGCAGCTACAGCACAAAAATACAGTAACATCAATTTTGCCACTTCCTGCTTCAGTTCAATTCTTTATCCTGAAGAAGAGCTTTTATTAGAAAAACATACAATTATGAAGAGGTATGCTGCTGCTCTATTCTGGCCATTGGACAGATCCATCTTAGAGCATAGGTGGGTGTCCTCTCATGTAGTGAGAAGAGTCAGAAACTTCTGTCCTCATGCTGCCTTTTTAATCTGTCCTCTGGGGTTTATTTTTCTCTTGCAGTGAATGTAATGCCCATGGTAGCTCAGCTGCTCCTAATACAGATGAGTTTAAAACCAGCTAGATTAGTTTAACTCATGGGTGAAGGCAGCTGAAATGAATCTGGATGACTTTGTCCTGAAATGGGCTATTAATACTGTGACAGTTTGCTTTGGCACATCCTTCCATGGGGGCACATTGGGGAATGCTGAGGTTGCCCATAGTGGAGTCACCGGAGGCTGCCTGATTGCAGCCTTACTGATGCCTGTGGATTTGTACACACAGCTTCCTTGAATTCTGCATCAAAGCAGTTTACAGACACTCAGGCTGTGCCTATACTAACAAATTAGATGTGTTCAAGAGTGTTGTCTGGCACTGAGACCAACTGACTTGAAATGACCTGCTAATAACGCACTACTAAAATCTTTCCTCTGATGCCCAGCATGCCTATTGAGCAAGGTTTTTGGCCTCTTCTAATTCCTGATTAAGCCCAGAAATCATCTGGAAGCAGAGGCCAGATCTGTGCCAGTGCTAACAATTCCCTGGAGAGATAATTGAGTGCCTGGTTGTATTTGCTGGGATTGTTCAGCTTGCTAGCATAAACACAGTGTACAGAGTGGCACAGCTCTCCTTTGAGGCGTCTGTTTTACAGAGGAGCAGTCAATCTGTGGAACCAAGACCAGAAAACAAAGTGCCAAGTCTGAGTACAGGACTCGAGTCCTGACTGTAGCACTGAGTTTATTTCAAGTGCTTTGCTCTCTTTTTGTACCCTGTTCACGATTCACAAAGAGTGTGTCTGCTCCTGCTGGAATTTAGCTGGGAATATGTGTGAAGATATTTTTCTGTCATCCACACAGGCTTCCTTGCCATACACAAGTTATTTCCTTCTATTTGATGTTGCAAGGCTTAGATCTAAAAAAAAAAAAAGGTATTCTTTTCACATAAAGTATCTTTCCAGCACTGTAGTTACTTCCCTGACTCTCCTGTGATGTTGGGGATCAGATGCTGCTATTATCAAAATTCTACTCATTTTCATTCTTTTTCTGATGTTTTTGCCAGGATTCAATAACACTTTTACCGTGTCAGTTTTGACATAAAAAAGGTAAAGGAATGAGGGAATTAATACTTCTTTAAAAGCAAAAAAAAAAAAAAAAAAAAAGTAATCCCTGTAACTAGTGAAATTATTCTTCTCATATTTATGACATGTTTTTTACTTTTGATGTGTTTGAGGTACGCATGCATCATACTGATGCAGTTGATCATTTTTGTATTTGGGCCTAAGCCCTCATCAAATATGAATTTTGCTCTCTGTGTGATGCTGGGTATTTGACATGCTGTGAGATGAAAGCCATCTAGAGGGGATGGTTTCAGAAGCTGGTTCCCTGTAGGTGGGAGCTCCTGCCCACGATGCCTGCCTTGGGGGGTGCTGTCCTCCAGCCATGACTCCTCCTGGTGATGGGTTGTTGGCAGGTAAGTGTGTGTGCATGGAGGAAACACCCTCAGACCTTGGGAGCTGTCTCCAGCCCTGCTATTGAGCTTGTCTCCAGCCCAGCTCTCTAGGCCTTGTTCCTCTTCCAGCTTCAAAACTCGCTTTATTTTGGCTGTTATTCCCGATCTGCCTAGCACCAGTTGTTCCTGCCTCTTTGCACTTCTTGTAGTACCTTTTCTTTTATTTATTTTTATTTTGATTTTTATTTTTTGCCATAGACAGACCCTGATTTCCTAAGCTTTTGCCAGGCCTTTGATGATAGCCTTGCCTTGCTGTGCCACATGCCGTGTCTCCTTGGCTGTTGATGGGGTCTGGACTCCTGGCCAAGCTATCTCCCTTCAGACACAGCCAGAAGCATGAAGCATGGCCTGTCCCCTATAGCACGCTGACTGCTTCCTTATAGACGCCCTCTTTTGCATAGTGTGGGTAGGATGGGTTTGCTAAATCCGTTATGTTTATATTTTTTCCCATTTAGTACAGCGTGGGGAGGGACAAGCTGGCAGATACGCTGGACTGGCTGTGAACCACATGTGATAAGCAGGTTTTGTGAATCTGTCTGTCTGTGTTTAAATTTCCTGGTAGGAAGAAATGTGCCCTTCCATAGCTACAAGCAAATTATTTCTCTGACTCCAGAGTCAGGAATCTGCTCCCCAGTGACATGCTCTGTTACTAATCTGACTCTCCTTGGCATCATGGTATGTGAACAGCATGGACATTTTACATCACGAAAATCCTCCACCAGTCCAACGCTGAATCTTATCTGGATACAATACAAAGATAACTATACTGGGGAGCCTGAGAATTTTATCTGTTGTTCAGAACACAGAGATTTCAATTTCTTGGGATATCTGACTTTTAAACCAAAATCAGAATCCTAAATTAAGTATTAGAAGTGAGCACAGCAAGAATATCTGACTACTCTTTAGGATACTGTAGAAGTTACAACAGCAGAATACAAAAACCAGGGTTATGATTACCCATGCAAATTTTGATCTCCTTCTATACACTGTGATATGACCTTTGCTTAAAGAGCCATTGATTAATATTTAAAGGAAGTAGAGTGCTGTTTTGGAAAACTAGGTTTTATTCCTTTCACTGCTGGAGCATAGCCATGTAGTGCTGGGTAAGTCAGTTAAATCTTTAGGCCATGAATACATTCTCAGTGTGTTACACCGTAGGACAAATTTGCTAAAGCAGATAATACTTAACATCTCCAGCTATGCCTGGTGGAACTATGCTTTGAGCACATAGGAAATATGAAGGGTCACTCTCCTATGTTGTTAAACATGGGCATCAGTAATCAGTGAAAACTTTAACTACTTTCACTTGAATATCTATGCCTTAAGTTCCCAAGTACTGAGTGAAAAAAGAATATCATATATCTCATAATTGTATTGTGGTGAAATCATAATTAATGCTTCCAAAACTCCCAAATGTCACAAAGGAAACACTCAGGACAAAATAGGCAATTTTGTGATTTGTGTAGAGCTTCCATATATATGTTTAATGAAAAAAAAAAGAAGAAGCAGAAAAGATATGGATCAGAAACTGAATAAGGTTAAAACAATATAAAGAATAGCAACTCTTGAACTGAATGAAGTTGTGATGCCATGTTGAAAATGCAAAGCCTTAATCTAAGGATTAGAAGAGAAGATGAAAGGGAGCAAGCTAAAAGGTTTGGGGTACAGAAAAAAAAAGTTGTAAAATAAAAGATGTAAAAAAGTGTTTTTTCATGTTGGACAAGGAAAACATAAAAATGCAGTAAGGGAAATCCAGATTGGTATAGAAAACTTCTAGGTAAGAAAGATGTTCAGAATAGAAAAATGGCTAAGTCTGGGGACATGGACAGTCCCTGCTTATGGTGTAATTTTCTTTTATTTATTTATTTATTTATTTATTTATTGATTGATTGATTTTTTAAGCTGACCTCATTACTGTTCCTGTATATCTTCTCCTTGTGTTTGAAGTCCGTAGAGCTCTTGACATTTAGCAATGTCAGTCTCTTGGCTATACTTCCTTTCCTCTGTGGTGGGATTGTTTGCATATTTGCTGTTAATATAGTTTCTTTAAGGAACACAGTCTCTGTAACAACTTTGCACCATGATTATCCTCCCAGGATGTTTTATCTTGAAATTGCCTCAATATGTTGAAGGCTGTCTTCTTAAGTGCCACTATTTTTATTCACATGTTCTCCTTTCCTCTTAACTCACTCTCACATTTTTTCCAGACATCTTTTCCCTTGGTATTTGCAACCATTTCTCCCCATTAGTTAGAAACTCCTAACGTCTTTCTGTGCCATTTAATTTCAAAACAATTGTCAAAAGAATAATCAAAATGCAAATTTTCAAAATAAATTCTCTGTCAGTTCCTCCTGGCTTGGCTCTGTAGGGAAAAGTCAATCATTAGAGCATCTATGGTCTTTTCTTCTTCAAAAAACTCTTTCCAATGGGTCAGTTTTGTTGTTGAATCATTTAGTTTGCTCATTGACATATGTGCTCATTGACATCTTCCTTGATGAGCAATATAACATCATCTATATTACATTAAGTAGACCTGTGATACAAATTAACCTACAAAATCTCTCATTTCAGGTAATAATGTATATCAATTTTGGGTAATAATGTATATCAATGGAATAGTTTTGAGTCACAATTTATATATATTTCCATTTTTGGTGCAAATTGTTATTTTCTGTTTTATTTCAGGTACCTTTTGTAACATTTATATTTTCAAGGGTGACCTTCCTTCCTTCCAAGGTAGGAAAAAATTATTAATAGTCCTCTGATTTCTTCCTAGTAAAGAGAACAAGAATTAGAAAAAATGCTGAGAGAATGAAAATGTTGGTTGGTTGGGTGAAGAGTGTGAGGGAAGTAAGAAAATGTGATGATTAGATCTTGATCATGCCAAGAATATACAGGAAATACAGAAATATATGAAATCTTCATCCAAATTGTTATATGAAAAGGGATCAAAACGGCATCAACAAAATCCTTCATCTGAGCTCATAGTTTGAATCAATACTGTGGTATTACCAATATGAAATAAGGGCAAATGCAGGATATTCTTCTTCAGAGGGAGATATTAAAATACTTAAAGGGTGAAAATAAGTAGACAATGGTACTTCTCATAACGGCAGGGGATTATAATGTGAGATGCATACAAATAAGGCTGAGAAACAAAGCTGTTGCCAGAAACTTAACCTTATTCTGGAGTTATTATAAAGAAGAGGTTATGTCAGACAGGGGAGGTAATTATTTCACTCTACTTGGCACTAGTGAGGTTATCTGGAGAACTGTGTCCAGTGTTGTGCAGTGAACCTCAAGAAAGATGTAAACAAATTGGAGAGAAAGAGAGAAAGAGCATTAGCAATTATGAGAGATTTGTGAAACCCAAGCAACAAAACAAGGATGAAGGAACTGCAGTTTTTGTTTGTTTATTTTTTATTTTTTTTTTTTTTAAATCAAAAGTGAGAAGATGAAGGAGGGGCTAGAGACATTTTCTGGTATGTTAAATGTATTTATAATGATGCCTGTGATCAAATGTTCCCTGTTGTCACTGGGAACACAAAAAAGAGAAATCAATTGTATTTGGAAGAAAGGAGGTTTAACTGCATATTAAGAAAAGCTTTCTCATTGTTAAAATTGTGAAAATCTGGAAGAGGCTATGCTAAGGAGCTTGTGGAATTTGGGATTTGAAGAACAGCTGAAACAAACATCTGCTAGGGATGGTCTAGGAATGCTTCAAAATATCCTGTTGGGTTTAAGTGCTTTTCAGCCCTCTGCTCTTATGATTTCTGATAGTGTCTGCTATCTGCAGTTAGAAGCTGTAACTTTAAAAGAAGGATATGATATTAAATAACTTGAAAAAAAGACCCTACTGCATCTAACTGAGAGTAAGAGAGACCATTTTAGCACTGGATGAGATCTTTAGATGCCTAATTTATCTTTGAGAAAAAACAACTTCAAGCCTTTCCAACTACATTATTCCTCTATTTCATCCCAGAATGAACATTTCTGGGAGTATAGACTTGAAAGCAGGATCACTTTCCTGGTGTGCCCTCAAAAATGAGAAACCCTCTCTCCTGCTGTCCCTATTGTTAGGCAACTCTTTGCATTGTGCTGTGAATGAGGCATGAAAAACACCTTTAGTTTTAAGCAGGTTTTTCTGCACAGAAGCATGTAGCTTTTCTGTAAGGGAGTTATGACCAACACCCCATTAGGCTAGTGGCCCTCATGGGGGTTTCTCTTCTCTCTCGTTCTGGAAGGTGTCCCAATCCTGGAGCTACAGCAAGAGGAAAGTAAGCCACCACTATTTTTCTTTCTTTTACCCACTTTTAATAATTATGTTCAGCAACACAGTGAATGATAAACTTACTGTGTATTTATTACATCAAGTCCCTTTTGGTTTTGGATTCAAGAATATCTACTTTGGAAGGAATTCCCTCCAAAGGAGAAGGGAACAACCAGTCCAGCAAAATGACAGAATTTCTAAGCAGTAAAAAAGTGTGCATGTGTGTGTAAAATTTTAGTTTGGAAATTTGAGGCTTTTATGGAATTTCAGGCATTGGAATATTTTGCATGACACCTTTACTAATTTCTTTTCCCCCTTTTCTGAATTTTGAAATAGCTAAGACAGCATCTCCTGCCATTTTATGTAGAATGCCTGCACACTCTGCTTGCTAAGGGCTGTTTGGATTTTCCCTTTCCTCACATTTATATAGTAGAATGCATATATCCACATTTCTAGAATACAGTACTTATGTCACTCTGTGTCAAGCTGCATAAAAATAATCTGCAGAGAAAGGAAGGTGATAGCTACAAGCAGCATTTTTATATGAAAGTATAAATCACTCTCTATATAGCCTTAAATGGCTTATGCTAGAGGTCTAGAAAGCATTTCCAGCTTGGCTTAAATTTTCAAGATTAGTGACTGCTTCATCAGCATCACTTGTCTGTAGCATGAAATCATTATTTTCATTCTGGAATGATTCGACCTATTACATCGTCTCACATTACTGAAAAATTCCTGGGTTTGATACACAGGAGGAATGTTTGCTGTTGTTGTAGTTGAGGTTATAACAGTTACTATATTGTTTTAATTGACAAGCGTAAGCATTAAAGCATAAGAAGTTGTTTTCTGTTTAAAGCTGAGCAAGAAAATCCAATCCTAGATGAAAGGTGGCTGAAAGGCAGTATCTGTCGACCAGTTGCCTTAATCTCTGAAAGCAGATTTTAGATATTTAGATGCTTAGAAAATGTATACCTACAAAACCTCCTAAACCAAAGCAATGTGAAGTCTAAATATGTATTACCAAGAAGCAGTAAAACTCTTCTGTGCTTAAAGAATATCTTTCAGTTATAAAAGCAAAATAATAGCTTTAGTAGAAGAAAGTGAAACTGAAAATGCCTTGGAAAAATAAGTAAAATTGATGAATTAGATTGGGCTTTTTGGACTGTTTTGGTAGTGTATAAAAACCTAAACCTTGCAAAGAAGCAAATGGTAACAGACAAAAACACCTCCACAACTGTGATACCTTGTTCTGCTAGCAGTAGACTGTGCTCCTGCATTCAGAATAGCTGGTTCTGGAAATAGTGTTATGTGCAGAAAGAACCTCTGTTGTAACCAACCTCTTAAAATCAAAGTTGGCGGTGCAGCATCAAAATTGCAAAATGTGTTATTTCTATAGAGAGCTTGGTCAGGTTTTTTTCACGAGGATTAATGTCTCTTCTTGTTAGGAACTAAATCTGGTATTTTCTAACTGTGAAACAGTTCTGTGATAAATTCCAACAAGACGAGAAGGGCTGCTCTGATACAGCACTTTACTGAATTAATACGATGACTATTGTTTCAGTTAACGTATGGCATTATTTGCTCCACTTCACTCCTTAACACTTCTTTCATTCTGAAGGAAAGCTGAGCAGTGTATTACATCAACTGCAACATGGCATCCACTGTAGTCTGGTGTATGGGATTTGTTTATCTCCTTGTTTTTCACTACTTAACCTTATGGCTCAAGAACCATTACGTGCCCAATTAACTTTGGTTTATATGCTCTGTGTGTTTTAAGTCTGCAGTGTTGTTTCACTAGAAAAATTACTTTACTGCAAAACTGCAATAATTTCAGCCTGTACAGGCCACACTGAGATCTGGGAGTTTATTACCTTATCATGGGTCAAAAGAGAACAGATGTAGCTACTGAATATAGAGTCGAAAGGGGACAAATTTGGTTACGGGAGACAGTCATACTTTACCTTCTTCAGGACTACATCAGATACTTGAATGTTTTTCAGGGACCTTTAAAAGATAAAGGTAATCCATATTATTTTGGCCTAGCACCTTTAATAATTGGAACAACATGTTAAAGGCTCTCAAGAAATTAATAAAATTTAGTGCCTCTAATTTCTTTTGACCAAGAGACTGCTGAGAAATCATATTACAGAAAAGTACCCTGTGTATTAAGCTATTTCCCCCTTTTCTCTTTCAGTGTGGATGAAATTTCTTGTTAAGATGATAAGGCTTTGAAAAATATATCTTCTAGGAACTTGTAAATATATATATATTTTTTTTTCTTCACGTTTTGCTGTTTGAATGCAGTACTGTGAAATAGTCATTAGTTGACCATTATGCATTTCAATGATATTGTGAGATGGTCATTTATTGAAAAGGAAATATAACTTTAAAATTCATGTTTACTTTGGAATTTTCTATTCATCATGAAGTGTATCTATTTTGTGTATCTATTAAAATTTATTAGGAACGCTAAAAAGAATTTTTCTGCATATGCATCCAGAACTTTGGACATAATATAAAACACATAAGTGCAGCACTGAAAGACATTTTCCTGTTAAAAAATCATGCCTTTGAAAACTTTTAGTCTCCTCTATTCTACTATGTACAAAGTTATGGGAAAAGAAATGGCTGTGCAATATAATCGGAGGTCATCAGAGCTGGGCTTTTTCAAGCAAAGAATAAAGTATGAAATTGAAAGGCGTAGAGCTCCCACTTGGAATGGGCTGCAGCATCCTTCTCTAGTCTCAGTCTGTAAAGCTTGACTCTGAATCCCCTTAAAAATTCTAAGTGAGCAAAGATGGCCTCAGAGAATAGAGCCTCCTCAAGTAAGCCTACAGGTAGCTGTTAATTTGAGGACCTAACTTCACCTAGCCCACTGCAAAGCCATACCTCCAGGCTGTTCTTGCTTTTGGCAAGGTGCAATTAGAAGAGTGACTGTGAATAGTGATTCTTTAGGGTTCTTTCCCAATAATTACAATAAAATCTATCTCTCTTTTAGGGGGGGAATGGTGGAATTGCACTCCAGGACTGTCAGTAGTACTGAAGTGAGTAGCCTTCCATCTAAGAGCAGACCTATCGCAGTCAGAGTTAAAACATATTTTGACTTCTGATCTGTAATGAGACACCTAGTCAAGAAAAAAATAACTGAGTTACAAGGTGCCTCCAAACATTCTTTTTCCCCTCTGTGAAATATAAGGGTACTTAGACCAAAAGAGTCAAGATTATGTGTAATGAAACTCTCAGCTAAGAATATGATATTTCTTTTAAGGCAGTAAAGAATAAGCACATTAAATGAAATAATAATTTGTCATCCCAAGAGAACGTGCAAAAAAACATTGAAATGTAGTAATGAATTCTGTTGTATGAACTTCCAAAATGTATCACTTCCTCCCCTGCCATGCAAAGAAACTAATGATTGTTGTATGTTCAAGAAAGATGTGAACCTGGACAACGGTATGTTTTTTGAATTTGTTGAACTGCTTTGCTTATATACGTCATGATAGGCTGTGTTTTCAATATACAGGAAAAATCTATCCAAAGCTACTGTTTGGGGAGATGGCAAAAATGCTCATAATAGAAACAACTTTCAAGTAAGGACTAAGCAGTATGGTGTGAAGAACAGTGAGGCATCCTCCAGTGACTGTCCTATAAGGATGGCCTTTTATACAATTTTAATCTAGATGCTAATGGCCATTACCATGAGGTCTGTGTTCCCAAACTATACATAGTAGGGACTACTGCCTAGTTTATCGAATTGCATGGTGAGCTCTGAGCACAGATCTTGTGTCAGCCAAAGGGCTTCTGTGCCTTGATGCCCTGTGTATAAAGTTTTTCAGTTAAAACTAAACTAAAAATACTAAGTTTAGTCTTTTTCAGTCAAAGACCAGAAAAAGGAGTTCAAAATGTGACTTTAAAAGAAGGGAGGAAAAGATCTGTAGACGATGAACTCTCTATTGTGACACGCATCAGGAGTCATCCGGGAAACAGCCTGTTTACAGTTATTTATTCAGTAAAATTGAATATAAATATATATATTCTGAATATGTGGAATGTGTGGGATTACATCAAAGAAATTCCTAGGTCAAGCAGTAAGGTCCTCTTCTTAAATGCAAATGTCTTTTCAAGGCCATGAATCATAGAACCATAGAATGACTTCAGTTGGAAGGTACCTTAAAGATCATCTAATCCCAACTCCCCCTGCCATAGGCAGGGATGCCACCCACTAGATCAGGTTGCCCAGGGCCTCATCCAGCCTGGCCTTGAACACCCCCAGGGACGGGGCTTCCCCAGCTTCTCTTGGCAACCTGTGCCAGTGCCTCACTCTGAGTGAAGAATTTCCTCGTAACATCTAATCTAAATCTCCCCCTTTTTAGTTTAAAACTATTCCCCCTTGTCCTATTATCTGTCGAAGAAAAAAGCTGCTCTATTCTATTTTATAACCCCCCTTTAATTATTTAAAAGCTGCAATAAGGTCACCCTGGAGCTTTCTCTTTTTCAGGCTGAACATCCCTGGCTCTCTCAGCCTTTCTTCATAGGATAGGGGTAGGTGCTTTAGCAGATCATAATCATATGAATGTTGATAAATAGCAGGGACCTAAGAATAACTTTACTTTTATATATTTTTTTATTATTATTATTTTTGATCATGAGAGAGTATCATATTTTGGGGCCCTGAAAAACAGGGGTGGAACTGCTGATGGAGCTTTTTTTTTTTTCTGTCCTATGTTAAAACATATTGTGCCCAGTAATTCAGGACATGCCTCATTGATAGGAAACCACAGGATGTGAAGACTATTTTTCCCCTGCTTTAGACCTTTCTGTGGTCCATCATAACATCCTAGAAGTGATCTGCATCTCCAATCTTGTCATAAGCAATAAATGTAGCTGGGACACACACGAGCATCTTTTCTCAATGAGACAGTAGTAAATCTCCACGTGCTCTGCTTTTTAGACAGAAGCCATTTGAGAAACCATGTTTGTCTCAGCGTTATTGTAGCCAAATTGCAACTGGGCAACAAGAACATATGGCCTCTGCAGAAACATACCTGTGAATGTCACAAATCCATGGAGAACTCAGTAGATCTATTTAGAAGTGAATAGAAACCCATACCATTTCTCCAGAAGAGCATGGGAAATGAAAAACAAAAGGAAAGGTTGGCAGGAATATAATAACTGGTGAGACAAAATTATAGCTAGATTACAAGTCTAAAACTTATCATATTGGTCTTCAGTAAGAAATGTTACAGTTTGCAGGACCTCTCCTGCTACCTCATTTCAGTTTAAGTCATGCAGACTTGTTTAGCTACTGGGCTCTCTAGGTGGATCATTCCCTTTAGCTGGGAAACATAGGAAACATATAGCAATGAGCTGTATCTTTGACAAGGAATACTTTGTGGCATTAAACAAGTAATGTTTTGTGCAATATGTGGAATTTTGAAGATTGTTTGCAGAATATTTTGGATTTTAACTGAACATACATATGCATAGGAAGTCATTTTCTAGTTCTAAACAAACAGGCACTTGTGAAAGTTAATTATTAAGAATTATTAAAAAGCTGTAAGTGAAAAAGGTGAGAAGAAGGCTTTGCACTGGCATCATCCTATGTAGGAAAGTTGGCTTACAGTTCCTTAAGGACTAATTAGTCTGTTAGTCGTATAAAGATTTTCACAGTAGCATATTAATTACAGATTTGAAACCCAGGTCAGCTGGTGGAACTTATTTTCCAAAAATGACGTTTTTTTTTTTTCTTTTTTCTCCCATATACAAAATGTCTACAGAGTCTCCTTGTCCAAAACTACAACAGTGACAAAACAAGTCTCTGAGCATAAAAGTATGTCTGCAGTAACCCAACAGAACTGAAGCTTACATGTTCCCATTGAATTTCTATTGAAGGCTGACACCATGAGAATCGGTTTCCATATTCACATGAGAGTATAGGCTGCTGTAACAATGGCAAACAAGGCAAACAATGTGTGCCTGGCTTGTGGATTCTGCTGGAATGCAGAAATGTAACCAAATCTGTTAGGAAACATACCCAAAAAAAGAAAAAAAAAAAGAAAAAAAAAAAAAAAAGAAGTGACTTAGCAGGTACTTTTCCTGATGTTACTGAGAAGGACAAAGTGAATACTATATTCACAGAGTCACAGATTTTGAACTCAAATTGAACTCAAAAAATGTCTGTCAGAGGTGAAGTCTACTTTGCTATGTAACCTAGAGTGAACACTCCTACTCTGTACTATTGGCTGCTGTGGGGCAAGCTATTTTGCACCACTTTCAAAGAGGATGTTACTGAAACTGTTGTCTTTGATTGACTGAGTAAGCACATCACTTGTGGGACAATGGAGAACAGAAGACAAAAACGATCCTAATGCCAATGAAAATATTTAACTGGGCCCCCATCTTGTGTTTTCAGCTTCCCATTTTTGCTCTCTGCTAACAAATTCCTTTTTCCTTCTGTCTGGGCTTGCCTGAGCATCACTTCTCAGTACCACTGATTTTTTTATTTTTTTTCCCCCCATAAATACACCGATTTTGCTAAGAATTGGCTGGCAATGGCAGAATGTGGATAATTATGTCCAGCTCCCAAGGGTAGCTTAGAAACAGTGGAGATGTGGAAATTTCTTTTTCTTTTCTCCTTTTCTTTTCCTTTTTTTATGATGGAAACTTTCTAAACTAAGTATGTCCATCCCTAGAGGGAATGTTTCTCAAAAAAATGTAATATAGATAATTCATCAAGTTGAAATAGAATAGCATAATAAAAGTGGGGAAAGAATATACTGCAACAGAATGCAGGAAAGGCAGTGACACGGTGACATTATTCATATAGACAGACACTAGTGAGACGGAAGTTTAAAAAGCTGTCTCTTGCCGTAGGCATGTTTTAGTTTGCTGTTCAGTACAGTTTTTCAGTGTTTTTGTTTTTGCTGCTGAAGAACAATAACAAAAATAGCCATTAGAAACAAGGGATAAAAAGAAATCTTTTTTTTTTTCCTCTGAGAGCCTTATGACACCTCAGCTGGAACAGGATCAGTCAGGCTCTGTACCTCACCACTCACCTCTCTGTTGCAATTGAGTGCTGGTGGTATCCTACAAGGCTGGTTGTACACTTGTGTAGGCTGCAGTGAGTTAATATTTTTTTTATTCCTGCAGGTGCCTAGGTCCTAACCTTGCTTTTACTTTGACACTGACAATGCTCTCCTATTGTCCTTTTATCCCCTTGTTTTCTAGTGATATGTTTTAGAGTTCCTGTCTCAGGTTTCTGTCAATGCACAGCCTAGTATATCCCCCAAAAGAGAGATTTTCCATATGCTATTGTAGTTTTCAATCATGCTGTATGAGAAATATGATAAGATCAAACGGGCAGTGTTGCCATCCTGTTTCCCTGTCCCTTGGTCAACCTCCTACATTTGCACAGTTGTAGATGCTTAAGGCTGCTGTAAGACAGCGTGGCTGCTGTCTTGCTCCTTTTGTTTTTCATTCTTGATTCTCTCCCGTATAAATGACAGAAGAACTCTGAGCTCTCTTACTGTGTTTGTTCCCCACCTTGTGGCCTCAAAATTTCACAGAACCATAGAATGGCTGAGGTGGGAAGGGAGGCATCTGGTCCAACCCCTGCTCAAGCACCCAGAGTGGGGCACCCACTCATGTCCAGGTGGTTTTTGAAGATCTTCAAGGAGGAGATGCTGCAGCCCCTGTGGGCAGCCTGTGCCAGTGCTCCATCGCCTGCAGAGTAAAGTTGTGCTTCACAATATTTAGACATAGTCTCTTGTGTTCCAGTTTGGCCTCTTGTGTTCCAGTTTGTGCCCATAACCTTTGAAGGCTGAATATTAAAATTAGGCATGCTTGAAAATTTATGTTTAGATATTTTTGAAAGCTTTATGGTTCAGTCTCCCTGCTGCTGCTACCGCTAGTATTCTTTAAGCTTCTTTTTACTTTTCTACTTTGCTAAGAAACTTGAAGTTTTTGCCCTTCCTGCCTTTAAGTGCTTCACCACCATTTCCAATCTTTGTTTTGGGGGATATTGAGAAGGAGGGAAGAAAACCAGAAAACAACACTTGTAAGTTCTGAGTGCCCTCTCCTCTCCTCCAAATGATCTGAGAGCCCAGAAAGACAGCTGTGTTATTTCTGTGGAGATTTGTTTTCCATTTGATCAAGCTAAGATCAGTCAGGGAGAGCAAAAGGTGTTTGAGAAGTAAAACAAAAGTTAAACCATGCTTTTATGTGAGCTTTTTTTTTTTTTTTTCTTGAGGATTTATTTTCTTTCATATTATGAAGAACCAATAGTGCTGTCAACTATAAAAGATTAGATTGTGTGGTGCAACGTGCCAGGGTTTATAGGATCAGGCAGGGCATCGTGAAGGTTTTTCTGGTCCCATTTTATCTTCATAAATTCATAGCATTGGCTCTCTGTGCTTGGCTTGAGCAATAAGGGCTCACAGCTTCCTCTGCATTTTCTCTAGCAACCGACCAGCCTACCCTTTCAGCATCCTCTCCTGCTTCCCAGCTTCCATTTTCAGGTGAGAGACGAGTTCCCAAAAGAAGACTCTATGACCTCTTCTGTACTCCTTTTTTTTTTTTTCTTTCTCTCTCTCTCTTTTTTTTTTTTTTTTTTTTTTTTTTCTCCAGAATTCAGCTCCAAAGATTTGTCATCTTTCGTTTTGTTCAGTTATGGAAAAGCAAAATGAATTCTAGGTTCAATGTGATAGCATTTCTCTGCTTGGAAGCAATACATCTTTGATTCATACAATATAACAGGAACTAGCCCAGATACAGAGGGCTGGCTTCTGACAGTTTTACTGAAGATTTGGAAAACAGAACAATTTAAACATGGTATGTGCAGGATTTTAGGTTCTGGGCACAGAATGTTCAATAGTGTTTGTAGATTGGTGGGAACATATTATGTGACATGGCATGATGATATTCCTAACCTCAGCTCTTTCCATCTCTCTTACAAAGGTAACACAAAAATCATAGTTATGGAGGAAGAAAGGATCCATGTGATCATAGTGTGGGAAGGAGAGACTGGAATGACTTGATATTTCCCACAAGAATCTGGGGTCATGTAGACGCTTGATGTGTTGATCAGGGAAGAGAATATTCATCCTTTTCATATGGGGAAGGTGCTGGAGGTCACTGGGTATGGTCAGCTTAATATCTAGGAGATTTATGAGATTTTTGCCTTAAGGAGATTTATGCCTACTGGTCCACTGGAGACAAATCCAGTGACAGTGACAGTGGGAACTGAGGCGATACCTGCTGGCCCAGTTCAGTAGAGCCAGACTGCTGCCATTCCTGTCTGTAAGTTCAGCCAGTAATGAAGCATACATACACATTACTAATATGGTTAGCCATGGAAATTACCACAAAGAGTAGTGCTTTCACACACACTGAAATGCTATGGGTTTATCCAAAAGCCGTTTTTAAATGCTCAGTATACTCAGAAGCTGGTGCCCAGGCCCTGGCATCCTTCAGTTGCTCACCCCAAGACCTCTGAGCTTGCTAGGCTTGTGGTCCCTTGTACCTCATACCCTGCTCAATGGCCACTCTGATTTGAAGGTTGTTAGGAAACACTCAGTTAGGATTACAAGAGAGAGTGCAGCCATAGGGAAGATAATTGGAAAAAGGGATTTAGTAAGGAAAAAGGAGAGACTACCATGACTAAGGACAGGGCTCGGTCATGTGCACTGATCAGCAGCTGTTTTTTGTGACTGGCTTCTTTTGTCCCCACTACTCACTGCTACCCCATGATTCTTTCTCTGTGGTTCACCTCAACCCTTCTTTCCCTGCCTGTGGTCTTTCCCCTAGACATCCCATAACCACAGAATATTAGAATCATCTAGGTTGGAAAAGACCTTTAAGACCATCAACTCCAACCATCAACCTGACCTACCAAGTCCCATCACTAAACCATCTCCATTAGTGCCACAATTGACTTAAAACATGCTGTAGTACGTTTTACACAGTTTCAGAAGTCTCCCTTTCCTATCCCAGATTCTCCTGTATCCCCTAAGTCCTATACTCCAGCAGGCAATGATCCCTTTCTGTTTGCATGGTGCTCCTGGGAGGCAGTTTCTTTGCCTGACTCATCTCAGTGAATTTCCTACCTGAGACAGTGGGTTAATCCTTTTCCTCTGGTAGCCCCACGTGCAGCTGACCCTGCAAAATCCAGTTTCCACTGCTCAGGTCACTGGGTTCCTCTCCCTGTTGTTTTATCTCTGGTCCTTACTGGGCCTTTGTGTTTAATTGGTGCAAGCTTTAGTCAGATTAAGCTAACAGAGGGGAGACTAGGATTGTAATGGGATAGGAAGCATGGGGAAAATCAGATGGTTTGGTTTAGCCAGTATGGCACATGACATAAAAAATGCTAGGGATGTACCAGTTTCTTAGTAGGGAATATATAAGTTTTGGGGTGGAGGTTGTCTCTGAGAGAGAGAAACGTGAGGGGAATACACATGAAGAATTTCAGCATGGAAGAAAGAAAGGAGCATCTGATGCTCAAACAATGTCTGTGGTGTTAGGGAGCTATGAAGCTCCTGTAGTTTTGGTCAGAAAACTTTTATATATATCCAAAACTCCTATATTTTTTCTGCCTGGTCAAACAGGATAGGGACTAAAGGCACACTTAGTGTTGCCATGGTGAATTTTGTTCCATCTCTTAGTTGGGATAGCCTTGGTCCAGTGCCCATTACACCACACAGCTGACTAGTGTTAGTCAGTGATAGTCATGCCAATATGACCTAAACGTTGATGAAGCTTCTTGTTGCTGGCAGTGTTCCTCTGGGGACATAACAGTTGCTGTGTTTTGCTGAGTGTATCAACGTTCTTCCGTCTCCCTGCCTCCTTACCCTATTTGTCCTCAATATGTTTTTCAGAGATGAGCTTATGAAACTTGTTTCACTATACAGGGAATGTCTTCCATAAAGTGTCTTGTCTGAGTAAAGGGAGTGAATGGGGCTGAAATTATGCTGTCTTAATCTATAACATTAATCATAAACGAATCATGTGATACCAATGTACAGTGATAAAGTTCTATGGGAAGATGGGAAACAAAGGCTGTCCTTTGCTTTTCATGCAATTCACTTTCATTGAAATGTAAGCAATCACTTCATATGCATTTACAAGGTTAGGAAATGGCTTAATGACACTATAAATTAGAAGGCATTCATGTCTGTAAAATAATTATCATTTTCTCAGACATTTACAAACATTTACTAGTAACACCTCACAATGACCCTTTGAGATGCTCTCACCTCTGTTTGACAGGGTTGGAAACAGTGAAAAGAATGTGAAAGACTGGATAAAAGAACAGAGTGGAACTCATAAAATACTCTGCATCTATGTTCTCTCTTTCTAGGATAATGACCTTGCCTATGTCCTTCAAAGCAATCCACAACAGTTTTACATGTATCTTTAAAGTTTTATTCAATATAGTATAAGACCATGAATAATGAAGTTTGCACTGTACAGGGAGGGCAGATATTGATTTACACATGAGGTATGCCTCATTTATTAATCTGTAAATAGTATGCAAATACATGCATGATAAGAAATTAAATCAATGCCTGTCATTTATTCTTTAAGTTTGCATGCTTTTATGAGTCTAAATTTGACATTAATACCAGTTTACAGGAATGTTACTGCTGAGAAAGCAATGATTTACACTGGTGTGCAAATCACGCATATGGTCTGAAAGAGAGTTTTTGAAAATAGTGTGTATCACCTGGATCAGCTAATCCTCAAGTGTCATTTTATAGATGGTCCTAGATCCCTTTGTTATACAGATTATTTAAGGATTAAACTGTAATTGCTTGCTTTTGAGTTTTTAAATGGTGTGATTTTGACTCATGGGACTGGAGCTCAAAAACGAGGGTAAGAAACATCATAGAAATGAGGCAAGCATCTTAACACTTCTCAGATGAACTGTTATTAAAATCTGAATGTGCTTTGAGCCCATCTAACTGAGAAGTAGGAGAATTAGCATCAGCTACATGTTTAGGATTTCTAATCCTAAACTAAAAGGTTCAATAGTGCTGTTATGATGAAAAGTTTGCAAATGAAAGAAGTCCAGTAACATCTTGTTCACATTCAGCATGAAGATGGCTCCTATATTCATAGTTCAACTCATCAGCAGGTCTCCTGCAACTGCAAAATGAAGCATACCCAAGCACCTTTCTACTTGATATGAGAATAAATTGTTCCTCATCTTATGGGGCCTGGGAGTTCTCAGCACTTCTCCAAAGTTGTTTGGTACTCCAAACTAAAATTCTTGGCTTGGTACTAGAGAAGAAACATTTAAGAATTTACTTTTCCACGGTAGGAAGAAGGTTGTTTCCTTGACCCAACAAAAATTATACGACTTACTGGTATGCAAGGCAGAGGGAAAATATATACTCCTTTGATCAATAATAAAAGAGAAACAGCCTTTAGAAAGAAGTAATGAGATATGAATGAACCCTAAGCAAAGCTTTATGGACAAATGGCAGAAATTCCGGAAGTCCAAAGGCTCAAGGATGGTGCAGAACAACAGAAGACAGAGACAGGCTCTTCACAGCATTGTGCGGCAAGAGGATGAGAGATAGGAGGTATAAATGGATATGAGAGAGCCAGATTAAGAACAAAGAAAACAACAACAAAAAATACTAAAATATCAAATAAAATAATAAAAATAAATAAAGGAAAGGAAAAGATTATTCACCATGAGGACAGCTATGTGATAGAGCAGGTTGGTCAGAGAGGTAGTGCAGTTTCTGTCCCTGGAGGTTTTCAAGACCCATCTGGATGAAACCCTGAGAAACCCCATAGCTGATCTTGCTTAGAGCTGTGGGAGAGACCTCCTGAGGTCCCTCCACACCTTAATTATCCTATGGTACTGCTATCTGCTGGAATGGCCCTGCCTGGTACCAACAGCAGCCCTAACCATACAAAGCACCCATGTGTATGAAATGCCTGGAAAGGTGTGTGTGCTGAGAACAGAATCCTATGACATCTGGATCTTGTGAAGACAATATTTATGACAAGAAAAAATATTATGATGAGTGAAAGGGAAAACTCAACCCATTTTTTAGATCTTATGGACATTCTCAAACTGGAAAGGGGGAAGAGCTAGACACTAGAGTTGGGCAGGAGACATGCAGCCATTAACTCATGACAGATGAAACTGTGGACCCTGCTACTTTTCCCACAGCTTGGGAAACACTGACCAAACTGTCAAATACTGCCAAACATTGCCTACTGTTGCTGGTGGGAGGTAAATAGCAATGAAGAAATTACAGGAAGAGATAAACACCTGTGAGTTCTTCATTGCTCTTTGTCAGGGACCTTTGTGCGTTTCAGTGGTGCCAGAATACCTGATGATTTCTTGATATAGGATGGGATACTGGGAATCAGAGGCTTATGTCTGAGAAATAACTTAATTTTAATGATAGTAATTACAACATTTTGCTTACTCACATATTGAGTATGAAAACAGACATTTTCCATATTTCAATATGTCCGAATTCTAGCAGGGTCTGATACAAGTTTTGTGTGAGAAAAGTAGTGTTTCTTCTAGACAGTCATCCGTAACTGAACATCTGCTAAAGAAATACATTGAGTCATCATGCGATAGAAACATACAAAACAACTTATCACAGTTCTTAAGACATGTATTATCTTATTTCCTTAAGATATTTTCCTTTCATTTTTAAATCGTATTTCTACCTTTTTGATCTTCACATGTCTTGAAATAATCAAGTCGAAGAAGTGCTGACCTAGAGATTCTGCTCTAGGATTTTATCTATTTATTTATTTTTTGCATTACTATGAGGTGGAAGTGTCACAAGAAGAGAAAAATGCCAGTTCTCATGAAAAAAAATTTAAAGCACAGCTTTGAAGACTCCAGAGGTTCAGATAAACATCTAGCATGAACATCGACAGGTTTGAATCTCAGCCATCCCTCATGTTATGACCTCATTTCAATATAAATTTGTCTCTGTACTGAGCTGGTTGTAGGTTAGTTAAAATCAACCTCTTTCTGCTTAGAGTCCCACTTCAAAAATTACTTCAGAAGTTTTCTCACTGCATACATTTGCACCTGTCAGTTCACAAGAACCTATCGCTGTCTTCCAGGAACAAAAACGATCTGAGCTAACTGTTGATGGGCTTTTATGACTCATTGAAGCCCAGAGCTATGTGAAACTGGCTTTAATTTCTAAAAATCAATAATTCTTTTAAGCACTGTGTGCCTCTGATAAGTCTTCTTATCCTAGTGGAGAAGTAAATGTACTCAATATAAAAGCTGAAAATAGATTTTCATTCAATTTTAGGTTGAAGTAGTGTTTCTGCACATAGCTCTGATAACAAAGCTCAGTTTGGTTTAAGGGAAACAGTTGTGTAACACATCACAGGCACCTGAGTCGGCTGCAACAGAAATGAAAGATGAACCTGACCAGGGTTTGGCAGAGAGGAATTCGGATTTCAAAATAAAAAATGAAGACTTCCTGGAGTTGAATCACTTCCTGATGGGCTGATAATGCCATAAAAATTGTTTGTTTTAAATTTTTCTATTCTCTTTTATTATCATATATGGAACCCTTTGTATTTCACAAATAGTCACTCGATGGCATATGAGTCACAGCACAATTTCCTTCCAACTGAAGGCTTTTGTGTCAGTCTGAGAAAAGGAATAACCATATATCCCTGGGTCGGTATTGTCCTGTATAAACCATTTTGGAAAGCTACAAAATGTTCTGGATAATGTAGCTTGAACAAAAAGTTTTTCTGGCTTCACCCTCTCTCCCCTCCCCCCCCCCCCCCCCCGATATTATGAGCTTTTCAAGCAAATCTAGTTAAAATAAAAAAGAAAAATACACTGCCACAAAAAATACAATAAGAAACACACATATATATTAATTTCACAGAAGTCTGCATTTGCTCATTCCTCAGCTGAAGAAATGCAGCACATACTCAGTGTTCTTCCCTTCTGCATTCTCACAACAGCCAATTAGCATCCCTGTGTGCTGTGCTCCGAGGGTGCCTTTGTCCTTGGGTATCTACACAGAGCTTTCAGCCCTCTGTTACACCTCCATTAAACCATCCTTCTTGCCTTGATACCAAAACAAGATTCTCAATTTGCCACATTGTCAGTATTTACCTGCTAGTCTACCAGTAGCTTTAACACTTTTAATTGATTTACTACTGACTCTTCATTACCGGAGGAGCAATAAAAGATCACGTGGGTACAGTATACAAGCGAGTTGTGTCTCTCCTGTAGTATCACCTCCAGGCACTGCAGAGGATCTCAGCGGGGCTGCAGCATGCAGTGTTCGTACATTTGGTAATTAGAACAAGAGTGATGCTAATAACAAAACCTGGTGATATGACATAAAAGCATCACTTTTCCAAGGTATCTGTGAATTTGTTTGGATATGTTTAAAATGTTCAAACCAATTGACATGAATTAATTAAAGAAACAATGAAAGAATGAAGCTAAGCATTTTTTTCTGTTTTTAATGATGTTTGACTTTGTCTAATCTCCAGATGTCACAAACAGAGCTATGCTACTATAGCAAGAGAGAACCTGTATTTACTGCGGGAAAGATGATAAACAATTTTGACTAGAGTCCTGCAAAAATGTGATTGTAAAGGAGTCATGGAAATTCAGAACCTGCTGAAAGAGTCAGAAGATAAAGCTGGTTTGGTGCAGAGTTAATTTCATTACTCCATTAATCTTATTTCCAAGCTTGTTTAACAGAAGCAGATTTGCAAATGACTTTGAATTCTGCAGGAAGATAATTTTATGGGGCACTTGGATTTGGAAGTAGGCGTTTTGCAGATTAAAGCATATGGTGTTTGAATTCCCCCTGTCTGTCGTCAGGAACAGATGATGCCAGCCCACTCCAGCCTTTAGACGCTGCAGCACTTTGTCGAGTTTCTGATTATAAGTAATACAGCTACAGAAGAACTCACCAAAAGAAGCCAGCCACTGTGAAAAACTTGTTACAGGATCACAAGGAAACTAATAACTCTCTGCAATACTCACCAGCCTTTAATAGCCACTAATGCTTAATAGCTTTGGCTAAGTTTAACCATTTTCTCAGGGGCCTCTAAAGCACATAATTAAGAGCTATGTATAATTTTGTGCAGGCAAAATACCAAAGATACTTCCTTTAAGAAGTAAGAAACCAGCTAGAAAACAGAACTACTTCTCTTCAATAGCTCCAGACTTGGTGATTCTCAGGGTTTATGAAAGGTTTATGTGTCAGATCCCCATCCATTGCTAAAAGGAGCAATTTTAGTCTTGGAAATACTTCTTGGAGCCTCCAGACCTGGGCATTCAGCACCGTATTTCATTTATTGTTTAGATCACATTTTTAACAGCAGTTAACAACCAAAAAATTCTCACAGTCATGGCCTTGCCAGTCCTCTCCTTCTATTGAAATAAGAAGAACATGTAGTTAGCATTGGAGGTACTATGACTTAGATCTGGGGTTTCAAAACAAATTTATTCTTACTCATATTCTTTTTAGAAGTTACCAAAATATGATGTCTTGGGTTGTTTGTTCTGCATTTCTGTACAGTATTTTAGTCTCTTTAGGACTGTGTAACACGCACATGACATAATGGCGAGTTTCTGTTATTACGTTCCTTCAAACAAAAGCAGAGTGTTGAGATGCAGTACGTGCATCTGAATTCATCAAAGGAGCATGTTTTATGGATATGCTTAGTGCTTCATTTATCAATGAAGAATTCCAGATGTTATGTGATCTGTAGTGTATCCAATTTAAAGCTGTTCTTAAAGAGAAGAATTTGTTTACTTCTTATATGGATATTTAATCACAGTAAGCTGATTACAGGATTTTTTCTGTCTTTTCCAGTTAGCTAAGTCTTACCATTATCACTGAGAATCTTCAGAACTGTAAGTAAAGCTGCAGTGGCATATCATGCCATTTATGAGGAGAATTGATTCAACGTGTTTCTACTAATTTTTAAAATCAGTAGGTATTCTTTATTATATATTCTATTATATGCCAGGAAAAAACGGTACTATAATTTTTCATCAATACTATTTTTAGTAATGCTATAATAAGAGGCATAACTGAGGTTGTGATTTAACTGGAAACACTGCAGGTGTTGGAAAAGCAACACATTCTTTTCTTTGATTCCTATGGAACTTACATCTTTCTTCAGAAAAATCTGGTAGCTGTTACATTGCAGTTGCCATGAGCTAAAGTGTATTTAGAGTATCTGAACACAAGTTTCCACAAATCCTATGGATTCATCAGTTTTCTTTATTAATTATATACTAAATATTAAAGAACATCAAAGTGCTATTTTGTAAGGTATTACTTCTATTATTTTTAAATGGCTCTTATGCACTTTGTCTTGAAAACAAACGAATGAACAAACCTGAAATGCAAATAGACTTCGTGTATAAGGTGAAAAAAATCCTCTGTTACCAGCCTGGATAGTATCTTGAATACATCAGGATTCAATAGCAATGGAAAGTCTTCCTCCTGGAAGACAACAATTTTTGCTGTGTCTCTATTCTGATTTTCCTCCTTATTGTGTCTGTTAAGACTAAGGTCTGAGTAACAAGGATGGCATCTTAGTGATTAGTGCTGCTGTTGAATCATACAAGATTAATTTATGATCATATACCTACACACTTCTGTCTCCTTTTAACTCACTTTTACTTGAGTGAGGTCTTTTATCCTGAAGAAATCTCTGTCAGAAGACACTGCCTTAGCCGGCTGTCTCTAACTTCTTGTGATTCATCAAGCACCTTGTACGGTGTGCATTAGAGCATGCAGGCAGTGGTTACAGTGGGTGCTAACCCTTTGGTTGGTTGTTTTATTAAGGTAGGCCAGCAGTATCCATTTAACTCAGATGTCAACACATTGGAGTACAAAACTGCAGGTCACATTTCATCCACTAGAAAGATACACTGCTGACACATTTGCTGTTTTCCATACAAGAATGCACACCTGGTGGGTACCAATATAAGCACCTCATTCAAAACTGAAGATGGGATAAAGTCACTTCTTTGGCAAAAATTCCCAGGTATTTTTCTCTTCCAGATCAGCTTTCCTAGGAAGTCAAGACAGATTTTGTTTTATCTGTATAGTAGCAAAATGTTCCCCATTCAGCGCTGATTACAAATCTTTGTCAGTTTTCTCTTTCTCTCCCCTTCCACATTGTTTTTACATGATCAGCACCTACCACTTGATTAAGAAATACTACGGTATCTTAGATACCACTGTGTGGTTACTGGTGGTAAGTGCTGCTTGTTCAGTAAACATCACTGTAAAGTAATTGGTTGTGTTGCTCGTCATTCATTGAAGCTTGTGGGGAAGTTTTTTGGTTACCAAGGAAACATGCTGTGGCAAAGGAAGAATTGAATTGTAATGCAAATATTGCCTTTAATGGGAAAGAGGTAAATGTATTTTGTAATTCTGTGACAAAACTAATAGAATAGGAGCACTTAATTATTGTCTCATATTGTATTTCCACATTGGAGAAAGTAGCCATCTTATGTTTTCTCCATTGTATAAAATAGATGACTTAACTAAAATGTATTATTTGCCTCCTTCACTGATTTTACTAGCACTCCTTGCAAAAGACATTGCTAATAACTATGAGGAAAGGTGACAGAATCAAGCAAAAGCAGACAGTGTCTATGAAATTATTAGGTCATTTTGCAGCTTGAAGAGAGAGACTCTCCATTCAAGTGAGATTGGATTTCAAATTCTCTTTGTTACTTCTAGTGATTCTTTCCGCAGTATGGTGGGTTTGAAAAGAACAGCTTATTTAAAAAATGTCATGGAGAGTTGGTACACAATCTGGCATAAGTAACTCCCAATTAAAATAAACAGAACCCTGTGGGTAGAAGGAGAAGGAATTAAAAGAGGAACAACTTTGAAAATGAAATGAAATGCCACTTTTAAGCAGTCACTTTTAATGCAATTTAAATTACTAACCTGAAATTAATAGTCTGCTAAGGGAAATAAAGTAATTTCAGAGACCAGATCATTTTTGGTCATATTAATAGTGTCACATGGTCATGGGCCATTCCCTTATCTAATATAGTAACATTCTTTCAATATGGAACACATTTGCCTTTTTAATTACTTAGCTGTTAAGAAAAAAAAATTACACTTTTATTCCCAGCGGATGGTTAACAATTTGTGATTTATACATTGCTTCATTAGAACAGGGTAAACGTGACCTTGACACAGTTCTTACAGTTTCCTCAAATGTACTCATAGCAGAGGAAGGAGTTAATGACTGTGACTTGCTGTGCAAACTCTCCAGCCTCTCCCAGAACCTCCCAATAGGCAGATGATTTTTTTTTCCCTGTCTGTGCCTGTTACTGATGGCTTTTGACTTTCATGCTTCTGCTTCTTGTGGGGGCAATTCCGCCTTGGCCACATTAAAGGAAAAGGGAATAAGAAAATAAGTTTAGCATGTTTTCAAAACTCAAGCCATATCTATCTTGTGACAGAATAACCAAGCACAGAACATTCTTTGCAAATTCCTGCCTGGAGATGGTTCTAAAGAGTACGGTTGGCAAAATGAAAATCCATGTGGTTTAGGATTATATGGTTTATGGCTTCCACGGTTTGCATAGCCACATCCCATGCAATCTGAATAGCAGAAATAATAATAAAATAATAATAATAATAAAAATAAAAAAGAATGTCATGACCACATATTATGGAAATATACATACACAGACAAAATCCAGTTAATGTAAATATCCCCCTAAAAATGTTGCTTGGGAATGAGGCTTTTAATTCTGCATAAACCAGGACAGTGAAATCTAGGAGACCGTCCCAAACAGCAAATTGTGAGTACTTAATGAATATTTGTGAACGTGCACACCATAGACTTTCTGGATTAATAAATGAGCATTTTTACCTCAACACAGTTGCAGGTTGTCCCTGGCCAGGGCTAGAGAAGGTTCTTCACGTCATATGACAGTGAGCCAAGCCCCAGCTGCCTCTCAGGCTCTGCCAGTGCCAGGAGGGAGTGTACAAGGGTGGTTCAGTGACATTCAAGCCCTGTTCACTTACATTGACAGCATATAAAGATTTTGGGATGTGTCATAGGTTTGTCAGGCCTGTCATTACAAAGATATTTCTCCCAAGAGTATCCCTGGGGTTTATCTGGTGCTGACAGCTCTGCACACTGCCTCTACTTTTTTTTTTTTTTTTTTTTTTTTTTTCTGGTTTCATTACAAGCAATTGCATTTTTAAATAGATTTTTTATATTTCTGTTTTCAGGCATTTTGTGCAGCGGCATGCATTCTGCCTATGTGCTCCATGTGATACTGAAAAGATTTAACAGAGGCACAACTCAGCTGCGGCAGACTGTCCAGGATTTATCAGGTTGTTCTTCTGCAGACCGTGTTCCTGAAGGCCACCCATCTTTTGCCATGCTGGGTTAAGATTAACAAAATAAGCAACAACTTTAATTTCACCAAACATGAATGCCCTATCTCTTGATTATTGTTTAAACAAGCTGACAGCATTCTGGAATAATTTCAGGACTCAGAGTAGAACCTAGCAAAGAGACAACTGAACCCCAGGTAACTTTAATGCAGTTTGACAGCTAGCAATAGGCATCTGCCCCTATCACAGACAAGTGATTAATTCATCCCTTTACCCATAACTTCTCCCAAAACAAAGTGAACTTGTGTAACTTCTGCGGTAGAGTTTGTGTTTGCTGATCATCATCTGAATCAGCCAGAACCTCTAATCCCGTTTGCCACTGGCAGCTTCCTGCCCAACCAAATCTCCTGTACATACAGCTTTTATTTTATCTCATTACAGGAGGCTGACATATTCTCTTTGCCAAGCTGATTTGCTTGTCTGTATCACACCCCGTTATTAGACTCTCTTGGCGTTTAGGAGCATGTTGATCTGTATAACACTATGTGCAGAACCTGCTGCGCAGAGTCCTCATTTATTCCACAAGAAATGTTTTCTCTGCCATGTAGCACACCATACCACCTACTCACCTCTCTTTTCCAGACCTTCCCTTGTGATTCTAACATTCCAATAATATGAAGTGTTGTTCTTGGATTTATTGTTGCCAACTAAATCACGTCTTCTTCTCCACAGGATTTACTTCACCCTTCTTGTCACCCTAGCATTTGGTATGAACAATTGTTCAGTCATTTGACTGAACAATTTCTGGTCTTTGAGTTCGTTGTGTCCATAGTTCAGCTGATCAGTAACAAATTAATAGTGGCTTTATGTCCCTTTACAGCCCTCTCCCTGCTAGCTGTCTTCTAGCCAGTCTCTAACTAGGACTTTAGGACTCACATACATGGTGCAAGCTGCACTGTTTATACAGGCCTACCATGTGTGCCTTCTTTTCTGCTCTGAAAGGAAAATAAAACATAGTGAAGGCAGGTCATAGCAGCTGTCTTCCCAGTGGCAATTTATACTACCTAGCTAAGAGGTATCAAAAATATCCAAAAATATCTTCTGTAAATATCTTCTGTATCTCTCCTGGTATTCCCACTCACTGGCATGAAGAAGCCTCTGTGTATTTTTCATCATTACCAATCTTGTGAATTACCAATCTTGTACAAACAGTGAAACAGATTTCCCAGATGAATTTTAACAAGTTTAAAAAAACAAAAACAAAATAATAGTAAAAAGTAATAATAAGCCTAGAGTTCCATTTATTTGTACTGATGTTTCTAAAACATTAGAGTGTTCTGAAGTCTCATTTAAAAACTTTTCAAACTTTCTTACACAACAGAAAGAACTAGATTTTTTTTTTTTTTTTAACGTAACAAAAACAGAGACATTCATCTCAGAAGTTTTGGCAATCCCATCACAACGTGTATGGGAAAGTTTTCTAGTTAACCAGAACACATATTCAACTCAGTGTAGTACCTGGAGCAGGAGGAAATACATTCAGCTAGGTTCCTAGCTGGGATGATGTGCAATCATGTATGTACTCCAAATGACTGAACAAAAAAAAAAACAACATCTGGGCATTTTCAAGCTCTGAACTGCAGTTCTTAGTTCTGGATCTGAATTTCAGGCATGATTCATATCTCGAAACTGGTTTAAGCCATAACCCTAGGTATAAACAATTCTAAATCTATGGAGAAGTGAAAGGCACATTTGAAATGCAAATCCAAATATTGTCATTCCAACTCTTCCTAATGCAAATTTAGTCCATGCAGTAAAAAAAAATCTGTTTTATTTCTGATAAACACAGTTTCTTCATGAGTTATTGTCAAGTATTCCCTATGAAGGTTTTAACTCAATAGTCTGTAGGTTCAGTGGCAAAACAAGGAGACTGTCCAGCTTCACCTGATCTCCCCTTTTCACAATGACATAATTTTAATGGCTACTCCTAACTCTTGCCCTGTCTACCTTAGTATTTGCAAGTTCTTTGGTGTGATCAAGCAAAATATGTTGCTACTGCTCAGTGACTGATTCTGAGTTTAACAAGCTAATGTGAGATTAGTTATGGAAATGTGAGAGTTGACTTATTGGGAGAGGAACAAAAGAAGTTTTTCTCTATTCAGTGACAGTGCGGGAGAAAGAAACCAGCAGACAGAATAGAGGTCTTCTTCTATTTATTTTTATTTTATTTTTTTATTGTGCTGGGTACCTGCAGCTGTGACTTTGATGGCTGAGGGTGCTCAGCTGTTCTGAAAATGAGTCCCAAAGCCTCTGCCCTCAGCAAGCTTTTATTGCTTTAGCTCTGATTGACGGATTCAGGGAACTGGAGCCTAAAGATAAGTCTTTAATAGATTTTAATAGATCACTAAATTGTGACTGCCAAGAAAATTATTGTGTATAGGTTTTACAACTTGTGCTACCTAGAAGATGGCACATTTCAGGAGTGAGATTTGACACTGGAGGGAAAACAAAACAACACTATTTTCAGTAGTGGTTTTAATAGCTGATTTTGACCAGAATACTTACATGCTGCTGTCTCCTTTCTCAGTTTTCACTTTAGTGTCCCTCCTTTCTTCCATACACATGCTGGAGTTGGTACACAGGACATTTTATTACTCTTTATATATTATTTTGCAAGTGATGGATTTTGTTTCTGAAGTTATCAACATTAAAAAGAGCTCAGATAAATTATTTCATAAAAAGTTCACATATTCCATATAAGGGAGTTATTCGTCTTTTATGGTAATTTTCACATCTTTATTTATGGTAACATATTTATGATGTGCAAGACAGCTTATTTATGAAGATAACAAGATGAAATATAAATGACAGCTGCATGTAATGAAACACGTGACAAATTTTATTCCATAGGACAACCTACTACAGATCATGGCTTAAGAAAAGGACATTAAGCTGACTTTAATTAGCTACAGGAAGAGGACTGTTTTACTTCTGGACCTGAAAATATATTGCTTTTGTGTCAGTATTGATAATGTAGGTTTACATGAAGGTAATAAATAAATAAATAAAATAGGTTACACATTCGCATTTCATTAAGCCAACAATACCAAACAAAATAACACACTTTTTCCAAGTATACTACTGCAGTAGATTTCTGGGTACCTTAGGTGAATTTCAGCTTTGTTTTGCTTGGGTAAACATTTTGAGATCATCACAAAGCCCTCACAGCAATGAAAAGTGCAGAGTGAAATGAGAGTCTGAAATTAAAATCATTAGTTTGCCTGGGATTTCTCCAAGGGAACACACAGATACTGAGGTTTGCAATAAGTGATCCTCCAAATTATAACATTTGTGCATAACAGAGGAGTAATAAGTCCCACTTATAGCCAGGGAAATTAATCAAACATTACTGAATGAACAGTGATGGATGAATATATCCAATATAGTGATCATTTTAGCTCTCAATATTGTTTTTATTGTTAAATGAGCTGGATCACGTTTTGTCATTTATGTGTCAAACCCCCACAATTAGAAGCTGCTGTTTTAACTGAGGTAAGGACTTTATAAAAGAAACATTTAGTTTAACTTTGCTGACAATGTGAAATAATACCAAGCTTAGAAATCCCCAAGGCCTTCAAATAGTCTTTTCATGTTTGCTGTTTTCTGTCATAGAATAAAACACATTTTTGGTGCCAGGACTTCAGAAGACCACCCCATATTCAATAATGGCTCTTGAAGCATGGAAGAAACCTGCTTCTTAGAACACCTCAAGGGGGTGAATATGTTAGTATTCTCTCACCTATAGATGCATCTGTACTACTTCAAAATTGATTTAGTCACTCTAAGTTGTCCCCAGCTTCACATATACTATACATAGACAGATGGAAGAATAAAATTATATTACACTCAATACTGGAGTACTGAGGAATTAAAACTGGGAGTGCCAGAGAGGAATTTTTTTTTTTTTTTTGGTGTGTGGAACTGTACTCCTTTGTTTTTCCCCAAACTGTTTTTAATGATGTTGTTTTCATTGCTTTGATGTTGTTAGTACAGGCAGTCTCATTCCCAGAAAGGGCAGACAGGGTCTGTAAGTGCCTAGCCAGCAGATTGTTTATATAACTTCTTTATGACACATAAACGTGAAACATGGTATATATAGGGTGCACACCTGTCTTCTTCAGGCAGCAGGAAAGAAAGTTAAAATCCTAAGGCTCATCTGGGAAAGTGTAGAGTAGTACAAGATGCAAATTACATAGATCAAAGTTTAGGAGAGGAGGTATACTGCTCCACATCCTCTGTCCCACAAAGGAAGTTTAGAGAATAAGACTTATATGAAAGCTATTAACCAACACTTAAGAATAGAGATGCAGAAGTAAAACCTCACAAAACACAAGAGGGAGATGAGGTGATGGTCATCACAAATGTCTTTCTCAAGTATAGCTAATGTAATTTCTGTTTGAAGAAGGAAAAGTATGTCAAGTGGGGCACATTCAAAGATTTTCAAAAACAAGAACTGTACTGGGAGGAAGACCAAGGATGGCATAAGATGAACGAATAGACAATGCATTGTTGGCATCTGTTGTGGTAGTGTGTAATAAAAGAAGGAAGCAAGAAAGCTGTGCTTGCATCTTAGTGGAGGAGACATCTAGAAGATAAATGGTGAGTAGATTGACAGTGAAGATTGACTGAAGTTACTGAGTAGTTGCAGATGGCACAGTCTTCCAAATTTTACCCTGACCTGATCATATCAAAGAGACAAGTTTTTAATCCAGTGATTCCTCTGCTCTTTTCCATTTACCAGCACAAGAACACCAGAATTTATCCAAAAGAAAATGTATGAGACCAGAATTCCTGACAGGATTGAAATTTAGTACCCATGATGCTTGTATTTTGCAAACACAGGAGATTAGCAGTATTAAAAGAAGCTTTGAATCAAGTGCAAAAGCTACAAGTCTAAAGTTAAAGGCAGCAGAATGTGTACTGTGAGAAACCTTGCCATGGTAATTAGGACATGATTGATAAACATGATAGCAGAGACATAAAAAGATGAAATACACAGATTAAATGCCAATGTTTACTAGCACATCAGAACTTCTGTGAATCTTTGATAACATTGTGTAACAA
This sequence comes from Netta rufina, assembly GCF_964035555.1. Taxonomy (NCBI): domain Eukaryota; kingdom Metazoa; phylum Chordata; class Aves; order Anseriformes; family Anatidae; genus Netta; species Netta rufina. Next base: position 94,824,972 of record NC_140125.1, on the reverse strand, counting down.
ATTCAGATATCCTGCTTCCTCAAAAGGCCAAGTTCTTTATGAACTACATAAAACAGACTTTGTGCCCATCTGGGATAAATCATACAAGAATTCCTTTGAGGATTTAGAAATGTATTGATCACATCTTCAGCAGTGGCATTTTTTACTGTTTTCTAGACCCTCAGGGGAGATGTCATTCTTGCTGCACTGAGATGACAGGGAGCCTAGAGCACACTTGTTTCAGGAAACCTGCAGATATTGATACCCACCATATCCATTTTTATGATGTATCAATAATTAATATAGGGACTTGCAAGAATTTCAGTGAAGCTTGCTATTAAAAAGTGTCTTAATAACATGTTGGGAAATATTAAAAGACAAAAAGCAGGCTGTCATTGGGATGTCAAAAACTTCCTTACGAATCTAAATTAGTGTCTGGAAACCTTCTAGTAGTAGTAACTGTTCCTGGCTTCTGCTCATCTCTGCATGCCCCAAAATGCAAATTTGATGTGTGTGGGTAATCAGGATTTTGTTTTTCACATGTACAGTATTATGGTGGATATATATTGTGCATGAAATTACCCTGTTCTTTTCACAGTAACCCTAGGTATGGGCAGACCTGTGTAATATAAAAGGTGCTCAAAGACCAATCTCCCACTGACATAGGAATGGTAGACTAATTGGGGCAGTGCCCACTTGTTTCAGCTTACACCATTTTGCTGCACTGCCCACAGGACACTAGCAGCAGGGGCTCACCCAAGCTGGCCACACCTCTTCTATGGGGCAGTGACTGTGGAGTAGTTAGGGACATTATTTCCAGTATGAGATTAGTGTCAGGCCTGCTCATCTTGACACCCCAGTAGTACATTTATGACCATGTTCATCCTTGTGTCCCTGAAGGACAAACTTCTGAAAAGGACTATATCCTTTCAGAGAATTGATGTACTGCACAGAGAGATGCCTATAGCTAGGGAGGTAGTCCCTGGTCAGTCCTATGCATAGCAGAAATTAGGGAGGGAAATGGATTGGGAAGGCCCCATGCTATCCACTTCCAAAGAGAAGCCCAAATTGCTCTGAACCTTGCTTCTGCCAAATGTTTATGGATGGCCAGCCAGTGTCTACCCAGAAGTCAGATATTTCTGTGCAGGGCTGGGCACCATCTTCTGTCTCAGAAGTAGGCCAGCACAGCAAAGAAAGTAAAGAAATGATTTAGTCAGGAAGAATAGAACTGGCATGGAGTATTAAATGACCATCTGGATATATTCGGTTGAGGGAATATTCTGTATCCCAGAAAATACCTCTGCTGATTGACTTCTGTGTGTTTCTGCCTTGCCTTTGACCAGTCAGGAAATCTGGTCTCAAGAGCATCAGAAGAGGCTCTGTTAATAAAACAGAAAAGAAACTGGCATTATGTTTGTGTCTGTTTGTTCACCTGTGTGTACAGTGGGATTCTTTAGCTGCTGTGCAGTACACTGGATACACAGAGAGGCCCATGGATGATCTCAGTATCAAATAACATTGAGTGATGATTGGCCACTTAGCTTTGAAGATGTTAGTTTTAGCTTGTTTGGTTTAAGCCTCTCCATCCACACGACACATAGACTTTCCAGTAATGTAGACACACAGTAACAGGTTATTTGTATACTGAGCTATTTTTGAATGGCATTTGACAGGATAAAGCCCCACCACATTTTGTTCAGAGTTTAGCAAAACTCAGAATTGAAAGGGCATATGTACTGTGCTGAGTAACTATAGCAATGAGAAGAAACAAGTCCTCCTTTTAAAAAGGGAAAAGGATCAGGAAAGCAGCTTGGTATTGCATATTCTATTCCTCTGGTCTCAATAAAATCAAATTGAGAGGAGAATATGCAAACAAAACTACTTTACATGGTTATGAAGCATGGAAATACATTTTCAAGAGAGCCAAACACCTGAAGGCCAACTGTTCTTTTCTCAGGCGAAATAATCACGTAAATCCATATACATAAAGAGAGAGTATGCGCAAGTGAAAGTGACAGTGAGAACGCATTTCAACCCAAGATCGTAAGGGGTTTCATAGACACAATTATTTATAGAATGTGTTAGTTAATAGAGAAGATAAAAATTGACATTACTGGAAAGTATAGAGAAAGGAAGATGAGACTGTATCTAAACAACTGAAGTAGTTGACCTGATTTTGGGGATACAGGAGTACCTGGAAACACTGAATCCCAAGACCCTCACTCAAATTATAAATGTGATTTTATTTTATGCTAAGCTCATAGAAAAATTGCTGCATTTAAGACTGGAGGTTTAAAATATACAAAATAATTTGTGTATAAAGTATAACAGAAACTTTTGAAATGCTACCAAAAATCCTTGTGTAGTTGGCAATTTCAAATGTTAGATCTTTGCTAGTCCATCACGTTTAGAAGTTTGGAATCTCTTGATCAGCTGTCTTGTTTAAATAGTGAATGATTTCATTTTGGGAGCTTGAAAGTAAATGAAAGCTTTTCTTAGATATGTCTGAATAAAAGTCTGAATAAATGTTATCTTTGCACTTGATAGAATCACCTCCTGCTGCTAGGCAGGTTGTCTGCTTTTGCTATGCAATGGACTTTAATCCTGTTCTCTTTCATTTATAATCCATTATCTTTTTTTTCTTTCTTTCTTTCTTTCTTTTTTTTTTTTTTTCCCCCTTTCTTTCTTTTGATGTAATTAGAGTGCTGTTTGTTTTGGGAATAAACAAAGAGAAGTCGGCCAAAAAAAAAAAATAAAAAAAAAATCAGGTAACTTTGATAAAGAAAGAAAACTAAATCTACTGTTTTATTTTCCTCTTGGTCAACTTTAACAATGTTTTATGGTCTCATCTCAGCTCTTGGAAATTCTCCTGTAATGTCCAGTAACTGTTTTCTAACAGAGGTGCAAATGTGGACCATCCATGCTTGTGCCTCCTGGACGGGCAGCTTGCCCTGCTAGTTCACATATTAATTTCCTCTGGAGTAAATCCTCTCTGCTTTTCTCTTTGGAGCAAAATAATGCTACTTCCCATGTGAATGGAGTGAAGCTTGCTTTTGTGCAGCTCTACCTCCAGCTGGATGAAATTCAACGGTTACTCTTTAGAAATCAAAACTTTCCACTGCACGGACTCTTCATTGCTAAGCTGCTGATTTGTACTGGGTTTATGAGATGTTAGGAAGATCACCTCTTTATCATTGGGAATCTTTCACCAGAGTAGCATTAGCTTTTTCTTGGTAGCAAGCTACATAAGCATAAGCAGGCTATGGCTGACTGCCTAGTTCCTGCTCTTTTTATTCTGCTTTAACTATTTGGTTTTAAGAACGAGACTTTTTCCCCTTTTCTCACTGGATGATAATCTATTTGGCAATTTGCAGGTGATGAATATATTAAAAATGCAGATGATTCTTCTAGTTTTCTCCTATTATGAAACTTTAATTTTCTTTTGAAAGTGACAGATACCCTGGCTAGTTAAAACCTTTAAAAAACTGTAGATAGTTTCCAAGAATAAGGATCCTAGTTAAAAGTCAGTGTAATGATGAAACCGGTTCTCTACATTCATCCCACATTTCCAATAGGAAATTTAACTCTCCAAAATTGTTGTATGCTGCAGGTACTGTTAATGAGCTTCTGTTCTTCTGCTATTAAATGTCTCTGAGACAATACTTACCTCCACAGTGTTTTTTTACTTTATGTTTGAAATTGTATCAAGACTGTGTATGTGATGAAAGATAATTATGTAAGTTCATAGATACCCCAAACAACGAGTATATATTTGTATTTCCTTTAGTGAGTTTTGTAACTGGTTTCAATTTACAGGATGTAAATGAGAAATGTGATTATAATGATGGCATGGAAGAGTTATAAATGCCTACATGCAGTATTTTCTGCCCTCGTAACTGGAAATGCTGTCTGAAGAAGAATTTGAACAGACAGTCCTTTCAATGCCAGTTGCCAAACTTTCCATTTCAGTAATCAGAATCTATTTTTACTGCATGAGGGTAGATTTTTTTTTTTCTCTCTTTTTGCAGTTGGAAGTCTTGAAACAACTAGGAAAAATAAAAATAAAAGGATGTGTTTGGTTTTTGTTCCAGCAAGAGATCAAGCTCACTTCTTTTTTCCAGAGTTAAATAAAGTAAAAAGATTTCATGTATCTCCAGTTGAGAAATGTTAGATGCACAGTTGGGGACAGGTGTGATTGTCCTTGATAGGATATACACTTGGCCTGAAGGCTAGAGGCAAGTTTGGGATATGAGATTTAAAGTTATTCAACATGAACACTGTTTGTTTGCTTATTTGGTTCTCCTGTGGTTAAGTGACCCAGAACCCTTTATCTGGTTTGAAATTTGGGGAAGTTGGTTTTCACGTGCAGGCTTTTGTGGTGGGATTTAATTCAAAATAAGACATCTAAATTTAGGTGTCTACAAGCACTCCATCTGTCTAAGCTCCTTCTCTGTGTCAATCTATTATGAGATTCAGTTACCTTGTTTTAGCAGCTGGTTCTGGTTAGATATGTGAGGTTTGCTGCCCAGGCTTGAGCTGCCTCTCCAGGAGGCAAAGATCTCCTGTGAGACATACATCATGTCCATTCAGCCTGTGCAAATATCTTGGGTGTCATGTGGCATCTGTGAACACACAGGTGACCATTTAATTGCATGACTCTCTTATAGGTCTTGTGTAACTTTATCAGTCTGTGCAGTTTTTGGACAAGGTGGGAAGAATTTGTGTGGTCAGCTGAACAGATCTCCTTGGGGCTGGTCAGCTCAGAAGCTCTTCAGGCAATTTTATAGAATTATAGAATATCTTGAGTTCAAATTGTATAGGAGATGTCCACAGACTACCGTGGGAGCTTAGACTTGAACTATGGTGTCTACTATTAAGGACAAACAGGATCCTGTCTGTTTAATCTGTTGAAAGTGTTGAAACTTCTACTGCATGCCTGGAGCACCTCCTGCCCTTCTTCTGCACTGACCTTGGAGACTGCAGGGCTGGTTCTCACTCCTTACTCTCCCAGCTGCAGTCAAACAGCATTTGTTTTTTCCTTCCCCTTTCTTAAATCTGCTCTCACAGAGGCAAAAACAACTGTACTTATTTGCTTTGCTCTGGACAGCAGCGGGTCCCTTTGCAACCATCTGTCACTGACCCTTATCTAATATGGGGCAGCCGCTGGACTCTTCTCACAGAGACCGCTCCTGCAGCCCTCCACTACCAAAACCTTGCTGCATAAACCCAATACAGCCAGTAAAATTACTTTGCAAATTTCGATACTCACAATAAAGAAGAGAGAGTGAGAGAGAACATATCACAATCAAATGTGGTAAGTAGGAATGTGTTTTGTTTCCCATTAAGGAATAGCAAATTGGATTTAATGGACTGGAAAGACAGTGTAAAAAGATAAGTCTAAGTGTTAACTTGGAAACAGAAGTCTTGATTCAATGCACACTTTTCAGTGGCTTCATTCTATATTCCACCATGTCATCATGGGTTGCTATCAAATTTCATTATGGTTAATGCAGTATTGTTTCCTTGTAATTTGAGCCCTCACTGAAAAGAAACCATGGCTGTTCTTTGGAAATCTTTTGAAGAAATGAAATATACTACTAATTTTTGGAGACATTATCAAGGATCTTATTCTCAGAAGTTTTGTGTATTATGGATAAAAAATCTGCACGCTACATAGTACTCTCTGAATCCCCAGTAATTTTCTCTCTACCCCCTTTTTGTAGTGGACCCTTTGCAGTTTTACTACAGCTATTCTTTACAAAATCACTCTCAAACAGTATTGGCTTGAAATATTTTGTTTATGCAAAGAACCATGCCCTCTGAATTCTCATAGCTGCTAGCTATTAAATTAGCTGCACATACTTTAACTACAGTTTTCATAGTCAATTATTAATGAATATTTTATTCCATGTACAGTATTACTTTGCCAAATGAAACTGCTGTGAAGTTAATTACTGTACAGTTTTATTTTTTAAGGTGAAAATGAGAGAAAGTGCTTTTGCAGCAAAATTCATCTATGAAATTTGTTGTGTCGTTAAAGGATAATGCCAACAACACACTCCGGTGAGCAAGCAAGGCAGCTCACAGCTTTGTCTTACTGTTAGGGTGACTGATTAAGCACTCATAAAACTGAATCCTGGCAGAACAAAAATCTGCAGTTTTGTACTACAGGCTGCATTCAGTTGCACTGGTAGATTTCCATGTTCTTTGAAATATCAAGCTTTTTTCATGTCTATAATTTGACCCACTTAACACTCATTTAAAAATATGTGCTTCTCACACATCCAGCCACTTTGGACTGCAGTGACTTTCCATAGGCAAATTCCACAGGCAAATTCCACAGGCAAATGGGATAAGCTCTTTTGTTCTCTGCAGCAATTCGAGGATTACTGAAGTTGGCAGCTGCCATTTCTTGGGAACCTTCAGTCTGCTGATGCTTTCAAATGTCTTTTTGCTGAAAGCAATTCAAGTCTAATTTAAAACATAAATTTCTGCCATTCTGACATTGGTTTTAATTTCAGACCGAAAGAATATCAATTTATTATTTGGCTTTTGGTGCTGGTTTTATAAAGGCTATGTTCTGCCTGCTCTTCTAGAAGGGGGATCACTTGCAAGGCTTTGGGAGATGGTGATCAGTGGCTTTGGTGCTGGTATGGGATCTACAGGCATTTGCTAGGAGCCCCGCTGTCAGGACAGATCAGTTCTGCATCTGGAATGGCACAGAGGGGAGGAAAGGTTTTCTGGTCAATGGATGGCACTTTAAGAGCCTGTTTTAGGTTTTTGGTAGACTATTCTCTATTTCAATTCACTTAACCCAAAGAACTCATCACAACTGGAAGGTTACATACTATGTGGCCTCTCCATTATCTACCTATGCCCATTTTGACAGCATGGGTAACCCTTATTCTTTCTCCAAATTCATTCACAGGGTCCCTCACCCCCTTCTTTCTTTGCGCTTAATAACCAGAAAGCTGCAGTCTGATGTCAATTTGCTAAGGGTCCTTTAGGTCCATCCCAGCTCACCCTCCTTGGGTGGGAGGTTCAGCATTATTCCTCCCACCGTCTGGAGCTGCAACGATGATTTAGTTTGCATGGCTGGGAGGCAAGCCAGCATTTCTTACAGTGGAGAGCAACTACGGGCATCAGCTTCAAAAAGGTGGCAAAACACTTATTGGCAATATATCTGTTAGATGGTCTCTGTATTAGGGATAGGTCACAGAGCTGATTTTTTTTGTAGTCATTTTTTAAAAATCCAGAAATTTAATTGCCTTTTAGATAATAGTCCTTGGTGCTCTACTTCACCCCTTTCCCCATGAAATTTTGAACAGTATTGGGTAATTTGTATTCCAGTATAATCAATTTCTTTTGGTATTCAAGCAAATTTCTGGTTACTTTTTCTTAGATAAACTGGATGGTGATAAACAGGAACAGTGTGACCAGCAGGGCTAGGGAGGTGATCGTCCCCCTGTACTCAGCTCTGGTGAGGCCACACCTCGAGTACTGTGTTCAGTTTTGGGCCCCTCGCTACAAGAAGGACATGGAGGTGCTTGAGCGGGTGCAGAGAAGGGCGATGAAGCTGGTGAGGGGCCTGGAGAACAAGTCCTACGAGGAGCGGCTGAGGGAGCTGGGCTTGTTCAGCCTGGAGAAGAGGAGGCTCAGGGGCGACCTTATCGCTCTCTATAGGTACCTCAAGGGAGGCTGTAGCGAGGTGGGGGTTGGTCTGTTCTCCCACGTGCCTGGTGACAGGACGAGGGGGAATGGGCTTAAGTTGAGCCAGGGGAGTTTTAGGTTAGATGTTAGGAAGAACTTCTTCACTGAAAGGGTTGTGAGGCATTGGAACAGGCTGCCCAGGGAAGTGGTGGAGTCACCATCCCTGGAAGTCTTCAAAAGACGTTTAGATGTAGAGCTTAGGGAAATGGTTTAGTGGGGACTGCTAGCGTTAGGTCAGAGGTTGGACTCGATGATCTTGAGGTCTCTTCCAACCTAGAAATTCTGTGATTCTGTGATTCTGTGTCTGAAATGTTATCTCCATCTTCCTCTTACATGAAAACCTGTTTATTAATGACAAGAGACTTTTTCTTAAAAGCTGATTTCTTAAAAAGTGACAGTGCTTAGACTGATGCCTTCAATTGACAAATGAACTGCAATAATATTGCACTTCTTCATCACATAATAAACCTTTATAACAACTACAGAGGGACACATGAAATGGTTATGGCCATCAGGAAATTTGTATGCTTAAGTGGCTAAAAGCAGTGCAAAGATTTCAAGCTCTTTCAGACACCTTTGTGAAATAGATGTAAGGATATGGTTGGTGTGTTTCTGCTGACAGTGACTGGCTAAAAAAGATTTGAGAGGCCACAGGGATCTGGGCCCAAGTTTATTGCTGAAATGTCTTGGCTTCATGCTGTATTATGACAATGAGCAACAGAAATGGCCCCAGGCCCTCCAGTCTTGTTGCTGCCTTCCACTTAGAACAGGAAATCAAGCCTGAAGTATTCAAAAGCTGGACTATATAAAGATATAATGGCAGATTTTGAATGCACTTAGATGAAGTTCCTCTCAGTCATACAGCACACATCCCTATTGGTTTGAAGTCAGAAAGCATAAGGAGTTAAAAAATTATATGCAAGCTCAATCAGCTCTTCAGTCTAGACCTTGAATAGCCAACAGACCAGCTTCCAATGATTTCAGACAATTGCTTGGCTCATACTGGGACAAAATCACTAATAAATGTTCCCAATTGTACACTTCATTATAACTTTTCAATGCATCTTTAAGTTCTGGGAGCTAGAATTCACAGTGCACATTTGATTGCGGCCCTGCGTCTGGTGCTGATAAAACCTGCTTCTTGGTGTAGAGATGCTCAGTATAATTAGAGACTATTCATGTCGGTGAGCAACAAAAATACTTTTCCAGATGTTGGAACTTTCACAGCATTGCTTGTAATTTTTTTAAAGCAATTTGTTGCATCTCTCAAAAACTAAGAGACAGTCTTTTAAAGTTGAACCTACATTCTGTTTCAGTAGTCTTTGCCTTATTATAGCAAACTTTTAAAGTCTTTTGACTGAATCTTTAAATGGCAAAAAATTAGAAAAGGAAAATTGGAGAAAATCCACATAAAAATATTTGTTGATGACTTTGTACATCTCATTGCTGTATTCTAACTAGAAAACATGTGAAGCAGATACTGTATTGATGCATTAGGCAGGGAGGAATAGTATTTTTTACATATTAACAACAACTTTTCAGAACTTTCCCCTGTTTAAAATATGGATTATTTTAGCAATTAGTCCCCATATTCTGCCAGGTCTATCATGATCTCTTTTAGTGTTTGTAGAAGAAAGGTTCCATGCTAGAATGAGGCATGGGCAACCTTAGGTACTTCACCCAAGACCTCTCCATTTATGCAGTGGATAATTGGGATGATAAAAGCAAGATCATCACCCTGAAAACTGACAAAAGGCTGTTCCAGCTTCTGCAGGCCCAGGAATTAAAGTTTCTCAAATTGTTTTCAGGCATTTCTTTTCTGCTGTAAGCAGCAGCCTCTGACTGTGTGTCATGTTTGTCAGTGAGATGCGTCTTGCTGCATAGGGAAATCATTAAGTTAGGCTATGAATTTAAAGTGCCACGGCTATTCTGTAATAACTGTTGTCTGGATGCATGTTGTGCGCTGGGGGCAGAGATGCGGGAGGGTAGTGGGGAGATGGTGCAGGGCTTTTTGCAGATGTCAGTAAGAAAGGCCCAACAACAAATGGCATATTAAAGAAAATCTAATAGAAAGAGGAATAGAGATGCTGGGACCCCTGCTTCCATGCAGTACCAGATGAAACCCAGATGGATTTTTCACAGCATGCTGCACAGACCAAGCACAACTTCCCAGAATTTGAATGGACATAAGATTTACTTGCTCTCTGTAGTCCTCTTTTTATTCTGTCTTCTTAAAGCAGCTATTTAAATATGCTATTTATTGTTGGGCCTTTCTTTTAATATCCAGAAAGAACCCTGCACTCTGTCTCTGTCTCCCCGCCTGCCTCCCGACTGCGCTCCACCCCACCCTGTGCAGAACATGACATTTATTTGGGAAAACAGCAATGTCCCTGTGGTGAACTCTCTTGATATTCTAGAACAGCTACCCTGCAGCTTTTCCTTATAGACCCTGAGTAACAGTTCTCAGACTCAAAAAACGATAACCCTGTATTCCCCATACCTTAAACAGACAGAGACATTACCGGTAGTATGTCCATTAGTTAAGGATGTATTTTAAACAGACATTACTGAATGTAATTTACTCAGAATTACTCAGTACTGAACTGAGCAGTATTTTTCACAAGGACTGTCACTGCTCTGCTATTCTCACATACATGTATATGTCAGGACAGGACTGCAATCTGATGTTTTATATACATTAGTGTGTTTGTATGTACCCTTTAATCCACCCCTCTTTAATTTTCTTTTAGTAACACTTTTGTTATTTTTATAGGGCTTTCATATTATGAGTAGGCATATCACATGGAGTTTTTAGAGGCTAAGAAGGGCACCTTGATTTCCTTCTGAATATTTTGTGGTGTTGGGCACTTAGAAATCTGAGAAGCACCATTGCCAGCCACCTTCCAGTATTAGGATACTGCTCCCACAGCTGAGTAGGTACTCTGGTACCTGCTGGCTAAAGGAACCTGTACCTCACCCCAGGGTAAGGGGAGTCAGGCCTGGTGGCTGAGTGAGATTGTAGCACAAAAGGCTATGGCAAAAGGGGAATGAAATCAGAATGAGTTCTATGGTACAATGTTGATAAGAGAACCTGGCTACCAGATATTTAAAAAACAACCTATCTGACAAATAAGAAAAATGTATAATAAAATCAGAGAATGGTTTGGGTTCGAAGGCACCTTAAAGGTCATCTAATTCCAACCTCCCTGACATGGGCTGGGACACTTCTCAACAGAACAGATTGCTCAAAGCCCCATCCAGCCTGGCCTTGAACACTTCCAGGGATGGGGCATCCACAGCTTCTCTGGGCAGCCTGTGCCAGGGCCTCACCACCCTCTCAGTAAAGCACTTCTTCCTAATACTTAATCGATACCTACCCTCTTTTAGTGTAAAGCCATTACCCCTTGTCCTATCACTACACTCCCTGATAAAGAGTCCCTCTGCAGGGAAGGGATATGTGCAGATACAAAGATCACTTGCACTTAACCAGGCAAGCAAGTTCTGAGATTTCTACATCAAACCAGATCACAAACTGTATCTACCCATCTCCTTGATTAAACAGCTCGACTCCATTTTGTTCTTGCAAGGTTGCAGGTCAAATATAATAAACATTTATTTTACTTTTGTATGGTAAGGATATCACAGACCCAGTCATCTGGGACAGGTTACTCAGGGTTTACTGAAAACAGTTTGCCCTTGTTTCCCTCCAGGTACCAGGAACTGTCTGAAATCTGATGAGCGCAATAAGCTGCTCCAACACATTTTCTGCTTATGAGACTTTGCCAGGAGCATTAGTCTTTCACATACTAAATCAGCTCAATTTGCTGCATGTTTGGATCCTAGTCAGCAATTTGCTCTGCAAGGTGGCCTGCTGCTGAAAAGTTGTCATTTAATCATCCTCATGAACACGAAGGATGAAATCACCAAGGGTTTTATGACAGATATAAGGATATCACTAAGTGCTGGGCTTTGGCTTGCCAAGTGCCAGAGGTGTGGACTGATGACATCCCTGAGAGTCCAACCCTTGAGGAAAGTGAACATGGTGCTGCAGAGCAAATAAAACAAATTTCTTAGAGTTGTGTGGAGTGTGCCGGGAACACCATCAGCCTGGCCCTGTTGCCTGCTCACATGTTGGCTGACCATCAGGGAGAACTATTCTGGAAGTTAATGTATCTCCAGCATATGGACTGCTACAGAGAAGCCATGACTTAGCAGTCCACATGGAGCAATTAATAAGACTTTGGCAGGTTATTAACATTTACAGTACCACTTTACTTCTCTCTTACTATGAACTGAACTTGCAGCTTATTGGTAAAACCTCCTCAGAATCTCACTTTCTTTCAGAGTATGTGAACTGGCTTTTTAAGGAAGAAAAATTCATAATAGCTATGGAGCATTAACTCATAGGTTTCTGGTTTTCTTTGGCAAATACTGGAGTTTTTGGTGGACTTTCCAGATAGCACAATACATGCACACAGTGAATACACACACGTTCCAGAGCTTTGAGGGTGACTTTTATTTAAGTGAGGAAAACAACAGCCTTTTCAGCATTATTCTCAATCTACTGTATTTATAACTTCTTCCCTTGTACTCTGCTCTGAATGGTTCAGTTCTCAAATTGTGTCTTTTGGGAACTAGACTCCTGATTTCTTCCACATGTGTTTTTAATTGAAGCTCCTTTACAGCATCAGAAATTTCTAGGAATAGCTCTGGTAGTTACTGTGCCTTCTTCTGGAAGATTTCCATCTTTCTTGTGGTGTTACCTTGGCACTTGTGCCAAGACAGTGACATTTTATATAAAAGTTCTGGGACTTCTCTGAAGGATTTATTTCCCTTTCTCTCAGTCAATATGGCCCACTCTAGTGGAATAAGGCATTGCCTCAAGAAGAAAGAGACCATCAGTTCAGCCGGGAGGTGGGCTGATGTACTAGTTATACTGACATACTGACACACTTCCTATCAACCTTACACAGGGGTCAGGAGACAGCGTGGCTGTGTTCTCTTCAGCTGTTTCTTCTTTTCTTTTCTTAAAATAGGAATGGTGTCTTATCAGCATGTGTAAACCAGTTGGAACTAAAAGTGGTGCTGTGCGTATATTCTTACTACAGCAGTACATCCCTAGTAAATAAACCATATCCTCTTTTAGTTATAAGGACATCAATAAATGACTGACATGATTCCTTCTGAACAGTGTGGGTGGGTTCCTCTGCTGCCATATAGACCATGTAAAGAGACTGGTATACATGGAAAAGAATACATGCGGAATAGGAATTTCTGTGCATTTTAAAGAAAAAATCATCTGAGTCTGTGTAAGATTTAATGTTTGAACTATTTATGTAGCTGAGCAGACAGGGATTTAGAGAGATTGTTGCTCTAAAAATTGTAACATGAAATTATTCCCTGAAGCAACCGTTGCTGTTCTTGATTTTTTAAAACCCGTACAACACACTGAAACAGGAAAAACCCAAACACAGAATAAACTGAGGCTATAAATCTGCTGAAGTTACCTAAGTTATTCTGAAGCTAATTATGACTGTATGCAAAGCAAATGAAGTGAGAACTGAATTAATGAAGACTAGCTACCTCCCAGAAACTAATGAGGCATGCTTTATACCAATAACTCTTTGAATTGAAAAATTAAACCATGTTGCAGCAAAAAGGAAAGAAGGAAGGAAAGGAAAGGAAAGGAAAGGAAAGGAAAGGAAAGGAAAGGAAAGGAAAGGAAAGGAAAGGAAAGGAAAGGAAAGGAAAGGAAAGGAAAGGTGAAAGAAAAGAGAAAGAAAAAAGAGGGAAAAAAAGGAAGGAAGGAAAAAGAAAATGAAAAAGGAAAGGAAAAAGAAAATGAAAAAGGAAAAGAGTTAAGGAAAAAAGAGTTAAGGATAATATGGAAGTCAAGAAAATTAATAGGATACATGCTCCCCTGCTGTTTAGTATTCTTTCGCTTGTTTTTCTAAGTATCTAGTTGCCTTTCTTTTTTTCTTTTACTGGCACTTTGGGCTACAGAAAACAAGAAAACCCTATTAAAGTTGGCCTGTATTTTTCAGTCTTCATTGGTCATGTTCCATGGTATTAAATTTTAAGGATATGTGCCCAATACTGTGGAGTAAGAAGGGTAGTTGGGTTGGCTGAGGCTGATTCTGTCCTCCAGTATAACAATCAAGGGTTATTTTTCAGCTATTGGTCTGTGTTCCACTCCACCTGTTCCCCATTAAGCATTTATTTCTTCCTTTTTGTAATCTTTTATTCTCATTTTATGTGTCTGTTGTACTGTTTCATAAATCAAAATCCCCATCTTCAACTTACTCATTTTCCCTGTTGTTGTGCATCTGCAGCCATATTTTTGTCTAGTGAAATGGGGCATCTTTGACTCTGACTAGCAGAAATAATAATAACTAAGTGTTTGGATCAATATCTCATCTGTTCAGTAGAAAAGTGTAAATCTATGCCTTAAAGGGGCTACATTCCATCTGTTTCATTGAACAGCATAATTATCTATAAGATTTAATTTACATAAGGAAAATTAATTTCAAAAGCAATGGAAGTATTACATAATCTTATTTGGTAATGCCACAATATAAGTTTGGAACATTTCCCTCAAATATATACTAATTTTAAAAGGTTCATGAATCTTCTGCAGCCAATATTATTGTGTTGTAGCTGCTGTTAAACAAAACTGAAAATTAAACAAAAAAGAAAAAAAAAAAGGTAACCAAAATTGAAAGGAGATATGTAGTAGCAACAAGGACGTGAACAAAGTGTTCTTGACTACAAGCTACTGTAATCATCTTATTTTACATATATGGTAGATTTTGAGAATTGGATTAGTAATATTGTCTTTTCACAACAGAAATCCATTTCACCTCTTGTCATCAATGAAACAAATTTTAACAAGGAAAAGATGCTGAAGAATCACTTATTTGCCATTACTATCCCTAGAAAACTACTTAAAGTGAAGAAAAACTAGTTTTAGGATGAATTTCTTACAGAAAATAGGATCTAAAAGAAAGTCACTATTCCTTCCCCTGGGTCATAGCTGAACCAGGACTATTTAAACCTTCTATTTAAGCCTTTCCTGACAGACTTATGTTTTGCCTGTTCCTAGAAATATAAAAATACCACTCTGCACCCCCCCCCCCCCCCCAGCCGACTTCACGTATGGAATATCCCTACTGAAATGTCAAGTTATTCCAGTGCTTGATTAATATTTCAGAATGTTTTCTTAAAGTTTAAACTATTAATAGCAGTAAAAGAACTATTGATCTATTGGTGATAAATCTTCTTACAAGATACTAATACAACCTGAATTAGATATGAAGCATACCATTTCCTTTATTTTTTCAAGAATTACTATTCTTGCTTGCTTTTTTTGTGTCCACTAGAAGCTTATTTTGTGCTATAACCAAAGTTAGGAAGCCCTGGGAATTCTGAGGAAAAAAATGGCCAGCATTTCTTTGTTGTTCAGTTCCAACAAGCCTGTCTGCTTTAGACAAAGCACTTGAAATTTGATAACTAATCTGTCAGTCCTTCGGATGCATTTGGTTACAAATAATAACTATTCTTGGCTGGACTCATTTGCTTGGTGGGTGGTGCAAATCCCTATTTGGCAGCCTGGTAAGACAGACCTTTGTTCATGTGAAATTAAGAGGAGGATTTTATTTTATTTATTTGTTATTACTTTCTGTTTGCCACATATAGTAGTGAAAGATCAACCAAAACCAGTTGCAAAGTCTTCATCACTACAATTGTGGAATTAGTTTAAGTAAAAATGTCTTCTCTAACCCTTGTCTGTTTTAGTTTTATACTTTTAAAAACAATTTAAGGTGTTAAGGAGTTAAGGTCTGAGCCTTCTGTGTAAAGCTAGAACTGATTGGTTAAAATGTGTGATAATAGTATTGTTTCCACATGTTTGTGAGAGCTGTACTCTTGTAATTTAATCATGTCTTTGCATGGTTCTTGATCACATTACTTCTGAATTCATGCACAGTGACCTTAATTTCAGTATAACCCATCTGTTTATTTATTCTTTTTCATCCCCTTTGTCACACTTACTAGGCTATTGTGACAAACAAACAAACAAATAAAAGATCTTTCTGTTGAACAGCAAATTAACTGTTTTTGGCTCTGACATAAATAATTCTGCTGAGATGAACAAGAGTGTTTCTGTTCTTCTACTTTTAAATTTGTTCAAACTGTCATGTTGAATGATTTTCAAATTGCTAACCTGAGCTCAGGGGAAAGCCTTGGCCCCATCTATAGAGTTGAGAAAATCAGTTTTATATTAAAACAATATACTTAAAGAAAAAGGCATAGCTGTATATGAGTTACTTTAATTAAGGGAAGGCATTATTTTTTCTTCTTCAAAGTAGTGACAGTTCTAGGTGCCCATTTTTTTTATGGAAATGAAAACTCACAGTATAATCACATACACCAGTTTTCAAAATGGAGCTGAAATATTAATACAGCTTTTTCAGATGTGTGCCTTCCCATACAGAGGAGCAAAACATTTTATGTTTAATAGTCAAGGGAACAACTTTAAAACAATATCCATAGTGCATGTTTACCTTCTGTCATTAGATTTGCCTCCTATTGTTACTGACTGTATGCAAAGATATCATAGACGTATCTGCTTATACACACATGCACATTATGTATCTAGATGTGTTTAAGATTATACATTAAAATTTATTTCAATCACTTACATTCAGTCTAATTTAATGTATTCAATAAACTATTTGATTATTTTTATTTATTTTTTCATTTGTTTTAATAGGATTTAGCTAGTGTAACTTCTCATGAAACCCCTCTGTGTTGATGTGATTTACACTTCTAAAAAATACCTTGCTTCTGATTTACTATCTGATTCAGACATCCAGCCCTTCTGTACTTAGAAGGAAAAAATCCTTTTAAAGGTGTTCATGAATCTGTCAGACCTAGATTTATCCAACCTGATTTTTATCTACAAAAAGTTAGAAGCACAGACACTGGAATTAACTCCTGTCTTTGAAGAGGAGCAAGATAGGTGCTTCTCCATTCATTCATATTAAAACTGGTAGGATGAATCATGCATTGAAAGCACATCTCTCAGACTACAGAGGAAGCCTAAACTGATAGTTTAGACATGATGCCTGATGTTTATAAGGCTAATATCAGGTAAGATCAATTCTACCCTTGGGAAGCAGGGCTTGGATCAGCTACATTTAGTGTCTGGTTTCTAACTGATCACCATTATTTATGATGAGCCATAACACTAGTAGCTCAAAAAGATTCCCAAACCTTGTAAAAGAACAGTTTACACCACTTTCTTTAGCTTATTTTTGGACAGTCCTCCGCTTCAGAGAAGTATTGGCTTAGAAGTGATTAAATGTATCTCAGGTAAGTAAGGCTGTAAGGACATTTAACATGGCAAGAGATACATTTCTAGGTTTATAGCCCTGGCAACCTTGTTTTCTCCAAAAGCAGCTATACAGACAATGCTCGCCACATCATTTAATGAAGAATAGTTGGAAAAGCATCTCAAAAAAGACAACAAGAGCTTTTGTTCAAGACTTTCAGTTAGTAAATTCTTAAAAATGAAAGCTTTAGAAATTAGAAATTAGAAATTAATCATGGACTTCCCATCCCTGGAAACTTCAGTTCTGTTAATGGAATACATATGTCCACAGAAATGAAGGAAAAGAAGAAAACAAACACGCTAAAGGGTGCTCACACCTTCTGCTTTCCATCCAATTCTAGATAAATCCTCCAATATATTTCTTGTAAAAAGGGTTGTCACACAGGTGTCTCACCAAGCTTTATCTTGCTTTCTGGTTAGCTTGGACTGGAAAGAAATATTTCACGTTTCTCTCCTAGTCCTGCCTTTTCTGAGTTGTATTTTTATACCTTGACCACCTTCTCTCTTCAAATACATATTTGAACAAGGATTTAGGACAGGCATTTATGCCTTTCTATATGTTGTATCTGATTTTTTTTTGGTCATTTTCAATTTTTGTTTTCCTGTTCTACATTTTCTTTCTTTCTTTCTTTCTTTCTTTCTTTCTTTCTTTCTTTCTTTCTTTCTTTCTTTCTTTCTTTCTTTCTTTCTTTCTTTCTTTCTTTCTTTCTTTCTTTCTTTCTTTCTTTCTTTCTTTCTTTCTTTCTCTCTCTCTCTCTCTCTCTTTCTTTCTCTCTTTCTTTCTCTCTTTCTTTCTCTCTTTCTCTCTTTCTTTCTCTCTTTCTCTCTTTCTCTCTTTCTCTCTTTCTCTCTTTCTTTCTCTCTTTCTCTCTTTCTTTCTCTCTTTCTTTCTCTCTTTCTCTCTTTCTCTCTTTCTTTCTCTCTTTCTCTCTCTCCTTCCTTCCTTCCTTCCTTCCTTCCTTCCTTCCTTCCTTCCTTCCTTCCTTCCTTCCTTCCTTCCTTCCTTCCTTCCTTCCTTCCTTCCTTCCTTCCTTCCTTCTTTCTTTCCAATTTCAAATTTTTGAAAGGCATCTTTTTATTTTAAATATACTCCCTTATTATGGTGCTGCTCCATGCTGGCTTCCTTCCTTGTGATGTTTCTAAAAGTATTTTGGCAAATGGTGCATGTTTGTTTTGAATACCTAATATGTTGTCTGCCAACATTTAGCAGTTCTGGCTTCCTCTTTTGGCTTCTCTCTGGCAGTTTTTCTCATTTTTAAATTTAATTCTTTTTAAAATTAAGCACTGCTAAAGTAAGTGTATTTCTTTTTGTACTCTGAAAAGAAAATTGATATTTATTATTTATTTATTATTAGGGTATTTAAAAGTAGATTTTCAAAGCAGGTCCTACAAAACTGTTATTGTCTAACCTGAAAAACTGTCTTGTTTTCATACTGCAAAAGTGATTTCTATCCAGACTATATAACAGTAGATAGAATCTCATTTTTTTCCCCTTTGCTTTTCATGATCCTCATCCTCTCAGTCACTATTACTGTCCTAGTTAAGCAATCTCAGTATTTTCCTATTTGTCTATAAAGATTTCATATTATTCACCCATTTACCTGTTTTGACTGTGATTGACAGATAAAACTACCCCAGACTGGGATAAAGTGTTTTGAATATAAAACAGGCAGTGGAAAAGAAGTTACCATCTCAACCACCTCAAAATACCATCATTTTTAGATGAAAGGTACTTCTTGTAAAAGCTAGGAGCCTCCCAGAAGGGTGATCTCAGAGTCTAATTGCTTATATAAATTGTAGCTATATATGTATCAGTACCATATGCAAAAGTGTAAGATGTAATTTTGTGTACTGCTATTTACTGTAATTGTAGCTCTGGGTTAGGGGTTCCTTCAAAACTTCTCCAGTAGAAAATAGCCTAAATATTGCTAATGATATCTCTGTTGTTATGAGATGCTAGGGAAAGCAAAGGACAAAACTATAAGTGGGTAGACTACAGCAATAGCCTAGAAATCAAATCAATAATGTAGGAGACATAATAAAGATATGAGACTGATAAGCAATACTTTTTCTCTTTAGGAAAAGGTATTCTCTGAATACCTCAATTCTCGTTAGTCCAGAAAGAAAATGTGAGCAAGCCTCTACATCCAGTTGCTCTACTAATTGGAAGAACTGTCTTTCCCAGTTTGTCTAAAAATACCCCAAAACGAAGAAATTAAATACAGCAAATTAGAGAAGATATGAGAAATTTGACCTAACGTAGAAGGGCAAGCCAATAAAAATTTAGTCCACCTGTGGGATAGTTGGAGAGTTTTACAATGAAGAATATGCTTAAAATCCAGGGGAGATAAGAGGAAAACTGAAAGGCTGAGAATACCTTGAGCTCTCTCCAACAGATAACAGTAATATTGCTGTTCCCAGCAAGTGAAATTGAATTGCTTTCTTGCTTTTAAGTTTAGCAGTATTAGTGTATTACTCTCAATAAATTGAAGTTTGGATGATAAATCCCTGAGTGAAAGCTACTTTCAATTCCCTATTTATTGGAAAGGAAAAAGCCTTTGTGTAAGACATCTCCATTAGAGTTCTGTGATTTGTCATACAGCTCTTAATGGAGGATATTTAACTCACCTTTAAGGTCTGCTGCTATTCTTGCTTTTACAAAACAGACAGATACAAAGAGAAATAGAGGACAAGAAGCAGTGTGAAAAACATGGCTCTTTGTTAACATTTGTCTACATGTCAACAAAATGACATTTGTCTACAAAATGACTAATCATTCAGTCAGCAATCCAGATTCTGGATTGACAGTCAGCCAAAACAGTTACTCTGGATACAGACTAAATTTATGCACCTGGCACCATCTCATTAGTCTTGTCTCCTATTGTTTTTTTTTCTGGTTGGCCAAACCAGGAAGAGGTCTCATTGTTGCACTGATGCTCTCTTGGGCTTTCAATAAAGTGATGATGGCAACGTACTTGCTGGGATGCTGGTGGTAGATAAGGCTTGCTACCAAAGTGTACTCTCTTCATCTCCTTCTCTCATGGTGCTATGCCAATTCCTATTTTCATTAATGGTTCCAGCTTACCAGAATATGAACTTCTAGCTACTTTCCAGTATCTGAGTCAGTATCTCATTCCTACAGAGTGCGTTCCTAAGGCAAGCCTGCCAGTCCTTGAAGAAACCAGTCAAAGTCTGTGTGAACTTCAAAAAGCAAAGCATTAGACTGTACTGAAGGTGGGCTGAAATGACCATTGCAATGGATCTGCTATGCTGAGTTTGCTAACTGATATTACAAAAAATATAGAAAATCATAAGACAGTTTTAGTCTTTCCTTTCCCAACACCTGGCAGTAGAAAATACAGATATATTCCCATAGCCAAGGATAATTTTCATATTTCTTTTACAAATGAAGTTTATAATGAAATCCAGCCTTCACTGAAACAATCCATTATCATGAGTAAGTTTAACTTTTCCCATTCCAGTCTAAAAACACTAGTGTTACCGGTTCCTTTAATTATAAGGATGAGCAATGGTCCCCTGAAGCAAAAAGAAGTTACTGTATGACATTTCATGAAATACCGTACAATGACTCAGAAGAGACTATGTCATTGTCATTCAGAGCTGCACATTTTCTCGTGCCTGTGCATTGTGAAGTGATAAAAAATCATTCTTTATCAATAGAGATAAAAATACATTTGTAAGTAAGAAGAGATAAAATATCAATAATTTAAATCTATCTTAATACTGGCTTAATTTTAATGAAATTTAAAGATGAGCATGTTATGATTAAAATGATAAACTCACAAGACAACACACTTCCAGATGGTTTTGTACATCAAAATTGGCCATGCTCAATTAGCATGAAAAACATATTGAGACTTTTTATATGTATATTACATATATTTATCAGCAGAGGTAAAGTAAAATTCTGTGAGAAGCTCAGAGAGATAACATACAAATAATTAAACATCCATCTTTCTAAAACAGGATTAGTTATTATGAAATGTAGAGATAAAGCAACTTACTGAAGTAATGAAGTAAAGGTTAATCATGGTGTAACATGCTTCTACTCTGCTTTGTCAATCAAAAATTCACCTTACTCAGTTAGCTTCAGAGGCAAATGCATCGTTATTTGGTTTCTGCTTTTATCAGATGAAAAATCTCATGTTGGTACTCAGAGACAAAAAGACCTAATTTAAACAAAGATATTTGTCTCTAAATATATACATACATAGATATATATGTTTAATATACATACATACATATATATATATTTAACATCAGAATTCTTCTCTTGAGCTTCTGCTTTTCCGAAGCTAGGTTAAGTTATAATATATTTGTTACAGAAACATCTTCATGGGACAAGTGGCTGTGGCAAGCAATCAATTGCACCAGAATTTCATGAGTCTTGAAGTGATGTTACGGTCACATTTTTAAATCACTGAAATGAAGCACAGGAAAACAACGGTGTTGACTGTGCCTCCATTTGGCTGTTCTTTGGGTATTACACAACAGGAATTGCCTGTTCAAAGGAAGTAAGTACAAGCTCCACCCACACAACTTTAGTTTACCTAGGTATCTAATGAGCTCTTAACTGTGCATTATACAGGCAAAACCATTTTCTTAACTCCAAGTGCCTATGCATCCACTGTAGTCTAGATAGAAAAGTCAGGAAGGTATCCACAACAGTTTAAATACATCTCAGATGGAGAGTGGCTGAAATCTTTCAACCATCAGAGTTAATTTCTTAACAGTGCAGATGGTCCATGAGCATTCCCTTAGTCTTCTGGAGGCTATCTTGCCATACTGTGTAACTTTCATTTTGGGACATCCACAGTCTAGAAGTAAAGTGGTAAAATGTTTCTGAGAAATAGATTTTAACTAGATAAAAACTATGATGACTTTTCTACACTTACTTATTTTTTGTTTGTTTGTTTGTTTGTATACTAAGATGCAAAAATATTAGAAATAAAAATTGGGATACTGATAAAATAAATTCAAAACTTTGGGCTTATTTCATTAACAAAAATCTGTCCTCACACTGGTAGTAGCAGAAAAAGTGTTTTTTTGTTTTGTTTTGTTTTGTTTTGTTTTTCTTCTGAAAAAGAAAATTAACAGGCTCAGAATTGTGAGAGAAAATCTGTAATTTTTCTGAATTTATGGGAACTTCAGGGGGAGCATTACAGCTGTAACAATACAACACAGTGACTAGTTTAGTTAGTTCTTGTGGCTGCATCTATAATATTAAACCGAGAAGAGAAGTTAGCAATAAGATTGACCCATCTATACAGCATGCAGTTCATGGTGTGGTTTTGGCCTGGGGCCAGCTGGCACTTTTCCAGATAAACCCCAAAACATGTGTGAGATTTTGCATGGGTGAGGGAGCATTCTTTACAGGCATTTTGTCAAGCTACCGTGTTGTCGTTGTGGTGGGTAAGAGAGTGTAGCTGTATGGATGCAATCTGTGGTGTACCATTTGACCCAAAAGCTAGAGGATGGTTCTGAACTGTTTCCTTTCCCAGTGTGAACATAGATGTTGGGTCTCTACTATGGCTACACTGCTTTTGGGGGCCCAAACCGGTATCTCTTTCCCACACTTTGTGGTTTGACTTCTTCAGAAATTGCTTTCTCTAGACAGCTTCCCACTGTGCTGTGTAGACCCAGACTGAATTGTCTAAATTCTTGTATATATTTGGCTGTTCCTCTCTCCCTGTGTCTCAGTTTCTTATCCGCAAACCATGCACTATAGCCGCTTTATGTCCCACCTTTGATTTTTAGACTTTTTAGACTGAAATAATCTAAAAAAAAAAAAAAAAAAAAAAAAAAAGCTCAGTAAATTGAGTGTCAATCTGATACATTTTAGAAGCTAGAAGCACACATGGGACACACAGTACTAGATGGGGTGCCTGAGTTCACCAAGGAAAGCACAAAGCAGTCACAGACAAATATTTGTGTAATTCCTTTCATAAGGTTATCAAGCTGAAAATTACCATAAAATTTGTAAGTGTCCTCACTGCTCCAAGGGAAACATTACCCCAGATGACAACATCCTGATGACAAGTCAGAATTCCAGTTGGTTGTTTGGTCTTGTGCTTGCAGTGTCTGTCAGCTCATATAGTTCCAAGTTTTCCACTTGGCATTTACTGCCTGTTACAGTTTTAAAGTCAGTCTCTGCAGGGTCTTATATGTTTTTGTTTAAACACATTGAACTGTACCTTTACCCAGGCCCTGTGTGAACAAATGAAAAAAAAGAATTTCCTCAGCTATTTATTTCTTTTATCATTTTCCAATTTAGATTTGTTCATCACCAGTTTATCCCCTTTTGGGCTTGCACAGAGTCTGCCCTTCAGCATACTTTTCTGCCTCATGAGCTACATCCCTACCTTCTGGTCTATGTAGACATGGAATAGAAGTGCCTGAAGGCTCAAGATGGGTAGTGCAGGAAGTTGCACAGTGCAAAAGATGAACTGGATCATAGTATTAGCAAAAAATGATCTCTTGTCATCTGGTGTCTTGAACAATAAAATTCAGATCACTACTGGCTTCACATTCTAGAAGGGAATTGATACGGTATTCAAAAGCAGATATTGTACCTGCATTGCAAGATAAAAAATTCCATTGATAACACTTAAACTAATTTTCCAGTAGTTGTTTACAATTCATGCAACATTTTTTTCAGACTTAGGGATTTGAATTGCCTCATCTGATTTTCTTTTCTAAATTGTAGCTTAATTTCCCACAAACAGATTTCTGTTTTTCTACTAAATAATGCATGGCAGTACTTGCTGAGCATTAGCCTTTGTTTCCCAACAAATCTTAGAATACTGCCAAGCCATCTGAACTTTTCTCAGGAAAAAAAAAAAAAAAAAGATAATCTTGCATTTAGGGTTCATTAAAAGTTCCATTATTTTTTCATAAGAAACTTATAAAGAGTTCTCATAATCCTACTTTTGGAAATACTGTGGACCACATGCAAAATAAAGGCAGAACATTCTCTTTCTTTCTTTTTCTTTTTATTATTATTATTTTTTTCCTTTCTGCAACTCTACACAAAAATTTAGAAATACGCATTTTCCTAATGTAGTTCTGTTTAGCAATGACACTTCCATATCATTCAATGAAAGCCTAGGATTACCTCTTTTCTTTAATAACAGAGATTTAATGTAGCAAAAAAAATATGATAGCAAATATAGCAGAAAACAGTTCCTGAGAGTAAGTGACCCTTATTTTTTAGTGGTTTATTAGAATAGTATAAATATAGCATAACACTGTAAATAAAATTACCTAAAAATAGAAACATCTATAGAGTACAATGCAGCATTTCAGAGGTACCAAGAATAAAGCCCTAAATGTACTTGCTAAGCTACGATAAGTATTGTAACTATGTTTAGGTGTATCTCTATTTTGAAATAGATCCTCTCTCAGTTTTGGTACATAACAGTGCTAGTACTATGATTATCCATATTGGAAAGACATAGCAGTTCATTCCTCGTCACTGATATGGGTTGAACCTTGAGATGAGAAAAAAGAAACAACACACCCACACAAAATGGAGGAGAAGAGAATCTGCACGAAGATTCATACCTGGCACATAGTGTGGATGTCAGTCAGTCCACATCATGTGCCTGAGAATGAGGCTTTGCCTGCCCTGAGTACAAGAAAGACAGAACATACATGATACAGACTTTTGCCCAGACCTTTGCCCAGACTGTCCCCACCTGATTTGCCATGCAGACCTGTCTACAGTGACGGATATCACTCATGCTCCAGAACTGTAAACTAGGCAGAGTGATGCCTCTTACTCCCATGCTGGGTATGGCTTCATGTACTGTGCACAGCACTAGGAACTTAGAGATTAATTCGTTCTTTGGGGGAAGGAGAAGGAACAACTGAATCATCATGCAGCAGCAAAAGCTGCAGGCAAAGTACATTCTGGTGACTCAGCTTATAATGCAGCTGACTGGCTGGTTGGTACTGCTCATAGATAAAGGATAGGTCATGACAGTGGTTTTATCTGTCTCACATCTTCTGCCCTTCCAATTGGCAAGGTAGCTTTTTGCTCTTTCATGGCTGTTAAAAAAATGCATTTAGGGTACACCCACAAGAATTAATTTGAACAATTATCACAAGCTTCATTCGTGAACCAAAAGATACAAGGATACAAGGATACAAGGCTGCTTTAGTCAAAAGAGGTGTAGCTTTAATTAGAAATTGGTGCCATTTGGAGTCAAAGACAATAAGTCCACACCTGACGTTGCATAAGAGTGGCTACCTGCATTTTGTTATTTGGCATGTAGGTGGAATGTACTTGTGATTCTGACTGTACTCCATCAAGTCCTAGTCTGGACAGACCGTACTAGTAAATGACTTATTTTTCAGACAGGGTGTATTGTTGGAAGAACATTACAGGCAGATATCTGAAAATAATTTTATTTTTTTCTTTTTCTGAGTATACATACAAACAGGTTATACATAAACAATACCAACATATAACTAGCTGTTGAAATTGTCCATTTCAGCAAGTGGCTCTGGAAATTCTCCAGAATATGGCCACAAGGCAAAAAGTGACTTTCAGTGATGCAGATGGAAATGATTTCTGAACATTCATTAAATCCACGATTTAAACATTGCTTGAGGTAACAAATAAATGAAAATAAATAGGAGTTGACCCTAAGTGTGTAGAGAATTAGATGATATCTATATAGTATCTTATAGTACTTCTCATTTGTATATCTCAAAGAGTTTGCAAAAGGAGTTCATGACAACTTCAGAGGTATTGGAATTTATTCAAATGTCATTGAATACAAGATTTGTCACATCTATATTCTACAAAGTGATTTCTGAAGTGCTATAGAAGATTGCACACCTGAGACTTGCCAGTGAAAAAAAGAATTACAACAGACATAAACCTCACAAAAATATTGGAGAGAAATAACCTTTTTTAATGTTGTTTCTCGCAAAACTTTTTGTGGGTGTTTTATATTATTTGGCAGAGTATACCTGTTTATATATCTTTATTTGCTGGTTACACTTCTTTTAAAATACAAGTTAAAATAAATATTCTTTCCAAATCAGGATTAGATGCTGAAGAGTATCAAATATATACCTAGTTGTCTTATGAAAATAATTGTACCTGCTGAAGGACTTAATTGTTGGATAATCCAGATTATATAAAATGAGAAGCATTATTCATAGTTCAGCAGTGAGGTTTATGAGAATAAATCCAAAAATTGTGTCCAGGTACTAGTAGCTGTTAGGTGTAGAATATTTGGTGTGTGGATAGTTTCAATCAGCAATCTGATTTTTACCATCTCAGGAAAATTTTCATAACTTAAATATATCTGAGGTATTTTTCAATAATAAAAGGTAAAGAATAACTGCTACAGAACCCTTTCTATCCATGAATACATGTTTCTGTAATCTTCCCTAAATTAATATATATCTTTTTAAGATAAAACTGAAGAAAGCTCCTTAGTAGAGAGCAGGTCTACTTGAGTAATATGGATTAAGCAAAATCACTGTGTCAGTCTTCGAATGTGTGGCTCTGCATGATCCAATGCTAGCTATTTTTATCGACAAAGGGGTGAAAAGTGAGAATCACAAAATTATAGAAATGTTTGTTAGAAGTGCATAACTCGGACTGCATAACAAGCAGTCCAAGCTCCCACAGAAGCTGGACTACTGCCACAGAGGTGGATCTATCAACATTAGATGAGATCAGATTTGGCTTTGGTTACCCAACTAATGAACAACTACAAGGATGGTGGTTTCATAGTCTGAGCAAAATTTTCCAATGCTGCACTACTCTCACGGTGAAAATTTGCTTCTTCATATACTACTGGTGTCTTCCAGACCACAAAGTTACGTCCACATCACCTTACAGTACTGAGAAGAGGTTGGTTCTCTTATTGTTACTGCCTTTCAAATAGTTGCAGGCAGATACTAGATCACCCCTTAGTTTTCTTTTCCTCAGACTAAATAAACTGATTTCTCTTAACCTCTCTTCAAAGGCTTTATGTCCTTGGTCTTTGACCATCTTTTTAGCACATCTTGGAGAACTGTGCACTCTGTGAAGTCTAGCTGCAAATGACTAACTTTCCTCTTAGAAGAACATTGGTGCGTTAAGAGAAGACTCAGTAAGTCTGACTTACTGTGCCAATCTGTGTATGATGGAATTAACATCAAAAAGAAGTAAACAGTTCAAGTACAAATGTACTGTGCTTAGACGGCAAGTTTTATGTAGTGGAGCGCTACAGGGTGGCCTCTGTGAGGCCGGGGCTACCCCGTGCCAGCCCCAGCTCGTTCCAACTGGCTCTAATGGCCCCATTGAGGGCATGGCGGGGCCCAGCAGTCAAGATAGGGGTGCCTCTGGGAAATGTATTTCAGGAAGGGTAAAAATGCCTAACAGACCAGGGAGAAGGAAATAAAGTGTGAGAAACAGTAATAAAGAGTAAACAACAAGGTCGCAGGATAAGGAGGGGTAAAATGTTAATATTTGTCTTTGTTTCTCAGTACCCAAATCTATCTTAATTAGCAGCAAATTAAATTATTTTTTCTCAAGTTGATTCTGTTTTGTCAACAACAGTAACTGCTAAGAAATCTCTCTGTCTTTATCTTAACCCACAAACTTTTTCATCCTATTTTCTGTCCCGTCCTGTTGAAGAGGGAGAGTGAGTGAGCAGCTGGGTGGGCAGCTGGCTGCTCTTCAGCAGTAACCTGCCATATAAGAAAGTACAATTATTACTTAGACAGCTTGGACAGGATTCCTGCACTAAGTTTGCATTAAACCAAGAAACAGAAAGTGAATAAAACTAGATATCACAACTAGTGGTGAACAGCCTGTTCTAGTGAGGTCAGTGAGCCATTGACAGCCATTTGCTGATGATCTGGTTCTGTGTCAGTTTTTGAGCCACTCTGTTTTAGTCACTCTGAAAATTTATCACAGGAAACCTCTCAGTGTTATGAAAACACTTTTTTTTTTTTTTTTTTTTTTTTTTGTGTGTGTGTGAAACATATCACAGAATCACAGAATCACAGAATTTCTAGGTTGGAAGAGACCTCAAGGTCATCGAGTCCAACCTCTAACCTAACGCTAACAGTCCCCACTAAACCATTTCCCTAAGCTCTACATCTAAACGTCTTTTGAAGACTTCCAGGGATGGTGACTCCACCACTTCCCTGGGCAGCCTGTTCCAATGCCTCACAACCCTTTCAGTGAAGAAGTTCTTCCTAACATCTAACCTAAAACTCCCCTGGCTCAACTTAAGCCCATTCCCCCTCGCCCTGTCACCAGGCACGTGGGAGAACAGACCAACCCCCACCTCGCTACAGCCTCCCTTGAGGTACCTATAGAGAGCGATAAGGTCGCCCCTGAGCCTCCTCTTCTCCAGGCTGAACAAGCCCAGCTCCCTCAGCCGCTCCTCGTAGGACTTGTTCTCCAGGCCCCTCACCAGCTTCATCGCCCTTCTCTGCACCCGCTCAAGCACCTCGATGTCCTTCTTGTAGCGAGGGGCCCAAAACTGAACACAGTACTCGAGGTGCAGCCTCACCAGAGCTGAGTACAGGGGGACGATCACCTCCCTAGCCCTGCTGGTCACACTGTTCCTGATACAAGCCAGGATGCCGTTGGCCTTCTTGGCCACCTGAGCACACTGCTGGCTCATATTCAGCCGACTATCCACCATCACTCCCAGGTCCTTCTCTGCCTGGCAGCTCTCCAACCACTCCTCTCCCAGCCTGTAGCTCTGCTTGGGGTTATTGCGCCCCAGGTGCAGGACCCGGCACTTGGCCTTGTTGAACTTCATGCAGTTGACCTCAGCCCATTGGTGCAGCCTATCCAGATCCTCCTGCAGAGCTTTCCTACCCTCAAGCAGATCGACACACGCACCTAACTTGGTGTCATCTGCGAACTTACTGAGGGTGCACTCGATGCCCTCGTCCAGATCATCGATGAAGATATTAAAGAGGACCGGCCCCAGCACCGAGCCCTGGGGGACGCCACTAGTGACTGGCCTCCAACTGGACTTGGCTCCATTCACCACGACTCTTTGGGCCCGGCTATCCAGCCAGTTTCTAACCCAACGAAGCGTGCGCCAGTCCAAGCCAAGAGCAGCCAGTTTCTTGAGGAGAATGCTGTGGGAGACGGTGTCAAAAGCCTTGCTGAAGTCAAGGTAGACCACATCCACAGCCTTTCCCTCGTCCACCCAGCGCGTCACTCTGTCATAGAAGGAGATCAGGTTCGTCAGGCATGACCTGCCTTTCATAAAGCCATGCTGACTGGGCCTGATCGCCTGCTTCCCCTGCAAGTGCTATCACACTGCTTTGATGGACACAGATGGTAGGAGAGGCAGAAGACGTATACCAGTGACTTAGGGTGTTTTTTTATGAAGTGTGTGGTGACAGCATTAGAAGTTGGTTCCATTATTAGAAATGACTAAAAAGAACAGTTTCCTTCCTGCAAAAAATCTTGCTTTTCAAAACTTTTGTTTGGCTCAAATCCTTCTAAAACAATGCCATTAATCCTATTAGTCTTTATCCAGGTAAATTACCATTATTGACAGATGAGGGATATACATAATCTCATACTTGAGATTATGTATCACACAATAGATGTTGCAGTCTGATTTTACATAGCCTTGTCTTCCCTGCAGTCAAAAAAAAATGCAAATATTTCCCCTAACAGGTATCTAAAATGCAGAAAATCAACCCTACAGCTACTCTGATTTCTCTGATTTCTCTGTTTGTTAGACTAGGTAAGGCTCACATGCTCTTAGTAACTGAATGCAGGCAACATTCCTCCTCTACCTTTGTTTTAGTCTTCACAGCTTGTTTTGGCCAAGAGGAATTGGCACATTCTCTGGTCCTAACTCATTCCAGCCAGTGCATCTGCCCCAGACACTTGAATCTTAACAGATAAATTAGATATATTAGAGCTGGAAACCAAATGTTTCTAATCACTATGCTACAAGGGTGGATTTGGTGAAATGCTGTAGGGTCATGGATTATGGGGAAATTTGGCTGGAATCCAGAGCAGCCTCTCTTAGAGTCTTAATTTAGATTTGCTGGAGATATGCTGAGCTGAGAGTGTTTCTGTCAAAGCAGTTCCTACAGCTTTAGTGAATGACATTCATACAGAAAGGGTGTAAAATAGTTTCACATCTCTGAAGTTTTAAGGTATCTTCCAGACATTCAGACTTCTTAACATTTTTTCCCCCTACTGTATACAGATACAACTGACAAAATACCTCTTCCATTTTCAGCAGAAGTCAGCACAGAAGGAAGTTGCAGAATCTTAAAGCCTCAAGATGTAACAAAAAATTATTGACAGTAATGAGGATGCAGGAGTAAATAGACTTGTTAACAATAGAATAATGTACTTAGTACATACCTGAGCTTTTTATTCAGCAACTTCTTTTTCCCTTATCACTTGCAATTGTGCTTGACAGCTAGTTAACTGCTACTTTACTACAGTGAAAACCTGAGCTGGTTCAAGAACCAAGATGTGTACTTTTGAATTACAGCTGTTATGCAAATTATTTTCTACCTTCTTACTCTGATGATGGATGAACTAAGATCTGTAAACATTCTGTTTCAGAGCAGCATACAAGAACTGGTGCATTTTTATAAGGGACTAAAGGTTAATTCAAACCCGTCAGCTGAGGGATGCTGTCAGTTTGGATTTAACACAAGGATTTCCAGATTCTTTTCTCATTTTTTATGCTTGTCAAGTAATTTCTTCCAGATACAAAGCAGTCCATCACACACATGCCCTGACTAAGGAGGGCAAAACCAGCTTGAATCCTAGTGTAGTTCTTGTCCTGTATAGTTTTATTATTATTTATTTATTTATTATTTATTTATTATTTATTATTATTATTATTATTTTTTCCCTATCCATGCAGCTTGTAGGAATAAAGGGGAAAGCAAAAGTTCCATGTAAAGTTGCATTTCATTTCTCTTGGTCAACTCATTTAAGTCAATTTATCACTTGAGACAAAATATCCTCTGATTCAAAGCAGGTCTCCTTGTTCTGATTCCCTGTGAAATCTCAGCATGGTTTTACTTGTCTTTTACATGGCATTAGCTGTTGTGTTGGGTGCTTTCCAAATATGAAAAAATATTTTGCAGTCTATCCATTCTTTGCCATCTCTCAGACTAGGACTAAAATAACTATATAGGGATTTGCAACAGGATACAGTACTCTTAAACATATTGCTTAATTTCCAATGACAGTCTGTAGTCAGATTTTGCTCTGATGGGCATGCAGGCCATTTTCACTGAATACAGAGAACTTGTGAATTTTCTTCATAGAGACTCCTACAAGGCACCTATGATTCAAACTTTTTAAATTATGGAAAGTGGATCTTAGTACTGAAGTATTTATAAAATCTTCACTTTAGTATCTCAGCCTTTCATATTAACACAGCAGTCAGTCTGTTGTTTTTGTTTGTTGTAACAGAGCAGTCCGTCTGTTTTGTATACAGCTGAAGTTGTAGATCTTAAAAAAATGGAGGATTTATTTATTTATTTATTTATTAAATCTTGTACTGGACAAGGATTAACTTCAAATATGTTTAAAATTTAAGGCATCAAATGTAAGGTCTGTGAGGTCAGGGTATTTCTGGAAAACAACTCATATTAATTTCTCAGAAGTTCTTTATTTCAGAGTCCTTAGGGTATCATATATTTGATAATATTTAAACTGAGATTTATTACACAAATCTTTTTTTAAAGAAAATTGTATTATTAAGTATAAAAGATACTTAGTAACACTGAAATAGTATTGAAGTTACAAGTAAAGAAATTCTTAGAATATTGAACAATTTGATTTAGTTTAGTGGCACAAAGCACCATACCCTTCCAGCAGATGCTGTGGAAAGAAATATGAATATTGATATAAAAATTGCATTATGCATTAGTTGGTCTGCTTTAAAATAGTATTACTCTGATGAGTGGAACTTTCAGATTACATACTTGATGTGAAAAATTGAGCAAAAGTGAGGAAGACCAGAAAAGATAGTTTTTCATTAAGTTTCTCTGATGATACATAAACATTCACATAGTTCCTAACTTGGGTGGTTCAAATCCACTGAAGTAACAGGAGCTTTTACATTTATTTTTTGACATATGGTAGCAGTCATTAGCCCAGATTGTGTCCACAGTATGTACACAATCATGGGCAAGATGCAGATTTTCTTTTATACCAAACTTCCAAACTTTTTGCTTTGATTTAAGCATATGCTTCACTGCTTTCCTAAGAAGAGGTCTTCGTGTTAGCAATTGTTCTCTGACAAATCCTATGACCCTTTGGTATTTTTATCTGTCTTTTGACAGTTTTAATGTTTAGGGGTCGATGGGAAGTCTCAATTTTATGTTTTCTTATTAACTAGCAAATTTTACAGTCCATATGGGATGAATCTACCATCTGATTTCTTTGAAAAATTAAGCTCTAATGCTTAGCTTGACTTGCATTTGTAACTCAGGTGAAGTATCCAGTAGTCAGAGAAAACGCAAAAACTACTGAGACTGTTTTTATGTGTTTCTTAATAACATGGAAAAAGAGAAGTCATTCTCTCACACAGAATACTGTGTATTACAGAGTATTTTCTTTGGGTCTGAAGAGGTTTTCAGATTAATCTGCATTCTTGGGCTCTCTACATTATGGGATGCTACCTGATATTTACAGGCCTGACATAAATTTGCAAACAACTCAAGTCTGTTTTAGATTGTTTCCCTGTAGAAAATCTCTTCAGGGTTTTTTACAACTTCTGGTGCATTAGCAGGTATTCCAAACCCTATGGCACTTGCAAAGTGTTTGTTTTTCACAGCTGTCATAATAAGTATTTGGCTCCTTGTACTCAGTTTCTCCCATTCATCTGTTGACTAAAAAAGTGTACATGTATTTTCTAATTTTGCCCATCTCAAACTTCCAAATTTTATGTTTATTTGCTTTATTTTCTTAAATCAGTTGTCCTGGTCAGCCAGAATGGTCAGAAAGACCATTACTCCTATGAAGAAGAGCTGAGAGAGCTGGGGATGTTCAGCCTGGAGAAGAGAAGGGAGACCTTTTTGTGGCCTTTCAGTACTTAAAGGGGTCTTTTAAAAAGGATAGAGAAAGACCCTTTACTCAGGTAGATAAAGATAGGACAAGGGGGAATGGTCTTAAACTAAAAGAGGATAGATTTAGATTAGACATTAGGAGGAAATTATTGCAAGGGTAGTGAAGCACTGGAACAGGCTGCCAAGAGAAGTTGTGGATGCCTCCTCCCTGGAGGTGTTCAACGCCAGGCTAAATGGAGACTTGGCCAGCTTGATCTAGTGAGTGGCATCTCTGTCTATGGTAGGGGGGTTGGAGTTAGATGATCTTTAAGGTCCCTTCCAACCTGAACTATTATTCTATTATATGAACTAATATTCTATTATTCTATGATTTTATGATTCTGTGATATGATACTCTGTGGATGTGTCCAAGCCCTGACAGCACCACCAACCCTGACTGTCTCTGCCCACCCCATGGGGCTTTCCCCATGCTGTTGTTGGCCCAGGACCACTTGCCAGTCCCAGGACCATCAGCAGGGCCAGTCTGCAGCACCCCAATAGACTTGTCCTGCCTAGGCATGGGTCCCACCAAGCCAGGCCCACCTGCAGGCCCATGTCCTGAACTGGCTTTGGCCCAACCCATCTCCCAGGGAGGTACCCAACACCTGGGGCTGAGGCTGCCCTGGTGCCCCCAGCTGCGCTGCTCCTTGCCGTGGTGGTAGGGCTGGGAAGGGACGTGGTGCCAGGGCAAGCCCTGACAGTCCTGGGCAGCCCCAGTTGTTCCTGGCCCCATGAAGCTGCTGGCCCCTGCCTCCCTCTCAGAGTCTGCTTCTATGTGCAAAGCAACCTCATTCTTTACCAAGGCCTTAACCAAACCTGCAACACTGTCTCAGAATCTTAAGAAAAGAAATCTACAAGTTTTTAGGATCTGATTTTTACATCTAATCATTAACTCTCAACATCTTCAAAGGGGAAAAGAAAATACATGCTTTTCCGTATTCATAACTGCATTTCATACTTATCCACACTTAAAATAACATTTTAAACATTTTTTTTTTTTTATGAACCATGTTTGTAGTTTGGTTTTAAAAGCTTCTTTTTGCATAGAGGACTAGAAACATTTTTTCCTTCTACAAATTCAGGTTTCTGGAGTAAAACACTAGGTGGCTAGTGTATAAGTTAGACAGCACTCACTCAGCAAGTTGTTTGCCAATTTCTAGTTCAGCACAGCATACAACTTTGCTGATTTAGAGATTATTGGTAACTTTGAAAAAGCTAGTGTTTGTATGTTATCTCTGTTTAGTTATCCACCTGGAATTGGCACTAAAACCCTCATTGCACATTTCTTAGTTCATTTCCAGCTATTAAAAAAACAACCAGCATACAGTGATGGATGTTCATTTTTTTGTGGCATAAAATAGCATTGGGGGTTAGAAGGTTGCTGAGCTGAACAGTGAGAACTGACTCAAACCATAGCACTGAAGAGGTTAGAAGCTGCTAGATGTCCACACCAAAAAAAAGATTCAAAATACTAAGGATGATCAGACAGAAAGAAAAAATTACTAAAAAAAAATCTTCAGCAGAAGATATACATGCCTTGTTCTCAGCTTTCATGTAGTGTTCCTGTAAGAACCAGAACTGGCTAGGGCAGAAACCTTGTGGGGCGGGGAGGTTGCTCTTTTCTTTAACAGAGTCTTGAAGAGAGAAGGTCAGACAGACTGCATGACATGAGAAGGAGAAGCAATCAAAGAGGCACAGCAAGGAGGTGGGGGCTTGCAGTTAATACAGACACTGACGGATTACTGGAAGGAGAAGAGAAGGGACAGAAAGGTTTCAGAAGTGATGGAGAGGATCAGAGGGGATTGTGCAGATTTTGCTGCATCTTGGAAATTCTTCAAGTCAGCTGAAGCTGAGTCTGCAAGTAGAGGTCCACAGGGCAAGGGTGTATTATCCAAAAAGCAGCATGGTGTAAAATCACAAGGTTTTGTCAGATTTTAACGGACACAATTCCTTTGAGTATTTTTTACATAGTAGTGAAGCACGCTAGTTTATATTCGAAGAAAAAGAAGAAGAAGAAGAAGAAGAGGAAGAGGAAGAAGAAGAAGAAGAGGAAGAAGAGGAAGAAAAAGAAGAAAAGTGTCTTATTTGAATTTAAAAGCTATTCTGGTCTTCCAGGTTATCTCTGTAAGAAAACAGTCCATGCAGGGTTGCCTCAAACCTATGGGCTCCTATCACACCATCAGAGACAGGGGCAGCTCAGACAACTCAGAAAGGAGTTTCCTGGAGACCTGAGATGAATATAGCTTTCATCTTGGCAAAAGCCAAGTCCGCTCTTTCAAGAGCACTAAACTAGTTGACTAAACATCCATCCCTCTAAATAATCAAATTAGTTGGACTGGAAAAGATTGGACCTCTATTTCTTAAAATATTTTTTAAACTTT
This sequence comes from Netta rufina, assembly GCF_964035555.1. NCBI lineage: Eukaryota > Metazoa > Chordata > Aves > Anseriformes > Anatidae > Netta > Netta rufina. The sequence goes on along the minus strand of NC_140125.1, from coordinate 94,789,413 downwards.
GAAGAATTAACAGAATTATGCAATAATTAATTTAGTTTGGGCATTATTTTGTCTTCAGAGGAAACATCTTATTTTTATTGGAAAAAAATGGTTTAATTCTATATGCTAGACTATTTCAGTTTGTAATATAAAATACTGCTTTAGGTGAATTCAGTACATCTTTGTGGGCTATTGCAACTTTAAATTAGGTCTTAAAGACATAATAGCACTTATTACTTTAAGTAAACCTAATAAGATAAGGCTATTTCAGTGTAATTTTATTGTAAGTATATTAGTTGGTTATCCACAGCTGACAAGGACAAATGAGTTCTGCTCAGGGCACTGTTTCATCTGCATTGATCCATGCTAAAGAGACTAATATGAGTTCTGCTGGAATATATTGTGGGCCTGAAAACTAAAAGTAAATATAAGATAAGGGGGTTAGCTAAGAACTGTAACCGTTACTATAGTTTAGACTTTTTAATGAAGTTGTGAGCACTAGAAACAAACAAATACTAAAATGACTCATGGCTTGTCTCATAGAAAGGTTATATTTAAGGTTATATTTTTCTCCAATAAAAGTGATTTTGTATCACATGGTTCAGCATCTTGAAATGTCAGTAGCCAGTTTAGATGGAGAGATAACAAGCAAAAAGCATAAATTAATTTTGTTTCTTTAAGTCTGGCAGGAACAAGGAGAAACATTAGGAATAATTGATAGTGACAGGGTGAGAGAGATAAAAAGAGATGGACTGGGAAGTATTTAATGACTCTTTGTGGTATTACATCTGTCACACTTTTTGTGCTACATTAAAGTTTCATTATTTTCATATTTCTTGTGTTCATATTTTTCCATCCCCTTCTTCCTGCTAAATTTACCAAGTAATACAATGTAGATAATAGAGAGCTATTGCTGCAAATGTCATTGAATCTGTTACTGGAACTGAATAAAGTATCTCATGCATTCCTTTTCATAATACATTTTCAATTAGTGGCTTTGGAATTCTATACAATATACCCCCCCCCCCCTTTTTTTTTTTTTTTTCTAATAACGGTGTACAGCGCAGTGAGTTCTAAAAAGAAATGGTGAGCCTTTTATTATGCAGCTATTAATAACCTGAATCAATTTCATTTGGCCAAAGAAAATGATTGCACAAGTCTGTTTACTAAAGAAGTTTATTCCTCTAAGGGCTTGTCTTCTACAGGCTCTTAAAACAAATGGATTAACTTTGCTCACTGAAAGATAACATATAATCCGTGGGATTCACATCTCCCTTGTTTCCATCTTCTTTCTTCCATCTCTATTCTTTTGCTATTTGCAGCCTACACATGTACCTCCAAGAACGGAAGAACATAACCTCTGTCCCAAGAAGCTTTAAAAACTTATGTATTGTTCATGGGTTTACAAGAGGCTTATCACCTCTGATTTTTCAGTCAGTCAAGATAGGTCAGGTCAGGTAAGGTAAGGTAAGATAAGGTAAGGTAAGAGCATTGCTGCTCTTTAGCAGCAATGGCAAAAGACCATTTATGTCCCCATAGGTCTTTGTGGTCTCCAGCCCTCTGGTAATCTAATCCTAAAATCTTGGTTCTTCTGGGGCTCTCACAGGAGGCATCTGTTCCCACCAATCACTATTAAGACTAGTTTGTCCATGTACCACAGCTACTTGCATCTTGTCCCCTACCATTTCAGTGACAGCAGTAAGCATCTGTTCTGTTTGGTATGAGGGCATAAGGGTGCACAGGGTACTACTGTCAGTGACAGCTAAGTGTTATCAATTGCCACACCTGCACAGAGAGGTGCAGGACTCGCCCAACTCCCCCCAAAATGTTATGGAAGCAAATGTGAGCTAAGAAACTGAGCTGGAAGGCAAGGTCTGGCTTGGGCTGGGCACTGGACCAGCCTAGTATCCCTTCTGTTGCACAAGCACTAGATTGCCTCAGATAATGATGATCCCCAAAAGGCACTTAAACCCTCATTTCTTTTTTCAGGTAGTCCTGGAAAGCAGTGCAATCTAAAATGTTAAAAATTCTTGCTCTCACCATCAGCATAGCATGCAGTTTTATAAATTATATGATGGAATTTTATTGTCCTGTGCAAATTCAAGACCTGATGCTGGATGTGTCGTTCCCTATCTAGTCCTATAGCAATTATGGTTATCCACAGTCCTTCAATAGATCTTCAAAAGCCTTGGCAGAATATAACTGCTATAGTAGCCCCGAATCTTGATTTTAATTCTGCAGCTTGGACCACAACTATTTTTGTTGACCTTCAAGGCTTAGTGAAAAACTTATTCAGGTTTTTACCTGAAGATGTCATTGTGAAGGATTTATAGAGCTTGTTCTATGGAGTATGTCTCAGTAGCATTTCTCAATATGTCAAATTTCTTTGTTATCTATGCTATATGTGTGCTTGCAGATTTAATGATAGACAGATGTTCATAAAACTCACATTAAAAAAAAAAAAAAAAGTTTAATCTGAGACATCATGTGCCATGATTTGTGGCGTATTGGTTCTGCTGGTAGTATTCTCTTCCTAGGTTGTAGTTGTTTTTGTAAGATTTTAAAATTTCTGAAGAAAATGTCTGTACTTTCTAACAGTGTTTCTCTTAAATATCTTCTGATTACGGCAGGAGTTTTGAGACCCTAATAAGCTTCTATTCATTACTGGAGATACTGGTTATATTTTCTGGGAAAGCAGAAATTTGATTTATTAAGTAAATAACAATACATGTAGATTATGTATCCATCAGGATTTGCTGTGAAAATGGAATGCCTATTAATATGTGCAGCTATTAAATGGAACAATGCATTTCACTGTCATTAAGATCCATATAACTCAGAATTCTTCATTCAGCTGAGATAAGTAGAAGGTTGAGTGAGCTAATAGCGTTGGAGGCAGAAACCCAGACCTATGCTCCCCGATAATTCTTTTTTTTTTTCCCCTCACTACTGAAGTAAAAAAAAAAAAAAAAAAAGGCTCTTTTCTTGTTGCTAATTATGAAGCATGACTCCTTCAATGATCAGCAATATCTCAAATATTTAATCTGGAGATGCCCTGACATGTGAAAGTACACCCTACTTTTAAGTACCTTTTGAACAGAGAATTGAAAGGAGCACCCAGAATTCACAAGAGCTGTACTAGTCATGTTCAGCCACAGAAGGTACAGTTATTTTCTTGGAAAATTGAGATATTGAAATGATGTTTTATTGAAATAAAGGGAAACAAAACAAGTGTGGTCTTTGTAATTTACAGCAGGCCTGGGTATAGAAACCTGTCTGTTCAGAAGAGAGACATGTAGGAAACCTGTCCTTTGAAATCTATCTGTTGTCTTGACATTTGCTTTTTCTCCTCTTTTACTTTTCTGTTGATTCTTTCCATCTGTCTTTGGCTATCCTGTGCGACAAACATTGAAGATGCTGGCTCCAGAGAAAGATTTTTGAAGCAAAATGTTATTCTATAGACGGTATGTAGAGCTCTGTGTACACAGGGTGGGTAGAAGCACTGGTTCCTTACAGTCACATATGGGCATCATGTATAAAAGATTTTTACGTTGATTTTTTCTTTTCCTGAAGATTAACCTGCTGTATTTCTCTTGCATTTTTCTCTGCAGTTCATCTTAGGTCAGATTGAAGATTAAAATCTCCTTCTCTCCACAAGCCTATCAGTTCCTCTGATTTTCAGTGATTATAATTTCATTTCTCTCAGTAATCATTTTTCAGTTAGCCTATTTTTAACAACTACAGATGGAAATAAAATGGGTCTGAAGATGAGACATTCATTAGCAAGTAAGTATTCAGGGATTAGAAAAGTCTGTCTGATTCACAAAGCAGAAATGGCATTTAGTATAGAAGTCCTCTTCTAGACAAAATTAGCAAAGGCTGCAGTGAAGTTAAAGCCTGCTGGTCACAAAATTGGAAATTGGTTTCCTGGGGCTCTCTGTAAACTCTTCATTACTTTACTCAATCATGGTTCATTAGCAAGTTAACAGACAGAGGACCGGCACACGTTGGGATATGTTCAGAGCCAGCCCTTCCATCTCCTTGAACATCACTTAAAACTTGAATGTCACAGCAAATTAGATACGGCATCAAACTGCATCTTCTTGTCAGCTGTGGTGTGGACAGCGCACAGATCATGGCTACTTAACCTCTTGATATTGTCAGGTGCTTTTTATCATGCATTTCAAGGAGTACCACATGGGTTTTAATTTAAACTGACTCTGATGGAACAAACAAAAGATCTCAAAAGACACATGAGAAAGAAACAAGTTTAAAAAAAAAACTAGTTAAAGGTTTAATGTAAAATGGATTTAATGTCTCTTATTAACTGAAACCTAATTTGCTAGAAGAAAACATCTATTGGTGACATTATTGCAGTTAAATGGAGAGCTAAAAATAGTTGTTAGGTTTCTGGGAAATGTTCACATTTTAGCTACAATATAATTTTGAATTACAGCTGAGTGCCAATTATCTAGAACCCCACCTGAGTGCCTCAGTCTCCATTTCCTATTAACTACCATTGTGTTTCTCTGTGGTGTAACCTGATTTTCCAGAAAAAACATTTGTGCTGACTGGTTGAAGTCACTGAAACGAACTGTATAAAAAATAATAGAGAAATAAAATACTTCTGTGCAGGTGTTATTTGTATAATCTTTTCATGTTATAATTTTTATGAACTGTCATGAATTTTGAAAAGGAAAGGTAAGATGGCTATTAATTGAAGCAAACTGCTGGAAATTACCTGTGGAGTCCCTTTAATGCAATCCATTCATGGTTTGCAGGGTTAATGGGAATAACTAACGACACTATTGGTTTTGTCCCTTTGCAACAGGTGCAGATAATTGCAATGGCCTGTATTCAAACCATCTAATGATGATGTCTAACTTATGATTCAGACCATTTGCTAACCAGAGATGCCAGGCCCTTGTTCCCTATGCAGTTAAGGGAAGACAGTCATTGCAATGCCCCGGATAGGAAGAAGAGCTACTGCAATCATCTAATGGGAATGCTGTGACTACCTCTTTGGATTAACTCCGTAACAGTGTGATTGCTCATTGCTCTCTTGAATGTCAGTGCTGTTGCATCTTATATGCTAAATTAGGCACCTGTATTAGGTTATGTCAATATGGCTACACAGGTGTCCAAGCTGAATTTTTAGTTCTATCTTAAAAAACAGTTATGGCAAAAGGTTGACGTGCTCCAGACAGGGACTGACTACCTCTGAAGTCCATTTGTGAGTAGCTTTGGCTTTTCTGGGGCCACCCAAGGGAGTTTACTATTTGTTGTGAAAACCTAGGCTGGTGGCTGGGTGCTCTGTTGGCTCTGTCTGAGTAACAAACAGACAGACTTTTGGGCTTTGGAGAGTCTGGGGATCAGACTAGAACTAGGGATTAGACTCAAGTCTGCATAGAGGCTTTGAAACACCCCAAAATTGTGGCCCTTTCGTCATTTGTATAGAGTCCTGGCCAGGACACACCACAGATTCTTTCCAAACTGGGAACTTGGATTGCCATTTTCTGGGAGTTAAGGCAGAGAACAAGTGTATGTCTGCATCTCTCTCTAGGGTGCACGAGGGGATGCAGGTGACATAAGTTTGAATGTTGATTCCTTCAGCTGATCCTTAACTTGCCTCTTCCTTGCCTTTCCTTGGCAGATCCTGTTGCTGTCACAGCTAGTGAACATATTGTGCTTCTATTGCCAGTGGTATGCCACTTGCAGATGACTGTTATTTATTATCACAGATTCAGTAAAATATGGCAAGCTGCAAGAAATTATGTTTCATACCTGGTGCCTAAGGGAACAACAAAATATTCTCATGCCATCATCTGTATGATTTTCACATAATGAATTTGTCAGTGTACACTTATGCTCATATCTTTATGGGGTTCTGACATCTGTTTGATGGATTATTACCTAATTTACTCTAAAGACAATTGACCTGCTGAGGGTTGGCCTTTTGTTATAAATGTTAACAAAACAATTAATCACTCTCTATCATATTACCAAGGCTTCAGTTGCTCACAAGTCTGACACAAAGAAGTTGCAACTATTGTAACACATAGAAATTAGAAAGATGGCATAAAATAAAATATGTTAGAAAGATGCATTACTACAGCACTGAGTAGGAATCAGGTGGATGTTGACCCAGCTAAAATTTTGAAAATCTATCCTCTTATGTTGCCAGGTCTGATGGCTATTAACATATTTTCACAAATATACACTTTGATACACCTTATTGGATAACCTATAGAAACTTAGGATAAGAGATGGGACAGACATTTCAAGCTGTAGGCAGTCAGGTTGCTGGGAGGTCCCTGGCTGAGAAGCAGCAGCCAATGAAGACATCGAGGAAACTAACAGGATACATGATAGAGAGGGATGGGATGCATTTAATAGGGCTGAACTTAGAAGTTCCTTTATATGGTGAATCCTTGCCTAATGTGTCTGAAAATCTCCTGTTTCATAAGTTCACTGATTAATTGTATGTACAGGTCTGTATTTTGGTTAATACTTTATTACGTGATGTAATTTTCAAACAACATTTTGAAAAGTGCTTGATTTAGGGATTATGAATATGCACACATAAATGACAATTTAAATATGTAGTTCTGAAAGTCATAGCTTTGTCTTTTTTTTTTTTTTTTTTTTTTTTCTCCAGTGAATTTTTTTTTTCCTGCCTGTTGTGTTGATTTTACTGGTTCAGTATTGCACTACTGTGAAAAAAGGACATTCATCTTAATTATGAATTAACTTTAATTAGATGAAAACTCAGATGGCAAGATGTCTACTGAGTTCATTTTGGTATTGGATTAGACTTAGAAATCCCATACAAGTTTCTCCTAAAATAGTGTGTAAGCACTTATTAGGCCCGTATAAATGATTGTAACAAAAAATATTTTGTAATTATATTTAGATAGGAATCCAGGAGCTGCTGCATTCTGTGTAGTATGGGCTACATTAGCCTGATAAGACTGCATCATCATTAAGATAGTCCTACATCAGCCCTATTAAGAGGCTTTATTTTGGATTGGATTTAATCTACTCACCTTGACTGTATGTCCTCATCATGGGTGTGATTTAAAATTGCCCAAAGCAAAAACACTTGTTTAGATCATTATGTTTTCAACTCCCAGGAGGTGATGAAGTACATTTGCTGTGCACCTAGAGCAGAGGCTTCCAAAGAAGATCTTGTCTGTTAGCACTAAATCTGTTTTGTGAAGTGAACCAATCAATATGTTAATTGTGGATGGTGAGTCATAAGCAAATACTTCAATTCACATCTTACCATTGAACGGAGCCTTAGAGATACAGTAAGCTCTGATAGGCATGGATTACCCTCTATCTTCTGTATCAGTTTCAATGTTTTACCAGCTCTGTATCATAAATACTTCCCAGAATTTTTCCTGAATCTGGTTTTCTACCTGAGCATCTCCCAGGATTAACAGTACTGGGAGCTTCTAGAGTCCTCGCTTTTGAAAAACAAGGTAATAAATCAAACTTACACAGACAGCATGCCAATAATTAGTGTAAAACTGATTAGAAATTGCAGCTGACTTAAATATGCAGACTTCTGAATAGACATTTAAGTGAGGACATATTTGTACAAACTGTTAGAGATCCTGTAGCCCTTAAAATAATATTCCTAATGCTCTGACTTGCTGTCCTCCTGGACAAGGTGCTCTAAATTAACTAATGCTAACACAGATTAATCTGTGTTACTAAAAACACTGGATGCAGAATAGATATTCAGCTGATGAGTGAGTACTATCACTGCATTATAGTTATTTATTCCTGTGGGAAGCAATCCTGCAATAAAACATTAAAATATTAAAGTCTGTTTGAGTAGGTGTTACCCTGGCATATAGAGCAATGAATCTTCAGGCTGGTCACGTTTTACACTTTCCTCATCAGGGAAGTATTCTTGGTTTGGTAATAGTCAAATTGTTTACTGAATCTGAAAGAGCCTATTTATATTATGAAGTTTTAGACCTCAAGTCCAAGCTTTAGAATTCAGTATCAGTTTTATGGTCAATAATCCCTGAGGTTTTTATTTTGCAATTCACTAGCTTATGTCTTGTACAAATGAACAATTAAAGTCCTAATGGAAAATTCCATTTCTGTCCCTGTATTACTTAAAGCAATCAGTAACTCTGCAGCTCATTGCTTTTGCAAATGAAGGTGCTGAACATGAAAACAGGTGGCAAAATAAATCTTCTGCTGTATTAGAGAAACTAGGTTGGATTTGTAGCTAAACTTGATGTGTGAGTGTGAAAGGCAGAGTAGCCCAATGCAGGATGAACAATTATATAATGCTGTTCATAGAATTATATTCTGAGTAACGTACTTTTGTTTTCTGTCAGAGACCAACTCAGAAGGACACCAAAAATACAGACAACTTTGGAAAAGAAGTTCTTAAACATGTTCTTTGTCTGAGCAGAAATTATGCTAACCTACATATCGAGATTGCACATTACAGTTATAGATCCTGTCCTGATAGCTTATTAATGTATACATCTACAGAAGTATTTCCAGACATAATTATCACCAAAGCATCATACTGAAGAACAGCTATCATTTGCTCATTAGATACCACAGTTCATGTAAATTAACTTCAGAACAGGACCCTTATAGCTGTAATGGGATTAATCAAGTTGTTCTTGCCAAAATTTTCTCAGAAGTGTGTGACAAAACTAGGTCTGTCTTTATCCCTATTAGCTTCTAGCCCACTATATATGACCGACTTCTTTGCCAACATTGTTGTTTCTTTAAGGTGTTAGCAGGGGGTTGCTATTTTACAGCCAACAGTCTCATGTAAATTCTCACAAAGAACCAACTCCAGTAAACTCAAAAGCAGCAGCATCTCATTGGGTGAAGCTGACGGCACCATCACTGTCTATCTATCTGCCATTAAACAGGGCATGAAAATATTCTCAGGAGAGTATTTACCTGTGTTCACATAATTAATGCCTCTCAATTAGAGATAAGCCAAAACATTTATTTTTTCCACATATTCTCTTCTGTCTCACAGTTACTTCTTTCATGTTGCTTTACTCTGAACTGATGGAAGGTGCTAGGCAGGATGATGGATGCAGTAGCTGAAAGGGGACAATGCTTCTCTGGTCTTCCAACAGGTTACATGCTCCCATCTCTCCCAGAACTAGAGCTGCTGCTTACATGTATTATACCTCAATGTGAGGCTCTTCAGAAGATGGTTCACTTTTTTGGTTGTACTATTTAAATGCAGGTTCAGATGATTTCTACTACTGGGCCAAAAGCTCAGCAAGAGCTCCAGGTGGAGAGAGAGAAGGACAAGGAAGACAGCTTCTCTAGTTGGAATTCTCCCCTTAGTGAATGGCCTTTTCTTCAGCCTCAGGTTCAGTTATTCAATTTGCTTGTGAAAGGGGAGCAATCTGTGCTCAAATTTAAAACGTATTGTTTTTAATCATTGATGACAAGTTTTCTTTGAAAGTAGAAGCTGGAGGAAAAAAATGTACAGTCCATACATGGACAGCATGCTAGTCTGGGTTGTGACCCTGGCCTGGAGCTAATTCACAGCATAGATAATTTTCTTTACATGTGATTTAATCACCATACTAATCTATTTTTTAACAGCTGGTTAGTTACTATATGCAATACTATATATGTACTATATGCAACTATATATGTAACTATATAGTAACATATAGTTACTATATGTAACTATAGTAACTATATAGTAACTATATATGTTACTATATGCAATACTATATATGCAAATATATTTACTTATGATGTATCTTATGAAACTGGTAAAAGTAAATATTAGTCGCAATATCTCTTGCTTTTCATAGTTGAAATAGTCTTTTGATATCATCTGCTGCAGCTGAAACATAAAATAGTCAATATGTAAGTTATCATATAAAAGTCCACATCAGTCTTATCTTAAACAAGACAGTAGAATTTTCAACATGTAATAAACAATTTGTCCTTTTGGGAACAATTTTAAAATAATTTGCTGAAAAATGTCATAGCAAGGACACAAACACTTCCTAGTCATTTTTTTTAAGAGATGGCATTTCAACTGCAGTTTATTTAGTATGAGTGACTACTAAAATTTGAGAGGCAAGTTTTGAAGGGATTATAGAAAAGTTTTGTACTTATGTTGAAGAAACTTTGTTACTAGAGAAAAGGGAATGTGGCATAAACATAAAGAAAAAAAAAGGGAAAAGAAAGGGATAGAAATCCCTTTGCTTGAAAAAAAGAGAATTTTTGTATGTGAAAAAAGTACACAGTCAAGCTTTGAAGTGTATTATGCAATTGGAAATAATGCCTTATGTAATGTTACTTCATAAAATTTAAACATATAGCTGCCACAGTGGAAGTTGCTTATGTATTACTGTGGTGTGATGTTCTGTTTCCTGAGAGAATCTGAAAGTCAAATTTGTTCTAAAGAGATCTTAAACCATCAGCTTTGTTTACAGAAGCCTCTGCTGAATCTGTCCATGTTGCAGACTGCTTCCAGGGGTCTTGTTTCCGAATGAGTACAGGGGCTGGTTGACAGCGTGCCATATTTCTAATACTTGAAGGGTAGGAATAAATCATGGGTGTCCATGGGTGTTGAGGCGTGTGTCCTGTATAATCAGACTTTGAATTTTTATTTGATGCATAATAACATTGTGTGAAATACTCAGAAGAAAATCTAAAACCACTTGTAAATTAGCAGATTTCAGCTATCAAGACAGCTCTGCTATCTATACTGAAAGGTCTGGCAAATTTAGCCTATGCATAGTCTTCCTGAAATCTGGCAAAAATATGACATATAAGACTCAAACAGGTTTAATCACAAACTCAAAGCAAAACATATGAAATGTTATTCCATGCAAAGTGAAATTAAATTTCTTCATTTTTAATGTACTCTTGTACATCTTGATTGTCTTAATGTGTATGTTAACTTTTTAAGTAGTAGAAGTGCAGATACACAGTCAGGTTATTTAACAATTTAATTTTTAAATTATACAGAAAGGAAAAAATATATTGTCTTTAATGAGAAAACAAAAATGTATTTGCATAAAGCATTTTTTAAATTTAAATTTAAGGTAGGATCTGGGCTTAAGTAACTTCTTTGGTATGCTGTCATATATACTGCCACATGAAAATAATGCATGAACATATGCATACTTACATTGACACCAGAAGTTAACACTGTAGGAAAATTTTCTGGCTCCTTGTGGCTTGGTGTTGGTTTTCAATATGCTCTAAGTGTAGTCATACACTGAGAGAAGTAGTGCTGTCATAAACAACATGACATAAAAAGAAATGGAAATAAGAATGTTAATGAATTAAATATCTGAGACAGGAATTTGAAAATGGAATTAAGAGCTGCTGTAGATACATCTTTCTGGCAATATAGGAACTCAATGCTGCAGCATGCTTTACACGAGGACAGCAGATGAAAACAGATGATGTGCAGCTGAGAACTTGTTTCCATATCACTATTGGTGCAAATATTGGTTTCTACGAAGTTACATCACAGACTGATATGACCTATTGAGCATATACTCTGAAAGTATGAGTTATAAATATGTAAGCGTTAGACTCAACGGTATAATAACTTTGATCAATAGCTCTGGGCAGATATTATTGTGAAAGGACCTGAATGTGTCTGGGGAAGAAAGGAGATGTGGAAATTGTCTGTCTGCTTACCTTAGGACAGAGCACTTGGTAAAACTGTAAAAGTAGTGCTATGTTTATGAAATCTATGCCATTGCTTTTGCAATTTTCAATCTGCCTGTTCCCAAAGAAATAGCAAAAGTTAAGAGAGTACAGTAAATAAAATTGGACTAGATACATTTGTATCCCAAGCTTGTGAACAGTGAAAGATGAAATAATGTCCCCTGGGGCTTTACTCTGTTTAACAAAAGGACAAAAGGTACAAACAAATATCAAGGCATTGTGCTTTTCAAACTACCTAAGACAGTCTTTAAGTTCTCAGATGTACAAAGTAACAGAAATAGCATAACTTCCTGATTTGTAGTTTCTATAGAGATATAATTTCCTAAAATATCTTCTGAAATCTGTAAAGGTTTTATTGAATAGGATATAGAAGATCTTACTGTGCTTTCTCGTATCATAGAAAGTGTTAGTGCTATTATATGTTTTTTCTTTTCTTTTCTTTCTTTTTTTTTTTATATATTCTACAGGGTGTTTGTTGATGTATAGCTAGAGAGAATATATTTAGAATATTTGTAAAGTGACACTTAAGAAATATTAGAGATTAACTATGGTATTACTGTGAATTAATGTTGAAGCTACATAAATTATTTGCTAAAAATTATTTTCAGAATGAACCTGCATTTTATATCTAGAAACATAAAATAGATTTAAAAGATTTAACGTGAATATCCATTTTTTCCCTTTAGATTGCTCTCATAATGCACAATAATTCAATTCTTGTTAATAACATTGTTTGTCCACAGTTGGCAAAATAAAAGATGTATTTGAATATACAAGTAAATACACATCACCATTTTCACATCACAGAGAAGACTGATTGTAGAGATAATCTTTACCTTGATTTATCTGCTGCTGATTAATGTGTCCTGATGTAAACAAGGAATGAGTGTTGCAATGGCTGAAGGCTTATTAAAAAACATGCATATCCTATTCAGATTTGAGGTAATTGGAAGAAAGCTGATCTTGAGCAGAAGTGACAAACATATTCATAAAAGAGTAATCCTGGAATAAATCCAGAACAATTTTATAACTATGACTGGAAATATTTAGGCTTGCTGCCAAGAAATCAGAGGTGCTTGCTAGAAATCTTTATGCTGAATAACTTTGTATGAGATTGACAAGAAAATGCTCTTTTTCTTTCAGGCTGGACTTGAAGAAGGTCCTAATTTGCCAGCAGGTGGGTCAAAACTTATTGAAATCAGTGAAGAGCTTAGCTAAGTCGATGGACTTTGGACTTGGTCTATAACTGTTTCAGTGTTAATGTCTGTACTTTGAGTTTGATGATGTTCTTATTCATTCTAAGCAGACAAGTCTTCATTTTCTATCGAGTGAGGTTGTATTTCATTTGTTTCTCTGGATCAGTGAGAATTGATTCATCCTGGGGAGGATTGTGCTCTATAATATTCCCTTGTTTATGGTCTTCAGAAGCAGTTACTAAAATATACTTTGAAAGTGATATATGGTATGGGCAGAAATTCAAAGTGTGCAGGGTTATGTGGCAAGATTATTGGTGATGTGAGGATGGAGCAAGACCAGCTAACACAGATGCCTAAGACACTTTTAGGCACATGGAGAGGAAGAGAAGGTATTGACTCTAAAAAGAAAAAGATTGGCAGTCTGAGATGAGAAAGGTTATGAAAACCTTCCCTTTGAATATTGGTCAGTGCAGTGTAGTGATAGGGAAGTCTTTAAACAGAGGGATTGCAAATGTCTCTTTATGTTGGAGAGAAGTGCTTTCTAACACTAACAAGTCTCCCAACTCTCCCTGAAGCAAATTTTGTATGCTGACTTCAAAGCAAAATTATGATGTCATGGTGTCATCAATAAAATCAATTAGGCAACTAGATTTATTTTCTTAGGAGAAAGCTCCTTACAAAGCAGTGCTTTTAATTGTAGTGGAGTTACAAGCAGCAGCCTTCTGTCAATTATTGAGTTATAACAGCTGGGCTAAAATTAACCAATTTTCAGATTTGGATCACTCTTCAGATATATGTCAGGAGCAAAGAAGTGAAAAAGAGAGAAAGAGTTTCAAAACTCTAAAAATGTACCATGTATTAAATGAAATCCTTTTACTGTGTCTCATCCATAGAGTAACAAAAGAGACAGTAAATAAGAAGTGAGAAGCAAGGAGTGCAGACTCAATTACTATTCTGTTAGAAAAGCCTCCTCCAGACTTCGAAATATCTCCCATCATGGTTACCACTGTTAGTTGTTCTTTATGCCAGTCTAGGCATAAACTAGGTCTGCCCTGACACTTCACTGTATTTAGAGAAATTTTATTTTAAATAAGAGCTAAAATTAAAATCCAGCCAAAAGTACAAAGGCCATAATAAGCTTGTTTTAAAACACAATCCTATGCTTTCAAGTTGAATAGTGGCAATATACCAGTCGATTCCTACTTTTGGTACTGTTAGCTATGGAGAAGAGATGAAGTAAAACTGCCAGCTGATTAAGTTTCAGCAGTTAATAAAAATAGCATTTTTAAAATATTATCATTTGTAACTGAAAGAACATGGCTTGATAACCAGGGAAAACTAAACTGTAGTTGGAACTACTTTAAATTATAGTTTCTCTTCAACTGCAAGTGATATAAGATAGTGAATTCTCATTAAATGGACAGACATTGGGAATAAAGTCTGAAATTAAGTTCTGAGTAGAGATAGAACATAGTTAAATCCTAAGCAATGCACAAAGAAAGATGCTACACTGGATGGTACTCACAGGTGAATGGTGTGTTGATACCAGTGGAATAAGGAGTGATGCTTCCCCATGAAGAGTCAACAATAAATCTGTGCCTCCATCCTCTCTGACCTGTCTCAGAGAGAAAGCGTACATCCTGCTTTTGCCAGAGAAAACTAGAGCAGTCACAAACTCAAATTATACCAATTTTTCAGTAATGGCAAGCAGATTAATGTCAATGTGGATGGTCAAGATATACTGAAACCAGAGCCAGTGAGTGGGCATGAAGCACAGAAGAGTGAATGAATTAGAAGAAATGATATGATTATCACTCTTCTATATCTAGTCCTTTTGGTCACTGTGATATTTGTATTTTAGATATGATTTCTTAGTTTTATTTAAATTGTAAAATAAGTTGGAAAGGGTTTTCTCTGCAGTTTTGTGGGACACTTTATTTCCCAGTAAGTGTGCTTCAGAACATTTTATTAGTGGGTCACTGTTGTTCAGAAGAAATTTTGGTTAGAAGTTTTGCCTTGGAAGGACTAGAAATTTAATTGCTTCTGTCTTCACCCATACAAAATGTGCAGAACATCTCTGGCCTAGTGGAAGCTATGGTAGGGAAACTATTTTTCTCAGATGTCCAGAAATGAGGAATAAGCCAAAGAAGGATGAGAATCATTCTTTGCTTCAGTACAAGAGTTGGTGATTCTTGGGAGATAAATTTGTGATTAGGGAAACCAATCACCTTATTTGGTACAGACAAGCTTAAACTGTAACTAACCAAGTTTCAGATTGTCATCAGACTTACGGACAGGCTCTGTTTTTGGTAGATTAATGTATGTTCATTCATATAACTGAGACTGGCGAGTCTCAGTGAGAGGGACTGGTGGGATTGAGCTCATATGATTTAAGTATCTCAATAACGTATTAGATGTAAAACTCCTGGTGGAGAAATAGATCATAGAATAGATTTGTAGAATCATTTAGGTTTGAAAAGACCTCTAAGATCATCAAGTCCAACCATTAACCTGGCACTAAACCACATCCCTAAGCACTGCATATACACTTCTTTTAAATACCTCCAGAGATGGTGACCCTTCCCTTAGAAGCTTGTTCCAATGCTTTGCTACTCTTTCTGAGAATAAATTTCTCTTAATTTCCAACCTAAACCACCCCTGGTGCAACCTGAGGCCGTTTCCTCTTGTCCTATGACTTGTTGTTTGGGAGAAGAGACCTTGTGACAGTCCCCTTTGAGGTAGCTGTATAGCATGTTAAGGTCTCCTCTGAGCCTCCTTTTCTCTAGGATAAACAACCCTGGTTCTCTCAGCTGCTCCTCATAAGACTTGTTCTGATATCATCAGTAAATGAAGTATGTTCCTGTGAAGACTATCAAAGGGAATCCGTTCTTCTCTACATCACTGCCTCCCTTCTTCCATGCCATGGAAAATAAGTGGTTGATTTCTGTTTAAGATACTCTCAACTGAGAATCACTGGAAGTTTTAACACAGGCAGGTGTAAAGTCAGCCTAGTCTTTCTTTGTTAGATATAGTCATGGAAGCATCCATTAGATGACTCCCTTTAAAATGTGACTTTGTCAGTCTCAGGTCTATGCAGCCTGGAATCCGCATCCCACAAAACTAACCTAACATTGTGAAAGGCTTATCCCAGAGGAGATAAATCTGTCTTTTCTACTAAAGTTGAGCTCCTTTGTAACCATGCATGCAAGTGTCACATTGTTGGAAACACAGCAAGCAAGAGGAGGTTGGCTAGATTACTAGGCAAATCTAGTATTCTGAAACAGTGCAATAGATTATTAGTTTAAAATAAAAAATCACACAGTTTTTCTGAGGCAGTAACCAAACTGAGAGAACTGGCAGAGGAGCTGGCCAAGGCACTGTCCATCATTTATCAGCAGTCCTGGTGATCGGGGGAGGTCCCAGTTGACTGGTGGCTAGCAAATGTGACGCCCATCTACAAGAAGGGCAGGAGGGCAGACCCGGGAAACTACAGGCCTGTCAGTTTGACCTCAGTGCCAGGGAAGCTCATGGAGCAGATCCTCCTGAGAGTCATCACGCAGCACTTGCAGGGCAAGAAGGCGATCAGGCCCAGTCAGCAAGGGTTTATGAAAGGCAGGTCATGCTTGACGAACCTGATCTTCTTCTATGACAAAGTGATGCGCTGGGTGGACGAGGGAAAGGCTGTGGATGTGGTCTACCTTGACTTCAGCAAGGCTTTTGACACCGTCTCCCACAGCATTCTCCTCAAGAAATTGACTGCTCTTGGCTTGGACTGGCTCACGCTTCGTTGGGTTAGAAACTGGCTGGATAGCTGGGCCCAAAGAGTCGTGGTGACTGGAGCCAAGTCCAGTTGGAGGCCAGTCACTAGTGGCGTCCCCCAGGGCTCGGTGCTGGGGCCGGTCCTCTTTAATATCTTCATCGATGATCTGGACAAGGGCATCGAGTGCACCCTCAGTAAGTTCGCAGATGACACCAAGTTAGGTGCGTGTGTCGATCTGCTTGAGGGTAGGAAAGCTCTGCAGGAGGATCTGGATAGGCTGCACCGATGGGCTGAGGTCAACTGCATGAAGTTCAACAAGGCCAAGTGCCGGGTCCTGCACCTGGGGCGCAATAACCCCAAGCAGAGCTACAGGCTGGGAGAGGAATGGTTGGAGAGCTGCCAGGCAGAGAAGGACCTGGGAGTGATGGTGGATAGTCGGCTGAATATGAGCCAGCAGTGTGCTCAGGTGGCCAAGAAGGCCAACGGCATCCTGGCTTGTATCAGGAACAGCGTGACCAGCAGGGCTAGGGAGGTGATTGTCCCCCTGTACTCAGCTCTGGTGAGGCCGCACCTCGAGTACTGTGTTCAATTTTGGGCCCCTCGCTACAAGAAGGACATCGAGGTGCTTGAGTGGGTCCAGAGAAGGGCGACGAAGCTGGTGAGGGGCCTGGAGAACAAGTCCTACGAGGAGCGGCTGAGGGAGCTGGGCTTGTTCAGTCTGGAGAAGAGGAGGCTCAGGGGCGACCTTATCGCTCTCTATAGGTACCTCAAGGGAGGCTGTAGCGAGGTGGGGGTTGGTCTGTTCTCCCATGTGCCTGGTGACAGGACGAGGGGGAATGGGCTTAAGTTGAGCCAGGGGAGTTTTAGGTTAGATGTTAGGAAGAACTTCTTCACTGAAAGGGTTGTGAGGCACTGGAACAGGCTGCCCAGGGAAGTGGTGGAGTCACCATCCCTGGAAGTCTTCAAAAGACGTTTAGATGTAGAGCTTAGGGATATGGTTTAGTGGGGACTGCTAGCGTTAGGTCAGAGGTTGGACTCGATGATCTTGAGGTCTCTTCCAACCTAGAAATTCTGTGATTCTGTGAAACTAGAGAGGGAATAGATGCAGCACAGAGAAAAAGCACATAGGAAGAAATGCGAGGGAGTCTTTAAGGGTAGAAAGAGTGTGGAAGAGGAAGACAAGTGATAGAAAAAATTCCAAACATCCAATTATGGCCAAAGTGAAAACTGGGCAAAAGGGATAACACTGAGTACCTTTGGCTTGTAAAGAGAAGAGGATAGATCCAAGGGATAAAGAAGGAAACAAAGTTGATGAGGGTAGTGAAGGGGAAAAAAGATGAGTAAAGCTAAGTGGCCATTATGAGAGCAATATTCTGAAGGATCTGCCTGTGAAGGGAGCAGAGCTGATGGTTCAGAAACAGGAAGGAAATTAATTTGAGGCAGTGTTAAGAATTAATTAATGGCTTGGATAGAAAAGGAAAACAATAAATTATGGTGCGGTTACATAGGATAGATGCAGTCTGATTCATAATGGGTACCTGCAAGGTATACTTTATCAGGCATGTGATATTTATAAAGAAGAAAAATGAAAAGAGGTGGACTATATGTGTGGACAGACTTGTGGCTTAATGCGTGGCCTTGGCACTATCACAGGAATGTCACAACACAATACTTAAAACAGCAATGTGTTTTTATAGCCCAGAGTATCTTTTACTTTGAGAATCTTTTTAAAGTGTAGTTCCACAAATAGTTATCAAGGTTACTTGTTTTAAAAAAAAAAAAGTAAGGTCAGAATCCACAGTGCATCTGTTTTTTTCTTTCTAAACAAACAAGCAAACAGGAAAAGTTCACAAAAGACAAGGTCTGCTTTATTTGTTTAGAACTGGACAGTAGTTCCACTAATAAGGAAACTAAACATAAATACATATTTTTACTGCATTTTGGCTAAGAGCAAGTTATTAGTTTAATATTTGATCTGTCTCCTGTTCATTAGCAGTATGCTGCTTTTGAAGGCAGATGGACTTGACTGTCTAGTAGGATTTTCTCCCTGGCAGCTAAAATAATACTCACAAAAAATATGTCTACAAACTTTTCTATAACAATTTCAGTTATTCAACCATAATCATTTAAGATTTAATGTTAGAAATCACTGAGAGATGAAATTTCTGTTAGGTTTCTTGTGTTTTCTTTTTCTGTTGAGCTGCATCAGTTTCACATTCTTCTGCTACTTTCAGAAATACAGACAGCTGATATAACGACTGTCACTGTCTTATTTTTAGTGTTTGCTCACAGGATTCTGACTATTTAAATCTAAAAAAATATTTACAGGTGTTTTAAACATTAATATTATTCAGAACTTTTGATATTAATTTGAATGCATGTTCTGTATTTCTTTCTTGCAATACACTTTTATATAAGCTGTTTATCACAGTAGGAATTTACCATTAAAGTAGCTGAAATATAAAAAGTAAGAGTAAGTTTTGTTTTCATTAACAAAAGATGAAACAGCATCTTTTAGGGAACGAGAACCCCCAGGATTTGTTTATTGATACAGAGACTCTTAGGAGTCTTATATAAGCCTGAATTCAGACCTGAATTGGTAGAGGTGAAAAGCTGTCACAGTGCTTAGCAATCTGAGATGACTATGGGGATATGCTCCTTCAAGATGTGGCTTATCTGTCCTGCAGACAGAGGGGTTACAGTAATTCTGAGTAGGATGAGCTGGGTGGTCATCTTGGTGGACAGATGCCAAGAAATTCACAAGGGACATTCTGGCATTCAGCAGAAGATGGCTGAAGTGACACAGAGGTTGCTCCATCTGCTAGCCTCTTTTTTTCTCTCCAATTGGAGAGAAATGCATCTCTCCAATTGCTGGCCTAAGCCACTTGATCTACTCACTAGCTGGCCCCATATCCCTAAGCACCCTGTTGCTGGCATCAGGACATACAAGTGCCCCAAGAGTAAGCTGGCAGAACACTGCCAGGTGCAGGATTTGGACAGACAAGCATACTGACTAGTAAACTGTATTCAACTGACCCTTTTTGTTCCCTTTATTCCCCTTTTCCTTTCTTTTAATCCCCAGTTGACTTTGATCCCCCCCTTCCTTCCCTTTTGTCTCTTTTCCTAAACATCCCATAGTAAGGTTTACCCATTCTCCAAAATTCTCCATTCTCTGTCCCAAACTCCCCTTCATCATGCTAGAAGTCCTATATCACATTAAGCAATGATCCCATGGTGTTCCAGGGAGAAACTTTCTCCTGGAAGAAAGTCTCACAAACTTCTCCCAGTGAGTTTCCCACCCACAGTAGATTAATGATAGCCTTAGGCACAGCTGCCCCTGTGTGCTTCAGTTTGCACTGCTCAGGTCACTAGGTTTCTCTGCTTGTTGTAGCTCCTCTGTTCTTTGCCAGGCCATAATGTTGATGGTGCTATCCTTTAATCACATAACCTACCAATGACCGAGGCCAGAACTGCTCTTAAATCCTCACAGAGGACTGAACAACCACCCCATTCATCTCTGCTATAGCAGTGATTTCAGCTTGTGGTGGGGATAACCTGGCTACCTCAAGCATCAAGGTAACTGAGGAAACACTGGAATGAAAGCTACACTAAACTAATTACCAGGTAGCAGTAACACTGTGGCTACACTATGAAGTCCATGTGAGCTCACTGTTTTCAGGCTTGTTGAAGCACAACAGGGACTGTAGTGTAGAGACATCTCTGTTACAATTTAGCCTGAGTCTATATAGAAAGTTTAAGAGCATGAATTTCACCAGGAGCAAAGGCATTTCTTTTCTATTTGGATATGGCCATGTGAATAGTTTTTATATAAGAGTGCAGCTAGACAAACGTAAGAAGAAGGAGTTTAACACACACACACAGATAATTACTGCAAATAATTTTCTTGGACTACTGCCATACCAGAATCTGCACTTCTCCTCTTTCCCAGAACTGTAATCTTGACAATCTGTTGAAAAACTTTCTTCCAAAATGGAACCATATCTTGCTAAAGAATGTGAAGCACTTTGTTCTGGAAAGCTGACAAAAAAAAACACAAAACAAAACAAAACAAAAAAAAACCACCAAACATGTGCCTATTATATAGAATAGAATAGTATCTGATATTCAATACAGTGTCTTGCAGGTTCTGGTCCACAGTGAGCACAACAACTGAACCATATTTCAGAGATTAGAAATCCGTATTCTTTCAACACCGTGTCTGATCATAATCTTTGCTACGAGTGAATTTGCTCACATTTTAAAATATACTTGGCTTGTCTCCTGTTTGGGTATTCTAGATTTTACTTCTCACAAACACTATAAAATAAAATCTTTTTTTTTTTTTTTTTTAGTTTACATAGTGTCTCACAGAAAAAATGTAAAGAGAATACTACTAAGCAATAAACTTGAACTGGCAAATTGATTTGAGCAGTATATTTTGTATTAGGAGGTTTTATATGTTATCAGTGTATCAGCCTATATATTCTTTGTAACCCTGCAAAATGGATTTTACTCCAGTAAATTGCATTATGACAGCATATAATTGGTAAGAAGACCATACCTTCTTTAGTTATAAACTGTCTTCTTACATGATTTCAGACACAAAGTAGTGAAATAATATATAGTCAGCAGGAACAGTTTATGTTATTCTTCAGCAAACAGTTTACAAGCTGATTACTTTTCACAAAGTTTTTTCTTTCTACATAAAGCAATTTTAGAGGATATGTAATAGGTTAAGACCAACCAAAAACAAATGACAAAAAGAAGGCCTTTGAATTAAATGGATGTTGCTACCTTTCATTCAGACTAAAGTTTCAAGATTTCTTCTGTTCAGATTAGAGGCATTAATGCTCCCATGCTGACATGAATTTTACTTCAATTATCTAGGCAGCCAATTAAATAGAAATAATATAAATAATAAGAACTTAAATAGGACTGTGTTTATCCTGTTTACTCACTTTGATACAATAGCAACATTTTTGTGTTATATTGCAGCTAGGCGTTAGGGAAAGATATCTTTTTACTGACATGGATTTGCAAAATTGCATTAGTTTTACAGACATAATTATTCAAACAAATGTCTTTGTTTTCATTTTTCCAATGGACAAGCCAAATTTATTTAGCTTTCACAAGAATGAAATACTAGTGATATCAACCTGTAGGTTATTTCAGTTTGCTGCACATCAAAGAGATAATATTGGATTTTACCCTTAAAAATTTGCAGGATCAAGGTTGACTTATCAGTGAATACTACTCATAATAGGGTATTATGAGTAACTCATAAAGTATAGCATATAATTCTTTATAATTTTTTAATCTTCTGGATTAATTGGAGTAAGTGGAACAATTACATCTTATTTCTTGTACACTTCTTGCTCCTTTCTGTTTTTTGCTTTCCATTTCCTTCCCTGTTTTCTCCATCTCTATTTCATTGATCCTCTTTTTCTAGTCCTCATTTACCTTTATTCACCTATTTTTTTTAAATTTATTTTGATTCCTGATTCCTCTCCTCTCCTCTCCTTGACACTCTAGATATAGCACTCTCATAGGCTCTCTCTGCTAGAGACTGATATAGCAATTTCACAATGGCAGTAACATAATACTGAGACTGACTTTGGTGGAAGTGTCAATAAAGATGCTGAAGGCCATTATTTATTTATTT
Organism: Netta rufina; assembly: GCF_964035555.1. Lineage (NCBI taxonomy): Eukaryota > Metazoa > Chordata > Aves > Anseriformes > Anatidae > Netta > Netta rufina. The sequence continues at coordinate 94,767,104 of NC_140125.1, read as the reverse complement.
ATTTATTTTTTAATTTGAGATTGGCACACTGTTGAGGGATTTTTGAAACAGCAAGGAGGCCATGACTTGCTGCAGCTGAGCAGACCAAGCTACCAGGACGACTATGAGAAGTTCCCATGACAGTGTTCCCGCATCGCCCAATTGAGGAATTTACAAAAACATTATTGCCAGCAGGTGGCTTCAAGGACTACGCAAGCACTATGTGACTGCTAATCACGTAGGGGGTTGTTTTCTTGTAGGTGGGGTTGTTTTCTTGCAGTTGTTTGTCTGAGTGCTTTTGACCAGTAATCTTGTGTGAGACACTATTCGCCCCTGTTAAGATTGCTATAAAAGTCAGGCTATTCAGGTAATAAAAGAGAGCATGATCTGACCATACTGGTGTCTGTCGTGTTTTTGGCTGTTCTTCCTGCAACAGCATACAACACATAGTGGGGATGCACTGTGACTAATTCACCTTATTGCCATATTTCATCTAGGTGTGCTAGAGTCCTGCTGTCATCAATGGTTACAAAAACGTGCCTACATTGATTGATTCACCTCACCCATTTTAGATAGCCATTCTATCTTGCCAACCTACTCGACAACTTGTTTTCTGAGTAAGATGGGATGAACCCCACCTGTCCTATCAACATCTAGGTAAGAATGTCAGAGCTCAATGGCACTCCATGTTTCCAGTCTTGCTATAGAAAGAAGCATTTAAGCCAGCAGTGCAGTCAGTTATTTCCTGTACTTTGAATTCAGTGAAAAAGATTTTTTGCCCCAGAATATACTTAAGTGAAGACTTCTGTAAAAATAACTTCAAAGTACCTAAGGTTATTAGCAAAGAAGGTATCATTACTTTTTTATGTTTGTCAATGTGTTTTACTCATTCTGACAATAGAACACTATCTTTCCTAGTTTTACTTGAGACATGTATGTGGTGACCCTTTTGCAGCTGGAAAAAGCTGCAAAGGCTATAGGTGACTGTGTATGTGGTTGAAGATTGGGAATTCATTAGAGACATTCAAATGCAATTGTAGCTGAACCAGGACATACAGCTGACCTGATCTAAAGAAATGTATATATTTGTACGTCAAACGTCAATTCTTTTCCTTTGCTAGAGGCTTGGAGGGCCTCTTAAATAGGTTCATATCTACCTTGTTTGAAACTTGGATCACACCCTGAGACATATTTGGAAGATCAGTTCATTTGATTCTAGGAATAAGAACAGATCTACTATTTGGATTTAAGGTTTCTGTATAGCCCTTTTACTTCCTTTCATTTTCCAATTGTTTATTAATGCATCAGCAGGTTGTGTCTAGGGCTGAAATTTACCCAGGATTTTATACTCCATTTGTGCATGAGGTAGCTCTGCATGGAACTGTATAATGTCTACTGTTCTCTTGGTTGCTTAATAGTAAAATTTGTATGATTCTGTGTTGTGCTTGAAGAAAGAATAAAAAAAATACAAAGACCGATTATTTTGTGTATGTGGGTGTGTATGCATCTTTGTGTGACAGAAATCAATGTCTCTGACTATGATCACTGTAAGATACATTGTTTTCAGTTGATTTTATCTTTCCTGAATTTTAGCTATTTAGCCTGAATTTTGTTGTATTGGACATCACAAGTAAGGATTCTCCCCTGCCAGAATGACTATATAATGAGTGGTAATTAAAGTTAACACTTGTTTTTTTCTTGCATTGAGGAAGATCAAGTTCACAGACTTTGTGTGTGTGTGTGAAACAAAACAAAACAACAAACAAGCAAACAAAACCCCCAAAACAACCCCCCCCAACTTCTGTGGGGAAAGGTTCTGTGTTTAAACCCTGGTAGGCTGAATATGTAGTCTTGCATTTATGGAATAGGTTCCTTACCTGAATGCATTACCAGTAAAGGGTTCTTGAAGTTGGTGAATAGGACAGTTACTTCTGAAATAATCAATGAACAGATTTGTCTCTCCTGGAAACATTGAAGGCAATAGGTGAAATTTGTGTCGATCCTTTTTTCTATTTACTTGTTCTTGTCATCAGTATAAACCTTACCATGCAGGCAGCTCCAAGAACATTTGTCATGGACAAAATCTTAGAAGATGTTTTAGAAGATGTCACATTCAGCAGTAGTAGAGAATTTCATTAGAAGTCAAAATTGAACTGCAGTAGATGAATCGATTTTTGCTATAGCAGAGTAGATTTCCCACTACTACAGAAAATAATATAATTAAAGGGGGATTTGTTTAAAGTTCTTAAGATATAAAATTGCAAGACTCTTAAAGGCAGTTGAAATTTATTTATTTTTTTTTACTTTATCCTGAATAAGAAATTATTTGATAACAATCAAGTAAAAAGATGCTTAAACTCACTAGAAGGTAAACATAAAGGAGTCTGAAAAGTGAACCAGATTACCACAGGTTTGATAAATATAATCCTTTGACAAATGAAACATATGTACAAAGTAGCTGTCTTGGTATTGTGTATTAAGGAACAAATTGATCTAACATATGAACTTGAGCAGGAGGATTGGACAAGATGACCTCCAACCTCAGGCATTCTGTAATACTGTGATATAAAAAGAGAGTCAATTAACAGAGCTCTATGGACTAGGGACCTAAGAATAAGGAAGGAGGGATTTCTCTTGCTGTGTTTTGATGTGAGGGTAAAGTGGAAGAAGAGAAGTGGTCCCTCAACTTCTGAATCTGCGTGGTGGGAAGTTACTTTCCATTTTAAGTCTACTCTAGACTTAATCCAGGTAGTAAAGCTGAAATTACCTGAAGTTCACCTGTGTTGTGGGGGTTGGTTGTCAGACCTGAAATCAGGCCAAAGACTGGTTTCTTGGGAAATATTTCTAGAAGAATGCAACTAAACCACTGATTTGCCCCTGTAATTTCCAGCCCTTAAGACTATTATTTATATGGGTTGTTGACATTGCCCTCATGTCTGTTTTTCAGACTTTTTTGCTTATTTGAGCTATCTCAATAGAATTTGTTCAGTATTCTTTTCCTTACCAGAGAGGAAACTGGCAGTATGGTCTCAATAATATTTGTTTTGCTCTTACATTATTGTGACATCTGTGTTCATGTACCTTCTAAAGACTGGAGAGATATTGGAAATAGCTTTCAGTGAGCTAGATTGCTTTGATAAGCAAGTAGCAAGCAAACTCATTAGAAGGAAGCTAGCCATACAAGCTGAGAGAGCTCTAATTGCCTTTGCAGAATAAATACTGCAGCATAGCATAGCATAGCATTTATACTGCTTCCAATACCTGAGCTAGCTTATTTAAAATGAGGTCACGTTGTTCCAACATTAAACTGCAGCCCTGAGTGAAAACATATGTCTTTATCTATATCAACATATAACACAGTTTCTGCTGGCTGGACATTTTTTTCAGGATGAGTATCTCACTGGGCTTTCTAAACTTTTTAGCTGCTGAATAGCTCTTCTGCCACCTCTGCAGTTTAATTTGTTTCACAGACAGTGTTGTTGATCTTCAATAAATTTTCTAGGCACCTGTTGCATTATTTCATCAAGTTTTGGTGGGATTTTTTATGCTTTTTTTTTTTTTTAATGACCATATTGTAGAGCATAACATTCCTCTAATGTCTTATTTTAACGTAATAGGTACAAATGGATTTTAGTCATGTTTGAGCCTATGAATTATTTATAGGTTCTAAGTAGCCCCCCCCCCCCCCCCCCCAATCTCTAATGCTTATCTCACTATCTTTTTATTCTGTCTTCTTTTAACATTACTGAATCATCAACAAATGTTTGTCGGACCTGTAGACTCCAGAGGTCCTAGACTGAGATCTCCACTCTAATAGTTAACTCTGTGTATTTTTTCCTCTGCTGCTGTCTCTGTGATGTCTATAACATCATCACGCAATTCCTTAGAAATATATCGAATAATTTAATGGTATATGCTCCTTTGGAATTGCTGTAAAAATTGTGAAACTGCTTCTGGGTCGTTGTGCATTTATTTAATATTTCCAGTTAAACAAAATCCCATGTAGTCCCAGCTTGTCCAATACTCTCAACTTTCAGTTTATAGAATGACCTTTTTGCTATACAGGAAGCAATCAGTTTGCTGAGCCTTTATCGTTCAGACAGAAAAAAAAAATTCAAGCCATAATGCAACTGATATTTTTCATTATAACGAGGAGATATTCTGCTGGGTAGTAGGTTTTTCATAACACTTATGGCAGCACAATTTATTTTTATTTGGCAAGCTGGTCTCTGGGGGATTGTCATAGAACTTATATGGTCCAGCTAAGAAATAAGTGATTCAAAGAGCTTTCATTTTTAGAGTAATGAAGGTGCAAGATGAAAACAAGCAAATTAGTTTTAGAACTACAGGGTCTTCAGCCTCCAGCACAAGGACAATGTTGTCTGTGGACAGGTGTATATAAGAGACCTGTAAAAGGTCTAGCAGTTCCCTATAATGCAAAGGACTTTACAAACTTGGGGTAGGAGGACTGCTGGAACATATAGGTGTCATCTTACTTGATTGATGTGCCAGTATTTTGCAGGTAAAAAGAAGCAGAGAAGCTATTGTGGTGATTGCTTGCTGTTTGGACCAAACACTTTGTCTGGGGGCTCTACTCTTCATTGAGTAGAAAAGAAAACAAAGCCTGAATGTGCACTGCTGGAGGATGTCCCTGGAGATCCAGGTGTGATGGACAATGGGGGAAACAGGTTCCCCCATCAGAGGAGCGATCTTGTCTGTGCTGAAGAACAGACAGACCCTCACAGATGTGGCTGTCTTGGGAAGTAACTGGGAACAGACCTTCATGGGTGCTTAGCTGGGGTGTCCTTTGCTCTGATTTGGAAAAGTGCTGAAATTTGTTGTACCAGAAAGCAATGCTGCAAGTAACAGTTTATCCTGCAGAAGTCCAGTGGGCAGAAGGAAAATTCTATATTTCGATTTGTCTCACCCAGCATATTTGTGTTTTCCCTTTACAAGATCAGCCTTGTTCTAATTTACCATTCTGTGTTTAACACAAACTAGCTTTAACACTGAAAGCTTGAGAGACAGGCCTGTAATAAAAGCTTTAAAATATTGAAAGACAAGGATGTTTGTATATAATATGGAATGTATCAATATGTGCACAGAATGTATTTAATTATTATTTTTGTCATTTTGCAGATGGAATCTAGAAATACAGAAAGCTCAAGGACACACAGTAAGTTAGTGACAAACTAAAGAAACCAAATTCAAATTTCCCGAGTCTTAAAGTAATTTCTTTTGTTTCAAAGACGTGTTCCATTTTTTTGTTGAGCAGGTGATTTTACTTTCATGACTTTGGTACATAAAATGTTATTGAAGGCAAATGATAAGAGTGCAGGGAAGAAATAATTTTGAATAAGTTAACCATTGAAGTAAATTACAAAAATATGAAAAAGTAAAGCATATCTAAAACAGAGAGGGATGGCTGGTGGCCTACGTCCTGGCATGCTAAGACTTAGCATGCAATATTTGGCCTCCAGAATATATTCAGTTAGAAAGACAGGCAGACAGAGGTATGACTGCATGGAAACGGAGAGGAGACAAGGACACTTACATCCTGTAGAGCCAGGACAAATCCTTTACAATTTATTGAGCCAGGTGCAGTGCCTCACATATGTGGCTGCTTCAACCTTTGGCATCCATCTAGGAATAAAAGTAACCCTGCAACCTGAAGAAGATGGCCGTATCTGTTTGGAAAAATAGTTTGAAGGCCTTGTAACCACTGATAATTTTTACTAGTCATCAATATATGAATTGATTAATATTTGGAGATAAATGAGTTGCAGAAGTTCAAGGTTTTAATATTAAATTTTAAACATTTTAAAACATTATAGATTCTCTCAGATAAATGTTTTCCATGATAGAACCATTAAAATAACATTTTTTTGGTCCAAGTGGTGAAACATTTATTGAACTCAGCTGATTAAAAATATATAATATCTGTAACTAGAGAAAAATATGTCACTGCAGTGCCTACAGTTTGAGACAGTTAATAGTGCTCATTATGGCTCCATTTTTTTGATAGAAAAATAAAAAAATAAGAAACCTATTTCATCGTTAAAATTAAAATAATACTAAAAAAATATACTGCTACTGTTTTCTATGGACTGTTAAACAGAAATTCTAGCAAAGAGTTAAATAAATATATATTTAAGAAAATTTCCCTTTAAAAAATGAATAATAAGCACATGAGCTTTGGCCCATGGTGAAACTTGTCAGTGAAGATAAGCTAGGCTTTAGCCCATTTCACTTTTAAAGAATATGTATGTAGTTAGTTATTCTGTACGTTGGATTCAATTACTGAGTATATCCATTTTCATAGTGATAAACGGATGCCATTTCATAATTACTTTATGAAAAAAACCAGAGGTTTGAAAGGCACGGACCTGTTTATGCTGACTCGCTGTCAGAAAGTATGAGCATGAGAGAAGTTTGCATGCATTTTTGTACTCTTACATTTTCTTTGCTAGATTTTGTCAATTTTCATTATTGGCAGATGTTTTTCAAATGCATCTTTATATGAATATTTATTATTATTTTTGAATAAATATTTTTAAAGGAAAAAAGATTAATTCAGGGATTTATTTCTAGTAGACAAGGAAGGTGAGTTTGTGCATTAGTTCATTAATTCCTTTTGCTCGAATGCATTGTCCATCTGCTGTCTGATATGAAGTGAATTTGTCCAGTTGAGAATTCAAAGTAGGGCATACCTGCAACAAATTTTCAAATCTGTAACCCTAGCAATTTTGATGTATAGAGAAATTATGAAGGCAAATGATCATAAGAATTAAATAAGAAGTAGAACCCAGATATAACATTTATAGAGCAGGAAATCTCTTTTCTGCTAGTGTCCCATGCCAAAGATCCTTGATAAGCTGAGCCAGAAAGACATTTTTCTGTGGCTGTCCCTTGGAAGAAATGCAAATGTAAACTGATTTAGGGGTGTTGTTTTCAGAAACAGAGGTCCTGCTTGCAGTCTAGATGCCTGAGGGAGCTCTCTGAAGGAGGTGTCACTCTAAATTAAGGAAATCGATTTAGGAGTCCGGGTCCAGCAGTAATGTTTCTGTTGGTGTCTGCATGGTCTTCTCAGGAGGCATCTGCTTTCATGTTCTCAGTCAGACAGATAGGTGACAATTTATCTTCAGACCAGAAACTGTATATTTATAGCAGTCTGAGTTTTTGTTGGGAGGCTGATACCTGAATTCTCTTCATTCTCCTGAACTTTCATGTCCCTCTCACATGGTAGGATCTTCTTTCTCCTTACTGAGTGTTGCTTTTCTTTGTACCTGGAATTCACATTTGAACTCAGTTCTCTTGAACATCTTCAACCCAAGTTAAAAAATATGCATGCTATATAGTATGTCAATGGAAGAATACAATTAGCTGCACAGAATGGTGGATTAGAAAAGTCTAGGTAGATTTTGCTTCATTCCAGGAATATGAGTAGAAGGCACAATTTTTACTCCTTTTAACTCTGACCATTATGAAATCCACACTTCGCATTTTCATCATTTGTTTTAGAGAAAAGTGCTGATTTCTTGTTTCTTCATATTCCTAGCAATATAATTATAACCCAAAGTAACTGGGATTGTTACAAGCTATGCAATATTAAATATTGTCATTGCTTTGACTAACAGTTATTCTTTGCAAAGGAGGTCAGTTCACAAGGTTAATTTCTATGCATAGTTTTGTTTTTAATCTTATTAACTAACTGGTTTACTTCTTCTGGGGAGTACTCTGAAGTCTATAGGCTCTACTATTTTGTATTAGAACATCTATTAACTGCAAGGCTTTCACGTCTGATATCTGACCACTTTAATTGTCACTGTAATTGATTTTACCTTTGACTTGGCATGGTGATTGCTTTGCAATTTGTTGATGATTAATGGTTGTCCTCTGGTTATCCTGCTTGGATATGCCTAATGTATAAACCAGGTGATTGGTTTGCTTTGACCCTGACTTGCCCTGAAAAATGTCAAACATTATTTAGTTCAAATTTATCACATGGGGAAAAAGTAGACTCAGCATATTGACAGCATCCTCAGCCTCTCAGTTGAGCAGGTAAAAAGCTTTGCATTCTGCTTTTTATTTATTTATTTATTTATTTATCTTTTTGTATTATTATTTACAGAAAGATGCATGGGGACTCAGCTTCCAGGTTTCTGGGGGTGGCCCATGTCATTTACCTTGACACAGCTTTTGGAAAAGTGGGAACCAAAATTTTATGGACAAGTCATGGGAAAAAAATGTTGCCCTTTTTATACTTATACATAATGTTTCTTGTTTTGCCTAAAGGCCGGATGTGAAAGTTAACAGCGTAAGACCTGAGGCTGATCTTGAGACTGAACTGAGATTTAACTCAGACTGAGAATGATTTACTTGTTTTTTAGAGTATTACTGCAAGTAAAAATGTGGACTTGTATGGGGATAGTGAGGCTACATCAAATGAGTATATTCCTGGGTGCTTCAGGAGACTTGCTACCTTTCAGGTAGTTGTAGAAAGCAATAATGTTTATGAAGTTGAAAAGTGGGTGCTGTTGCTTTTTATTATTATTATTTTTATTTTTTTCCAAGTCACTGTAGTAGCCTATTAGAAGAGTTAGAATTTCCTCTTTGTTTGGAAGAAGCTCATGCTTCCCACCAGGTGCTCCAATTTAAATCTTTCATTTTCCTCCGCTTCCTACTTCCCCACATTTCAGTTTGAGAAAAAACATAAGACTGATATTCTTTGGTGTGTGCCCTATTTCCCATCTTCAGCTGTAAGTTTAGAGCAAGTTAATAATCTTCAGTGGTAACTCTGTAGCTGTAGCTATCAAAGAAGTGGCTGACCCCCAGACATGGATCATCCACCACAGAGAATTATTCTGGAACACTTACCAGAAGCTCTGCTCAAGCCAAATACCAAGATATTTGTCAGTTTATTAAGACAGAAGTGAAAGATATGCAAACCTCCTTATGAAGGGCTTCCAGGGTTTCACCACATTGATATGTAGTTGAATTTAACACTTTGCACTTGGTATGTTGAGATCTTTCACATCTCCCCATTTCCCTCTGAGCTTATTACTTAAAGGCAACTATGGTGCAGGTGCATGTGGATTTACCTGGAAAGAATCCCAGTTGTTTTGTTAACTTGGCAGCAAAATGCACAGTGAAGCCTTAAAACGAAAATCCATCAGAGAGCCTTGCAGAAATAAGAAACCACAGGAAAAAAATATTGTATCCATTTAAATGTATTGCTTGAGCTATACTGTTACAGACCCAAAGGTAATGTCTTAAGCACTGACTACATACAAATCAGAACACAGATGATTTTTTATTTCTAAATTATTTTGAAAAATGAAACAATTATGCTGCAGAATATTTTATCTTTAACAAATATTCTGAGTTCAGTTATAGAAGCTGTAATCAGCAAAACAATGAAGGTCACTGAAACCTTTGCAGCTGATTCTTAAATGTCCAGTTTGTTCCAAGTGTAAATTCTTCCCTTAGCAGCCCATACAACAACTGCAGGTGCAGCTTCTGAGCATAGACCTGAAAACCAGAGAGAAACACACAGAAGTGACCTATTCCTTTGCAGGCTGATGTGGAGCTTTTTTTCATACTAAACAGTCTGTCTGCAGCATGGAGAGAGTACCCTGGGGCTGCCTTTTGGGCTAAGGAGCACCTAGAAGATGCTGAACAGCATCTATGAAGAGCCTATCTATGGCTCTTCAGCCAAAGTCATAAAGGAACTAGTATTGTCTGTAGTGTGGGTCATGAAAACAGAAGGCAACATCTGTGGACCACAATCTTCTTCCCTAAAAAGCTGTCTTACCCAGGGCCATCCACAAGTGAAACCTGCAGCCTGCAGTCTCTCACCTCTCTCTTGTGGGTAACCCTGAACCCTCCCCTGGCTCTGCCCCCATGTGCCCTTTTCAGGGGACCTGGGAATTGCTTCCCATGCCTCTGCTTTTCCCCACCCCCCATGACTGCCTGATCTCCAGACCCTTTCCCAGCTCCATCTTCCTCCATCAAAAAAAATCCCTCCATTGCCACTGGAGGATCCTGCTTCTATATTTGGTAGGACAGGGAGAAGAGGCAAATGTTCACAAACATGGCAATTGTACTAAGTTCTGTGTTTGATTGTTCCAAAGTACACCAGAGTAACTCCAGCAAAGCAATTGAGGTATGTTAGTACAAACCTCTGCCATGATTTTAGAAAGTGAGGATAATAAATCAAATTCCTCCTTATAAAATAAGAAAATCAACACACTTTTTAAAACCTGGGTTTTTCTTTTTAACCCATGTTCTAACAATGTTGAAATCTTTAATGCCAAATGTCATATCTGTAAAAGTGGTAAATTTCAGGACTGTACTAAAAACAGAGGGGACATTTACTTTTGAAATGATGTATGACATGACCTTCAACTTTTCATAATTTAATAAGAATGCAAGGCTTACTAATTAGACTTCAAAATGACAGATAAGTGCTAATTATAATCCCTTTTGAATAGACAAAAGAAGTTTTTAAAAATAAATGCTATAGAGTGGTGGAAGGACTTAGCTATAACTAGCACCGAGACAGACAGCATCTAATGAAAAAATATTTTTCTCCTGTACCCACCAAGAAATTATCCTCGATATCCTCAAAAGAAGTAGGTGCAGCTCAGTTTAAGTCCAAGATTACGTTCTAATAAATAGTATAATGAGAAAAATTAATCTCCCTGACTTCTCATTTCCCAGTCAAAGGCTCATATAAATACGTATTTTTATGTTGTTATTACATCTTAGCTGATATAGTTGGATTCCAAATTTGAGAAGCCTTTTCTTTACAGAATATTATTAAAAATAATTCATTGAAAACTGTTAGATTACTCTGTACTTCATATTTCTAAAGATAAGGTTAAAAAAATGATTCACTGTGATAAAGGAATTTCTTGGCTTTATCACCTAGAAAGATCTTCTGTCCAGAAATTTACTGGTTCAATTTGGTAACTGCATTTTTAGATTGAATCAAGCCAAAATGTAAGCTCAAAGAGAGGTGATCCAAAAAGAAACAAAACATTAAAATCTCACATTTATGGAGTCATATGAAGTACATAGAAAGGTAGGAAAAGAAATTGTATATTACCCTCTAATTTCACCCTTTTGTAAAAAAAAAAAGGTATAAATAATATAAAAATTATAATAATTATTTATAATTAAAAAGGGTATTCTGAGGCCAAAAATTATTCTCAAAATATTAGACTTGTGAAGTCAGCAAAATGTTATTCTCCCTTCTTGGTTTACCACCCTGAAATCCTGTGATGATAATGCTTGCTTAGCTCTTCATTAACAAAGCAGGGGTTTGTCAAATAGCAGAGACCAGCAATTTTCTGTGTGTGATGTGTGTTTTTAATGTAATTTGTTTTTGTGTTTACTTTTGTTTTGCCTTATGTTTCATGTTTCTAATGGGTAATTACTGAACTTTTCTTTCCTGTGCCTTGTTCCATGTGGAGTAAGGAATTTGCCAGAATGGATTATTCAGATAACTATTTTGCTACTCCGCTATATTTTTAGGATTAATATATTCTCCAGTGTACGTATGGGAAGTAAAATGGAAAGAATTCAGAACAGAAGTTGGGAACTGGTAAGAGGTGGGGTTTGTTCATCTTTCTGATGTTGATGTAGCACCAAAGGGTATATAAGATTTCTTTGTGTGTGAAGGCATTTCTGCAGACTAGCTCAGCTGGACCACTTCATATGTTTTACATTTGAAATCTTTCAGTTTAGATAGCTAGAATATATGAGTTTCAAACAAAGAAGCTAGTTAAGTCCATATCAATTTCCAGAGCTCATATTCAAATTAACCGATATTTTCCAATCATACCTAATTCAAAGCATTACATGTACTCAACCAAGGCCTCCCTTGTGGTTGCAAAGTTTGTACCTACACTTGCCAAGGCATAGTTTTGGCTGGCTCTCTGGCTTCGAGGCTAGTGATAGACCCTAAACATGTTTCTTTGTCTTCATGGGACAATGACTACCTACACCCTGTTGCCTTCATAAATTGTTCTTCGGGTGGCTTGGAGAAGAACATGAGACTAAGAACTTCTAATACCGTAAAAAATAGGCTTGATTGATTTGATGGCCAATTTGATGACATTGATGATTAAGAAGTGTTCATTTACCAAAAAATGTAGCATCAGGTAGGATCTACAAGATATGACACAGGAATACACCTCTACTTGTGAAATAGATATGTGAGCAACTGAAGATCCAGGAGTGAGTACCTAATTGGCAGGCTAACAAGGGTCTTAACAGAAAAGGATAGATTTAAAGATATATTCTACAAAAGGCTGTATGGCTTTTTCCATAATCTAAAATAGATGCACAGGAAAACCTGCATGATATTGATAAAGTACCATCTCTGTTTAAAAAATGAGTTGACAGGACATGGTTGTAGAAACTGCAGCTATAGTCTCTGGGAAAAAATGCTATCTCCTACTAGCCTGACAACCTAAGAGAAATTTGTTATTTGTCTTGTTCAAGTATATAGTACTGAAACAGGAGAAAAATATAAGCTTGTATTACTCCAGTACACCTTGAATAAATGTGGAGAAACATTGGAAAAAAGGAAAAACTGAGTGAGAAAGAGTGGTATTACTCCACAGTGCACATAGATTCCTCTACACATTTTTTTTTTTTTTAAGTTCTGTAATAACATAAACCCACAAGCTCATAACCTATTAATGTCAAGTCTGATCTAGTTTTCTTTTGGATACAAAGTTATTTCAAGGAGATCACCATAAGTTTCTGTATATTTTTGCAGAATTCTTGTTCATGTTAAATTCCTCTCCTGCTTTGTCCATGTTGCAAAACTTTTCCCTTTACCTTCACATTTGTTACCTTCATTTTTCTTCTTGTACAAATCTGTGCTACTCACTACTTGCAGCTTCTAATTTATTCCCATAACATGAAGTATTTTTTTGTGGAAAACCCTCTTTGGAAACCCCTGAGGCTACGTGAGACTCAACTGCAGCATACAGAGCTCACTAACTATACCTACACTGACAAAAATTTCCTTCCTTATTTTGCCCCTCATCATCCCAGTCTCATACATACTGTGTTCATTCCTGTATTTTTGTGGAATAATTGCTGGAGGTCACTTATTGAGACTAAAGGTATGTCCACATCTTAAGAGAAGGTTCAGCACTGAGGAAGCTTCCCGGGTGAGATGCAGCAGACGTGCAAGGAAATCTGTTCCATGATACTCCCCTTGGCAACATAGCCTGCAACCTTAGGTATTGAGGTAAAGAGAGCCTGTACATGTTGGACTAGAATGGGGATCATTTGTTAAAGCAAGTGCCCTTATCTGTGTAAATAGAATCTTCAAATCCAGCACAAACTAATGAAGAGGCTGGGTAGAAATAATATTTTATGTGAACTAAGAACTACTCATACAAAAAGAATAAGTCATTCCAAAATTTTCACTTTTTTTTTTTTTTTTTTTTTTTTTTTTTTGTATGTGTGTGTGAATCTTCATTCTCCAGATCATTTCCTCCTGACATCATTATCAGCCTGCATTCATGTTGTTCTTGTCACTCAGTATTAACTTTTTATCCATATTTTGCCATATAGTCTTGTCTACAGCATAATACCTAGTTACAATTAACTAATTTCCTCTACATACATAAAATTTTGGAAAAAGTAGATGTTAAATTGGAAGTTTTAATCAAACATATTTTTCAGTAAGACAGATATTTAAAAGATTATTTTTTTTTTATACATTTCATTTGCCATTACCCTGAACTGGAAGAAGTAAAAGGAAAAAAAAAAAAAAAACAACACCAAATCAATCCCTGAAAACATTCAAAGATATCATAATCTGCATAAACTTATTTTTGTTTTACCTGTAAAAGTGAAACAAGCTTTTACAAACGTTTTTATAATACATTCAAGAATAATGTATGTGTAGAATCACATATGCAATATACAAAAAATCATAATGCCTTCTTATTTCAGAGGACAGCCAACAGTTTGATCAAGAATGAAAGAAATTCTCCTCCTTAGTCATAAAAAAAAAAACCAACACTACTGTTTTCATACAGAGAATTACATGGGTTTTCTGCTGCAGGTCACTTACACACTGATACACACACACACAAAAAGGATGGGTGAGCAAAATAAGATCTCCATGACAGAACAAATAATGGAGCAATTCCTCTAAAAATTGCAGGAAATGAACAGAAAGGAATGAAATACTTGGAGTCTGATGAGCCAGATTTGAAGAGATTGGAAAGAACCCATGAGCCATCCTGAATACCAGCAGGGAAACCTGGAATGAGAACCGCAGGTGTATGGATTCTGCAAAATGCAGTAAATCATGCAGAGAAGTGGAAAAGACTTGTATATGTTATTATGTAAAATTATCTTATGATATCTAAGCTATGTGTCTAAATATAGAAAGCACATCAGGCTCAGAATATCCCTCCAGTAGGGATCAGTGAGATGGGATGGCACTCAGGGGAAAAATGTATGTTTTTGTTCTGTTCTCACACTTTTCCACCCAGATTCCCTAACAACTAGTGCTGGAGATAGGCTTCTGGGATGGATGAGGCATTAAGAAAGCAATATGCTCGTTATTATGCATTCAAGGGTTGTAATTTTATGAAAATGCACATTTTGTTACACGACTGAAGGTAGCTTACACTGGAATAGGTTCTTGCCTCTCTGAGGAAGAGAGGTTTATGATTATAAAGCTCTTTTTTTCACACGGGTGTAACTGCATAGAGACTGGGAAGCATGGCTGTGCAGTGCATTTAAACTACCACCAAAAGTTTATTCTGTTTGCAAGCTGGTTTTAGACCTGCCCACGAAATCGTTTCTGAAAACAATAAATTAACCAGGAAATGTAACGTGTGATGTGTCATGAATAACTGCTTTCACAGGTCACTACACCCACCCACCTCAATTCCTCCTCTCGCATGTCAATTAAATCACCTGTGTTCTCTCCAGAGATAGTATTTATCACCTCTGATGGGCATCTACAATCACTAGAGAAGCAGTAGAGAGCACTTACAACAAGAATGATAATGAGAGGCTTTTGGAGGCTAACAAAAGCCAGTACCATGCAATTTACTCCAGTCTCGTACAGCTCTTGGCTTTTGATGTCTGTAAGCCACAGTAGACCTGCCTTTAATCTCTACACATGTAACTTTAGCAACACTTCTTAGAGGAACATAAATTGAAGGGGAGAATACAATACAGGGGGGGAAAAAAAAAAAAAAAAGTGGATCTGTGGTTTACAGGCTCTCAGGAGCCCAGGAGTACCAAACAGGTTGTTTTACATGAAGAAACTGCATGGAAGCAGTGAGCCCATTAAAGGGAGATTCAAGATAGGAGTTACAGCATAGGTGGAAGCTTGTTTTCCCTGTGTGAAATGCTGCCAAGACACTGAACAGTGGGCAACAGCCCCAATCACTTATTATTGCCAATGTCAGCTTTGAATTCAACATTACTGTGATAGTGAGAAGGCAGGCCACAAATACCTCAGATATTCAACCACGAACTTCAGCATAAACACTGTCATTCAGCAGCAGTGGAACAGGTTAGGGTTAGTGATGGGCTTGCATTGCAGATGATTTTTAACAGCACCAATGCAATCTGTTGCAGTAAGAGCCAACCTATGTCTAGTGCTGAAACAGACAGCAAAGAGCTGATAAAGTTGAGGGTTAAGCAGAAATCGTCTTTAAGACTTCTTTAAAATTCATAATTTGATGTGCACTGATTTGGTAAGACCCTGCATTAGAGAATACATATAAAATCAAGTTGTTTTTTAATTTTCAGACCACTATGTGACTATCTTGGACAAAAAGAAATGATGTTTTGGACCAAGTCAGGGACCACGACACAAATATTCCAACTTCAGAATATTAAAACATTCCATATTGGACAAACCAAAAGTAATTTCATTGTTTGCACATCTTTCTCCTCAACGTAATGTGCCAAGGGTGAAACTTTTAAATATTTTTTTTTGTGTGTGATTTTGATTTAAAATTAGTATTTAAGAAATCATTCAAAAATAATTAAATAAAAAAGGGGAAAGAAATGACAGTTTTACCAGCTACATATGTCCTCTGAGGGACAGTTTTGTCTTGAATGGTTGAGGGTTGGCCTCATGGTAGTGTGCTAGTACAGGCTGTCAGCAGCATCCTCAGTGGGAAAGCTATGTACAGTGGCACAATGTGTGTTTTTCTGGCTCTTAGACATCACTTATCCAATTGTCTTAAAATTTACCAACAGAAGTATTCTTTTTGGAAAATAACAAAACAGTGTTTAATACCAGCGGTTTTGGATTTTTCCCACACCAGAGCGGTGATGATAAAATTTAGTTGCTGGGGAACTAATTTGGGGTTTCTCTAAGCTCTCTAGCTGCAGCAGCGTGACAGGTATGAATGAGAGTTGACCTAAAGTCATAATTTCTAGGGAATTCTGATTCTATTGTCATTCTGATATTATGACCACTGCTTTATACTGAGATGGCTGTTCTTAAATAGTTGGAAGAACATAACATGCACTTTTATTTTTTATATATATCTACCATGTTTCAGTGTTGTATTCTTTTTTTTTTTTTTTTTTTTTTTTTTTTCTGTTCTGTGGTGATAAAACATTCTGCATTCTCAAACTGATGATTATTTAAAGACTAGTTAGTGCAATGACTATTACAAAGTTTTATTACAAAGTAATTGTAAAGTAATTACAAAGTAATTTTCCAAAAAATAGTTTTTTGCTTAATTGCATTTTATTTTGGGGGGATAATACTAATAGAATATTTACATTAGGGAATTATTGGAGGGTACCTTCAAATCATATTTATGAGTAGTTTGTCCTTCATAAACATCTTTATGTAGGGAGTGGGTGTTAGTTTGCAATGATGCAAAGGCTTTGGGGAATTACTTACTTCTCTGTAGAAGTGTTTTGATTGCATTATTATGCTGTCAACAATATAAGCTTGAATGCTAAATTTGCTATTTCTGTGTTTTTGAGTGGGTGCAAGTATCAGTGTATGTATCTTATTGCAGCTGAAGTGTCAGTCACTAGTCCTCTGTTAAAAATCTTTTCTTTAATGGATGGTTCTGATAATCTTAATTTGGGGGTTAAGTAACACTTATTGCTTCTCCAGCTCCTTTTCACCCCTCTGAACGATTTAGTGATATTCATGTTTTCTGTTGGGCAAGGAAAAGTAGGAAATAGCACTTAAAGGCTGCAAATTACGTTCATCATACCATGAAAACCATAGTGCAGTCTCAAAAAGCTGTAAGTGACTCCTTTTCTTCAAAGAGTATATATTTGATTGCTTAATAACTAAGTTACAAGACACGTCTGATAGCTAAGCTATTAGTGAGAACAGCAAATGGCCAACAGTCCTTAGCATGAGATCTTAAACTCTCAAATTAGGTTAAAAATACCAAAACACTCCTAACACTCTGTTTTAAAATACTTAAGCCAAATTCTCCAGGGTACTGAACATCCTGACACGTGTAGCTTGTAGAATTCTACTGAGATTTGTAGCTGTTCAGACTCCTGACTTGCAGAGATTCACAGGGGAATATAATCCATATTTTAAAAAATAATGTAACCCATTATAGCCCATTATTTTGTCCTACAGAGGCATTCTGTCTGGCATAATCATGGCTTGAAAAAGAAGGGCATAAGACCTTGGTGTGTGATCTGCCTCTGCTGCTTTTCTAAGCAATAAATATTCTTAAAGCTGGTCTCATTCCTTTTGACTAACACAGGTGACTGAAGAGATGAAAAATAGACTGAGGGTAATATTCTAGTTTAATGTTTGAATCTGCTGCTAGCTGGACTTCCACCTTCCTTTTAGAAACAGATAATTTCTGGAATAAATATACACACATAACTGTATGTGTTAAGTAAATATTGTTATACTCCTAAAAGAGGTACCGCTGTATGGATGAGTGACAGCAACAGCTCAGCAGTAGACTGTTATTGTCTTCTTCTGGCATTGCTGGATTGTGTGGTTGTATCTGTTATCACAGCATCTGTTACATGCATTTATTTCTGCAGCATGGGTAGACAGAGAAATGTCTGTGAGGCTTCTGCTCCATGTCATAAAGCTCCACCTGTTTCCCATGGGTTTCTGGACTATACAAAGATATTGGTAGCAGGGAGGAATTACTACAGTCCATGCATCACCATGGAAACTGGTGAGGATACTGCGAAACTGAATTAAATTTTCTTCACTCTCCTGATTGTTGACATAGTACAGAAATGTCCCTCATAAACCTTTTAGTCAGAGTGTTGGCAGACTTTGGTGTACATGTAGTCTACCTCCTGGTGCTTGGAGCTCTAATCCTGGCAGGAGATCTGTGTTCATGAAGGAGCAGGATGTCGTTTCCAGACCAAGTTTCTCTATGGCCTCCTTGATGATAAAGCTGATATTTACATCCAGAGGAGACATGTAAGGCAGGTTGTTCTTCCGAGAATAACTTGAAGGAAGCTTTTGCAGCTGATTTGTATTCAAATGCTGGCAGGTAAGAGTTTTGAAGGAGTTATGGAATATTGAAACCGTGTCAACATTAAAATGGCACTGAAGTATTTACCCTCTGTCCTAACTGTTCATAAAGTTGTCCAGTAGCCAAGCCTGTGTATGTCACTTTGTACTGTAGTTAATCCATACACACTGAAATTCTACTGTGAAAATTAGTGAAAAGTGTTAATTTTTGCTATATTCCTAGCCTCAGAACTTGAATATTAACTTGAGTCAGTGATACAAGGAAATCAGTCACAAATGCCGAAGATGTTCAGTTAATTCAATTCTACTGAAGATATCTTTTCTAATATGGCTTTAAATTCATGTGGAGCAAGAGGAAAAACAGGGAAAATAGGTCCCTGGAATTACTTGCTTCTTTATTACTTTCTATGCATATGTTAAACTCCAATAGCATTTTTGCCTTTTAAGTTGTTCTTAATGGATATATTGTTTCTACTAAAGCACTTCAAAATGCATAATTCAAACACTATAGAAATGCATTTTGACCCTCAGCAAGCATGGATCTAATTGTTTCTTTTAGGTCCTCACTAATATATTGCAAATAGATGTAAAAATGCTGGGAAAATCACAAAAATCACAAAAATGCTGGGAAAATCACAAAATATGTCTCCCATCCTGCTGAAGTGTGTTTTGTATTAACTGATTTTGCTGAAGTAGACTGTTAGGCTACATATTTTAGACTTGAAATAAGATCTGATCTAATTTTTTAAAGAATTTTACTATTATTATTATTATTATTATTATTATAGATTTTATTAGAGAATTTGCTCATTTGTTTATATCCTATGTGGAGCTAGGGACCTCAGGACATCTCTAATCCAGCTTCCTACTCAAAGCAGGGCCAGCTTTGGGTTTAACTTGGTTGCTAAGGACAATTGTGTCTTGAAAACCTTCAAGGACAGAGACTGTGTAAACTCTCTGGGCAAGAAGTTGGATATTAGGAAAAAATTCCTTCCTTCCTTCCTTCCTTCCTTCCTTCCTTCCTTCCTTCCTTCCTTCCTTCCTTCCTTCCTTCCTTCCTTCCTTCCTTCCTTCCTTCCTTCCTTCCTTCCTTCCTTCCTTCCTTCCTTCCTTCCTCCCACCCTCCGTCTCTCCCTCTCTCCCTCCCTTCCTCTCTTGCCTCCTTCCCTCCTTTCTCACTTCCCTCCTTACTCCCTTCCCTCCTTACTCCCTTCTCTTCTTCCTCCCTTCTCACCTTCCCTCTTTCCCTCCTTTCCTCCTTCCCTCTTTCCTGTTACACAGTGGTCATTGAGGAAGACAATGTCAAAGGCCTGAAATTGACACTGAAGTAAAGAGAAGTTGCACAAAATATTATTGGCCTGATCAAATTCCATCTTTTGAATCTGTATACTGGTCTGTTTTCCTTAGTAGAAGTGTACTCTGTGCACTATTACTGCAGAAGCATTTTATTGCAACTTATTTATTTATTTATTATTTCTTTCTAATTGCATTGTTGTCTTATTCCTGGTATTTCTGGATCATTTATAAGAATTCAAAAGTATATGATACATATATGATGTATTACTGGAGACGCATCTTTCCTGGTATGTTCCTAGTCTTTCATAGGAAACATGCCAATGTGGACTTCTCACAATATGTAGAAAACAGAGCCCATGATAGATCTACTGTGCAATGGGTCTAGGTTGCCAATCAGTACTGAGACAAACTAAGTGGTCAGAGGTGTATGTCCTGTTCCCCTGAGTCCAGGGGAGAGGTGCAGGAGCCTTGACTGGTGTGTGTTTGTGAAATGATTGCTATGTACTTGTTATACCTATCTCAATAAATTATTTTTAAAGCTTCTGTCAATGACT
Source organism: Netta rufina (assembly GCF_964035555.1). Classification (NCBI taxonomy): domain Eukaryota; kingdom Metazoa; phylum Chordata; class Aves; order Anseriformes; family Anatidae; genus Netta; species Netta rufina. The sequence continues at coordinate 94,746,776 of NC_140125.1, read as the reverse complement.
GGTGTGGTCATTCTTACAGCTATCCCACACTAAATTCCCCTGTGAATTCAGTGTATTAAACTGAAGTCCTGTCCCTATTTACAGCCATTTATTGCCTGTCCTCTCATCTTCTGTCTTGCTCCTTCTGTTCTAACTTTTTAAATTGTTGCCATTCCTGAACCCCAGTATCACTTATTCTTCTACATCCAGGTGCATAAATTCTTATAAAAATATTACTCCAATGTTCAATGTTTTGAAACTTGATTCATGCTATATAGTAAATTCCAGGTTGTTGAGGAACCCTTCTGGAACTCTAGTTTTGTGAGTTTATTATCAATGCTGTTAACAGTCAGTTCTTCCAAATTTAATCAATTTCCATGCAACACTTATAGCTGAGAAACAACTCCATCAGGCAACGCATCATTCTTCATCAAACATCATTCTTGAATCATCAGTGCTAATCAGACTTCCATGGTACACTTCGGATTTCACCACAGCTGCATTTCATTTATTGACCCTAAGCCCAAACTGTTGTTGTTTTTGCCTTCCTAGCAGTTCCTGCATGTCCAAGTGCAAGCTGAAAATCATGTGTCCAACAGCTCTGTAGTATTCTTTGCACACTAGACAATTAATTATGAATCATCCAGTTTCTCATCTGTGATCTCTTACAGCATCCTTACTAATTTAGCATAGAAAAATGTCAAACTGCCACCTACCAATCTCACTGGAGAAGGTTTTGTATATGACATTTCAAAATAGAATGTTTTACCTAGAATATCACACGATTTTGCTACCCTCCATAATGCTTTTTTAGAACTCAATGCTAAACTATGTTAGAGTTACTTCAAGAGCACCTTCATGAGGTCAGTAAAAAGAATGTACTCTTCAAAAGCCATTCTCATTTTTGTCCTTGATCAGCTCAGTGTGAATGCATCCAAACAGTGCCTGATCTGAAATTGTATTTTTCCTCTTCAGCTTTCTTTATAACTGGTCTGAATCTGTCAGAAGTTTCATTTTTCATCCTTTTTTTTCCAGAAACTGACAAAGAGATTTATATCTGTCATTGCCTGAATTAGGTAGGTGGCCTTATAGATTGATACAGCTGCTGTGTTTTGCCAGTCAAGAATATCGCCTCTGCTTAAAAGCTTAGAAGGTTGTACTTCTGATTCCTTGCTCACATTTGTCCTTCTAGCTATTTACAGCTCAGCAGTTATGCTCTATGCACCATCAGCTCTCCTCCACTGAACTACATCACTGCTCCTTCTGCCTCCTTTTTCAGATGGCAGTGTAGTGCTCACATTCCTTCTACCTTGAAAGTTGTCCTGTCCTTCCAGCATGTCTTGTCTGCTTGGATCTGCATGGTCAGCATGGATTAACACTTTGTCAAAATATTCCTTCCATCCTGCCATTCTGCTGGCTTTCTTTGGCATTTGCTGTCACGTTACAATTAGCCTGTTTTATTTTTTCCTCTCTCTACCTCTCTCCTTTTTTTTTTTTTTTTTTTTACCCCATTAAAATGCAAAAAAAAAAAAAAGCAAATAGTGTTTATTTGCTCTGTTGGTGTCTTCTAAGAACTATCTGAAATTCTATTATGTTCTTTCCTCAAATATTTCTCCTTATCCCTGGAGAGATTTCTGCAAAGAAATTGGACTGAGACATGCTAAAGGCTTGCCTCTTGCTTGCCTTTCTCACTGGCCCATTTTCATGCTACTTGTCAGAATCAAATAACTTCCTGTTACATTCATATTTTTGTTGGAGTTTAATATGAACTTAATATTTTTCCATATATAGCACACAATATTTGAAATACCAAGTAACTACTAAGGTCTTGCTATAGAAACTAATATCCAAAAGTTATCCTTTCAGATTCTACCAGCAGACCCTTGCCTGGGTTTTGGTTAGCTCATCTGGTGAATTTTTCATTCAATGACCAGTAATCTACAACAAATTCTTAACTTTCCCAGTTACTCTCTTAATGACTGGCTGTAATGTTCACATTTTCACTCATTTTCACAGTCAGGCAAAGAGACAATTTCCAGGTTTTGGAGACAATTCCGAATCTTGACAAACCTCGATGATGATTTGAACATCTAAATAGGCAATGGAGTGATCTAATTGAAATTCCAACCAGTGACACTTTGTGAAGGAGGAGCAGATCCTAGACAGAGCTAATGAAGGCAGCTTGAAAACAGAGAATATTTCTGAATGTAGCAACATTTTAGAAAATAAGATGAAGTGATGTGTTAGCAGACACGATGAAATTTTATTTTTGTGAAGGAATTCTTTTCATTCGTAATTAGCTGCAAATGCTGCTGAATTCATAATTAGCAGTAAATGGAAAAAAAAGTCCCCTTAAATGTAGTCCTATGATTCTTCATGCCTGAGAAAACAGCAAAGAATATGTATAGCATACTTTATGTTGAATATTTTAAAGCAACAACATAATACTATCATTGATGGGAGCTACCACCGTGGGGCTATGTGGAAGCTGTATGTGATGAGACATGGGAGAACCTTCAAGCAAATAGGAAAATATAGGAATGAAACAGAATTTCCATTCTTTCATCAGGTTTGGACATCTGAAACCTGAGCTTTACTCATTATCAAGCAATTCTTTATATCCACAAGAGACATGCTGCAAGCAGAAAGGGCTTTTATAAATATCCTCCTCACTTTAGTTGTCTTGACTTCTTGCCAGTTGTCACTGTCTCCCTGTCCAGTTCCATAAAGGATTTCTTTCTATTTCCAGACATCTCACACATCTTATTGCTTACTGTAATCTACAAGAAGACAAATTTGTTCTAAGGACAAGGAAATGTTGAAAGCCAGATGTATCTGCTGTTTCCACTTTTTGTCCCTTTGTCGTGGTTTAACCCAGCTGGCAGCTAAACACCACGCAGCCGTTTGCTCTCTGGGACGGGGGAGGGAGATGGAAAGTGAAGCCCGTGAGTTGAGATAAAGACAGTTTAATAAGACAAAATAATAATAATAATAATACAATGATGATAATAGTACTACTACTAATAATGTGCACAAACAAGTGATGCACAATGCAATTGCTCACCACCCACTGACCGATGCCCAGCCTAACCCCGAACAGTCCGGCGCCCCTCCCCCAGCTAGTCACCCCTATATATTGTTTAGCATGATGTCAGATGGTATGGAATACCCCTTTGGCTAGTTCAGGTCACCTGTCCTGGGTCTGTCCCCTCCCAGCTCTTGCTGCACCCCCAGCCTGCCCGTTGGCAGGACAGAGCAAGAAGCTGAGATGTCCTTGGCTTGGTATAAGCACTGCTCTGCAACAATTAAAACATCGGGGTGTTATCAGCACTCTTCTCATCCTAAGCCAAAACATAGCATTCTACCAGCTACTAGGAAGAAAATTAACTCTGTTCTAACTGAAACCAGGACACCCTTGAACTGGGTAAATGAACTTAATGTTTACCTTCTGTCTGCAGAGTAACTCTTCCCTATGTATTACACCTATCCAAGACAGTTTCTGAAATACAGCATTTGCTTGGTAGCATTATTGGCTATATTCAAATAAATATCAATAGAGAATTTAAACTTTGACTCTGTTATATTCCTGAAATCTTTCCTTATTTGTATATTTGATATTTCTGTGGCCAGTTGCTATGAGAGTGAAAGAAGGGTTGGACTGAACCCTGGAAGAATCGTATTTTCACAGACTGGTGAAGACAATAGCAGACCATGGTCTTGCAGTCATGAATGCAAATAACATTACTGGTGTGAGTAAACTACAGTAATACTTTGTGCACAAAAATATATGTGGGAATGATGAGTAATATACAAAAAGTAACAGCTATTAGTGATTACATTCAAAAATAAAAATGTAAAGAGTTCTTTAAATATAGAAATACTTAAAATATACTGAGTACTTCATTTGTACCTAAACAAAGAATGGCAAGTTTAAATAATGACAAGACTGCTGGTAAATCAGCCTACAATCGTTTAACTTCAAGCTACGTTTTTGGTTTTTGTTTGCTTGTTTGTTTGTATGTATATAATCTGGGCAACTATTTATCTCATGGGTGTTTTCATAAACATGAACAAGGTCTGAAATACTTTAAGCTAAAATAATTGGAAACACCTCTGTAGGGATGTCTGTATTTTGGAGAAACACTAGTTTAGTTTTTCCACATTGGATTCTCTGAGGCAGTCCAGATTTACTCTAGATTTCTTGTTTGCATGTGTTCTGCTTCTAGGGAGCTCTGATTTATTTTATTCATTGATGTTTTAGGGTACTAAATCTCTCTGTAAGAGATTTAGCTAGGTAGAATCATAGAATCATTAAGGTTGGAAAAAACCTCCAAGATACAACTGTCCCTCTGCCACGACTAAACCATGTCCCTAGGAGCCACGTCCAACCTTTCCTTAAACAGCCCCAGGGATGGTGTCACCACTGCCTCCCTGGGCAACCCTTTCCAATGCCTGACTATTCTATCTGAGAAGAAATTTCTCCTAATTTCCAACCTGAACCTCCCCAGGCTCAACTTGAGGTCATTCTCTCTCGTCCTGTTGCTAGTTCAATTCTAGGTGATGATTCTTCACATCTGCCTTTATTTTCCTTTCTGTAAGTTTATTTCCTGTCTGAATTTAAGAAGAGATTGGACTGTGCACTTAGTCACATGGTCTGAACTTTTGGGTAGACCTGTGCGGTGTCAAGAGTTGGACTTGATGATCCTTAAGGGTCCCTTCCAACTCAGGATATTCTATGATTCTATGATTCCCTTCTTCCCTCCCTTTTTTCCTTCCTTCCTCCTTTCTTTCCTCTCTTCCATATTTTCCTGTACAACCATTCAATTGGTAATTTTAGGTAAAATAACATCTTAGTAAGGAATGCTTATTAATCTTACTAATCTCCTGAGAGCAATGATATTTCTGTAGAGGTGTAGAGGTGTTTTTTTTTTTTTTTTTTTTTTTTTCAAGGTCTTAACTTGCACATAAAACTATATAATATTGCAAGCACTTTGCTTTGAAATACTACTTTTAAATAATCATCATATTTGAATACTCCATCAACATTTGTCTCCAAAATCTAGTGCCAGACAATTAAGAATTCTTGGAAATGTAAGGGGCTTGGAAAAAAGACAGATGAGATAGTGTCTATACATAGAGAAGGAGAATCCAAGGAATTGTAGAGCAGTCAGTATAAATTAAATACTCAGAAGTTATTGGAACAATTTATTAAGTAATTTGAAAGTACTTGGAGAATAATAAGGTGATAAGACAGTGAATATGGATTTGCTAAGAGCAAACAATGACAAACCAGCCTAATTTCCTTTTTTTTTTTTTTTTTTTTTTTTTTTTTTTTTTTTTTCCCTGAGTAACTGACTTACACAGCAAAAGGAGAAGCAGAAAATATGATAGTTCTTGATTTGAGTAAGGCTTTTGATGATATCCCCTATGACACTCTCAGGGAAATATGATGAAATTATAGGTGATGAAATTACAATAATGTTGATGTACAAGTGGCTGAAAAACTGTGATAATATAGTAGTTATCAATTGCTTGCTGTCAAACTGTAAAGGTTTGTCAAATGTAATATGACAAGATCCTAATCTGAGTTCAGTGTGAACTCATATATTCACTAATATTTTAGGGTACTGGAATAAAGAGAAACCATTTATTTTCAGTATCATGAAGGGATTTACAAACACGTTTGAAGGCATGAGTAGAACTTAGGTGGGCTGGGTGGTGTGAATGACACCACCTCTTCCCTTCTTCCTTTCTCCTACATTCTCTTCTCTTCAGTGCTCGTGGTAATGGATATTGAAGAGGAAATTCTTCATCTAATGATATTTTTCGGCTTTCACACTCCTCAAGAACTAGACTTAAATAGCTCTATACATTTGAGCCTATTTCAGCCTCTACTTAGGGGCATACCTAGAGCAAACTCTTTTTCCCCTTTGCTTTCTCTTTTGATTAATTTGAAAGAGGAATTGAAACCAGCAAGATGAAATCCAAATGCAAAATACAAAGTGGAGATAGAAACCAAATGAATAAATGCAGGAGTTCCTTCTAAGTAACAGGGCTTGGTCTCTGTTACACTGGGTCAGAAAGTGAAAACAAGTCAGCACAGTATTTTTCCCAAAGGCAGGCAGATAAAATTCTGGGGTGTATTAATAGAAGTATCATCTGCAGGGAGATGATTATTCTGCTTCAGCAGTGAAAAACCACTTGCATGCTGAAAAATTCATTTCTAATATATAATAAGCAATTAATAACATAAAAAGTCTTTAGGAATAATGTTAGAAATAAATCTGTCATTGCTACTGTTTCATATACATTGACATCCAGTCGCCCTGTAGTCTCACATAATACTCTCTGCCAGTTTTATGCATTGTATTTTGAGAAGGATGTATGCAAGCTGGAAATAGTTGTAAGAGCAGCTAAATTAAATATATGTATATATATATATCTAATGAAGGTTGCAAAATATTAGGTTTGATCAATTTAGTACAAAGGAAGACTTTATGGTGAAGATGGATGGGATCATGTATAAAACATTCATTATAAAAGACGGTATATATGGGTCTCCACATCTGAGAAGGGGAACAAAAAGTCATTGGGTTTAATTTACAGTAATGAGAATTTACATTAACGACTTGTCTCAAATAAAATGCATTAATCTTTTAGAAAATGTAAGAATGTTGGGAAATCCTCAAAGCTATATATCTTTAAGTTCACGCACAGCATGGTGCTGGGTGACTGCAGCCTATAAATTATATGTCAGCTTTGTGCATAGTCTCTGATACTTTTGTTTACTCTTCACAGGTGTCAACAGGTAATTTTAACAAATATGCAAGCTATTAGCATTTCTGGTGTATTTTCTCTCATCTCCCCATTCCAAAAAACATCATTAGAACATTTTATTTTGTTGATTTTGGCATACTGGTGATTTTATAAATAAAGACAGACACTCAGCATGTTTTATTTTGTTCATAAATGTTCATAAAATTAGTGACATGTATAATGTGTTTGAATATCATTTGTTTCTTACATCAGGGAATATAAATAATCTAAATATATTAGCTATAATATTTTAAAATATCAACCAAGCTTAGACTTAGATGAAATAGTAAAAAGTGAAAAGGAAAGGACTGGAAGAGAGTAAGAGATAAGAACTTGTTTATTTGATGTAATGTAATGAAGAAAACACACATATCACATTGACTTTATTTGTCTACATAGTTTTCCTCATTCATTCATGGCTAACACTACTATCATGCATAGGCAGCTAAGGATCTAGAAACCATCTGAAAACTAAAGCTGAAAGGTGGTTAATATGGTAATACTGTTTATTATATAGCTTGGATGAAAACAGATAAACCATGAGTTTAGTTGGTTTGACAAATACTGAACACATTTTAATGTTGTTGTCCTTGTTTACACGAGGGTCTCATGATACCTTAATGAGGATGACAAAATTAAACCACTATAATTTCATAAATTTGACAAGATATTTATACTTCTGCTTTTATTTCCTGTTCTGCCTTTTAATGCACATGCTAGAGAAGTCTATATGAAACTATTAAAGCAATGGGGGGGGGGGGGGGTGTGAGTATAAGTACTTTGAGAGCATTCATAAACAGAGCATTTAAAGAGCCAAATTAGTTTAAAGACAGAATGTGTGCATACTGCTAGGTGTTAGCTGCATTGTGGTAACTCGTAATGTGCACATGCTCAGCTAATGGGAGGCAACTCAAGCCATGCTAGCTTGCTTTACTCGTTTACATTTGCTGCCTGAAGTTGAACAGTTACTACTGACTACTGTATATGCATTTAGTTGCATAGCAAGTTGTGTGGGAAATTCACAGGGATTTGATGCATATGAGCATTAGTTCTCCAGCATGGTTGTTCTTCACTGGATGATTTCAAGAACAGAGTAACCAACCACATCGCGTTCTTTCCTTGAATTTTTATCCATAACTTAGAGTTAACAGGCACTGTATCAGAAGTATGCATTACTCATTTTGGAAACCAAAAATAAATTCAATATAGTAACATTGCTTATTCTTCTTCATTGATTACCCTCCAGAAACTGATCTCCTGAATGGATTGGTCAATACCCTTCTGTGATTGGAAGAAAATTCATGACCTGAGGGGACATTCATGTCTGAGAGGAGCAAAGATTGAACAATGATGTGTAACAAGTATCTCTATTATCAGTCTAATTCTTCCTTAATAGATCTTTCTAAAGATCTCTAGTGTTTTTTTGTGTGTTTATTTGTTTGTTTGAAAAGTATGCGGTCATTGCTAAATATGATCTAATAAAGTTATATTTAAATGTTGGATAATATATTTATTAAGTATTTATGATGTTCAGCAATTATAATGCACACATTTTTGACCAGACAAGTCATTTTAAAGAAAATATTTCTTCAATGATTTCCCATAACTTCTGAGTTCCTTTCACAGAGGAAAATATATTAGAAAATTTTGAAGACTTTCCTGGTGAAATTCTTATTTTGCATTTGTGTTGGGTGGTTGCATCTTCTACCTGATTAAAGGAAGGTAGTTTGAAATCAGTGTATGTATACTTTAGTTCACAGATGGGTGCATGGTGGAGAGAACGATGCATAAAATGTTTACGTGTTAATATAGCTATAATTCATCAGAAGCATACAGAATTATAACATTACCATTGCTTTGTGGAGCAGAAATCTATGTAGGAGGTATCTACTATGAGTGATTTGTATGAATGCCATGACTATTTTTTCTTCTCTCTGGCAATCTAATTACAAGTCTGAAAGACTCAGAATTCTCTTGTAAAACCTTGTTCTAAAGGAACAGGAAAGGCATCTGAGAATCTGTGATCTGCACTGTTTTTATACCCTGGTGACACTTGTAATTGTTGTCTCTTGTCATCAGTAAGTCTGGTTTCAGAGTATAAATAGCTACTGGGAGACACTGCCTTTGTCCAAAATACAAAGAACTTCTTGAGCTGTGTAACGATAGGGATTCCAGACTTAGTTAATGCCTTGTGCACTGCTGCTTGGCAGATGTCCTGAGGGATAGAGCAGGTACACCTCATCTGAAGAAAAGGAGTCATAAACACAGAGATAAGTAGAAATAACTTCATTGAGATTAAAAGTTACTGCAGCCTATAATAATGAGAGGGGAAAATGGCATAACACTTTGCCAAAGAAATGTACAGAGTAACAGAGCATGGTAACAACCTGATCAAGATCAATAGCCGACCATTGTAACACAAAAAAAATGACTTGAACTGGGAATAAGTGTCCAAGGAGAATGAGAGATAACTAACAATATCCATGTATAAGTAAAACAAAATTAGAAAGAGAATAGCTAATCAATTTGCCTTTCTACAAAACTGGTCAAATGTCTTGAGAACAGTAAAAGAAAAGGTCAGTTCACTGCTTATTGTAGCATATATGTGAGCCTTTAAGCTCTATGATTTCTGTTGATACAAAAGCAGGCAGCTATAGGACCAGCACACATCATTCACTAGTTCACTGCAGCCTCAGTGAGAATGTGTCTAGCTGGCAGATACTGAGATATGTTTTTCAGATGGGAGAAAACCCTGTGCTATACAGCTCCAGTGCACAGGTGTGAGTGCTCAGTGTGCTCAAGAAGGTCAGTCACAACCCAGTACAGTCCTACCCTCTTGTTTCTCCTTCTGCACAGGCTTTGAGGGATGCTCATGACAGAGATTAAAAGGAACTGGTTGCACTGCTGCTCCACCTCAACAGTGAAATGGAAATTTTATGCTAAGCTTGTTCAGATGGTTATTTTTAGATGTTATGATACATAGCTAGTGGAACAACTTGCTGAACAACGTCACAGTTTTTCTTTCATAAATATCACAGGTGATAATTATGAAAATCATCCTGCTTTGATTTTTATAATGTATTCTTGTACTGTTGTCAGAAATTAACAGTGGCAGGGAGCACTTTTGACCTGTTTTAGGAAGGAAACTAGTTTAGATTAGGATGGCTCATTTTGACCTTACATTGACTCCTCTAATTTGAAAGCTTCTTGTTTTAAGAGACTCACTTGCAGGACAGCTCTCATCTGTCCATCTGTGTGACTGCCTACCTGTCTGTTTATCTTAACAGTTAAGTTAGGAGATACATTTTTGTTGAAAATATATTCACGGATGTTTTCCAAAGTTACCACTTCTCTGTCATCAACATTTTGGGAATTTGTGGTGGTGGGGTTCCTAATACCTGCTATGACATTCTTTTTCCAGACCAGGAACTTTTGCACAACAAAGCAAAGAGTTAGGCACAACTTTTTTCCTAAGTCAAGACAGACATAGATAGGAGAGATTTGTGCAATCCTATTAGCTCATTCTATGTCTTTGTTATGTTTTATCTGCTTTCTCGGTTGCCATTTTTTTTTAGCTTCAACCTGGATAGGGAGTTTCTGGGGCCCAAATGTTATCAGGTGCCATGTGAAAGACCCAGAACTGTGGTGGTTACTGGAACAGAGACACTAGGACAGAAAATAAATACCCGAAGAGACATAAGACTCGTCAGACCTCTGCCACTGGAAGCCTTCACCTTAGATTTTCTACTGTTTTAAGAACATTTAAATAATGGATTGCCTCCCCCCTCCCTTCATCTTCTAGAATTCTCCTTTGGAAATCATTTGTATATGCTTACACTGTATACAAAATGTACGTGTACATTTTATGTTGCATAAAAAGCAGTGATACGTACACTTTCAAGTCACCATTTCCTTTACAGTACACAAACTCTATATTGGCAGCTCAGAGTGGATATTCTGTGTCTGCAGTTGTGGCCTTGAAGAGTTAACTTGTTGGAGTTTTTTTTTTTTAATAGTTTCATAAACATCCTTGCTGCTGACAGGAATAGATTGCAGGAGAAATTTTTGCTTTTATATGGCCTTGGTTATTACTTAGTATGCTAACGTAAGTTTTATGTAGAAAATTGCAATTGTGAGCAAATCATAAGCTCATATTCAGTTCTTGCTAAGAAAAGTGTAATAGTGATTAAAGACTTCTGATTTTGCAGCACATGATATTGATATATATCATTACATCAGAAGGCTTTTTCTTTATCATTTGAGTGTATTCAGAATGGAATCATGTAAGGTTGCCTTGACGATTGTGGTGTCAAAGTGTGGTATTAACTGTGATACAAACAGTATCTGTTCTTCACTTTCTCCTCCAAGAAATCTTTTATCTAAGTTATTTTCAAGTCAAGACCAAATAAATGAAGTGACAAAATATTTTGGGTGTATTGGTATTTTAACTACTTATCTGAAAATAGTTTAAAAGGCTTCAGTACTGAGATAGTCAAAGCTTAGCAGTTTAAATAAAAAAAACACAGTGGTTAGAGAAGACTCAGTTTAGTTACACATTCGTAAATAAAACAAGAGTACTTATAGACATAGATCATTTTGAAAATATGAGATTTATAATAGAACAGTTAGAAATGCAATGCACTATGCAATGCATTCCTTGAACTTTGCCTGTTAACCATTTAACTTTGTGAAACAGTTCAATATTATACATCATTATGTATTCATCAACTATGTCTGATTAATTTCATGTTTTATATCTGTGGGTAAACTCATGATTCTCTGAGATTTTTTTTGCCTTAAAAATTTCAGAGATCAATGTTCTGAACATTATTATAATCCTCCTTCTCAGGACATAATTATTTGCAGGAAATCTTTCAAACATCAAGCTATAACTCAAGTTAGGTTGGAAGTGGAGAAGGATGAGCTGGAGAGAGGATTAGTTCCACACCAAATATCTGCAAGAACTGGGTGAAAAACAAACACAAATCATAGCAAGCAAAATCACTACACACTACACACATAAATAAAACAACAGGCACATTCTGAAGAAATACAATAGGGAGTTTATTTGAGCTCAGAGTCTACAGATACATTTTTCCAATTAGCTGTCAGTGTTTTTCCTAAGACACTGTTCTGGCCTTTACCTTTTAATCTACTCATTTATACCATATAGATTTTCAAAACCACAGTGTCTTAAGTGGTGGTGTTGATTTCATATTGTTTGCATTGTAGAAATACCAGGAGTCAAAAAGTTTCAAGAAAAAAAAGAAAGAGCAGTATGGAAGTTCCAGAAAAGACAGAAAAGACAGAAATGAAGATTTTCCTATTTTTATTTTTATTTATTTATTTATTTTACTGAGTCTTCTCCTATTTAATAGCTTTATTTGCAGTATCAGGTAGAGGTTTACATGACAAATGTCTCACTTCTTAGTTAAATTTCCATATATATCCTGTGTAACTAGTTTATAGATGCCTGTTTGGACTCATCTCTCAGTTATTTCTCAGGTCTTTTTTTGCATCTGAATACACTGTCTTACCTAGGAGATTCCATCCATTCCTGGGGGACTTCTCTAATCTGCCCATCTGTGTTATTTGTCCTTGTATTGCTGCTGAGCCTGGTGTGCAATGAATAATTCAATCCTCATTCCCACCTTAGTTCTAAGGAAAAGATAAGTTCATAATCTTTCTGAAAGTTGCAGCAAGCAGCTTGAGCATTGGTCTTCTTCCTACTGTCATGTATTGGGTTCCCTTCCAGCAGCTCAGACCACAATTTTCTGCCAAAAATCCAAGGCAGTTTGCAAACTACCCTCTCACTCATACTCTCTCAGTGGCAGATAATACTTTCAAAAGTGGAGTAAGAAATGTTTATAGCCCATGGCAAATATGGTGACAGTGGTAGCAGCAGTCAAGCTTAGGCTCCTTGCCCTCAGAAGAACAGTGCGTAGTGGTTATCATCATGCACTGTCCCTGCAAAGTCCTCTTGGAGTCCGACATTTGCAGTTATGTCTCACTTATTCCAAGAACAGGAACAGCACAAGAACTGGGTTCTTTTTCATACCTCCTTGTTGGAGCACACCAGTCTTACACTGGTATACTTTAATACTTTTTAATTTATTTATTTTTTGTGACAGACAGGTCATACAAACACTACCTAACTGATGCCTCTACATCCCTCCTAGGCTGATAGCAGGTGCTGACTACTCAGCAGCATATTCTTGGTTGTCTTTTAATTGGAATACATATAAATATAAATATATATAATTTTATATTTTATTATATATAAAATACATTAAATGTATTTCATAACATATTTATATTTCCTATAAAAATCTCAATGGTTTCATCTTCATGGTGACTTGCTGGTTGACTGAGGGCTCTAGATGTTTCTGTTTATTGTGAGAACCATAGCTAGGGAATGAGGGGGCCTGCACATGAAATAGTCTTTGCTAGTTATCTACTAGCAAGAGCAGAATTTGACAGTACTATCAAATTTTTGTTAAAATATCACAGGTACATAAATGTTGTTTAAAATATATTATGGCAGCTTGGAAATTATTCATCACTACTTTTTTTTTTTTCTTTTCTTTCTTTCTTTTTTTTTTTTTTTTCTGTTGTGTTTTCTCACTGTTAAAAATGAATTATTTATTATTTGTGCATATGTGTAAGATTATTCCTTCTCTCTTACAACTTGTTTCTTTAAACAGCAGGTTTCTATCGTAAGAGGAAGTGGCTGTTCTTTCTCTGTATAAGACTGCAAGTTCCCCAGAAGTCTACCTATTCAATTATTTAACCTTGATAATGAGAAAAGGTTGATATAGTTAAGGTTAATGAGACAATTATTTGAGAACACCAGCCATCAAAGCACTTTATTCTAGTTAACTATGCACATTCATTAAAGTCATCCCAGTCTTTTATTTTAGTACAGGTCTTGTCAATAAGCCATTATCAATAAAAGACCTAATTGTTCAAGAATCAAAATATCTCTCACCACCTAAAAAATCTGAGTTGTGAAGTAGTTCAAGTTCAGACTAGGTGTTCTTTTTTCCATCCAATTACCTGGTGTCAGCTAACTAATTATGATCTCTTCAAGCAGATGGTTCCTCAAGCAGAGATAAAAAGACGCTATAATAGGAACATACTCCCTTTCTCCATGAAATTGGTTCTGTAAATGGCTTTTCATCTTATGTCCAACTGGCTGCTATTGACATCTCATAGCTCTCCCCTCATAGTACCTATGTCTTACATCTAAGCACAAATGCTTCCTTACCTCTTCTGCCTAAGCAAGAAGCAGTATATGCCATGGTTTGTTTGCAGATTGAGTGCATGCTGACTGGACAGTTAGTAAATGGGAAATGATCAGACAGCTCTTCTTTCTGGGCTATTATGTGGGCCAAAGAAGAAAAGGTAAAAACATTCCTTGTTTTTCACCTGTTTGCTTATTATAGGGCTTTTGGTAATATCATGCACTTTGAAATTCCTATTGGTGTCATGTTCACTTGAAATTGGCTGCATGTTTAGAAGCTACTGACTTGCAGAAATGGACAAAAAGATGTATGTACAAACATGTATATAAGTTCACGCAAGAGGGAATATACAAACGTGATGGCATAAAACTTCAACTAAAAGAAATATTACTGGTAAAGTATTTGTGTTGCTGGAGAACAAATATAACGTAGAAAGCATACAATGTCCCCTAATGCAAACTATTGTAGTGGGTTTATGTGGCAAGGTTTTGGTAGCAGGGAGCCACAGGGGTGGTTTCTGTGAGAAAGATCTAGAAGCTGCCCCATGTTTGGGAAGGGCCCCATTGTTTTCCAGATCCGAGCCAATAAGCGATGTTGTTTTTCGCCTCTGTGAGAGCATATTTAAGACAGGGAAAAAACGCTGCGCCACACAGCAGCCGGGAGAGTGAGAGGAGCGAGGAACAGCCTTGCGCCAAGGTCAGTGTAGAAGGAGGGGGAGAGGTGCTCCAGGCGCCGGAGCAGAAGTCCCCTGCGGCCTGTGGTGAGGACCATGGTGAAGCAGGATGTCCCCCTGCAGCCCATGGAGTACCACGGTGGAGCAGGGTTCCACGCTGCAGCCCGTGGAGGAGACCACGGTGGAGCAGGTGGCCCTGCACCGATGGAGGCTGCCGCCTGTGGAAGACCCCTGCCGGAGCAGATTCTGGGCCGGACCTGTAGCCCGTGGAGAGGAGCCCACGCAGGAGCAGGTGATCTGGCAGGAGCTGCTGCCCGTAGGGGAGCCAGGTTGGAGCAGTTTTCTCCTGAGGGATGGACCCCGTGGTACGGACCCATATCTGGAGCAGTTCTGGAAGAGCTGCTGCCTGTGGGAAGCCCACGCCGGATCAGTTCATCAAGGACTGCATCCCGTGGGTGGGACCCCACAGCACAGGGGACGAGAGTGACCGAGAAGGAGCGGCAGAGAAGAAGTGCTGTAGACTGACCATAACCCCCATTCCCCGTTCCCCTGCACCGCTCGGGGGGAGGAGGTGGAAGAGGGTGGATGGGGGGAAGGTGCTTTTGTTTTTTTTTTTTTTTCCTTTGTTTTCTCACTTCTCTCGCTTGTTAGTTGTAGGCAATAAATCTTACTATCTCCTTATGCCGAGTCTGTTTTGCCCGTTACAATAATTATTGCGTGATTTTCTTGTCCTTATCTCAATCCTTGAGCCCTTTTCACATATTTTCTCCCCATTCCTCTTTGAGGAGGGGGAGTGAGAGAGCGGCTGTGGTGGAGCTCGGCTGCCCACTCGAGCGGAACCACGACAGTCTTTTTTGGCGCCCAACGTGGGGCTCGAGGAATTTGAGATAAGGATGATAGTTAGTAGAAGTAACGGGCAAAAATATGTGCAGGATGATTGTTAGGAATGTACAAGTTGTGAAGAATTTAAGAAAGCAGTAACTGTGATATGTTAGTGTGGTGAAGGGACGAGGGGTGGTGTGTGTGTGTAAAATGTCCACCTTGTCGGTGCTGTGATGATGTTATGTTTATTTTGGTGTGGTGAATTCTTTTTCTTTTTGATGTAAGTGAAGTTTGTGAAGGTTGTTGTGATAATTGTAAAGTAAGAGTATGTTGTGAGTAGTCTTAAATATGCTTTTAACAGAGGCGAGGGGTGGAATGTAGTGGGTTTATGTGGCAAGGTTTTGGTAGCAGGGAGCCACAGGGGTGGTTTCTGTGAGAAAGATCTAGAAGCTGCCCCATGTTTGGGAAGGGCCCCATTGTTTTCCAGATCCGAGCCAATAAGCGATGTTGTTTTTCGCCTCTGTGAGAGCATATTTAAGACAGGGAAAAAACGCTGCGCCACACAGCAGCCGGGAGAGTGAGAGGAGCGAGGAACAGCCTTGCGCCAAGGTCAGTGTAGAAGGAGGGGGAGAGGTGCTCCAGGCGCCGGAGCAGAAGTCCCCTGCGGCCTGTGGTGAGGACCATGGTGAAGCAGGATGTCCCCCTGCAGCCCATGGAGTACCACGGTGGAGCAGGGTTCCACGCTGCAGCCCGTGGAGGAGACCACGGTGGAGCAGGTGGCCCTGCACCGATGGAGGCTGCCGCCTGTGGAAGACCCCTGCCGGAGCAGATTCTGGGCCGGACCTGTAGCCCGTGGAGAGGAGCCCACGCAGGAGCAGGTGATCTGGCAGGAGCTGCTGCCCGTAGGGGAGCCAGGTTGGAGCAGTTTTCTCCTGAGGGATGGACCCCGTGGTACGGACCCATATCTGGAGCAGTTCTGGAAGAGCTGCTGCCTGTGGGAAGCCCACGCCGGATCAGTTCATCAAGGACTGCATCCCGTGGGTGGGACCCCACAGCACAGGGGACGAGAGTGACCGAGAAGGAGCGGCAGAGAAGAAGTGCTGTAGACTGACCATAACCCCCATTCCCCGTTCCCCTGCGCCGCTCGGGGGGAGGAGGTGGAAGAGGGTGGATGGGGGGAAGGTGCTTTTGTTTTTTTTTTTTTTCCTTTGTTTTTTCACTTCTCTCGCTTGTTAGTTGTAGGCAATAAATCTTACTATCTCCTTATGCCGAGTCTGTTTTGCCCGTTACAATAATTATTGCGTGATTTTCTTGTCCTTATCTCAATCCTTGAGCCCTTTTCACATATTTTCTCCCCATTCCTCTTTGAGGAGGGGGAGTGAGAGAGCGGCTGTGGTGGAGCTCGGCTGCCCACTCGAGCGGAACCACGACAACTATTTGTAACACTTAGATGTAAAAAGACTACAGCACTCTATGTATTTACATGTATCCTGTACCTCTGAAACATCTATGTAAAGTCTAAAATCAGAAGTGAGCAACAAATAATAGAAGAAGATAATTGAGCAGAAAGTAATGACTAGAAGGAGAAAGAATTTTCATGTAGATGTTGTCTAGATGCTGAGTTTTGTCATTGGCATACAAAACACACTAGAGGAGGCAGGAAGAAGAAATGGCAGAGCTTGCCTTGGTGTTGATGTGTAAAGAGGATGTATCCTTGGACAGTCAGAAAGTCCATTTTTCTGCAGAAGTGATTCTCAAACTTGCTGTGAACTAAAGAATAGTGGTGCACAGGTAGGTGATAATTTTTCAAACTCAAGTTTATTCTGGTCTTCCAAATTCATCACAAAACATGAAGTACAGGAACAATGAAGTCTGAAGAAGCTTGCTCACCTGCTTTCAGCCAAATGTAAAATGCAAATCAGTTGTAAAACATTAAATTCTGTTAAAAATCAATAGCTATA